>NC_133534.1:195951373-196587999 GCF_048544455.1 Silene latifolia
TATTGTAGTTTATAATTCGGAAACATCTTTGGTACAAGTAATTACGAATTACTAGTCAATTTTGTAAATGACATATTTTATGAGTATGTTGATTTTTAATATGATAAAAATACATTACATTGTGACATGTCATGTAACATGTTACATGTGACAAATTTGACAAATGGCAAAATGAAATGGATTCTCCATTTTATGCCCAAAACCGAAAATAAGGGGTGTGTACATAGTTTATATTGTGTTGTTTATTTTTAAATGAAAACACAATCATAACACTAGGTAGTAGGCTTGCATGCCTAGTCTCTTGTGAAGAGCACAAATCAAAAGTGTTGGGCAACCTACCCAAGCAATTTTCGGCCATCCCACAAGGAAGAGAAGAGCCTTTCTTTTTCATAATTAATTCATTCATACAATACAATAATTTTCTAGTGTGAGAAAATTAATATACTCTCTACATATTGTGAAATCTAGAGAAATAAAATCTTACAAAGCACCACCTCTTGACCGAAATTTTCAAGAGCCCAAATACAATTTATTTTGTGTCAATTTTATTGAAAAACTAATATTATTACTAGATCTAAATAGTATTGGTTTATTAAGATGTATTCCTTGGGTATATGCTTTTGGGAGGGATTCTACATTTGAGTCCTTGTTCTTCCATTTGGAGAGCTCAAAAACAAGTGAATAGGTGAACTCACTTGTGCCCATAAATCCGATTTTTATGGTGAGAAAACAATGTTTCTTCCTTGTTTTGTTTTAATGTTTGCATGCATAAGACCTTTATTAATTTTATGACAAATTAATTTAAAACATATATGAGTATGTTGAGTATATAGATCTACATTTCCTTCAATCGGTATCATGAGCCACGGTTGTTTGCATGCAAATCGGTTAAAAGTTTTTCCGAGTTATAAGAATAACATATAAAACTTGTAAAATTTGTGTTATTATGATATATCACAAAATTAATTCATGCATGTTAATATTTCTGGTTCTAAAATGTTTTAGGATATTTTGGTTAATTTTACGGATTTTTATTGTTCATATAATACAATAATGGCATTTAAATATGATTTTATGAGTAAAAATATCATTTTCGGTCTAAAATTAGCTATACTTTGAATTTTCCAGTGATTTTTGGATATGTTGTCAGATATATTATTTTGAGATAACCTGTAAATTTTCATAATTTTTGGACATGTTATGCTCGAAAAATGGATTTTTCATTATTAAATTCGGTTTTAAGTGAAAAATAGGTTAATATGAGTTAAATTTCGAATCTGGTCATAGAAATTTAATATGTTGTCACATGAAATTTTACAAGATGTGTGTAAAATAATTGGCTATAAAGAAGTCTTTTTGCATGATTTATGGATTTTTGAAGAAAAATAGCATAAATAGTGACATTATTAATGAAAAATTAATAAAACATAATCTATGACTTAGGAAAAACGTCTAATGTTGCATTTTATTATCATTTTCAGATCTAAAATTGAAAAGTTAATGAATATAACTTTTCTCATGTTTTTATGATTATTTTAGTTAAAACCCAAAAACCGCAACATTGTTTTTCCGGAAAAATTTCGATATTTTTAACCTAATTTTTTGAACATTATGAGTGTCATGGTATTTTTCCAGAATGTTCATGAGTTTAAATTTCAAATTTCAAATTTATTTGAAATTTTGTGATTTATTTGAAGTTTATAGCTTATTTTAGTATTTTTTTGGACCATTAATGAACAATTTTAGAAATATGAGTTAATTATGGTCAAATAATTAGTGAAGACTAAATTTTGAGTCCTAAGAGGTTAGGGTAATTAACTTATGCATAAATATGAATTTATGTAATTTTTGTGATTGTAAAATGTTGAAATCACGCAAATCCGTAAAAACCGAGTAATATACGATATTGGCTAATTAAAGGCGATTTAGCATAAAATTGGGCATGTTCATACATATTATAATGCTGCATTTTCTTTATGATTGTCATAATTTTATTTTTATGTAATTTTGCTTAGTATGGCCTTAGTTTTTAATTGGTATTTCCCGAAATGTATGGGAATATCGATTCGGTTGTAATTTTATTGTGATCTCGTATCACCGTTTTGTAATTTAATAGATTTATTTTATTTTAGTTACAAATGTATAATAGGAAATTATGTAATTTATTATGTAATTTATTTTATCTCGGAGTTCCTAAAGACGGATTTCTTCAAGATGGGGATACATAAGGACGGTGTTACCTCGAGATGCGTACCACAACCGAAGTTCAAGGGACCAATGGAGTTGGTTTCCGAATATGTAATAGTTAAATAGTTTTTCTATTTTAGGAAGGCCATACTAGGATTTATTTTATGTTTGCATTTTATTTATATGTCGCATGCATCGCTAAATCGCCATAACTAAAACATGCATCTTCTTTCATCGAGTTTATCGACCGTGTCAATTAAAATTATCGTAGTTCACCGCTTTAGTTCACTTAAAACGTGATAGATAATAAATTGACCTGACCTCTCGCTAAAACAAAACAATTGAGACATAGCCTTACCAAATAGTAGAAACCATGAAAACCTATTTCGCGAGGGAGTGCACTGGGCCCTACCGGGGTACAAACCTTGTTACGTAGGGTAAGTGGGTGATGAGTGTTAATCCACCGAGTTCATGTTAATGAGGGTTTCATCGGCCATACCGTGCCCAAGTTGATGTGGATTTGGATCATGGACACATTTATTCGAAATTTGGATTGAGCTCAATGGAAGTATTCGCGACCGTATTTGCATGTGTTCCGGGCTAAAGGTAAATATTAGAGTAATTTTTATCGACCAAGAGTTCTAAAAGTAGAATCGATTAAAGCGTTAATCCACCGAGTTATATTGATAAGGGTTTCATTGGCCATACCGTGCCCAAGTTAATATGAATTTGGGTCTTGGAATCATTTATTATAGTTGGGTAGAGGTCACTATGTAAATGCTTTACTTGTTATCTACAAGTATTATTGTAACGATAAATGTTAAGTTTTCCATCATTCTGTTATCATATTGTTCTATTTCTTTACCACAATTCATATACGATATCATTTCGTTTTTTGATTCAAATCTCCTTTAAAACATCGTAACTAAAGACAAATGTGAATTTGCTTCTAAAACCTCAAATGAACCATTGCTAAGGATCTCTTGTAAAGAGTATAGATAAAAGTTATTCATTATCAAACAGGTTTTTGATTCTTGACTAACACATCTACTTACAATGGATTGTTCTTCATATACTTAATTGAATTAAGTACCTTGAAGCAATAAATTGTTTTGGTAATTAGATTTGTAAGAATTCGTAATTGACCAAAATAACGCAACCACTTCAATGAAAGTTTTAAGACTAAAACGAACAAATGAAGAGTAATCTTCATGAATTCAATTTTGCTTCTCAAAGCAAAGACTCATTGAAATGAGTGGGAGCATTCTCTTAAACCGTTAAGATGAGGACGAGGTTCAAGAAGTAAAGATTAGAATAGAATTGATACAAGGTTATGTTAAAAGGTAAAGTTGTTGAGAATGACGATACTAAACCTATCAATCCCGACCGATAAAGTTTCCATTGTCTTAAATGTTAGACACGAGAAAGGAAACTACCCCAAATTATTGAAGAATCAACAAGTTAGTTGTGGGACATCTAATGGGACCTTCTTCGTTAAATGTTTATTTGATTAAACATAAATGTTGCTAGTATTACTTCGTCAATATTAGAAACCAGTGGTGGTTTTCATCATTATGTTTGATACATAGGATGATTAGAATATGACGACTAGCAACAATGAAGTCGAGAGATAGAGTAATTGTGTACTCAATCTAGTTTTTGGATTTAAAGTGGTACTTAATTGTGATTATTAAGTGCATAAACTCTAAATAAGAATATAAACTTGTTAAGAGACAAAAGAGGTTTTCACTTTTGTGACCCTATACACCACGATTTGATGAATGGCTAGCCCATTATCAAGGTGATTATATTCTAAACCAAACTAGTATGATATATCATGTAGATGATGTAAGATTCAAATTGGTAACCCAAGATTAAACCTTAAATTTTGGAATGATGAACGCAAAGAGTTATCGAGTACTCTTGAAACCATTAGATTGTTAATGGTATATGTGTATCTTATATTCAAAGCAAGATGTCTCGTGCCTTTTGGTTGAAAAGGAGATCGAGGTTGTAAATCATCGATCCAAAATAGGTTGATCATTTTCTTTTATCAACGATTTAAGTTGATGCTAATGTGTTCGCTTAATAAGGTAAATAAAAAAATCTTTGAAAAAGTTTAAAGAGTTCAAGGAATCCCGATTTAGTCGTGATGGGATTATCAAAGTGAAGACTTTGATATAAGCCAAATGAAATGTGATATAGTATCACAAGTTAATCTCTCTTAACACGCATTATGGAAAAATGTGTGGTTGGATATGAAATCAAACGCTATTCGATATGGTTTGGACTTCAATCAAGTTACTTTGAGTTACTTGATCCTTTTGGGGAATTTATCATTTTTGTCTAAATTATTTTCCACTAAGTCATATGAGATATGAAATGGTAATGTACCATAATTGTAAGTTTTCACAAGAAACAAATGCTCATTTTTCCTTTCAGTAATCACGGGTTTGCGGCTCGTGAAGCTGTCTTTCTAAAATACAATTTTATTTCTAGAAGACAGAGTGGGAGAAATTATTCAAAGAGCCACAAATATGCCACAAAGATGTTATTATGTCGCAAGAAACTGGTCTTTCTTGGCTACATGAGATGTTTTGTGTAAGACGTTGTTTCTTTAAAACCTAGGAGGTTAAAGTTCGTCATTTGTTGAAAATGATGAATTCATGCTACTTTTAAGAAAGTTAAGAGCTTATAACTTACAAAAGAAATCGTTTGATTCAAGTTGGTTACTTCTGGAAAGTAATCAACAAACGACTTACATAAGAGTGTTTAAGTCACAACTCAATACAAGGCTTAGAGCCATGAAAATCCGAAATAACAAGGCTTGATTAGTGACAAAGGGTTTTGCACTAATAAAGAGAGATTTCAAAGCAAGATTGGTCGCAAAGGGTTTTGCACTAATTGAAATGCTTAAGTCTATTTGGATCTTCTTAGGGATTGTGTTTCATTATGAGGATATGCGCACAGCAAGTGAATCTAAAACCCACTTCTTCAAAAGAAGGAATGTATTCACTACATGTTAAGAGTTTTGTAGATTCTTGCAATCCTAAGATAATGTGAAACTTAAGAGAGGGTCTTAAGTAGGACATCAATGAGTTGGAATCAACATTTTGATCATGTGATAAAACATTTCTCGATAAGTCGAGAAGTTGTGTTTATACATGAAGTTTAGTGGGAATTACGGAAATTTTAATTAGTCCGATATGTGGATGACATATTGATCATTGAGAATGATTTAAGACTTTTGGAGTATTATAATACATCTTGAATATCTGGATTTATGAAGATAAATCCACATGATATTAGCGTCAGTAAGAAGTCTCATGTTGATAAGATTCATGACTAGTTCAATTAAATTGAACATATTTGATTGATTTCATTTGCTTCCGCTGCCGAATCAATTAAATAGAAAATGATGTATAACACTTCGTATACTTGGAGTGTGATGAATTATTTTCAAAATCGAATTTAAGTAATCTTTAGCAAGTAAGCCATAAAGATTTCCCTTAAGTGCTTGCAGAAGCATTAAGGCTATGATGCAAAGTGTTTATGATGCAATTTTGTGTAAGGGTGTTACACAAGTGACAATTGACAATTGAGATTGCGCATGGTTTCCGACAAAACCATTATCAAAACACATTAGAATGGTTAAGATACCATTGTGGCAATGTTAATTAAGAAGTAGATTTTCTAGAATCGTTCTAGGCAATAAAGAACAATGAGAGATATTTATAACGGAAATTGAGTACACTTGCAATCATGAGATGTGCAAGAGGATGAGTCCCGCACACTGTGAAAACAGTGGGAGCTATTCTTAGGCAAGAGGACCTATGTCTTGATTGGATCTCGACACGTACTTAGAAATTTTTGTGATGGAAATGTATACATTACAAAGGAAAACGAGTATGTAGTAAGGTTGAGTGAGGTACAAGAAATTGATAAAACCTACTAACCAAAGCCTTCTCAAAGTCTAAACATGATGAGTCATGTCATTTCAATTGAATTGAAATTAACAACTACATGCAAGATCAAATTAGATTATAGAATATGAAATAGTAATCAGGCATTGACTATTCATATGTGATAATCGCATTTGCCGTTCGAGTTTTTCTTTAAAAAATCCTTTTATACTTTGTTACATCCAAACGGGTTGTAGTGACAATTGAACCCCGTTAAAGAGAACACGGATTAACATTGTATTCGCCCATAGTCACTTGTATAAGGTGACGTCTCAAAGTGACTAGAGTGTGATGCGATTGATGGCAAGTTCAAATGCCATAGAGTCATGTGAGATGACTAGTCGATCACATAGGCAGACTGTTAGGAACTTTTTGTCGGGCCTAATAACCGCTTATAGAGTTCTGGCAAATTTATATAGCCTGGTCGTGGCGAGAGCTGCTATAGTATTCAAATGAGTCGATTCTTTTGACTAAAGACTATTTGTAACACCCCCTCATACCAAGGTGCCTTACCAGGACCACCCTACCATGAAAGTGTGTTACCATCTCGGTCTCCCGAGGTTAGTACATACCAAAAGCGTCTGAAAGAGCACTATTATTAAAGTACTGTGAAAAGTAAAGTTTACAATATCCAAAACCAAATACTGTTTAACAAAATACAACTCAAAGTCTTAACATTAAAAGAAATATCCACTAAGACTCTGACGGTGATACTATGACACGAGGTGGCAACTCTCCCGAGACAATCCCCAAGCTCTCACTAGCAATACCTGTCAAGCCTGCTCACCATCCCCGAATGGATCACAGCAGATTCCACAAACAACAACGGGGTCAGTATTACTCAACTAATAAGACAAACAAATGCAAATATCGTCTGATCATCACCAATTCCCAATCATCCAATCTCATACAGTAACTGACTACACACCAAAGTGTGTAGCCCTGCCAGATTATCCATCGCAACAGGTAATCCTTGCCGCCAGTGGGTGACCGCAGCCGATCCCACCTAATCCAGCACCTCAACGAGCGACAACGATCCCTGTCCCTTAATGTGCACATCCCCTCCCGTGGCGGGTTCCACGGAGGGCGAACTAGGGTGTGAAGCCACTCCCGCAAGTGACTCCACCACAATCACAACCACAAGATAACACAGTCATCTCAATCCCCTCACACCAACATCGTCACAACAATCCCCATACTCCGATGATAAACAGACAACGATAAACACAACATGTCAGACAAAGCACAGTAAACTGAGTGGGAAACCCTACCTTAGCAATCACAGCAGTAAGCAACACGGACAATAAAAAAGGCTCCTCTACGAAGTCTTCTCCTATACAATGATCATAGAACACAATTACACTTTGCACAATTCCCAAAACCCTTTTCCATATAAATGTACAGTAACCCAAAAAGGTACAATAATTATAAAGATAGAACTTACCAACAGTGTAACAAGAACTTATACGTAAGAACCACAGCGATTACCCACACAATGACGCCACGAAATGCTCAAGGAAAGGATTAGGGAATGATTTGGATGTGATTAGGGTAACGTAGAAGTGATAACGCTTTGAAAACTGATATTAGAAACTGACGCGGAAAATATAAAATACCCTAATCATTCCCTAATCAAACCGTCGAAATATAACTTCGCCAGACCGGACACTCGGTCGAGTAAGTGCACACTCGGCCGAGTGTCCAATACTCGGTCGAGTATTCACTATACTCGGCCGAGTATTCCTCGGCAGAACCAAAATAACATACAGCCATATGACTACTCGGCCGAGTAGGCTCTACTCGGTCGAGTAGTCACCAAGGAAAATCCGTAGTGTTACAATCTTCCCCCCTTAAAAAGAACTTCGTCCCGAAGTTCACACTCTACTATACAACGACTCCTAAGAACTATACAAGTCACCACAACAAGTCACCACAACACATTTCTGGACTCGAAGCAAAACAAAAACAAAACAAAAACACTACCGCGACCATCTCCTACCCCCCTAAATAGACAACGGTTACGACCCCGTAACCAAACATACCTGCTCAAAAAGGTTAGGAAAACGTTCTCGCATAGCTTCCTCGGGTTCCCATGTGGCTTCCTCCACATTATGATTAGACCAAAGGACCTTGAGTAAAACCGTCTCACCATTCCGGGTCTTACGAACCTTGCGATCAAGAATTTCTTTAGGAATCTCGGCATAGGACAAGGATTCATCAAGCTCGATGTTCTCCATCTCAAGGATATGCGACGGGTCGCTCACATACTTCCGGAGTTGAGATACGTGAAAAACATTATGCACTCTATCCAAAGCTGGTGGTAGCGCTAACCTGTAGGCTACCTCGCCAACTCGGTCCAAAATATCATAAGGACCTATAAATTTTTGGCTTAGCTTACCCTTCTTCCCAAACCTCATAACACCTCGCATAGGTGACACTTTCAAAAGGACCTTGTCACCTACCGAAAACTCAATATCCTTGCGGTGTAAGTCGGCGTAGCTCTTCTGACGATCTTGAGCTGCTCTCATCTTTTGTCGAATCAACTGGATTTGCTCAACCATATCTTGAACCAGTTGTGGTCCTAAAACCACTGCTTCAGAACTATCATCCCAGCAAACTGGACTTCGGCATTTCCGTCCATACAAAGCTTCAAAGGGTGCCATCCCAATGCTTGTATGATAACTATTATTGTATGAAAACTCGATCAAATCAAGGCTGTCTTCCCAACTGCCCCCAAAGTCCATAACACATGCCCTTAGCATGTCTTCTAAGGTCTTGATGGTCCGTTCGTCGACCATCGGTTGCGGATGAAAGGTGTACTCATCTTCAACGTTGTACCCATCAACTCTTGCAGTTCTTGCCAAAACTTTGATATGAACCTCGCATCACGATCGAAACGATATCTTTCGGTATACCATGTAACCGAACCCATGCCTATCGTAACCCAATGCCAGCTGCATCTTAGACCAAGTATCTTTCATTGGAACAAAATGGGCTGACTTGGTTAACCGATCAACAATCACCCAAATCATGTTGTTACCTTGTTGGGACCTAGGTAACCCTACAATGAAATCCATGGAGATCGACTCCCACTTCCACTCGGGTACTGTCAAAGGCTGAATCTTACCTTGTGGTCTCCTTTGTTCACCTTTGACCCGTTGGCAGGTCAAACATCTAGCCACAAACTCAGCTACATCTCTCTTTAAGTTTGGCCACCAAAAAGTCTTCTTAAGATCTCTATAAAGCTTGTCACCACCCGGGTGAACTGAATAAGGAGTGCAATGAGCCTCTGACAAGATCATTCTCCTTAACTCTGCATCATCAGGAACACACCATCTCCCATCAAATCGAACACTCCCATCTGGATGTATAGAAAACCTGGAAGCTGCACCACACTCTACCGTTGACTTCCACTCCTGGATCTTCGGATCAAGCTCTTGCTTACTTTTGATGTTCTCATACAACTCTGGCTCAATCGTCAAATCCCCGATGGTATTCCCTTCTCGAATCATAAAGATCCCCAAACTAGACATCTCGTCTCTCAACTTCAGCAAGGACATAGCTGTACATAGCGAATGAACGCTCTTCCTACTCAAGGCATCAGCAACAACATTAGCTTTACCCTCATGATAGATGATCTCCATATCATAATCTCCAATCAGCTCCATCCACCGTCTCTGTCGCATGTTAAACTCCTTCTGAGTGTAGATATACTTTAAACTCTTATGGTCAGAGAACAACTTAAAAGTTGCTCCATAAAGGTAGTGTCTCCAAATCTTAAGAGCGAACACAACCGCACCCAGCTCCAGATCATGAGTAGGGTAATTCTCCTCATACTGCTTCAGCTGTCTCGAAGCATAGGCTATCACTTTCCCTCCCTACATCAAGACACAACCAAGACCATTCTTTGAAGCGTCGGTATAGACTTCAAAGTTCTCACAACCCTCTGGCAAGGCTAGGATAGGAGCTATAGTCAAGCGTTCCTTTAAGGTCTGAAACGCCGTTTCACAACTCTCATCCCAAACAAATCTGACTTCCTTCCTCATCAAGGATGTCATAGGCCGCGCTATGGTAGAGAAATCTTTCACAAATCTCCTGTAGTAGCCGGCAAGGCCTAAGAAACTTCGAATCTCAGCAACATTCTTCGGCGATTCCCACTTGGTAACGGCTTCAATCTTACTAGGATCCACAGATACCCCCTTCTTAGATATCACATGGCCCAGAAAAGCCACTTCCTCTAACCAGAACTCACACTTGGATAACTTGGCATAGAGCTGATTTTCTCTCAAGGTCTGCAGAACTATCCTCAAGTGCTCCTCATGCTCTTCCTTAGTCTTAGAATAAACTAAGATATCGTCGATGAAAACAACCACAAACCTATCCAAAAACGGTGTAAAGATCCGGTTCATCAAATCCATAAAAGCTGCTGGCGCATTGGTCAACCCAAAAGGCATAACCACGTACTCGTAGTGGCCATAACGAGGTCGGAATGCTGTTTTAGGAATATTCTCATCTGCTATCCTCAGCTGATGGTATCCCGACCTAAGATCAATCTTAGAGAACACACCTGCTCCGCTTAGCTGATCAAACAAGTCATCAATCCTCGGCAACGGATACTTATTCTTCACTGTGACCCGATTGAGCTCTCTGTAGTCAATGCATAGTCTCATACTCCCATCTTTCTTCTTTACAAAAAGGACTGGAGCTCCCCACGGTGACACACTATGCCTGATATAACCCTTGCCTAACAACTCATGTATCTGCTTTTTCAACTCTGCCAACTCTTTAGGTGCCATACGGTAAGGTGCTTTAGATATAGGACCCGTTCCCGGCTTAAGCTCCACGCTGAAATCAATATCCCTCTTGGGAGGCAAACTCGGTATTTCCTCAGGAAAGACATCTTCGAATTCTCTCACCACCGATATCTCAGAAGCTGTCGGCGGCTCTACTCGGTGATCTTTCACATGACATAGAATCAAGGGACACTTCTTCCTTAAACATGACTATAAGGTCATCACAGCTATGAACCTACACTTAGGCTTTACCACAAACCCTCTATAGGACACCCTAACACCCTTGGGACCCTTTAAAGACACTTTCTTTTGTCGGCAATCTATCCTGGCATCATACTTACCTAGCCAATCCATCCCGACAATCACCTCAAACCCATCCATAGGAAATTCTAACAGGTCTACTGGTAAATCTACCCCTCCAATCACCATGGATATACCCTTATATAACCTGAGACATGACACAGACTCCCCTGAAGGTATGAACACATCATCTTTTACAACCTCGAACTTTCCCAAACCCATAGACACAGCATGACTCTTAGACACAAAAGAATGTGTAGCCCCGGAATCAAACAAAACAAAGGACGGTACATTATGAACAAGAAGGTACCGGTAACTACATGAGCATCATCTTGTGCTTCCTGCTTGTCCATCATGTAGAGCTTTCCCTTTGTTTTTCTCGTCCTCCACCCCGAATCGAAGCATTTGAGGTACTTGGCTTAGCCGCGAATCTGGGTGATCTTTGTTATTCGCGCCGATAAGATCCACCACCACCACGGTTGTAACCGCCCTGGTTACCCGGTCCACCTCTGTTGCCCCATGAACCTCCCGGTCGGTTACTAGCAAAACTCTGAGTCGGCCCCTGAGAAAAATTCCCTGATCGAGCCCCTGAACCATTGCCGGGCTTGTAGCTCGTGCATTCTCGCCTTTTGTGGCCTATCCCACCACAGTTGAAGCACGTAAGGTTGGTGTTGTCACTTACAGCCCGACCCCCATTCTTTCCCCGACCACGAGAACCTCCGGAGAAACCAGCTCCACTAGAAAAAGTTTTAGCCTGGTTGAAATTCCCTTTCTTATTGGTTGGTCGATCGTTGTTCCCGCCATCGACCTTCCTCTTTTCGTAGCAGATTCTCTCCTCGATCTCTTTTGACGAGATCCACCATTCTCTCGGCTTGACTGCTCTCGGATACACTTCCTTGAGGTCGGTAGCAACCCCCCCCGGCATACGACCCACGATCTTAGCGAGATAAACCCCTCTCAAAACAGAGAGCCAAACCCTCTCGCCCTAGCCGCATATCCTCAACATAACGAGATAGCTCCAAAAACCGATGATAGTAGTCAGTAACTGTCATCTCCTCAGTCATGGTGAAAGAATCAAAGTCGGATCTCATCTTGTGTCGGATATGTTCCGGCACAAATTGCTCTCTCATAGCACTCTTCAACCCAGACCACGGAATAGCCCCTTCCACCTGGTAGTAAGCTCTAGCATCATCCTTGACATTTACGCCACCAAAGCTGCAGCTTCTCCTCTTAGGTAGTACACTACCTGCTCAACAATCATGTCCTCGGGGCACTTAACCATTTCCATGAGAGCCTCAATCTCACGGTGCCACTTCTCGAGCAGCTTTGGTTCATCTACCCCGTCATATGTGGGAGGGTGGAAACGAGCAATGTTGATGCTAAGCTGAGTTGCATCCATCGTCTTCTCGTTCCCTTTTCCCACATTTTTGAGAGCTTCAAGGAGAGCCTCTTGTTGCTCAATCATGCGAGCAATCTCATCAAGAGTCATCTCCGAAGCTTGGATCTGCGGGGAGTTCTTTTGGCGGCATTTTGGTGATAAGAATTAAAGAAACGTAAACACATGCTCAAAATTTAACACACCTCCGCCATAAGAACACTCGGCCGAGTATACATCATACTCGGTCGAGTAAAGCCAACTCGGTCGAGTATCCCCCCAGATACTCGGTCGAGTATCGACTCTAGAAGCGAACGTCAAAACACAAAAACAACACTCGGTCGAGTGAAACAACACTCGGCCGAGTGAAGACTACTCGGTCGAGTATACTACTACACTCGGTCGAGTTATCACAAACAGTAGCGATTGCTACTTCCCATCAAACAACACTCGGTCGAGTGCCGGTTACTCGGCCGAGTACTCCATACTCGGTCGAGTACCTTCCCTGCTCGGCCGAGTTACACTAAATATATTGGTTTACAGATTACGATTCCCTTATCATGTTCACCATTCCCGCAGTACACATGATCCTAAGAACTTAAAAGCCATGTTATAAACTTATCAACATGCAATGCATATATCAAAACTTTAATGCCACATTGTAACCATATCGGCATACAATTCATGCTTATTCGATTTCTAACATGAAAATTATTCACAATCCGTCTCATCCATCATTTCTCCCATCATCATCTTCACAACTTTAACACATATGTTTTCAACCATCCATTCTCACTAACCTTAATCATCACATACATGTACATACAAATCCTACTCTCACCACTTTTCCCCATGTTACCGGCTTGAGTTAGTGAGGGCCAATTTGCGACTCCGGGACGTCTCCCGAGTCTTTGCGGTAGCTCCAAACAACTCTCCCCGGGTTCATTTTATTTAGACTCCCTAGGTTCAATAATTCATTTTGTTTAGGTGCCGGAATCTTCGGCTCTGATACCACTTTGTAACACCCCCTCATACCAAGGTGCCTTACCAGGACCACCCTACCATGAAAGTGTGTTACCATCTCGGTCTCCCGAGGTTAGTACATACCAAAAGCGTCTGAAAGAGCACTATTATTAAAGTACTGTGAAAAGTAAAGTTTACAATATCCAAAACCAAATACTGTTTAACAAAATACAACTCAAAGTCTTAACATTAAAAGAAATATCCACTAAGACTCTGACGGTGATACTATGACACGAGGTGGCAACTCTCCCGAGACAATCCCCAAGCTCTCACTAACAATACCTGTCAAGCCTGCTCACCATCCCCGAATGGATCACAGCAGATTCCACAAACAACAACGGGGTCAGTATTACACAACTAATAAGACAAACAAATGCAAATATCGTCTGATGATCACCAATTCCCAATCATCCAATCTCATACAGTAACTGACTACACACCAAAGTGTGTAGCCCTGCCAGATTA
The DNA here is from genome assembly GCF_048544455.1 of Silene latifolia. Classification (NCBI taxonomy): domain Eukaryota; kingdom Viridiplantae; phylum Streptophyta; class Magnoliopsida; order Caryophyllales; family Caryophyllaceae; genus Silene; species Silene latifolia. The sequence goes on from NC_133534.1 coordinate 195,965,479, forward strand.
TCCATCGCAACAGGTAATCCTTGCCGCCAGTGGGTGACCGCAGCCGATCCCACCTAGTCCAGCACCTCAACGAGCGACAACGATCCCTGTCCCTTAATGTGCACATCCCCTCCCGTGGCGGGTTCCACGGAGGGCGAATTAGGGTGTGAAGCCACTCCCGCAAGTGACTCCACCACAATCACAACCACAAGATAACACAGTCATCTCAATCCCCTCACACCAACATCGTCACAACAATCCCCATACTCCGATGATCAACAGACAACGATAAACACAACAACATGTCGACAAAGCACGAATGGCGAGTGGGAAACCCTACCTTAGCAATCACAGCAGTAAGCAACACGGAGAATAAAAAAGGCTCCTCTACGAAGTCTTCTCCTATACAATGATCATACAACACAATTACACTTTGCACAATTCCCAAAACCCTTTTCCATATAAATGTACAGTAACCCAAAAAGGTACAATAATTATAAAGATAGAACTTACCAACAGTGTAACAAGAACTTATACGTAAGAACCACAGCGATTACCCACACAATGACGCCACAAAATGCTCAAGGAAAGGATTAGGGAATGATTTGGATGTGATTAGGGTAACGTAGAAGTGATAACGCTTTGAAAACTGATATTAGAAACTGATGCGGAAAATATAAAATACCCTAATCATTCCCTAATCAAACCGTCGAAATATAACTTCGCCAGACCGGACACTCGGTCGAGTAAGTGCACACTCGGCCGAGTGTCCAATACTCGGTCGAGTATTCACTATACTCGGCCGAGTATTCCTCGACAGAACCAAAATAACATACAGCCATATGACTACTCGGCCGAGTAGGCTCTACTCGGTCGAGTAGTCACCAAGGAAAATCCGTAGTGTTACACTATTCACCTAAGATGGCTCAGTTTCAGATTAACTTTGATTTGTGTTACTACGACCTTCGTAAATGGGGTCAAATGGGCATATTTTGGGTTATGATGGCTGTGGCTATTCGAAGGGAATGAGTGGGATAGGAATTGTCCATCCCCTTGTCAGGTTTAAAACAATATCTCAGGTCCACTCGAGGAGTAATGAACTGGAAATGCGTGGCCACGCTCGGAAGGTATCCAGAGTGGATAAATCCGGTCAATCAGTTATTCTCAAGATCGAGGAAACCATTCTTGATATGATCACTTGCAAGTACGACCTGAAAGACACCTTGCATTGAGTGGGAGATAGTAATAGGACAAGAGAATTGGTGACGCACACTTGTCGAGGACAAGTGGGAGATTGTTGGGAAATGTGTCCTCAACAATAGTGCGATCACATGATTTAAATATCATTATTAAATCTCATTTTAAGAATACATGTGGGATGTAATATTTTACAAGTCAACTGGTCTACACATATCGGTAATGATTGGCTGACTAGAGTTTGACATTACTGTCGTGCGACGGTGGTGATCAGTTGATCCCCTTAGGTCATACCTATAGGGAAATACTCTTAATTGATTATTTAATTGATCGTATACCGATACGAGTTAATTAAATTGCTTAAAATTGACGGATGATTTTGTGAGTATAATTTACGTATCTTATTGTAAATATGATTAAATAAGACACGGTCTAAGTAATCGAATTATTTCATTATTTAGATGAAATTATTGTTTACAGAAACAATTGAAACGGAATGAATAAATTATTATAAATACAGAATGTTGTAGTTTATAATTGGGAAACATCTTTGGTACAAGTAATTACGAATTACTAGTCAATTTTGTAAATGACATATTTTATGAGTATGTTGATTTTTAATATGATAAAAATACATTACATTGTGACATGTCATGTAACATGTTACATGTGACAAATTTGACAAATGGCAAAATGAAATGGATTCTCCATTTTATGCCCAAAACCGAAAATAAGGGGTGTGTACATAGTTTATATTGTGTTGTTTATTTTTAAATGAAAACACAATCATAACACTAGGTAGTAGGCTTGCATGCCTAGTCTCTTGTGAAGAGCACAAATGAAAAGTGTTGGGCAACCTACCCAAGCAATTTTCGGCCATCCCACAAGGAAGAGAAGAGCCTTTCTTTTTCATAATTAATTCATTCATACAATACAATAATTTTCTAGTGTGAGAAAATTAATATACTCTCTACATATTGTGAAATCTAGAGAAATAAAATCATACAAAGCACCACCTCTTGACCGAAATTTTCAAGAGCCCAAATACAATTTATTTTGTGTCAATTTTATTGAAAAACTAATATTATTACTAGATCTAAATAGTATTGGTTTATTAAGATGTATTTCTTGGGTATATGCTTTTGGGAGGGATTCTACATTTGAGTCCTTGTTCTTCCATTTGGAGAGATCAAGAACAAGTGAGTAGGTGAACTCACTTGTGCCCACAAATCCGATTTTTATGGTGAGAAAACAATGTTTCTTCCTTGTTTTTTTTAATGTTTGCATGCATACGACCTTTATTAATTTTATGACAAATTAATTTAAAACATATATGAGTATGTTGAGTATATAGATCTACATTTCCTTCAGCACGGTGGACCGATTCAACCCATATTTATCCCGTTGAGTCCAACCAATTTTCACGCGTAATAACTTTTATTACCCTGCTTACCCAACGTAAAAAGAGTGTACCTCGGTGATCCGAACCTACCTCTAATGAAGAAGGGATTCATAGGTGCTATTATTTGGTAAGGCTTAATCTCAATTTTAAACAAATGTGAGAGATCTTATCAATTTAATTGTCTATCACTTTTAAGTGAATTAAATTGGTGAATGCTAGACAATTAAATCGATAACAACAAAAATAAAACTTGTAGTGACGATTTGGCATGAATGCATAAATGAATTAAAACAAACAAGTCCTAATATGGCCACCTAGTTAATCTAATTCACTAAAATTATTACACTTCGGAAACCAACTCCTTGGTCCCTTGAGTCTTCATAAATTGACCTCATTCTTTAGGATTTCGGAACGCCTTTCCGAAAACACCGTCTTCATGAAAACTCCGTCTTTAGATGCTTCATCTAATTACTAATAATTAAATTACATAACAATACCCTATTATACAATTTGTAATAAAATTAAAATAAAAAACATTAATTAATTACAAATTAGGCGATACGAAATCGCAATTAATTACAAAACTAGTCGATATTCCCTTACATTACGGGAAATACCAACTTCTACCTATGGCCATATTAGGAAAAATTACATTATTATAATGCAAAAAAAAAAATATTCATCCAAATGAATAATAAAATGCATTATGGAAAATGACATGCCAAATCGTCTAACTTACCAACAACGATCATTTGAGCTTGCTTTGACGGAATTTTTACCGATAAAAATTCATAATCAATTCTTAAAAATTTTTTAAGACATACTCATCATACTAATATGGTCATATATCAAAATAATTATTCTCAACAATTAGCTTGAATTTATATGGGAATTAAAACAAAATTATGACAAAAATGATATAATAATTCACAATTATCATACAAAAAATCCATTTAATTTAAAAATTTATGGAAAAATAAATTTCAAAGCCATGAACATTCTGGTCTTACACCAAAAATGCCATGCAAGTGAAAATTTTTGTTTTTAAAATTTATTTAAAACGATTTCACAATTTAATCGGTAAAGCAATAATTTTTACGATTTAATTCTAAATCAAACCATCAAAATTGAAATGACTTAAAATAAAATTTTGTACATTTTGGAACAATTTCCAGGAGATAAAAATTCAAAAATTTCGAGCCCTAAAATTAAATCAATATTTATTTGCAAAATAACCATTATTTACCAATTTTTATCAAATAAAAATCAATAAACTACCTAAATTATTCACATTAATTTAAAGTTTCTTTTTTTCTCATAAATAGAACATGCATGTGGTTATTTCTAAATAAATATGCATAAAATTAACATGCAATCAATTTTAATTAACTCTTAATTAATTTTAATGCATTTTTACTCAATTTTATGCCATTTTAAGTTATAAAAAGTGTAAAAATTTAACAAAAATCAAATTTTCGTCACATATCATCCTAAGACCAGATTATTTACATGCTAGACCATATTATGTGATAAAACTAATTTTAGTAACATAATATCAATTTTATTAATTTATCTCATAAATTACTAAAATCGTCTTAAGACAACATGCATGTATTTAACAATGCTCTGATACCACTTGTTAGTCATTTAGACCATGTTATACTCATCTTATGAAATCAAAATTACTAATTAATTTGATGTAATGGTCTAAACCTACATGCATGCAAATAAAAATAACAAAAAATGGTGTAAAAACCATTTAAGAGAAATTTCCTTACATTGATGATGGAACTATAAAGGGCACAACTCAAGGACTCCTTCCTTGATGTTGTTCTGGAGCTAATAGATGGTGGATGATCCTCCAAAAACCAAATTACCAACTTAGGTAATCTCCTTTGCATACACCCAAGATTAAACCCAAAAATCCTAATAATTACTAACTAGTTAATTAGTAGGATAACCTTGTATACTATGTAATATTATTACACTAATAATATTACTTTATGTATATTATAGTTTTGTGAATTATTTTTGATGATGATCAACAAATTGATCAAGTTTTTGATGAGAAAATATGAAGAAAATAAGGTTTTTTTTTTTCTTTCTCTTTTTCTCTTCAATATGGCACGACCAAGGGTCTATTTTGAGGTTTTTTTGGTCTCCAAAATCATCATCTAATGAGTGTAAATAGTGGGGTATTTATAGAGAACAAAATGTAAAGAAATGAGTTAAACATTTTCTATTGGGTTATGCCACATGTAATAACACTTATCTTATACAAGTGTCAACCCACATGTAATATTTTGGTCCATTTTGATTTCCGACATTTGTCCCACAAATGCTTATAAGTCTTATATTTAATTATCTTACATAATTAAATATTAATTTAATTATTTAACAGGTAAATAATACAAATTAACCACTAATGATTACTTAACTATTAAGTAATCATGAGACCATTTTATCAACATATATTGTGTCAATACTACCCCATTTAGCTAATTTTACAACCTCTTGTAAATTAAAATAACTAATTATCTTTACCTCAAAACTTATACATATATCGTATAAATTTAACTAATTAACAATTAATTAATAAATTCTAATTTATATTTATTAATTAATTATCACATAATTAAAAAATAAATCCACTTGGCCCGAGTTCATAACCCGTCATCAAATAATACATTCACACAACTTATTAAAAGTCAATTAATACAAGGAATTAATTATATCGTATCTCATACAAATAATTAATTTATCCAATTTGGGCATCATCCTATAGGTGTGACCTAAAGGGATCAGCTGATCACCGCCGTCACACGACAGTAATGTCAAACTCTAGTCAGCCAATCATTACCGATTAACGATGACCAGCTGACAAATAAATAATATAAATCCTTGATATTCCTTTTACAAGATTTATTATGTAAACGCACTCATTGTGGAGGACACTACTCCAACACCTGCATCATCAGCCTCTCTGGGAAGATGCATATCATGAATTCCAAGCCTGGAATGCGCACCGATCGGGTAGGATCCAAGGACGATACTCCAGTAACATATTTGAGATGCCACCATGGTACGATCCATCTAATCAAGGGACCATCCTCGCTCTTCAGCTTATTCTCCCAGTAGTTGCAGACTCGAGTAAAATCCACCATGTAAAGTCTAGTCCTCATTGCGATTGAGCGAGTATGATAAGGATGAACATTAACTGGGGGCTCGATCAATCGTAAGCGCTCCATGAGCCAAACCTACCAAAAGCAGGTATTAGTATTCGAAAAAAAACGAAAACGAAAACGAAAAAAAAGTTGTGTTCTTTTACCTGCAAAATGATGGGACTTCCCAAATAAGGAAGGTCGCGGTTGGCTTTCCTGTTATCTAACCCCAACAGGATCTCTCCTAAACAAAGGCAAGCAGGGCTCCTTCGCAACTCCATCTGCTCAACTAGGCTCAAATAACGAGGGTCACCTCTCATATCCTCATCAACATGCCCTTGAAGGACATAAACATACAATAGGCAAAACCCGAATGCCCTCCGCCTCGCAACATACGAGATAGTAGGATCTGCCCTACTTATGAATCGATCAATGAAATCAAGCATTCGGACTCCTTTTGAGGTCACAAGACGGTCAACCTCAGCTCTTGTTAATCCAAGCAAATCCCCAAATCTGTTTTTATACCCTTGAGAAGTAGAGGGTATAGCAGGTAAATATTCCGGGTCCCAACCACCAATTACAACAATTTCTTCAGGGAATGGGCAGATATCGCCTCCAGGAAAGGAAAGTACGTGATAATCCGAGTCCCCTATACTTAAGACAAGCATCCAAGAACGGTTTAACAACTTTAATTAGCTTCAAGCTAAAAATTTATCCAAAGTTGTAGGCACCCATATCATGTATCTCCACATTTGAGAACTCGTTTGTCCATTCTTTGAGACGAATTTTTAAAGTATTCATGATATATGATTAATTAGTGAGTTTTATGTAATAAGACGGAGAAAGACGGAAGAATTATGTGAATAAAACCTCTATCAACGTCTATATTTATACTAAAAGCCGTTTTCTAAAATCTGTCAGGACGGACACACATAGGAAAGGGCGCAGCACATGCTGCGCTGCTTCAAAGAGACGCAGCTACTGCTGCGATCTTCCTCAACTGTGTTTCTATGATTTTCCGCATTGGATATTTCCTAATTCCTTAAAGCATAATTTCCTATTCGCATGGGTTATTATTTTTGGTAATTCCGTCGAATTACTATATTTCGAGTTTCCTAATCTTACGGGCACGCATTTCGAGGTGACGTCGACATTTTCGTCATTTCAGCACACTTACCCATTTCTTTTTTAATTTTCTTTTTCTTTTTCTTTTTTTGGGGAATCATTTCACCAATTTAATTATTTATTTTCAAACTTAGCCATTTCTTTTTAATTTTCTTTTTTGGGGAATCATTTCAGTCCTGTTTCATTTCAAACTTATTGTTTCCATTTTCATATTTTTTTAGGGGTAACCCTCCCTACCGTCCGGTCATTTTCAATAATTTTTTTGCCTTTTCTCGAGTCTTTGTCTTGCACTAATTTAGGCCATGTGCACAAATATGTGTTTTACGTGCAATTTCTGTTTAAATGTCGGCAGCATGACGACATAAACCGTTATCTACCAAACCGGTTGAAAGCTAACCTGCAGGTACAAACGTACAACCCAACAACAAAGGCACTCAGGCCATCATATATACAACCAAAAGGAATATGTACACCAAACTGGGGGTTCGAGCCCGAAACAAAGTGTATAAAGTGCAAAATGAAGGTCCTAAAATGTACAAAAGTGTGTGAACTACATCCAAAAGGACAAAGAGCTACAAACTACTGCTGGTCGCCGCCCAGCTCGGTAACTCTCGCATCAAGATCAGAGATCTCGGCGTCGCAGACCTCTAGCTCCCTCAGCAGGCGAGCCGTCTCCTCTCGGGACTGAGCTCGCTCTCGCTCCAAGTCACGCTCCCTCTGCAAACAACAAAATTGGCTCATGTCAATCATTTCAAGCTTAAAGAAAGTTAGAAAATTCAAAAATGAAGTAAACGGAAGGTTCATACCTGACGTCCTCGACCGCCAACAAGTCCCTCGATGGCAGTAGTCCATAGCCAAATGGCCACCCTCCACAAAGCCACGAACCGGGATGGCGCGACCTACATTTCAATAAACAAGGATACTCAATGATTGGATAAGTTTCAACAAGTGTATTCTTATACAAAAACTGATTAAGTTGGGGAACATACCCACCGAATCAGATGCTGCCACTCGTCTAGGCCAGCATCTCTCACCGCCACGTCAAAATCAAGAAGCTCGGAGATCGTCGTCATCCCCATCGCATCGGTGTACTCGAGGGTCTCGGGGTACACTGGGGGCTCGATGCCCGCCACCTCAACCTCCTGCAAAGGTTCAAATGGTTTTCATTAATTGATGATCATTCATCATGTTTTCAAGATAATGTACTTACCACAACTGGCCAGTGCGCTAAGTAGTCCTCACCAGGAAGAAGGAGGGCGTCGCCACTGACGTCTGCCAAGTCTGCCTCCCTCTCAGCATCGGAAGGCTCCCTGAACATCGTCCGAGGAGGATCGATGGGGACCGTCAAGACATCACGAGAGCACGGACGAGTCAAACGCTCGCCCAAGTACCACACGGGACCCATCGACGTCCTTAGCAGCAACCGGCTCGAGCTCCTAGGTCTAGGGGATTCCCTGGGTCTCACATATCTGGTCTCCTTGTGTTTAGATTTACTTTGTTTGGGTTGACAAGAAGTTTGTGAAGTGCTAGGCTTTTATGTGTAATCAAATGCCATGTCGTAGAACCAACGAAAGTTATTATTCCTTTCTTCGTTAGGTTCATCTATGGGGGATTCATCATCCTCGACTGTTGTGTCAACCGTTTTAGCAAAATCGGTATTTTTCCGTATATCATGTGCTCGTTTGACACAATTGTCTTCGATGTGACCGTATGACCACAATAATTACAAATCAGATATTCAGGAAGATCAACATATTTTCTTTTCCTGAAATCGTGATCAGAAGGTGTTGATTTTCATTTAGAGTGATCTCTATGGCTGTAGCACTCATGTCCGAACCCCATATTCATATTATTGTTAGATTGTTCGGTTAAGAAGTTTAGGACTTTTGTGCTACCTTCCCACTTGTCATGGACCTTTCTTGCGTGTAGGAGTAAGTCCTTTAGGGTTTTAATCTCCTCAAGACATTTCATGTAATCTACGTCATTATCCTTCTTGAAATTATCATGAAAGTCTTGGAACCTTTTGTTAAGAATAAGTACAACATTCGAATGTTGTTCTTAACATTGATCATGTCAGTTTTAGATTCCTTTAATTGCTTTGTGAGAGAATCTATTTCTTTCTTTTGGTCTAAAATCACTACTTCATTAGATGTGATTTTAGTCTCTAATGGTGTGTTTGGATTGATTGATTTGGAGGGAAAGGAAGGGGAGGGAATTGGAAAGATGAGAAATCCATTGTTTGGTTAGCAAAATGAAGGGAGAGGGATTTGGAGGGGAGGGAAAATGGATCCCTCCATTTCACTCCTACAAGACAAATTATTTCCCCACCAATATAGGCAAGATTTGGAAGGAAAATCATCTCCTTCATTCTCCCTCCCCTCCCCTTCCCTTTCTTTCTCTTCCCTCCTCTTCCTTTCCCTCATTTTTTTCTATCCAAACAAGGCCTAAAAGTTCTTTGACTTTTCTAAGTTCTAAAGTTATAGCTTCACTAGCTATAACTTTGGCTTGAAGGTGCTTAATATTAAGCTTTAGATCTGAAGTTATAGCTTCATTAGCCATAACTTTAGATTCTAATTCCTTCTTTTCAGCATTAGCAATATCTAATGTTGTAGCTTTATCAGCTGTAACTTTAGATTTCAACTTCTTAGCTTTTGCCTTTAGAATGTGATTCTCCTCAGCGATATCAAGAATCTGTTCTTTTAGATCCTTAAGTTCCATATCTTGTTCATGACATTTATCAAGGGATTGCTCAAAAAATTCAACTAGGGCATTTTTAGATAGTTTCTTAACACGTTTTTTGAGTTCAAGATAACTAACCTCATCATCGTCATCTTCATCTGCTTGTCCTAGAAAGCAGTAGTTTGAGTGAGAATCCGTGCTATCTTCGTCGTTGTCAGAAATTAGGTCAAGACTAACGCTGCTGAGACAAAGATTTGCTACTTCGTCTTCTTCAGATCCTTCATGATCTTCTGAGTCAAGATCTCCCCAACACGAAGCCATCATTACTTGTTTGAACTCCTTCTTTGTCTTCTCGCGTTTTGCCTTGTCTTTAATTTTCTCCCAAGTTCAAACAAGTTGTTTTCTTGAAGCAACCTCTATTAGCCTATGACGATTTTGATTCTGTTGTTTTCTTGTTAAAGGACTTGTTGTTGTTAAAAGAGGATTTTGCTTGCTTGTTTCGAAAGATTCTATTTTTAAGCGACGAGCAAACAGTACAGTATCATCCTCTTTGTCGGAGCTGACATTCTCACTTGACAAAGCCATGTTTTTACCTCTACTTGGTTCTGCTTTATCAGCATTGAGAGTGAGTTCATGGGCCATGAGAGCACCAATGAGTTTTTGATAGGATAGGTTCTCAAGATCTCTCGATTCCTCTATTGCTGTAACTTTGGCACGCCACTTTTTTGTTAGGCTCCTAAGAACCTTTCTTGAAATGTCCTCGGTGTTGAACTTTCTTCCTAGGTTTTTCAATTCATTTATGATGCTTGAAAAACGTGCGGACATATACTATCCAAGGACTCATTTGGCTCCATACTGAGTAGCTCATATTTCTGCATTAACAGATCTATGCGGTGTTTCCTAACAACGGAAGTACCTTCATAAGCTATTTCAAGGCCGTCCCATATTTCCTTGGCCGTTGAGCACGAAGAGAAGCGATCGAATTCTGTAGTATTCATGCCGTTCTGCAATAGACTTATAGCTTTAGAATTCTTTTCGGCCTTCTTGTAGTCAGCCTCGACGTAATCCTCTTCCTTTTTCTCATAGGTAGTGCCTTCAGCGGATGCAACCAAAATTTTATGCGGTCCATTTTGGATAATCCTTCAGCACTCCCAATCACGACCCTTCACATAGTGAGTCATCATGTTTTTCCGTATCCCATAATTCTTCCCATAAAAAACGGGACATTTGAGGTATTTGGAATCCATTTATCACGTGATAGGCAGCGGAATATAAAAAGATAAGAAAAATAAAGATAGATAGATCAGCCTCTTTGCGGTTAGGCAATCAAGAGTACGAGGCTCTGATACCAATTGAAGAGTCTTATCGATCCGAAATACTCAAGAGGGGGGGGGGGGTGAATTGAGGATTAAAAACTTTGACCTACTTTTCGATTGTAAGTGTATAATTGATTATTTAAAGTTTATTGATTAAACTTTAACTAATTAACCAATTAACGAGTTAAAACAATGCAAATAAATGAAAGAGAAAGAGAGGCACACAGATTTTTTAAGTGGTTCAGTTTCACAAATCGAAACCTACGTCCACTATTCTCGATTAATAAATTTAGTACCTTTCTACGGATTACAAATTTACTAACCCAACTCGTACAACTAACCCTAGTTGTAACTCAAGTGAGTATCGCTAAATACTCGAGTGACTAACTTACGCTAATAAGAAAGCACTAATGATTCTTCTAAAAGTTCACGTTAATGAACGAGTAAGAAATCAATTAAGCACTATTATCTTATAATGATAACGAAAGAATGAATGCACAAGTACATAAGACACACGACCTTTTCAAAATAACAAAACGGTTTTTGCGTATAAAACACGGTTTTTGCTTTTAAGATAAAATCAATATTTGCTCAAAGGTCTTACTTTCAAATGTAGCAAAGAGTAGAGTATTTATAGCAAAGGATGAAGTAAGGCTCACGGTTTCATGAAACCCTAGATGGCTGAATATTAAGATATGTAAATAGAATCATATCTTATTATTTTTATCCATAAAATCTTAGGAAAAGATATAAGTTGTTAATAGATTATCTTATCATATATTCACCTAATATTCTGTCCTTAATGCTAGATATGCCGAATGACAATAAGGAAAAAATCATCACAACTTTCCTTATTTTATTCAAGCAATCTCATAGAAAAGATATAGGATAATAATAAGATAATCCAATCAAATATATACTTAATATATTTTCCTTAAACCTTAAGATAGCCGAAATATACGATATGTAAACAAATCATATCTTATTATTTCTATCCTTAAAATCTAAAGAAAAGATAGTCAATAACTAAAAGATAAATTTATCAATTATTCTTCTATTATCTTTTCCTTAAATCTTAAGATATGATAAGATTTTTTCATTACAAAAATATCCTTATCATATATAACCATATCATGCTAAATATAAAAGATATGTTAAGATAATTCTAGAGAATAAACTCTTAACAATGATCAACTTATATTATTAAGCATACACGAGAACCACACGGCTCATAAGCCTTGTTTTTCGTGAAAACCCTAGCATGGCACTAGGTTAGATTTAGGGTTATAGAGTGGATATCATTAGAAACCCTAATTAGTAATATGACTCAACTCATAAGTTGATTCAACAAAATTACTAATTATAAGCTTGAAATAAAACCACACTCAATATGAATATAAGCTTCCTTGTAAAATAAATACTTTTTGCTAAAACATTTAAAAGAGACAAAAACATTTTTCAAAAACAATTTGAAGACATTTTAGTCGTGTATTGTATAAACTTGATATCTCAATGTTATAGTAGAAGACCTATAACATTGAGCTCTTATATAAGCAATGTTATAGCTGTGAGGCCATAACTTTACCAATCTAAGAAGTGCATTCTTACGTTACCATTACGAGATAATCACCTACGCTATTCTAATCTTCGAGTATAGGCTACTTCATCTTCCAAGCTTGATCAATCTTTAAATGAGCTTTATCTTCTCAGGAATGCTTGAATAATTCTTCAATATCTTGTAATATCTTGATCCTTGATTGAGGGCTTGATCATAAAATGTTCTTGTATACTTTCATCACAATTCTTTAAGCTTTGCAAATAATAAGTCTAATCTTAAGGGACTAAATAAACAATTACGCGCAACGAGTATATAGAATGTAAAGCACTCTAGACATCATCAAAACATGAACATATATATCTATATGGTCCAACAACCGACTCGATAGAACCCGATAATTGTTTGAACCAACACCGACATGAACCAACTCGAAAGTTAACAAATAAAACTCGAAATGATATGACCCGAACTGGCTTGTGACTGTACTTGAACCAACCGGAGACCCAATTCACTACATACCCAACCTGGCCCGAATCGAACTCTACTGACCTGTAATTCGATCTTCAACATGTTTTAACTCGACCCAAACTTGACCAGACCCATATTGGATAACATTTTTTTAAAAATAATCTAAAACTTATTTTTTTTTTTTTTAATAAATTTGATACACATATGAGTCATGTTCTTTTTGCAAGACAAATTGTATTCTAAAAATAAAAAGTTGAGAAATGTTAGTCGTAGTAAAATACACCCCGCGTTCTCCCGAGTGCCTTCTCTAGGCTAACCGAGATAACGGGAGGGCTACCATCTCGGTTTTCACGAGGTGTAGTGAATCAAGACCGACAATCCACGTTTAATCAACGATTACATGATGAATACAAATATGCAAAGGCCGGTTAATTACAAAATATATACATATAAGAACGGGACTACCCTGTTCTACTACATACGTCTACTCATTATCCAACGCGTCGTCGTGTCACAACCAATCCCATACATTGTCTCCGAGTTGGCATCACATCCTTAGCACACCTATCATATCACTACGCATCATTTGATCGGAAATATCATATGGATCACGGTAGATAGTTTAAAACTATTTGACACAATAAGCAAAAAAGTCAACCACATGGTTGAGTAGGGATAATCAATACATCAAGTACTACCTCCATAGTGACGACATCCATAAAATCGACACAATCATATTCCTCCAACTGTCAAGTGTTGGAGCTAGTGTCCTCCACAATTAGTGTGATAACATTTATAAATCTATTATAGGTTCACAAGGGTATACTTAGTATTTTATCAGTTGATTAACGTTTACTTAATAACGGTTGGCTTGCTAGAAGTTTGACGTTATTATCATACTGATGGCGGTGATCAACTGGTCCCTAAAAGTCACACCTAAAGGATGTGTTTGAGAGATGTGATTATATGAAAATGTAATCACATTGATGCCTTATATGACTAAAAGGTTAGTCCATGTATTTGACTAAACAGTTAGTCAATGTGATGATGAGACGATTATTTAATACAATTAAATAATATTAGATGAGACGAATTAACTGTCAATTCGTAAATTGAATATAAACTGTTATATTTAAGTAATGTATATAATGTTAGCTTAAACGAATTAAGATGTTAATTCGTAATTAAACGTAACCAGTTATATTTAATAAGCAAATTATAAATATGCGATATTTATAATTAATGTATATATTATACGATATTGTCGTAATAAATGTTGACAGACCGGTATTAATAAATCGACTGCAAACTGTTGTTTGTGGACTTATTAAATAGTCGTTGACATAATTGACAATTGATAAAAATAATACACATTTATATACATTATGATAACTACCAAGAATAAGGAGATTTTTCTCTCCTTATTTTGGTGTTACACGGCTCAAAAGGAAAAGAAAAGAAAAAAATTGTCTTCCCCATTTTTCTCCTTTTTCGGTTATATTAGGTGAGAAGGAGGATCATTTTTATTCATTCATTTTTTGACCTAATTCTCTCATAAAAAAAAACACAAACCCTAAAATAATTAGTAATTTTGGGGATCTATTCTAGCAAAGATAAGAGGCATTTCTCATAGCATTTTGGGTGCAACGATTAGGAAAATATCGATCTCGATATTGTTCTTAGGCCAAATTGCTAGGACCAAAGGTTGATTCTAATCTCTACTCTTTTTGTTTATGCAATTTCATTTATGACTCGTATTTTCATAATTATAATTTCGTTATAATCCGAAATTCTTGATGAAGTATATTGATATTTGCCACAAGTGGTATCAGAGCTTAGGCCACGAAATTATTTTACATGATTTTCATAAATGGATTTAAACAAAAAAATTTTGAAGAAAAAAAAAACAATTCGGCCGGGAGGGTTTTTTTTTTGCCGAGAGCATTTTCTTTTTGCCGAGTTGATTTTTGTTTTTTTTTTTGATCTTTTGTTTCCATTTGATTTATTCATATTGTTGTTTTAATATGTTAAGATGATAATATGATAAATTTGTAGATGTTTTGATTTAATAAGAATTAAATTAAAATGTAAATGGAAATTGTTTTGATATATGATGTTCATTTGTTTTTGCTATATAGTTTTGGCATACATGAGATTAAATTGTTGTTTAAGAATCATGATTCATTAATTTAAATGTTGATGATTATGCCAATCTCGTTCTAGTAGCAACTTTAAACAAATTTGTTCATATATAAAAAAAAAACTTGTTTTTCTTTTTAGGGCATGAATGCCGACCGAAAGAAAAAAAAAACTGTTTTTGGGTTTTTTTGCAAAATGCCGAGAGCACCAGAAAAAAAAACCGTTTTTTTTGTTTTTTTTAACTGAAAGCCGAGAGTTAGAAAAAGAAAAAAAATCTGTTTTTCTTTCGAAATTTTGGGCAAATGCCGCAAGAAATTAAAAAAAAAGGGGGCTGTTTTTCGTTTTTTTAATTATGCCGAGAGAAATATAATTTTTATTTTGGCCGTTTCTGTTATACATTAAATTTATAATGTATAATTGTTTGTTGTGAAAAAGTTCACAAATTATAGATACCCAATTATTTTAAAGAGGTTTAAAATAATGTTAGGATTAATTCATATCACTAGCTAATGTGAATTAAGATTGGAATTATTCTGAGTAATTGAGGAATTGTCACATAATTTGATCATTTAAATAGGTGGTTTGGATAAATTACTCTACATAATTAAGGAATTATGTCTTGAATGATTAATTTATAGTTGATGCATTTTTATTTAGTTGAATGTTTTGTTGAATGGTTTATTTACGTATTTTTGCAATCGGTTGTAATTTGTAATACCTAGTGTGGCCTTAGTTAATTATTTTTTCGTAATGATGGAAACATAATTTTAATGTAATTTTGAGATCTCGTATCTCCTTTTTGTTTTCTTTAAGTATTATGGTTTTGAAATTAGAATGTAAATAGGTTCATATTCTAATTTATTAATTGTAATTTTGAGAAGACTGAAGATGGAGATTGGATTGCTCACTCCCACTACATGGACCAAGATGGAACATCAAGACAAGCTTCTCGGGTCCTAGGAAGGATTCCAAAGTTGTATTTATGTTCATTTTGGTAGACATCAATAATGGCCCCGGTTGTACATAGGAACGGTCTTCCTAATATAATTGGGGTCCGGGTGTCCTCAGCTATATCTAAAACAATAAAATCCACTGGTATAAAGGACTTGCCTACTTTCACAGGCACGTCCTCTAGGACACCTAAGGGGCGTCTTACAGATCTATCAGCCATCTGTAGAGTAATGTTAGTCAATTTAAGGTGACCCATATTTAATTTTCACAGACGGATCGATATAGGCATGACACTGACGCTTGCTCCTAAATCACAAAGAGCCTTATCTATTACTTCATTGCCTATAACACGGGTAATAGAGAAACTACCCGGGTCTTTCATTTTAGGTGGAGCCTTATTCAAAAGTAAATTACTAGACTTTTCCATAAAAGAAACAGTCTCAAATTCACTTAGCTCTCTCTTACGCGCCATACTATCTTTCATAAATTTGGCGTAAGTAGGTACCTGGGTAATAAGGTCGGTAAAGGGGACAGTTACCTGGAGGTTCTTGACAACGTCCACAAACTTACCGTATTGTCGTTCAACCCTTGCATCCTTCAGACGTCCTGGAAAGGGTACTCTGGTAGCAATGAACGGACCCGCGACTTTCTATTTACCTTTATCAGTACGTGACATCTTCATAGCAGGGGAAGATGACACGGTAGCGGAATTAGATGTTAAAATAGGAGCTCCGCTGGTTCTGGCACTCGATTGAACACTTTCCTCACTCAATCGAGTGGTTTTGTCTTTAGAATTACTCGATCGAGGTAAATAAAGCTCTCGATCGAGCTCTTGTATTTCAGGTTCTCTTGATCGAGTACCATTGTCACTCGATTGAGTGGTTTCTTCTGGCAAAGCGTTCGATCGAGAGGATTTAGTTGCTCGATCGAATTCTGTATATTGAGCACCTCTCGGTCGAGTAGGATTTATACTCGATCGAGTAGAAATTTCACTCGATCGAGTGCCTGGACAATATGCAGCAGGGATATTGCCCGTAAACTCGTCCAACTCATCCTCTGGGGATTATCAGTTGTCACAACCCCGTCTTCTGGCATTTTTGGCCCCTCATAAGCAAGGCCACTTCGGAGATTGATGGCATTGATTGGATCGCACGAGGGTGGATGATGAATTTGGTTTTGCGCGAGCGTTAATTGGGCAACTTGCTCTCTTAATTCCACAATAGCGGTATTATTCTTGTTACTTTTCTCCCCAAGCTTTTTCGTTAAGTTCAAAACAAAGGATTTCAGTTCGGCATACTCCCCATTTGGAGAAGTGGAACCCGGCTGCGGCATTGGCGTAGAAGATATAGAAGCACTCGTCAAGTCTTCATATAATTGAGAAAAAGGAACTCCTTGCCTGAATTTCCGATAAGCAAGGACACGCTCTACACTCGCCAGACAACCAATAGGGTCATGCCCCTCCATTCTGCATCTACCGCATAGTATCTCATGCTCATTAATAGCACAAACTTGTGAATTCTCACCCATAGTCTCTACAATCTCCGGACTACCTAGACTTCCGCTAGGACTCTCCACCTCAGCTACTACAAACTCTTTCACATGCCCACTTCCTCGGGGATTTCCGTATTCGGCAACATGGATGGCCATCTCCTCAATAAGATGCCACCCATGATCATCCTCTACATTCTTCGGGAATCTCCTTTTAGCTGCATTATCAAGGATAGCCCTCTGGTCCGGATGCAACCCATTGTAAAAGTGGGTACACAAGAACCAGCGCTTGAAACCATTATGAGGCACAGAATGGACGAGCTTCTTGAACCTAGTCCAAGCCTCATTCAAGTCTTCAGTAGGTAGTTGCTCAAATGCGGTAATCTGAGCTCTCAACGCATTAGTGCGCTGTGGTGGAAAATATCGCCTGTAAAAGGCCAAGGCAAGAGAATTCCAGTCGGTTACACCGGCTGCTTCCCTGTCTAAATCCCTCAACCATTCTCGGGCATCATCAGCTAAAGAGAAGGGAAAGAGAATTCCCTTTACTTTGTCCCGTGTCACCCCGGCAGCAAGAGGAATGGTGGAGCAGTTACCCCCCTGAAGAGATTTCTCACGACTAGATTTCTCACGTTATTTATTGAGGCTCAGTGGTGAGTACAATACAAGAAGACGTTCTTTATTGTGGCTCAGTGGTTATAAGGAGATAATTTTGCGATAATATTGCGTTACTTTTCAAAAGTAACGAATCTTAAACCCTCATCAAAGGCTTTTCTATAGTATGAACTCTATGTGGCGGCGTGTCACCATGCAATTCGAATTGATCTCCTTGCACACGATGCGATAAGGAAGGAAACACGAGATGTTTTCGAGACTTGATTTAAGGTGAATACTTTGGTTGGTTACCTTGATCTTGTCGTAAAGGTTACATAAGATGTTTAAAATTTGGGCTTGTTATAGAGAGTTTATGACAACCCAAATGCCTTTATCAATTCGTATGTTCTTAGCAATATAGCCTCTCATGAGGATGAGTTTAGGCAAAAGGATAACGAAACATTCTCATTGGGAGAAGTTTTGTTGATCTTGTCAATGTTAATAAGCCTAGCATGCTTGAGAGATCCCTTTTGTGATCTATATACGTCAAAGAGTTGGAACATTGGGTTCAATCATATAGTCTATTAAAATGGTATTATTCGAATGTTAAGGTACCATTATGATACATGGAGTTTAGTGGGAGCTAAAGTGAGTTTCTTAGTCTAAATATGTGCTTGACATATTAGTGACTAGAAATGTAGCTAAGGTGATGTTTTTTAGTCTAAATATGTGTTTGACATATTAGTGACTAGAAATATTCTCGGGTGAATACTTGAGAGTAGCATGGCGCATATTAAATATCCAGATCTAATGAGATAGATCTCCATGGATATTAGCATTATAGTCAAGAGACTTATGTGATAAGATTCTTGACTCGTTCAAGTTGTTGAACAATAAATATGATCTCTTGTGCTTCCGCTGCAGGATCTATTAAATATGCTAAAAGCTTCTCTCGTTGGGACTTATCATATTGAGAATATGATAAGTAATTACCAATCATTTCCTAGTGAGTGTCACTAGATGATTATCAAGAGCATTCTCAAGTACTTGAGAAGCACTGAGAATTTACTCTTGTAGTTTGGAGGAATTTGTGAATTTTGTGTACAAGGATTACACAGAAACATTCCTATGCTTATAAGATGTTATGGGCCTCGTTAGGAATGGTTAGCATATAAGAGTGCTATGTGCATAAAGAATAATATGTATAAGAAGTTATACATATATGTATAAGAAGTTATACATGTATAAAGCAATCATGTATGAGGAGTCATACACAAAAGATGTCATATGAAGGATGTATATGTATAAGTGTTATACGTACAAATCATGAACGAAAGCTAAGTACATTACAACATCTGATGTTGTAAAAGAGATAATTGATATCCGGATTTTGATGGAACTAGAATAGTTCTGTTAGCCGAATATCGTATCCCAAGAGACGGTGAAAACAGTGGGAGTGTTTGAGTGGCTTTATAACCAGAGTCTAAAAACTTGTTTAGATATGTACTTAGAAAGGCTCTATGTGATGAAAAGATTGCATAGAACCAAGGAAAATAGCAATGGAAATTAGAGTGATGCAACTGTTGCTAATCCTCTAACCAAAGTCGTTGGCATAAGGAAGACATGATAGTTATGTCATCTCAATGTGATTGAGCAGTATACCTTAATTGCTGAAGATCGTTATGTAAATATTGGATAGAGTATTGATATTTACATAAGTGATGATCGCATTCATTGTTTGAGTCTCTTAAGAACTCAAGTATTCAGTTTGACTGAAAACATGAATACCTTGTTTATCTGAATAAGTTGTGGAGACAATGTTGAAAAATATTCAAGTGAATAAGATGAACATTGTATTTTGGCCCTAGTCACGTAATGAGGTGACGTCTCGGACTGACTAGATTGTAAGTCGATTGATGGTTGTTCAACATCATAAGGTCATATGTGATGACTGGTCGATTACATAGGCAGAGTGTGTGACACTTTGCCGGACAGTGACCATTTAGAGAGTCCTTAAGTTCTATTATAGACGCCTGGTCGTGGCGGGGATCTCTAAGATGTTCTAATGAGTCGATTCTTTTGACTGGAGACTATTATCTAAGCAGGTGCAGTTTCCGAGTGACTTTGGTTTTTGTCCTAGGTCGTGACGTGAAAGGAGGCCAAAAGGGCATTTACTAGGTCATGGTGAGCTGTATTGTGCAATAGAATAGATAGGGCATACAGGAATTGTCCACCAACGTTGGGTAACTATATCTCAAGGCCACTTGAGGAGTTAATGACTACAAATGCGTGGCCACGCTCGGAAGTAATCTGTGAGAGATTTTTCCGGCCAGGTAGTCACACTCCCGATCGAGAAAACCACTCGCGATGTGTTCATGTGCAAGTGCGACCTGAAAGACACCTTGTATTGAGTGCGAGATTAAAACGGACAAGAGAATTGGTAGCGCACACCTTGTGTCGGACAAGTGGGAGATTGTTGGAGTTAGTGTCCTCCACAATAGTGCGTTAACATAATAAATCTCATTAATGGAATATCATCAGATATTTATTTATTTGATCCTCGTTAGTTGATTAACGTAAATCGATAACGGTTGGCTGACTAGAGTTTGACGTTATTGTCGTGAGACGGCGGTGATCAACTGACCCCTTTCGATCATACCTATAGGAACGAACCCCAATAGACAACTAATTAATTGTATGAGATACAATTTATTTAGTCCCTTGATTTATAGACTAAGAGGTTAGTCGATTATTTTTAGAGAGATTTCGAGTTGCGAACTCGAGGAGCGGCAGTTATTATTTAATTATGCGATAATTAAATAATAAGTTTTGGGAGACGGGTTTTAGTTAATTAACTGTTAATTCACTAAAATTATACTAGTTGATTAATGTGATTATTATTAGTACATAAATAATATGTGTAGTGGTACACGTATATTTACGAAGTGAATTGGGCGAATTAATTATGGAAGTATTTAAACATGAAACGATGTTTAAATAAAATTTACACGTATTTGTGCGACAAATATAAGAACCAACATGGACCCGTAAATGGGCAAGTGGACCGTGTAAAATAGAGTGTTGTGGATGATTAGGAACACAATCATTTCACTTTACTTGTGATACTTCCACAAGTTATCTTATAATTATGTTTTACATGTGGATGTAAGATTGATAAATATAAGACAATTCCCACACTCCACACCAACCAAACCCACCCGCCACTTCCTCCTTTTACTCTATCTTTTGTTCATTTTTTTGCATACTT
Source organism: Silene latifolia (assembly GCF_048544455.1). NCBI lineage: Eukaryota > Viridiplantae > Streptophyta > Magnoliopsida > Caryophyllales > Caryophyllaceae > Silene > Silene latifolia. The sequence continues at coordinate 195,986,801 of NC_133534.1, forward strand.
GATTTCACTTTACTTATGCATGTGAACATAAATTATACTTCTCTCTAAAAATCATTATTTATCTTTACTAAGAAGTTAGTAATCCATTTTTATTACTAAGAAATGTTAGTAATATTACATATAATATCAAGGGTATAATAATAACAAAGTTCTAGTCTTATACTTGTTATTATTTTTGGGTAAGTTCTTGGGTGCAACAAGAAGGAGATCTTCGATTTTGAAGATTTGTAAGGAGGATCTTCCATTGGTATAAGCTCAAGAACAAGCTAGTAAGGTGAACTAGTTTGTGCCCTTTTTACCACTAATTCAATGTAAGGAAATTGTTTTTCCTTATACTTTCTTTTTATGCTTTCATATTAGCATGCATGTTACATAGATCACCTAAATGACAATCTATGAGATAAATTAATTTTATTAGAGAGTCTAATATGGATCTATGAATTGATAAAACGTAAGACGTCTAGCATAGGACATTTTTGTATCGAAATGGTGCTAGATTAGCAATGATTTCGATGGGGACAAATGTACCTAAATTTGGTTTTAAAAGAATGTAATCATCTATGTTTATACATAGAAGGCATCACTTATGTGATTTAAAACAAAAGGTTGTACCTACTCCTATGATAACTTGGTGGTTGGTTTAGACCACTCAAGTTAGAGGAATTTTACATTCTTCACGAAAACTAAATATTATACTATCTTGTATATTTTAATGTCTCCAATTCGGTGAACCCAAATTGATCAAACCTCAAGTAAATTCGTTTAAACGAATAAACGATAAGCACATTAAAAAACCATTTGATTGTGAGTCTTATGGTATGTGTGCATGTATTATGTTTTCTTTTGTAGAAAAGAAACACAAATAGTGAGGTGATTGACCATATACATACGGATGTGTAAGGCCGATAGTTGGTAATATACATACTTGGTTCCTTTTACCGTGATGTTAAGTAGATATGAAAACCTCATATCTATTTAATAAGACATAAAAGTGATTTTTGAAACGTTGAATATTTTCAAAATGAAGTAGTAAACCAAAAGCACGTCAAGATCAAGATGTTGATCGGAAGTTTCAAAGTAATGACTTTGAAGATCAAATGGGTAATATCAAGTAATAACCTTGATAATCACTAAGAAGATTGTGAACCAGTTCACATAATACCTTCTCCTTGGAACACCATAGAGTATGGTGTAGTCAAGTATATAAACCGAACTTTATGAGATATAGTTTGAAGTTTTTTCGCAATTTTGTAAGCTATTTTCTCACTAAAAGTTTAAAACCCAACTATAATAGCCTAAATGACTCCATACGAGATATGGATAGGGAGAGTCCTTAACTTGTCTTTTTATACATTTGGGATCATAAATGTTTATGTTCAGAACCAATTTATGTATTTGTGAGAGTTATCCAAAATTGAACCACTTGGTTTTTACTCCTCCAAAACGAGTACAAAGAGTTTGTGGCTCATAATATTGTCTTTCTAGAAAGATTTTAATTTTCTAGAAGACAGAGTGGGAGAAATTTTGAACTTGCGGAAGTCCAAGACCCACAAACTGAGTACAATGCAAGAAGACGTTATTTATTGAGGCTCAGTGGTGAGTACAATACAAGAAGACGTTCTTTATTGTGGCTCAGTGGTTATAAGGAGATAATTTTGCGATAATATTGCGTTACTTTTCAAAAGTGACGAATCTTAAACCCTCATCAAAGGCTTTTCTATAGTATGAACTCTATGTGGCGGCGTGTCACCATGCAATTCGAATTGATCTCCTTGCACACGATGCGATAAGGAAGGAAACACGAGATGTTTTCGAGACTTGATTTAAGGTGAATACTTTGGTTGGTTACCTTGATCTTGTCGTAAAGGTTACATAAGATGTTTAAAATTTGGGCTTGTTATAGAGAGTTTATGACAACCCAAATGCCTTTATCAATTCGTATGTTCTTAGCAATATAGCCTCTCATGAGGATGAGTTTAGGCAAAAGGATAACGAAACATTCTCATTGGGAGAAGTTTTGTTGATCTTGTCAATGTTAATAAGCCTAGCATGCTTGAGAGATCCCTTTTGTGATCTATATACGTCAAAGAGTTGGAACATTGGGTTCAATCATATAGTCTATTAAAATGGTATTATTCGAATGTTAAGGTACCATTATGATACATGGAGTTTAGTGGGAGCTAAAGTGAGTTTCTTAGTCTAAATATGTGCTTGACATATTAGTGACTAGAAATGTAGCTAAGGTGATGTTTTTTAGTCTAAATATGTGTTTGACATATTAGTGACTAGAAATATTCTCGGGTGAATACTTGAGAGTAGCATGGCGCATATTAAATATCCAGATCTAATGAGATAGATCTCCATGGATATTAGCATTATAGTCAAGAGACTTATGTGATAAGATTCTTGACTCGTTCAAGTTGTTGAACAATAAATATGATCTCTTGTGCTTCCGCTGCAGGATCTATTAAATATGCTAAAAGCTTCTCTCGTTGGGACTTATCATATTGAGAATATGATAAGTAATTACCAATCATTTCCTAGTGAGTGTCACTAGATGATTATCAAGAGCATTCTCAAGTACTTGAGAAGCACTGAGAATTTACTCTTGTAGTTTGGAGGAATTTGTGAATTTTGTGTACAAGGATTACACAGAAACATTCCTATGCTTATAAGATGTTATGGGCCTCGTTAGGAATGGTTAGCATATAAGAGTGCTATGTGCATAAAGAATAATATGTATAAGAAGTTATACATATATGTATAAGAAGTTATACATGTATAAAGCAATCATGTATGAGGAGTCATACACAAAAGATGTCATATGAAGGATGTATATGTATAAGTGTTATACGTACAAATCATGAACGAAAGCTAAGTACATTACAACATCTGATGTTGTAAAAGAGATAATTGATATCCGGATTTTGATGGAACTAGAATAGTTCTGTTAGCCGAATATCGTATCCCAAGAGACGGTGAAAACAGTGGGAGTGTTTGAGTGGCTTTATAACCAGAGTCTAAAAACTTGTTTAGATATGTACTTAGAAAGGCTCTATGTGATGAAAAGATTGCATAGAACCAAGGAAAATAGCAATGGAAATTAGAGTGATGCAACTGTTGCTAATCCTCTAACCAAAGTCGTTGGCATAAGGAAGACATGATAGTTATGTCATCTCAATGTGATTGAGCAGTATACCTTAATTGCTGAATATCGTTATGTAAATATTGGATAGAGTATTGATATTTACATAAGTGATGATCGCATTCATTGTTTGAGTCTCTTAAGAACTCAAGTATTCAGTTTGACTGAAAACATGAATACCTTGTTTATCTGAATAAGTTGTGGAGACAATGTTGAAAAATATTCAAGTGAATAAGATGAACATTGTATTTTGGCCCTAGTCACGTAATGAGGTGACGTCTCGGACTGACTAGATTGTAAGTCGATTGATGGTTGTTCAACATCATAAGGTCATATGTGATGACTGGTCGATTACATAGGCAGAGTGTGTGACACTTTGCCGGACAGTGACCATTTAGAGAGTCCTTAAGTTCTATTATAGACGCCTGGTCGTGGCGGGGATCTCTAAGATGTTCTAATGAGTCGATTCTTTTGACTGGAGACTATTATCTAAGCAGGTGCAGTTTCCGAGTGACTTTGGTTTTTGTCCTAGGTCGTGACGTGAAAGGAGGCCAAAAGGGCATTTACTAGGTCATGGTGAGCTGTATTGTGCAATAGAATAGATAGGGCATACAGGAATTGTCCACCCACGTTGGGTAACTATATCTCAAGGCCACTTGAGGAGTTAATGACTACAAATGCGTGGCCACGCTCGGAAGTAATCTGTGAGAGATTTTTCCGGCCAGGTAGTCACACTCCCGATCGAGAAAACCACTCGCGATGTGTTCATGTGCAAGTGCGACCTGAAAGATACCTTGTATTGAGTGCGAGATTAAAACGGACAAGAGAATTGGTAGCGCACACCTTGTGTCGGACAAGTGGGAGATTGTTGGAGTTAGTGTCCTCCACAATAGTGCGTTAACATAATAAATCTCATTAATGGAATATCATCAGATATTTATTTATTTGATCCTCTTTAGTTGATTAACGTAAATCGATAACGGTTGGCTGACTAGAGTTTGACGTTATTGTCGTGAGACGGCGGTGATCAACTGACCCCTTTCGATCATACCTATAGGAACGAACCCCAATAGACAACTAATTAATTGTATGAGATACAATTTATTTAGTCCCTTGATTTATAGACTAAGAGGTTAGTCGATTATTTTTAGAGAGATTTCGAGTTGCGAACTCGAGGAGCGGCAGTTATTATTTAATTATGCGATAATTAAATAATAAGTTTTGGGAGACGGGTTTTAGTTAATTAACTGTTAATTCACTAAAATTATACTAGTTGATTAATGTGATTAATATTAGTACATAAATAATATGTGTAGTGGTACACGTATATTTACGAAGTGAATTGGGCGAATTAATTATGGAAGTATTTAAACATGAAACGATGTTTAAATAAAATTTACACGTATTTGTGCGACAAATATAAGAACCAACATGGACCCGTAAATGGGCAAGTGGACCGTGTAAAATAGAGTGTTGTGGATGATTAGGAACACAATCATTTCACTTTACTTATGATACTTCCACAAGTTATCTTATAATTATGTTTTACATGTGGATGTAAGATTGATAAATATAAGACAATTCCCACACTCCACACCAACCAAACCCACCCGCCACTTCCTCCTTTTACTCTATCTTTTGTTCATTTTTTTGCATACTTGATTTCACGTTACTTATGCATGTGAACATAAAATCTACTTCTCTCTAAAAATCATTATTTATCTTTACTAAGAAGTTAGTAATCCATTTTTATTACTAAGAAATGTTAGTAATATTACATATAATATCAAGGGTATAATAATAACAAAGTTATAGTCTTATACTTGTTATTATTTTTGGGTAAGTTCTTGGGTGCAACAAGAAGGAGATCTTCTATTTTGAAGATTTGTAAGGAGGATCTTCCATTGGTATAAGCTCAAGAACAAGCTAGTAAGGTGAACTAGTTTGTGCCCTTTTTACCACTAATTCAATGTAAGGAAATTGTTTTTCCTTATACTTTCTTTTTATGCTTTCATATTAGCATGCATGTTACATAGATCACCTAAATGACAATTTATGAGATAAATTAAATTTATTAGAGAGTCTAATATGGATCTATGATATTTCAAATAATATGTTAAATCACTTCTATCCGAGTCAAATATTGATAATCAAGCATTAAAATCACCCACGAAGATTAACGATTTGCAATTCTGGCTTCACACGGAATCGAACTTCAGAACAGACGCAGCGTTTTTGCGCCTCTTCCAAAGGACGCAAAGACTTTGCTGTTCGGTTGAGTTCTGTCCCTGAACTTTCGTTGTTGCTTTGACCTAGTTTATTAGTTACGTATTTAATTAACTATTACTCGTATTATCGCCTAATGTAATACTACGAATATTTTGAGTTATTGTTGTGTTACCTTGTGATAAGATTGGCGTGATTGATAATCGTAAAATGCTTAATTGTGTTGGATGATTCTTAGTGATGAGGATGTTATAAGTGTTGTGGTAGTAGTTGTGGGCGAACTTCGGGACGAAGTTCATTTTAAGGGGGTAAGACTGTAATACCCCGTAGTTTAGTGACGTTTATATGACTAATTTACGTAATTCGAATAATTTATTGTGACGGTTATAATTAATAATTGTGAATAAGACGGAATGATATAATAAAATAATAGAATAATAGAGTAATGGGTCGGAATGGTAATTGGGTAATAATAATATACGATAATTTATATGGTAATAGTGAATGATTATTATGTTATAATAATAATAATAATAGTAATTGTATTTATAATAATAATATTTGTTATGAGACGGTAATTAAATAAATAAAATAATAAAGAACGACGGGATTGAAGTTGGGTCATGTGCTGGCTTGGGTCAGCTATATATGTTGTGTAAATTGATTGATTAATTGTTGGGGATCGGATAATTACTAATAATAATAATAAATATATTTTATATTTCCTAATTGGTTCCTTATAACCTTAGCCTATCAATATAAATAGATAAAACCTCAAACAATGGTCCTTATTTCATCAAATCTGAAAAAAATAATTTATAAAGAGAGAGGGATAATAAGAAAGGGGAATAGCAAGGAATTTATCGTCTTTTATCGTCTCAAGGTAATATTTTCAGACCGTCTCATGTATACACCTTTGCTTTGTTATAACTTGTAAACTAGACTACCGTTTGATGACCTAAGACCGTCACCAAGACCGTGGATCACCAGTGTTTGACCAGGACCCGTCGTTGACCGTCGTTGACCGTCGTGGTGGTTGTTAAGGCCGAGTTTTCGTGACTGCTGGGTAGGGTTTGTCGAAAGGGTTAGAAGGGGATTCGACCCATAATACACGACTTACAGGACCTGGGCTTGGTAGGGTTAGGACCAGGAGAGTAGGCCAACTTCTTTGGTGGTGTGTGGTGGCTAAAGGCGCCACCTTCGTGGTGTTTTGACCAGAATTGCGAAAGAGGGGAGCTGGGGACTTCAACCCTAATTCGAACCCTAAAATAGATAAGGCTTGACCTGGGTGTGGCGGGAACGGGACCGGGTATTTGGGTCGACCAGTTTGGATGTGTCGTGGAGGTTGGAGGTGGTGGTTGGTGTTGGTGGTGGCCAGAAAACGCGAAACAGGGGAATGTTTGGTTATTGTTGTGCTGTCGGTGATGGGTGGTGGTTGTGGTGTTACAGATGGGCGAGAGGAGGTGGGACCACCCCTGGAGCCACCGTTGGCCAGAGGTCATGGCGGAGGTGGCCAGAGGTGGAGTGTTATTGGGTCGAGTTTTGTGTCGGGTTTTCGGCATTAATAGTGTTCGTGGTTGTGGTTACTAGGGCATGTGTTTGTGCTGGTTGGAGGCGGTTGTAGCTGTGTTTAGGGCGTTTTGGGGTGGCTGGAAGTGGAGGCTAGCGGTGGGGCTGAGGTGGTGGTGTTGTCGGGGGTTGTTTGGGGGTGTATGAATGGGTGTTTGTGGTGAGGTTGTACACGGTTAGGGAGGGGTAGTGTCGTGTATGTAGGTGGTACTTGGGGTTATTTCACGGGATTTGGGTTGGGTAATTTGGGTTTGTTCATTTAATTTATTAAGAAGGGTTTATTTGGGGGTGTTTGTACGGGTTGGCACGGGATTGGAACACGGGTTGATGTGGGTTTGGTTGTGTTGAGATGAGTTCATAATTATTAATTTACGTAACAATGTAATTAATTTCATTAATATAATTAACCTATAATTAGTAAGTTATGATTAATAGAATATAATTAATTATATAATTGAGTTAATTGTGTAGTTAGTAATTATAGTTGTTATTTGTATTTAGGTGACGGATTTACGAAGGAATACTTTTAAATTAATTTTATTGGATTGCTAGCTTTGTTGGAGTGCTGAAAAGGTAGGGATAAATCCTACTCAACTTTTACTCGATAATAATTGTTGGATGATTTATATTAAAGTGAATTGATCATATGAGGATTGTGTTGGTTGATATCATTGAAATTGTTGGAAGGGAGAATTATATTGTATATGTTGGTTGGATTGGTTATGATGGAGTTACTGTTATTGCATTGGTTATTCAGTTTAATACTGGCAGACATCCCTTCGTGGTGATGTAGATTATTATTGCGGTTATATTGGCAGACGTCATGGTAAGAGCCTTCGGGTGACGTATTTCATATTTATTATGGCAGACGATATTTTATCGTATTTACTCGAGGAAGGCCCCAGATTGGTCTGCAGGCCATCTGGTGGATATTACTCAACTATATGTTGAGGCAGACATTACCTTTGGTAATGTAGTTTGTGTTTACTCACCTTCGGGTTGAGGCTGCCCCGGCCAGGGATTGGCGGGATGATTAGTGTAACGAGTAGTAAAAGAAGGAGCACGTTGTAAGGGAGTTGTGCAATGAAAAAGGAAGTTGGATTATTTATCGTATGTTTTTGTTGTTAGTATTTATTCCTACTCAACCTCGCGGTTGACTGTGTATTCGTGAACACCTGCGGTGAACCATAATGGGGAGCAGATTTGACAGGTACTAAAGATTAGCTGACTTGGGAACTTATGGGAATGCGTGAGGACTTGGACAACCTACCTAGAAGTCTAGACCACATAGAAAGTTTTATCACTTTATTTATTTCCGCTGCGAGTTGTAATTTTTTTTTTTTTTTTTGATGACGAGGGGGTTGAGTCCCCCCCGGGCCCATGCTGCGAGTTGTAATTATTTTATATTAAGTTTTAGTTAGTTAAATTTGTAATAAACATGTAATCGCAAAGTTTCAATTTAAAGTACTTTGGTATTGTTGTACTTTGTTATTCACTACCTCGGGAAACCGAGATGGTAACAGTCCTATTTATTTGGGAATGTCTAGCTAAAGGCTCCCGACTAAATGGGGGTGTTACAAATAATCTGTTCGTTAATTTGTTTATTCTTTCTTTTTCTCTATTTATCCGTTTTGAATGTATTTTCGACGTAAATCATCTAACCCGTTGTAATTATTGAATTTTATTGTATCTTTATTATTTATTATTTATTGTTTGTATGCCTTCACATGCAATTAACCTAAATTTCTACCTCGACATTAATGCATGTTAAATTACGTGTCTACCGACTTAGTTAATTCTCACATGCTAGGGTTCATTTAATGGATGTTGCATTACATGCATATAATTGACAACATATCGAGTATGAATAACTTCCCTAATCATTAGCGGAGGCCGCTATCGAGGCGGACGGGATTAGGTGTTCGATCAAAAGAGCTTCCTAATACGTAACCTCACCTCTTACTCCAGATCTTTGTGAACATCCGTGTTCATTGGCATCCACGAGAGTCATTCTAGACATAGAATGCTAAGGGTAACGAGTTCTTGGTGTTCATGTCACTACTTTAAGTCTTGACATGACGCGAAGTATTCGAATGGTTTCAAATTTTCCACATTAAATTGGTGGCGACTCCACAATTGCAAAGCTTGCTCGCTTTTCCTCCCAAGCGACCCCCGTGGGCCCGTGTCCACAGTTTGGCGACTCCGCTAGGGATTAATACACTAACGTGTAGCTAGGGTGAAACTTGAACAAGGTTAGGGAATAGTTTATACAAGACAGTTGTTGGTTTTCATAACTCGGTCTTCCTAGACCGTTTATTCGGCCTTCCTAAGGCCCAACCCAACCCATTCGACCAATCGTTCCGTCTAGACGGTCCAAATTCTTATTTGGGCCTAAGGATGGATAGCAATTGACATCAACCATACCATGGTACTTACTCTTGTTTGTATCAAGGACTTTCACTACTCGAGGAAATGGACTAGGAATCGGCCTTACTCCTGTTTGGTACGAGCCTCTCCACCGACCCTGGGTTTGATTGTTCGGTATGGCAACCCACCCTTTAAACCAAAACCATTTTAAATGCACTTAGCATCCCGTTATAATGCTTGTATAAATGCTTGTACCATATGTGATAACCTTTTTTTAAACGAAACCATGATAAATTTTGTAAAATCAAAATCTCTTTTAAAATGCAAATTTTCGAAAAAAAAATAGGCCAATGTTAGCGCAAAACTAGTCAAAACTTTGTCCAATTGTCAAGTCAATATCCGGGCCTCAAAGCCCATTTAAAAACCTCACTTCGTGTCCACTCCTACAACTACACTATAGTTGACTAGGACCAAAATTTCCAAACCTTGTCATTTCTTCAAACCTCACTTGACACAAGTGGCACACCCCCACTTCACAAGTCAAACCTTTTCCTAGAGTAAGTGTGCTAGAATGGTCGATCGTGTTTTGATTCGTCGTCGATCTCTTATCCAGTTTTCAAGATGCCTGGAACTAGTCACTCAAGTGTCAATGGCCAACCACCGAATGGTAATGATCTAATCCTAGCCGCGCTCGCTCGTCTCCAAACTAGCCAAGACCAAGTGAATAATCGCCTCAACACGATCGAAGGCCGAATTGTTGTTGTAGAAACTAGGTTGCCTCTAGTAGAAAATGAAATACTTCCTGATTTTGTTAATGACTTCGAAAATAAAAATCCTCCACCTTTTGTGGGAGCACAAGAGGTCAACCCTCCCATAGATCCGACTGCAGCTGAGAAACGACTCCAATACTTGGAGGAACAACTGATGTATCTCAAAGGGGATGATATCTATAGGGAAAACAATCGCAAGTATAAGGCCGTGAGTTCCAAATTGCCAACCAACTTCAACATGACGGATATCCCGAAATTCAAGGGGCATGAAAACCCTTTGAACCACATCCGTGCTTTCAAGGATTACATGTCTATCAAAGGCATTAAACCCGAGATTTTCTTAAGGATCTTTCCTTCATCTCTCAACACCATTCCTAAACAATGGTTTTATTATCTAGAGCATAAGAATATTGCCACCTGGGATGATGCCGCGATCGAGTTTGCTAAGCAATATGCGGATAATGCTGAGATCCAAGTCAATATGCGCACCTTAGAGGTTCTTACCCAAAACGATAAAGAAGGCTTCACCGACTTCCTAAGTAAGTGGAGGAAGACTAGTACCCAACTTGTCGATCGTCCAGATGAAGCTACCCTCGTTGAAAAATTTGTGGACAATTTAAAGCCCATTTATGCAAATTATTTGAGGTACCAAAACATTAAAACCTTCAAGGACTTAACTGTACTAGGAACAAGGATCGAAGATGACATCCATAAAGGGCTCTTGTCCAAAACGGTAGGTCATGGATATCAAGGTTCAACAAGTCGTTGTTACGGCTCTACTAGCAAGACTGATGAGGTTAACCTCCTCGAACCATAAAAGAAGAGTATCCCATGAAGAAAGTTCACAAATATTGGGGATACCTACTCCAATGCTCTGAATAGATTGATGAAACAGGGTAAGCTTCAACCCATAGGCCCTACACCTGAACCAGAAAAGAAACCCCAGTCCTGGGACGACAATTCGTACCGCGACTATCATAGAGGTAAGGGACACGATACATAAAAATGTTACAAGCTAAAACATGTACTTCAAGACATGATTGAAGACGGTCGCCTACCAATTCCGCCTGGAGGTAAACCTAACAATACTCAGAATCCTTTTGGAGTTCTGATGATTACAAGTGAGGAATCTACCTTAGATTGTTCACACCTCATTTCTCCAGTCGAAGATGAGATCTATGCAATAGAAGAAGAAGGGAACTACTCTACCATTTCCCCTACCATCACCGACTTTATAGCATGGGCAAAGAGTGTGAATATGCAAGTCTCATAATTAGAAAGTGTAATGGAAACCCTACGTGATCCAAGTGCAACACCCGAAGAACGTGCGCCACTAAATCTCTCTCAAAATGCTACAATGCAAGAAGTAATAGCCGTGGTTGGTGAACTAATCGACCAAATCATCCAATTGGAGGCCGAGATCATGAGATTGAGAGAACTTGCTACTCTCAATGGAGTATGGGCCGACGATGATGAAGATCAATACCTCACTTAACACTACCTAGTTAAAGTCAGTGAGGAAATAGTCCAAAACAGTGAGGACCAAGATGTAGACCATCTTACTCGTTAAGGGTGTCCATACCAAAATGTTTCTCAAAACGGTCCCATAGCAAACGGTCCAATCACCAATACCAACGTTGTCACGCCGAAGGATAACGAAGATACCTCTACTAACCATTTGCTGAAGCAACTACAGAAGACAAAGGCTGATCTTTCAGTCTGGCAACTAGTTGCAAGATCCTTCCCACATCGCCAAGCTTTACTGCAAGCCTTGGCCAAACTAAATGTGGCACATAACTCCACACCCGATGACGTGGTCAACTTGGTCTTCCAAGAATCACCTAAGCTAAGTAACCCTGTTACTTTCTCGGATGAAGACTTACCACCTTTCGGCGCTAATCACAACTTGGCTCTTTACCTCACTGTCATTGGCTTGAAAAATAATGTGACAATGACTTTGGAAGATGATGGCTCGGCAGTCAACGTCATACCATTTAAAAAGGCATACAAATTAGGCATGAAAGAGTCGGATTGGACCCCTACCAACCAAGGTGTTCGCGCATATGATGGTACACGATGAAAAGTGGTTATGACACCCTTAAATCTAGCCTTAAATAATTACGTAAATTCTACGGAAAAACTGGTAGGATATGTTTGTAAATGGTTCAACTAGGTAAAACCTGCAATTTCAAAAAATTTTCTAACTAAACCATTCACAACCAATCCAACTTAAGAAGTCCAACATTCCCAGAAGCGGGTGCCAAAACCCTGCAAAAGCTGATGAACTACTTTACATGCCATAGCTAAATAGAAAGTAGAATGATACAAACCCAAAATAGAAAAAGGGAGACATATGTCCCTTCAAATAATATACAAACCAAAAGATAAAAGGTTTACTATAAGAATAGCCAAAACTAGGTCCAAGGTTCCATATGCTCACTAGCTCGTCTGTGACCCCAACAAAGCATCAACAACCTGTCAATCGCATTTTATACAAACACGAAAGCCACAATTCAGTGGGGAGTAACTTCGAGTCCTCCCAGCCACGAATCGTCAAAATTAATGTAACATGTAGTAAAACATGTAAACAATATGATAAACAATGTAATTATCATGTAATCTAACCTATGACCCCTAAACTGACCAAACTAAACTATCATGTGAAACATATAACAAGCAGTAATCCAAACTCTATCAACCATAGCCGGCTTGCATCTCACCTTCAATGATTCATAGAATCATCAAACAAGAAAGGGCAATATATCAAAGACAGGCATAAGTTCTTAGTACCGTCAATAGTCACTTTGTAACTCGAGTCTATACCACGAGGTAGGGAAGGTAATCGAACCGGTATCTTGGCTTAGCGGTTAATATTAATAAAACATGGCCAAGAGACAACACAACCCTAGCCTAAAATCTGCGCAGACCTAGACATGCGGATACACACCACCGCACCCAAGACCCACAACTTTTTTTTAAAACAAAGTGAAGTGAGTACCCTAAGGACACCACCGAAGGGTTGGCTAGTACTTAAGCTGACCTCATACTATCAAAATAAGTACCTGAGGTCATGCCCCAACTTGGATATAAATCCACTAGTCAGGAAAACAAAGGCTATCAAGCAGTGAACATATACTCGTCAGAGACTATAAAGACCTATCTATGATGAAGGCCGAAATACTCACCTAGGACCTAGTCACAGCTAGTCCCAGCTTGAACACTTTAGCCCACACCACACAAGACTCACCACACAAGTCAAGTAAGACACCCACTTAACCTTAAGAGGGCAAAAAGTCCTACTTACCAACATAAAATCTAATATTCTATCATGTGAAAGGCTATATAATGAATGGCCTAAAACAAGAAAAAGGCCGACTATCTAATTCATTCAAAATTTCATCCAACCGAATTTTTACCCATAACCCCAGCCCTGCGACAGGTACGGGTCAAATTACGGCTGACCAATCACTCAATTAACTGACATCGCATCAGTCAAAGGGACTAAGGCTCAGTTTTCGGCACAATCAACAAAACATTACAATTATCACTATAAAATTCATTTTGTAAACTATCCTAACATGTGATAATTATCAATATAACATAATTTATCTACCATTAACATAACTTTTAGTTACTATTATGATTCACTTCACAAGTTTAACCATGTGTACTTATTCTAATTACATCCTTAATGAACCTAAAATGACGGACAAAACATGGTAAACCGCGAAACAAGCAACGAGCCGACCCGGGCCAACCGTGGGCTAGCCGTGGGCCTGCCACGGGCCTGCCGGCCTGCTGCCCCACACTTACTCCTCTTATTTTTTTCATTTTTGCTCAGTATAAGACGGTCTGAAAATTAATTAATCGTCCCCAATTCAACTTTGATAATTTAAACTAACAAAAGGCATAATTTAAGCATACATGCAACAATTTTTAACATGTGAAAACTACTACTCAAACAAAAATTCACCAAACATACAAAAATCAAAAACATGTGACGATCTTTCGTCGAGTAACTCGAAATATGTTACCTTAAGCTAGAAAATGAGCAATTAGCACCTCAAACCCAAACCCTAACTAGCAACTATCCGCTATCCTCTACAATATACGAGTCCCCGAACTCGTCCTCCAAATCTTCACCTAATTAAACAATAAAAACACACTAATTAAGCATAAACACCGAAATTACCGAATTTTGGTCTTAAAACAACTTAATGAAAACTGAAATTAAATTATACCAAGTTGTAGATCGCGACGAGAGGATTCCGGAAAGGTAAATTATGCGAAAAACGGACTAGTAACGAAGAAATTGTGACGATTTTTAGCTTGATTTGTGAAAATGGTGTTTATAGAAGTTGAAGATTATGATAGGGGAAGAAAATCAGAAAAATGAAGAAAAGAAGGGGGTAGGGGAGCCGTGTAAGGGAGAAGGAAAGGAGGAAAAGGAAGTGCGGGATTTTTAGTCGGGATTTTTACGAGTCGGGTTTGACTTGTTTCAATAATAATTAAATCCGTAAGTCAAATGTAAATTCCGTCAAGACCAAAGTTTTTAAACACGAGATTACAATAAAATTGAGTATTCATACAACCCATTTCCAAATTCGTTTACCCAACGTTCAAACGAATTGTCATTTTCCCCCCGATACGCCCTTATTTCGAAATAAAAGATTTTACACGGTTTAAACCATTTTTAAACATCTCGAAACTATCAAAATAAATACTTTTCTTCAAAATATAATAAAATTATATTTCTTTGAATTATTTTTACTTTAAATACTTAAATATCACTTTTATTTGATTAATAAATTATTTCCGAAATATATTAACGGTCCGAAATTTACGGGGCGTTAAAATCACCCCTCCTTTTAAAAAGTTTCTTCCTCGAAACTCAGAAGGAGAAATTATAGCTATAAGAAAATATAGGTATCTTTCCAATGAAACGGTGATACTCTTGTTGATCAGACAAGAACATCCACATTCATATCAAGATATAAAAATATTTCTACACCAATAAATGAGAAAACCCATTATTGGGACGTCTCCAACAACGAGATTTAACACTCATTAATGTTAAAACCATTAAAAATCATAAAAGCATTTTCAAAATTTTAGTTTAAAGTTCTATAATAAGAATAATAATTCAAGGAGCTGTATGAATTTCATGAGGTAAGAATTGAAGTCGAACCTAAATGGGTGTCAAAGACGGAGTTTTAAAGGTTACCAACATCAAACTTATGAGAGGAGTATGATGAAGTAAGGAAAAGAGGTATGAGCAGTAACGCTCATGATCAAAGAAGAAGGAAAATCAGACAAAAAGGAAATGTCAAACACTTTCATCACAAACTACACCAACACCCAAAACGGTTCCAAAAACTTCCTAACAACAAAACTCATAATCACATCACTCCCAAGGGTTTCCTCAATTGCTTATGTTACCTCTTCCTAACATATTCCCTGGAACAAGATATTTCACTATAAGTGTGATCTCATCGCTCCAAATTCTCAAACATCCCGAAACAACTTTCACAAGCCTAAGGTCAAGACTTCCAACAAAGCTGTATTTGTATCCCACTAGTGTCAACTATGGGTTCCTCAAAAAGTAAACCTTCAATCAAGAGTCCCAATACCATGCTCTAAACTCCAAGAGAAGGTTCCTCAAATATTCCACAAGGTTCTCATTTCAAAACAAGGTAGTAACATACCAACCTCAAATTATGAAAAATCAATAGGATCTCAAGTTTCTCTATCCTTTTACTTATTAAGGATTCTCAAAAGCAGAACTACACCCAGCTCCAACATCGTCTCATCATCTCAAGCACTCAATGCGACCTCAAGGTCTATAAAACTATAGGATTAACAAATTTTTCTCAATACTAAGTCTCTCTCAACTCAAGAACTCTCAAGAGCCAACTAATACCAAATCACATCACCAATCCATTCTGGTCATCAACATCCCCAAGGAGTATTCTTTCAAATTTGATATCCTAAACTTACTTACCATCAAATTCTCAAGGAACAAGGTCATAATTGTAACAACACTTTATCACCTCAGAGTTCCTAAAACCATAAATTGAAATTATGTTCCTTAGCCTAACAATTGGTATCAACCATACCATTACCCTTTCTAGTTACCAAAACAAGTGCTAAAACCTCCCAATAATGTAGCTTACTCTCACTCTCATACCATACCTCAAGTAGTAATCAATATCACTTACTAAAATCAACTAATAATCCTACATTTAACATTTCTCACACGGTAACATATACATTATCAAACCCTCATCTCCAAAGTGATTATGGAAGCCAATCACAAACTCGGCTACTTAGTCAATCCTATATCCTCAAATCACATTTCACTAATTCTGTAAACATGGTCAACAGGGTACCAACTATACTAAGGAGATAAGGAGTGATAAAGAAATAGAGAAACGGTAAGACATTTCTGAAGGGTGCATGCATCTGACAAGTTAGGAAACTAAGGAGTCAGACCGTAAAGATAACGGTTGACAAAAATAAGAGGTATTCGAGTTAAGAAGATATCTTGGGAAAGAAGGAGATACGTAAAATTTAGCATAAAGACAAGGTTCAACGATCGTTAAAGAGAAAGAAAGGAGGACAGAAGTGGCATAATGAAAGGGTTACCGCTTACCAAACACTCATCAAAGCTTATGATCGACATGATAAAGTTACATCACTAAGGTGCTCAACAAAGCCTCAAAAGTCTACCGAATCATAGGACTAACAAGGACTCCACAATGGTAGGTATTCCTCAACTCAATTGGTTCTAAGAGCCAAAATCAATTCACCACACAAATTCATTTGTTACCATCCAAGTCCCAAAGTATCTTCTTTACAATTCTCGTCCTTGAACTTCACTTACTATGTCATCCCCAAGTATATCATCTCACCACTTAATACTTCTAGTCTCCGATACCATAAATTGGAATCACATCCTTGAACTCACGAACTACATTGAACAACATTCCACCCTAATTCCCAAATCCAGATATGATTAATAAGGTCAACCACGTGTTCTTAAATTTCGAAAGGTCAACAAGGGCTACTTTATACTAGATTTGGTCAACTTAAAAGGTTTAACAAACTAACTAATTCCAAAGTACAATACCAATCAGTTGAGCAACATCAATGTCCTATTGTATTCCTTTCAAGGCCTACAAGGATTAGGGCTAACTATCATTCCTTTAATTCTCCACAATCAATACCGAGACTCTCAAATGAAGTAGCTTAGGTTCATTCCATCTTATGTGCTAAGGTAGTACCCACGCTCAATCACTTATAACAAACAAGCTCTCAAAAGACATAAATCCCAAGGTGTTTCTCAACTCACTAGACTCTCATATCAAGCACAACTAACAAGACTAACCAAAGGATCCCAAGTTATATTCTCCTATACAACTCAAACCTTAAACAATCAATTTCTCAACTCGTTCTCACCCTCCAATGATACATTCACTCAAAACCGGGTTCTCTTGAACAAGGGAATTATCCTGCGGAATAGAAGAAAGGTGTCCACAAGGACTCTTATTATAAAAGGAAAACGAACCAAGGATGAATCGGAAGAAAGAATTGAAGAGCAGTTACCAAGGCAAGAGAAGAGGAATTTGAAAGACGAATAAACAACGAGATTGGAAGACTAAGGTAAGATTGCATTATCTACATTTATTGGAGAGCCATCTTACAAAAGAAAAAATCAATTAGTACCTAACAATTAGCAATCACAAACAGACTACCACATAAAATCCTAAATCTACCCATCCTACCCATCTCTCAAGTTTATTATTTAAAGGTCAAGTGATTTTAAGTGGGGTGCACAAACGTGCGTCGGGAGCAACAAGCTCTGATACCAACTGTGACACCCTTAAATCTAGCCTTAAATAATTACGTAAATTCTACGGAAAAACTGGTAGGATATGTTTGTAAATGGTTCAACTAGGTAAAACCTGCAATTTCAATAAAATTTCTAACTAAACCATTCACAACCAATCCAACTCAAGAAGTCCAACATTCCCAGAAGCGGGTGCCAAAACCCTGCAGAAGCTGATGAACTACTTTACATGCCATAGCTAAATAGAAAGTAGAATGATACAAACCCAAAATAGAAAAAGGGAGACATATGTCCCTTCAAATAATATACAAACCAAAAGATAAAAGGTTTACTATAAGAATAGCCAAAACTAGGTCCAAGGTTCCATATGCTCACTAGCTCGTCTGTGACCCCAACAAAGCATCAACAACTGTCAATCGCATTTTATACAAACACGAAAGCCACAATTCGGTGGGGAGTAACCGAGTCCTCCACCACGAATCGTCAAAATTAATGTAACATGTAGTAAAACATGTAAACAATATGATAAACAATGTAATTATCATGTAATCTAACCTATGACCCCTAAACTGACCAAACTAAACTATCATGTGAAACATATAACAAGCAGTAATCCAAACTCTATCAACCATAGCCGGCTTGCATCTCACCTTCTATGATTCATAGAATCATCAAACAAGAAAGGGCAATATATCAAAGACAGGCATAAGTTCTTAGTACCGTCAATAGTCACTTTGTAACTCGAGTCTATACCACGAGGTAGGGAAGGTAATCGAACCGGTATCTTGGCTTAGCGGTTAATATTAATAAAACATGGCCAAGAGACAACACAACCCTAGCCTAAAAATCACTTGGAGACCTAGACATGCGGATACACACTACCGCACCCAAGACCCACAACTTTTTTTTAAAACAAAGTGAAGTAAGTACCCTAAGGACACCACCGAAGGGTTGGCTAGTACTTAAGCTGACCCCATACTATCAAAATAAGTACCTGAGGTCATGCCCCAACTTGGATATAAATCCACTAGTCAGGAACACAAAGGCTATCAAGCAGTGAACATATACTCGTCAGAGACTATAAAGACCTATCTATGATGAAGGCCGAAATACTCACCTAGGACCTAGTCACAGCTAGTCCCAGCTTGAACACTTTAGCCCACACCACACAAGACTCACCACACAAGTCAAGTAAGACACCCACTTAACCTTAAGAGGGCAAAAAGTCCTACTTACCAACATAAAATCTAATATTCTATCATGTGAAAGGCTATATAATGAATGGCCTAAAACAAGAAAAAGGCCGACTATCTAATTCATTCAAAATTTCATCCAACCGAATTTTTACCCATAACCTGACCCTGCGGCAGTGCGGGTCAAATTACGGCTGACCAATCACTCAATTAACTGACATCGCATCAGTCAAAGGGACTAAGGCTCAGTTTTCGGCACAATCAACAAAACATTACAATTATCACTATAAAATTCATTTTGTAAACTATCCTAACATGTGATAATTATCAATATAACATAATTTATCTACCATTAACATAACTTTTAGTTACTATTATGATTCACTTCACAAGTTTAACCATGTGTACTTATTCTAATTACATCCTTAATGAACCTAAAATGACGGACAAAACATGGTAAACCGCGAAACAAGCAACGAGCCGACCCGGGCCAACCGTGGGCTAGCGTGGTGGGCTGCCACACGAACTGCCCGCTCTTTGCCCCACACTTACTCCTCTTATTTTTTTCATTTTTGCTCAAAGTATAAGACAGTCGAAAATTAATTAATCGTCCCCAATTCAACTTTGATAATTTAAACTAACAAAAGGCATAATTTAAGCATACATGCAACAATTTTTAACATGTGAAAACTACTACTCAAACAAAAATTCACCAAACATACAAAAATCAAAAACATGTGACGATCTTTCGTCGAGTAACTCGAAATATGTTACCTTAAGCTAGAAAATGAGCAATTAGCACCTCAAACCCAAACCCTAACTAGCAACTATCCGCTATCCTCTACAATATACGAGTCCCCGAACTCGTCCTCCAAATCTTCACCTAATTAAACAATAAAAACACACTAATTAAGCATAAAAACCGAAATTACCGAATTTTGGTCTTAAAACAACTTAATGAAAACTGAAATTAAATTATACCAAGTTGTAGATCGCGACGAGAGGATTCCGGAAAGGTAAATTATGCGAAAAACGGACTAGTAACGAAGAAATTGTGACGATTTTTAGCTTGATTTGTGAAAATGGTGTTTATAGAAGTTGAAGATTATGATAGGGGAAGAAAATCAGAAAAATGAAGAAAAGAAGGGGGTAGGGGAGCCGTGTAAGGGAGAAGGAAAGGAGGAAAAGGAAGTGCGGGATTTTTAGTCGGGATTTTTACGAGTCGGGTTTGACTTGTTTCAATAATAATTAAATCCGTAAGTCAAATGTAAATTCCGTCAAGACCAAAGTTTTTAAACACGAGATTACAATAAAATTGAGTATTCATACAACCCATTTCCAAATTCGTTTACCCAACGTTCAAACGAATTGTCATTTTCCCCCCGATACGCCCTTATTTCGAAATAAAAGATTTTACACGGTTTAAACCATTTTTAAACATCTCGAAACTATCAAAATAAATACTTTTCTTCAAAATATAATAAAATTATATTTCTTTGAATTATTTTTACTTTAAATACTTAAATATCACTTTTATTTGATTAATAAATTATTTCCGAAATATATTAACGGTCCGAAATTTACGGGGCGTTAAAATCACCCCCTCCTTTTAAAAGTTTCTTCCTCGAAACTCGAAGGAGAAATTATAGCTATAAGAAAATATAGGTATCTTTCCAATGAAACGGTGATACTCTTGTTGATCAGACAAGAACATCCACATTCATATCAAGATATAAAAATATTTCTACACCAATAAATGAGAAAACCCATTATTGGGACGTCTCCAACAACGAGATTTAACACTCATTAATGTTAAAACCATTAAAAATCATAAAAGCATTTTCAAAATTTTAGTTTAAAGTTCTATAATAAGAATAATAATTCAAGGAGCTGTATGAATTTCATGAGGTAAGAATTGAAGTCGAACCTAAATGGGTGTCAAAGACGGAGTTTTAAAGGTTACCAACATCAAACTTATGAGAGGAGTATGATGAAGTAAGGAAAAGAGGTATGAGCAGTAACGCTCATGATCAAGGAAGAAGGAAAATCGGACAAAAGGAAATGTCAAACACTTTCATCACAAACTACACCAACACCCAAAACGGTTCCAAAAACTTCCTAACAACAAAACTCATAATCACATCACTCCCAAGGGTTTCCTCAATTGCTTATGTTACCTCTTCCTAACATATTCCCTGGAACAAGATATTTCACTATAAGTGTGATCTCATCGCTCCAAATTCTCAAACATCCCGAAACAACTTTCACAAGCCTAAGGTCAAGACTTCCAACAAAGTCTGTATTTGTATCCCACTAGTGTCAACTATAGGTTCCTCAAAAAGTAAACCTTCAATCAAGAGTCCCAATACCATGCTCTAAACTCCAAGAGAAGGTTCCTCAAATATTCCACAAGGTTCTCATTTCAAAACAAGGTAGTAACATACCAACCTCAAATTATGAAAAATCAATAGGATCTCAAGTTTCTCTATCCTTTTACTTATTAAGGATTCTCAAAAGCGAGAACTACACCCGGCTCCAACATCGTCTCATCATCTCAAGCACTCAATGCGACCTCAAGGTCTATAAAACTATAGGATTAACAAATTTTTCTCAATACTAAGTCTCTCTCAACTCAAGAACTCTCAAGAGCCAACTAATACCAAATCACATCACCAATCCATTCTGGTCATCAACATCCCCAAGGAGTATTCTTTCAAATTTGATATCCTAAACTTACTTACCATCAAATTCTCAAGGAACAAGGTCATAATTGTAACAACACTTTATCACCTCAGAGTTCCTAAAACCATAAATTGAAATTATGTTCCTTAGCCTAACAATTGGTATCAACCATACCATTACCCTTTCTAGTTACCAAAACAAGTGCTAAAACCTCCCAATAATGTAGCTTACTCTCACTCTCATACCATACCTCAAGTAGTAATCAATATCACTTACTAAAATCAACTAATAATCCTACATTTAACATTTCTCACACGGTAACATATACATTATCAAACCCTCATCTCCAAAGTGATTATGGAAGCCAATCACAAACTCGGCTACTTAGTCAATCCTATATCCTCAAATCACATTTCACTAATTCTGTAAACATGGTCAACAGGGTACCAACTATACTAAGGAGATAAGGAGTGATAAAGAAATAGAGAAACGGTAAGACATTTCTGAAGGGTGCATGCATCTGACAAATTAGGAAACTAAGGAGTCAGACCGTAAAGATAACGGTTGACAAAAATAAGAGGTATTCGAGTTAAGAAGATATCTTGGGAAAGAAGGAGATACGTAAAATTTAGCATAAAGACAAGGTTCAACGATCGTTAAAGAGAAAGAAAGGAGGACAGAAGTGGCATAATGAAAGGGTTACCGCTTACCAAACACTCATCAAAGCTTATGATCGACATGATAAAGTTACATCACTAAGGTGCTCAACAAAGCCTCAAAAGTCTACCGAATCATAGGACTAACAAGGACTCCACAATGGTAGGTATTCCTCAACTCAATTGGTTCTAAGAGCCAAAATCAATTCACCACACAAATTCATTTGTTACCATCCAAGTCCCAAAGTATCTTCTTTACAATTCTCGTCCTTGAACTTCACTTACTATGTCATCCCCAAGTATATCATCTCACCACTTAATACTTCTAGTCTCCGATACCATAAATTGGAATCACATCCTTGAACTCACGAACTACATTGAACAACATTCCACCCTAATTCCCAAATCCAGATATGATTAATAAGGTCAACCACGTGTTCTTAAATTTCGAAAGGTCAACAAGGGCTACTTTATACTAGATTTGGTCAACTTAAAAGGTTTAACAAACTAACTAATTCCAAAGTACAATACCAATCCATTGAGCAACATCAATGTCCTATTGTATTCCTTTCAAGGCCTACAAGGATTAGGGCTAACTATCATTCCTTTAATTCTCCACAATCAATACCGAGACTCTCAAATGAAGTAGCTTAGGTTCATTCCATCTTATGTGCTAAGGTAGTACCCACGCTCAATCACTTATAACAAACAAGCTCTCAAAAGACATAAATCCCAAGGTGTTTCTCAACTCACTAGACTCTCATATCAAGCACAACTAACAAGACTAACCAAAGGATCCCAAGTTATATTCTCCTATACAACTCAAACCTTAAACAATCAATTTCTCAACTCGTTCTCACCCTCCAATGATACATTCACTCAAAACCGGGTTCTCTTGAACAAGGGAATTATCCTGCGGAATAGAAGAAA
This sequence comes from Silene latifolia, assembly GCF_048544455.1. Lineage (NCBI taxonomy): Eukaryota > Viridiplantae > Streptophyta > Magnoliopsida > Caryophyllales > Caryophyllaceae > Silene > Silene latifolia. The sequence continues at coordinate 196,010,188 of NC_133534.1, forward strand.
GGTGTCCACAAGGACTCTTATTATAAAAGGAAAACGAACCAAGGATGAATCGGAAGAAAGAATTGAAGAGCAGTTACCAAGGCAAGAGAAGAGGAATTTGAAAGACGAATAAACAACGAGATTGGAAGACTAAGGTAAGATTGCATTATCTACATTTATTGGAGAGCCATCTTACAAAAGAGAAAATCAATTAGTACCTAACAATTAGCAATCACAAACAGACTACCACATAAAATCCTAAATCTACCCATCCTTCCCATCTCTCAAGTTTATTATTTAAAGGTCAAGTGATTTTAAGTGGGGTGCACAAACGTGCGTCGGGAGCAACAAGCTCTGATACCAACTGTGACACCCTTAAATCTAGCCTTAAATAATTACGTAAATTCTACGGAAAAACTGGTAGGATATGTTTGTAAATGGTTCAACTAGGTAAAACCTGCAATTTCAATAAAATTTCTAACTAAACCATTCACAACCAATCCAACTCAAGAAGTCCAACATTCCCAGAAGCGGGTGCCAAAACCCTGCAGAAGCTGATGAACTACTTTACATGCCATAGCTAAATAGAAAGTAGAATGATACAAACCCAAAATAGAAAAAGGGAGACATATGTCCCTTCAAATAATATACAAACCAAAAGATAAAAGGTTTACTATAAGAATAGCCAAAACTAGGTCCAAGGTTCCATATGCTCACTAGCTCGTCTGTGACCCCAACAAAGCATCAACAACCTGTCAATCGCATTTTATACAAACACGAAAGCCACAATTCAGTGGGGAGTAACTTCGAGTCCTCCCAGCCACGAATCGTCAAAATTAATGTAACATGTAGTAAAACATGTAAACAATATGATAAACAATGTAATTATCATGTAATCTAACCTATGACCCCTAAACTGACCAAACTAAACTATCATGTGAAACATATAACAAGCAGTAATCCAAACTCTATCAACCATAGCCGGCTTGCATCTCACCTTCTATGATTCATAGAATCATCAAACAAGAAAGGGCAATATATCAAAGACAGGCATAAGTTCTTAGTACCGTCAATAGTCACTTTGTAACTCGAGTCTATACCACGAGGTAGGGAAGGTAATCGAACCGGTATCTTGGCTTAGCGGTTAATATTAATAAAACATGGCCAAGAGACAACACAACCCTAGCCTAAAATCTGCGCAGACCTAGACATGCGGATACACACTACCGCACCCAAGACCCACAACTTTTTTTTAAAACAAAGTGAAGTGAGTACCCTAAGGACACCACCGAAGGGTTGGCTAGTACTTAAGCTGACCCCATACTATCAAAATAAGTACCTGAGGTCATGCCCCAACTTGGATATAAATCCACTAGTCAGGAACACAAAGGCTATCAAGCAGTGAACATATACTCGTCAGAGACTATAAAGACCTATCTATGATGAAGGCCGAAATACTCACCTAGGACCTAGTCACAGCTAGTCCCAGCTTGAACACTTTAGCCCACACCACACAAGACTCACCACACAAGGCAAGTAAGACACCCACTTAACCTTAAGAGGGCAAAAAGTCCTACTTACCAACATAAAATCTAATATTCTATCATGTGAAAGGCTATATAATGAATGGCCTAAAACAAGAAAAAGGCCGACTATCTAATTCATTCAAAATTTCATCCAACCGAATTTTTACCCGCAACCCCAGCCCTGCGACAGGTACGGGTCAAATTGCGGCTGACCAATCACTCAATTAACTGACATCGCATCAGTCAAAGGGACTAAGGCTCAGTTTTCGGCACAATCAACAAAACATTACAATTATCACTATAAAATTCATTTTGTAAACTATCCTAACATGTGATAATTATCAATATAACATAATTTATCTACCATTAACATAACTTTTAGTTACTATTATGATTCACTTCACAAGTTTAACCATGTGTACTTATTCTAATTACATCCTTAATGAACCTAAAATGACGGATAAAACATGGAAAACCGCGAAACAAGCAACGGGCCGACCCGGGCCAACCATGGGCTAGCCGTGGGCACCTTGCCACGGCCTGTAAACCTTCGCCCCACCCTTACTCCTCTTTTTTTTTCATTTTTGCTCAGTATAAGACCGTCTGAAAATTAATTAATCGTCCCCAATTCAACTTTGATAATTTAAACTAACAAAAGGCATAATTTAAGCATACATGCAACAATTTTTAACATGTGAAAACTACTACTCAAACAAAAATTCACCAAACATACAAAAATCAAAAACATGTGACGATCTTTCGTCGAGTAACTCGAAATATGTTACCTTAAGCTAGAAAATGAGCAATTAGCACCTCAAACCCAAACCCTAACTAGCAACTATCCGCTATCCTCTACAATATACGAGTCCCCGAACTCGTCCTCCAAATCTTCACCTAATTAAACAATAAAAACACACTAATTAAGCATAAAAACCGAAATTACCGAATTTTGGTCTTAAAACAACTTAATGAAAACTGAAATTAAATTATACCAAGTTGTAGATCGCGACGAGAGGATTCCGGAAAGGTAAATTATGCGAAAAACGGACTAGTAACGAAGAAATTGTGACGATTTTTAGCTTGATTTGTGAAAATGGTGTTTATAGAAGTTGAAGATGATGATAGGGGAAGAAAATCAGAAAAATGAAGAAAAGAAGGGGGTAGGGGAGCCGTGTAAGGGAGAAGGAAAGGAGGAAAAGGAAGTGCGGGATTTTTAGTCGGGATTTTTACGAGTCGGGTTTGACTTGTTTCAATAATAATTAAATCCGTAAGTCAAATGTAAATTCCGTCAAGACCAAAGTTTTTAAACACGAGATTACAATAAAATTGAGTATTCATACGACCCATTTCCAAATTCGTTTACCCAACTTTCAAACGAATTGTCATTTTCCCCCCGATACGCCCTTATTTCGAAATAAAAGCTTTTACACGGTTTAAACCATTTTTAAACATCTCGAAACTATCAAAATAAATACTTTTCTTCAAAATATAATAAAATTATATTTCTTTGAATTATTTTTACTTTAAATACTTAAATATCACTTTTATTTGATTAATAAATTATTTCCGAAATATATTAACGGTCCGAAATTTACGGGGCGTTACAGTGGTAGGACTAGTTAACCTTACCATAGCCACAGGGCCGATTGAACGAAATGTTAACTTCCAAATAGTGGACATTGAAGCATCCTTTAATATACTTCTGGGAAGACTGTGATACTACGGATTTTCTTAAGGGACTACTCGACCGAGTAGAGCCTAATCGGCCGAGTAGTGCTGTTGTCTTGGGTGGTTTTGGTTCTGCCGAGGAATACTCGGCCGAGTATAGTGAATACTCGACCGAGTAGAGGATACTCGGCCGAGTATACACTTACTCGACCGAGTATCCGGTCTGGCGAGCATTATTTCGACGGTTTGATTAGGGAGTGTTTAAGATTATTTTTATATACCGCGTCAGTTTCTAAACATCATTTTCAAACTTCATTATTTCTACGTTAACCCTAATCTCTCCCTAAACACTTCCTAATCATTCCATAGCATTGTTGTGTGTGTAATCCTCGGAGTTCTTGCGTATAATTCTCATCCTACTGTTGGTAAGTTCTACTTATATGTTAATTGTATTCCTTGGGGTTTACTGTATACATTTACGGAATTGGGAATATGGGGTTGTGCAATTGTGTAATTGTGTTATGTGATTATTGTATAGGAGAAGAATTCGTGGAGGAGCCTTTCTGATTGTTCGAGTTTCATTCTACTGTTGATTGCTAAGGTAGGGTTTCCCTACTCAGTTTACTGTTCATTGCTAAGACATGTTTGTTGTGTGATTATTGTTGTCTGTTGATCATCGGAGTATGGAGATTGTTGTGACGATGTTGGTGTGAGGGTGTTGAGACGGTTGTGATGTCGTGTGATTGTGATTGTGGTGGAGTCACTTGCGGGGGTGGCTTCACACCCTAGTTCGCCCTCCGTGGAACCCGCCACAGGAGGGGATGTGCACATTAAGGGACAGGGATTGTTTGTCGCTCATTGAGGAGCTGGACTAGGTGGGATCGGCTGCGGTCACCCACTGGCGGCGAGGATTACCTGTTGCGATGGGTAATTTGGCAGGGCTACACACTTTGGTGTGTAGCCAGTTACAGTGTGAGAACAAGATTGAAATTGGAAGATTATCAGTTGAATCAGCATTTGGATTCGGTTGATGTAAACTTTATACTTTATAGTACTTTAATAAATGTGCTCAGTTCAGACGCTTTTGATATTTACTATCCTCGGGCAACCGAGATGGTAACACACTTTCATGGTAGGGTGGTCCTGGTAAGGCACCTTGGTATGACGGGGTGTTACAAAGTGGTATCAGAGCCGAAGATTCCGGCACCTAAAAAAATGAATCTAATGAACCTAGGGAGTCTAAATAAAATGAACCCGGGGAGAGTTGTTTGGAGCTACCGCAAGGACTCGGGAGACGTCCCGGAGTCGCAAATTGGCCCTTACTAACTCGAGCCGGTAACATGGGGAAGTGTGATGAGAGTCGAGTCTTGTGTGCACATGTGTGTGGAGATGCATGTTGTTAATAGTTAATGGTTGAAAGTGTGTGTGTGTGGAAAGTTGTAAGTTTGATGATTGGGGAAATGGTGGAGGTGAGACGGGTGTGTGAATGTTTGTTATGTTGGATTTAGTATATGCATGAATTATATGCTGGTATGATTATAATGTGGAATTTAATTTTTGATAGTATGTGTTTGCTGCGGGAAAAGTGAGCATGATAGAGAACCTTATACTGTATACCCGTCTATAGTGTGACTCAGCCGAGCAGGGTAGGTACTCGACCGAGTAGGGAGAACTCGGCCGAGTAATCAAGAACTCGACGGAGTGTTGTTTGCCTGTATGTAACGATGACTACTGTTTGTGACAACTCGACCGAGTAGATAAGTATACTCGACCGAGTAGTGTCTACTCGACCGAGTGTTGTTTTACTCGACCGAGTGTTGTTTCTGGGTTTTTGACGTTTGCTTCTGGAGTCGATACTCGACCGAGTATCTGGGGGGATACTCGATCGAGTAGTCTTTACTCGACCGAGTTGTTGGGGTTGGTGTCCTTTACAGTTAGTGCAAGGACTTATAAATCTCTAAGAGGATCAAAGGGCATACTTTTGGTATTATTATCAGTTGATCCACGTTTATCAATAACGGTTGGCTTGCTAGATAAGTTTGACGTTATTGTCATACAGATGGCGGTGATCAACTGGTCCCTAAAAGTCACACCTATAGGATACGTTTGAGAGATGTGACAATATGAAAATACTGATCATGTTGATGCCAAATTTGACTAACCAGTTAGTCGGAGTTATTGACTAGTAATTAGTCAAACGCGATGTTGAGACAATTATTTAATACGGATTAAATAATAATGGCTAAGGCGAATTAAGCAGTTAATTCGTAAATTGAATATAAACGATTTATATTTAATTAATGTATATTGAATTAATTATACAATATTGTCTTTGTCGGACATGTATTAATATTTCAACTAATCCGTGTTATTAGTCGATGTATTAATAACCGATAACTGATGACAGTTTATAATAAAACCCGTCATATACATTTTAGCGGAATTGATCGGACCACAAGTTAAAAATGAGGAGAAAGTGGAAAGCCCACTCCCTCCTCTCATGACCCACGGACCGAGGCAACAAAAGGAGAGGCTCCCTCTCCTTTTGACCTAGACATTTTCATTTACAGAAAAACTAGGGTTTTGGAGATCATTTCTCTCTGAAACCTAGATCTCACATCGGTAAAACCTCACAATAGCTCTCTCGATATTGCAAGTCAATTAGAGAGCATTTCTAGCACAAGGGCATAGTCTCAGACGGTCTTGGGTGCAACGATTAGGAGGAAATCTCTGTTGATTTCTGTTCTTTACGCCGCGCATCAAAGGACCCGAGGTTGATTCTTATTCTTTATCGTTTTCTATTGTATTTCGTTTATGACTATATTTCACATGTTAAATTTACGTTATAATCCTTAAATTTAGAGGGTCTTATACGGATATTACCCTACAAGTGGTATCAGAGCGAGGCCACGTAAATTTTCATTGTGATTTTTCATAAATCGATTTGAAACGATTTTGTTTTGTCTTAAAAACCGTGCGGCATCAGCCATTTTCTCACGGCAGAAATTTTTTTTCGGCTGTTGCGTTTTTGCGCTTTGTAAACCGTGTCTTGTGTTTACACGGTTGATACGGTTTTTGTCCGTTGCATATTGTTATTTTACATGATCATTATAGCAATATGTTAATGTTTTGCAATTTGTTGATTTAATTTTACTCGATTTTGATCAAAATTGCAATAGGTTTTGCTTTGTCAAACTGTTTTTACGAGGGTTTTAAGTTTTCAGAACTTGTTTGGTCTCGATCGAGTGGATTTCTACTCGATCGAGAGCTTTTTCTGTCTTGATTTTGCTCGATCGAGTCCTTGCCGTACTCGATCGACCACCTTTAAAACCCCATCTGTTCGATCGAGAAGTCCTCGTACTCGATCGAACAGATTTGCTAATAAAAGTACTCGATCGACCACCAGTTTAGTCGATCGAGCACTTTCTGTTTGGCAATCCTCTCGATCGACTAGCAGTTCAGTCGATCGAGCCCTTTTGTTCCTCGATCGAGCACTCGTGTCCCTGGATCGAGGGATTTTTTGTTCTGACAGCTTTGAAAATTTATTCTTTTTGTTTTAAATTTTCTTTTGGCCACAATATGTACTTTATACGGATATTGTACACTCGCTATGATTGTGAAACGGTTCACACATGTACCATATAGTTATTTTAAAGCGTATTTAAAGTAACGGATTGTAATAGATTAAAATAAAATTGATAGAAGCAGTTTTATCACATAAATTTTAATCGTTAAAAGGTGGTTTGGATAAATTTAACATAATTACGGAATTATGTCACGAATAAATTTAATTTAGTTGATGCATTTTATTTATCGTTTTTGATTATTTTGAATGCTTTTAATTACGTATTTATTTATTTTTGCAAACGGTTGTAACTTAGTGTGGCCTTAGTAGAACGTGTTACCGTAATGATGGAACACGGTCTTGGTTGTATTTTGAGATCTCGTATCTCCATTTTTATTTCTTTTTATTACAGTTTTTATTTAGAATGTAAATAGGTTTATATTTGTAAATTTTAAATTGTAATTTTTGAGAAGACCAAAGATGGAGACCGGATGCTCACTCCCGCTACATGGATCAAGATGGAACATCAAGACAAGCTTCTCGGGTCCAACGGTGGATTCCAAAGTTGTTTTATGTTCTTTTTATTAGGATAGGCCACACTAGGAATTTTTTATTTACGTATTGCATTTTTTTATTTTATTTCGTAACGATAATATGCATCATATTCCGCCTAAATACCAAACCACCTAATTATTGCATGAAAACTGACATATATAGAGGTCACGAGTTAGTTTTTTTTTTACATTCTTATGTCACATGATTATAAGCCATCACCCAAATTAATTCATTCACGCAGACGCTAGTTATTCGTTCACTTAATATGAATTATAATTTAGTTGATGGGATCTTCCTCGTATAAACAAAAAAAATTGAGAATAGTCTTTATAGGTCAAACTCCAATGAGTCCCTTCTTCGTCGGTAGGCATAATATGACCCCTTCTACGTCGGGTAAGTTGGAACTGATTGACCAATTTTATCTCAACACTATGGTCACTCGTACGATCCTGTGATTATGGTGGACTATAGATAGGATTTACGGAAATCTATCGACCAAGAGTTCTTACGGAAGAATTAACTAAACAGTTGGCTTATCAATTTACAGAAATTGAGTCTTGGGATCACTTGTATCATTCTTGAGGGAGATCAATTATGCAAGTGCGAGAGTCTACACGTTAAAATGAATTTTAAAATAGACTTAAATCACCTCGATGAGTTGCTTATTTCGTTTTGTGTTTTCTTTCCTTTTCAGTGTAGATCACGTTCACATAAACTGCTAATAACAATATGGCTGGTCACTTGAACGACCCAATGCCAAGTGCCACATTGGACCGTGAGTCCTGGCTTCGGATCTTCATGAATCAGATGAATCAGTCAACTCGACTGAAGAATGATAGATCAAACTTCGCGGACTAGGAGGCAGCATTACGGAATGCTGCCGCTGCTGACGGGAAGCTCAAATTTCTGCTTGAGCCCATGCCGTCAAACCCAGGCCCCACGGCTGGAATTAACGAGATCGACAAGTATAACGATTTCGCCTTGGAAGCGGGTGCGATTAAAAACGTAATCATTTTTGCAATGGAACCCAAGTTGCAGAAACGCTTCATAGCCCAAGGTGCAAACAAGATTTTCACCACGCTCACCAAGGAATTCTCGAAAGCACCGAGAATCGTGACCTATGAGCATACCACTCGCTTCTTTGATGCGAGACTCCAGAAGGGCCAACCGGTTAGCCCACACATTCTCAGCATGATTGAGAATGTCGAGAACCTGGAGACGCTTGATTGTAAAATCAGCGAGAACATTGTGATTGACCGCATGCTTCATTCACTCCACGATGGTTTTTCGCAATTTAGGGTGAATTACTATATGAATGATTTGAAGAAAAGTCCCCATGAACTGCACTCCCTTCTCGTACAGACCGAGAAGGACATGAAGTTCAGTGGGAGCATGAAACAGGATGTTCTCGTTGTGTCAAACAAGGGCAAAGGTAAGGGCAAAGTTCAGCCAGGCCTAGTAGTAGGCAAACCGAAGTTTAAAAAGTCGGGTTCAGGTAAGAGTGGGCCTGGTGAGTCGAGCACCTCATCAGGCGCGACAAAGAGCAAGAATGAAAACATGGAATGCCATCATTGCCACAAGACTGGGCATTGGAGGCGTACATGTCCTGTTTATCATGAGGACTTAAAGGCAGGTCGTGTTAAACCTGTTGGTATGTCTTCTTCTTCTTCTACTTTTATTCATATGATTGAGATTAACCACGCAAGTTACGGAACTTGGGTACTTGATACTGGTTGTGGTTCTCATCTGTGTAATCATGTGCAGGGGCTCCGAAACATCGAACCCCTCGTAAAGGGTGAGGTGGACCTGCGTGTCGGGAATGGAGCACGAGTGGCTGCCGTCTCGAGGGGAACATATGTGATCCAGCTTCCTAGCGGATTTGAGTTATCTTTATATAACTGCTATTATGTACCCAGTCTTTCCAAAAACATTATTTCAGTTTCTGCACTTGACAAACTTGGATTTTCATTTGTAATAGAGAATAATTCTTGCATTTTCTCATTACACAATATGATTTATGGCAAGGCAGTCTCCATGAATGGAATTTATGTTTTAGATCAGACCAGCGAAATATTACACGTAATGAATAAAAAGTTAAAGGTTGGTGACAAAGATCAAACGTATCTATGGCACTGCCGCATGGGACACATTAATGAGAAACGCGTAAAACAGCTCATCAAAAATGGAGCTATCTCGGCCTTTGATTTTCAATCATTTGGCACGTGTGAATCATGTCTCATCGGTAAGATGACTCGTATTTCCTTCAAAGGTGTTGGAATGCGCGCTGCTGACCTATTAGGACTCATACACACGGATGTATGTGGACCTATGTCAATCACCGCACGAGAAGGCTATAGGTATTTCATCACTTTCACGGATGATTTAAGTAGATATGGCTATGTCTACTTAATGAAACACAAAAGTGAATCCTTTGAGAAATTCAAGGAATACCGAGAACAGGGGAGAACCTCTTTGGGTAGAAAGATTAAAACACTGCGTTCGGATCGTGGTGGCGAGTATCTTTCTCACGAGTTTGATCAACACCTTAAAGATTGTGGGATTGCCTTACGATTAACTCCACGGAACACCTCGGTTGAATGGTGTGTCCGAACGGAGAAATCGAACACTACTTGATATGGTTCGATCCATGATGAGTCACACGATATTACCTGATTCATTATGGGGTTATGCTCTTCTGTCAGCTGCTCTAATACTTAACCGAAGTCCGTCTAAAGCAGTTGACAAGACTCCATATGAACTATGGAAGGGAACGGTCCCTAACTTGTCCTTTATACGGGTTTGGGGCTGCAAGGCTTATGTCAAGTGGAGACACGAGGATAAGCTCGGCCCGCGATCGGTCAAGACATACTTTATAGGTTATCCTAAAGGAACACTTGGTCATTACTTCTATTCGCCAACCGAACAACGTGTTTTTGTTGCGGCTAGTGCGACATTCTTAGAGAAGGAATTTCTGTGGGTTAATATCCGTATACTACCCTTTAAATTTAGGACTATAACGTAAATTTAAACATGTGATTATCGTCATAAAACATAAATACAATAGAAACGATGAGGAACAAGAATTAACCTCGGGTCCTTATGGTGCACGGCGTAAAGAACAGAAATCAACGAGATTCCCTCCTAATTGTTGCACCCAAGATGTGTCCGAGATATGCCCTTGTGCTAGAAGGTGTTCTCCGATTGCCTTGCAATATTGGGAGAACTTGTTGTGAGGTTTTCGAGATGTGAGATCTAGGTTTCAGAGAGAAACTGTCTCCAAAACCCTAGCTTTCTTTCAAATGAAATTGTCTAGGTCAAAAGGAGAGGGAGTCTCTCCTTTTGTTTGGTTCGGCTGGACCGACGGTTTGCATGGGGAAGTGGGCTTCCACTTCCTCTTAATTTTACCTCGTGGTCCGGCTCATAAATTGCTAAATGTATATGACGCGGTCTGATTATAAACTGTTATCGGTTATCGGAAATTAAGGCATCAGCTAATAATACGGGTTAGCTGAATTATTAATACGTGTCCGACAAAAACAGTATTGTATAACTATATTCAATATACATTTAATTAAATATAAATCGTTTATATTTAATTTTACGAATTAACTGGTTAATTCGCCTTAGCCCATGATATTTAATCCGTATTAAATATAATATCTCAACATCACATATTTGACTAATTACTAGTTAAATACCTCGGACTAACTGGTTAGTCAATTTTGGCATCTACATGACAGTATTTTCATACTGTCACGTCTCTCAAACGTATCCTATAGGTGTGACTTTTAGGGACCAGTTGATCACCGCCATCTGTATGACAATAACGTCAAACTTATCTAGCAAGCCAACCGTTATTGATAAACGTGGATCAACTGATAATAATACCAAAGTATGCCCTTTGATCCTTTTAGAGGTTTATAAGTCCTTGCACTAACTGTTAAGGACACCAACCCCAACAAGCTCCCACTTGTCCGTACAAGTGTATGTGCAATGACGTTATCCGCACTAACTGGAGGACACAAGCTCCAACAAACTCCCACTTGTCCGTACAAGTGTATGTGCGATAACCGATTCTCATATTCATTTAAAATTTCTCCCACTCAATGTAAAACAATTTGCAGATCTGGATCCACAAAGGTCGTATTTTACAATCGATCTGTATCTAGAGTGGTTTCCCCGACTAGAGAGTAACTTAACCGATAAAACGAATCCGTATCCGAGCATGGCCATGCATTTCGATTCTGACTCCTCGAGTGGCCCCGAGAAATATCGAGTACGATAAAGGCTGAATATTTCCTTCAACTCGACTCCTTCCGATCTAAGCAAAGCATGAAATGACCCAGAAAAAATCTACTTGGCCCCCTGTTACGGATGACCGTGAGAAAGAAACCAAAGTCACCCAAAATCTGCCGTAGTCTCAAGAGACAGTCGATAGTCAAAGAATCCACTCTTAGGATCACCATGGAAGTCCTATCCACGACCGGGCAGCGAATGTTATAAAACATTTAGGACTCCACGTCGATGTCACAATGGTGTCCTACGAAATATCCGTATAAATCGCCTCTGTGATTGGTCAGTCAACCGGTTGACTTATGGCTCGTTGAACCCACCATCAACCAACGTCACAGAATAATTGCCAGAGTTATCAGCTCATGTGGGCAATTAAGGACTGAAAATATAATGTTTGTTCAGTTCACTTTGTGGTGTTCAAAATTGTCTTACAATTCCACATGAAAAACAAAATATATATATAAAATATCAAAACGATGATGTCGTATAGAGTACAAAGGAGAATGAATCTAATCCATAAAAGAGTACTACAACTCAGGAACACGTTTGATTCCCATGGAATTCACGTGCCCTTCATGCTTATCTTGTCGTAATGCTTTAGTGAGAGGATCTGCTATGTTATCATCTGTAGCAATCTTTTCTATCACTACTTCCTTTTGCTCCACGTAATCCCGGATTAGATGAGCTTTCCGTTGTACATGTCTAGACTTGTTGCTAGACTTAGGCTCCTTAGCTTGGAAGATGGCACCACTATTGTCGCAATAGATGGTGATCGGGTCATTCGAACTAGGCACTACGGATAGTCCATGTAAGAATTGACGCATCCATATCGCTTCCTTTGTAGCTTCAGACGCGGCATAGTACTCGGACTCGATCGTAGAATCTCAGAATCTTGTTTGCTTGGAACTCTTCCAGCTGACTGCAGCGCCATTAAGAGTAAAAACGAATCCAGACTGAGATTTCGAGTCATCTCGATCCGTTTGGAAGCTAGCATCTGCGTAACCGGTTGCCCATAGCTTTTGAGAGCCTCCATAAGTCAATGCCCAATCTTTAGTCCTCCGGAGGTACTTAAGAATGTTCTTGACAGCTAACCAGTGTGATTCACCTGGAAGCTGTTGGAATCGACTTGTCATACTCAATGCATATGCCACGTCCGGACGTGTGCATATCATGGCATACATGATAGATCCTATAGCCGAAGCATAAGGAATCCGTGTCATGCGCTCTTTTTCTTCCGGTGTCTCTGGTGCCCGAGACTTGCTCAAATGCCCCGGAGCCATAGGAAGGAACCCCTTCTTGGAGTTAGTCATCTTTGAATCTCTCTAGGACTTTGTCTATGTAAGACTCCTGACTGAGAGATAACATTCGTCGTGATCTATCTCGATAGATACGAATGCCTAGAATTCTCTGTGCCTCTCCCAGATCTTTCATCTGGAAATGGTTCTTCAACCATACTTTCACCGAAGTTAAGAGAGGTATGTCATTCCCAATCAGGAGTATGTCGTCAACATACAATATTAGGAAGACAATCTTGCTCCCACTCGACTTGATATATAAACATGGTTCCTCGACCGATCGAGTAAATCCATTTTCTTTTATCACTTGGTCGAAGCGATGATTCCAACTCCTTGATGCTTGCTTAAGTCCATAAATGGAACGCTTAAGCTTGCACACTTTCTTAGGATGTACTGGATCGATGAAACCTTCGGGTTGTACCATGTACAACTCTTCCTCCAAAAAGCCGTTTAAGAAGGCGGTTTTCACGTCCATTTGCCAAATTTCATAGTCATGAAATGCGGCAATCGCTAAGATAATCCGAATGGAACGCAGCATGACTACGGGTGCAAAAATCTCATCGTAGTGCAAACCTGGCACTTGGGTGAAACCTTTAGCAACTAGTCGTGCTTTGTAGATATCTTGTTGACCTTCCACAGAATGCTTTATCTTGTAAAGCCATTTGCATTGAAGGGGACGAACCTTAGCAGGTAAGTCAACAAGATCCCACACGTTGTTCTCATACATGGAGTCCATTTCGGATTGCATGGCCTCAAGCCATAGCTTTGAGTCAGAACTGGTCATGGCACCTTTATAGGTTGCGGGTTCACTACTCATTAAGAGTAGAACGTCATCTATGTCATGTTCGTCGACCATACCAATGTATCTCATGCGGAGGAATAGAGACTCTTCCCGACCTCCTAGGTTCCTCAGGAATGTTAACCGCAGCCGGGATTGAAGGAATAGGTTCCTCCAATAGTTGCTCGGTGTTTGGTTCTGGAATCTCCGACAGGTCGAAGGTTCTATCACTCTTTGCATTCTCGAGAAATTCCTTCTCTAAGAATGTCGCACTAGCCGCAACAAAAACACGTTGTGCGGTTGGCGAATAGAAGTAATGACCAAGTGTTCCTTTAGGATAACCTATAAAGAATGTCTTGACTGATCGCGGGCCGAGCTTATCCTCGTGTCTCCACTTGACATAAGCCTCGCAGCCCCAAACCCGTATAAAGGACAAGTTAGGGACCGTTCCCTTCCATAGTTCATATGGAGTCTTGTCAACAGCTTTAGACGGACTTCGGTTAAGTATTAGAGCGGTGACATAAGAGCATAACCCCATAATGAATCGGGTAAAACCGTGTGACTCATCATGGATCGAACCATATCAAGTAGTGTTCGATTTCTCCGTTCGGACACACCATTCAACCGAGGTGTTCGGTGGAGTTAAGCGTAGGGCAATCCCACACGGTCCTTTAGGTGTTGATCAAACTCGTGAGAAAGATACTCGCCACCACGATCCGAACGCAGTGTTTTTATCTTTCTACCCAATAGGTTCTGTACCCTATTTTGGTATTCCTTGAATTTCTCAAAGGATTCACTCTTGTGCTTCATTAAGTAGACATAGCCATATCTACTTAAATCGTCCGTGAAAGTGATGAAATACCTATAGCCTTCTCGTGCGGTGATTGACATAGGACCACATACATCCGTGTGTATGAGCCCTAATAGGTCAGCAGCGCGCATTCCAACACCTTTGAAGGAAATCCGAGTCATCTTACCGATGAGACATGATTCACACGTGCCAAATGATTGAAAATCAAAGGCCGAGATAGCTCCATGTTTGATGAGCTGTTTTACGCGTTTCTCATTAATGTGTCCCATCCGGCAGTGCTATAGATACGTTTGATCTTTGTCACCAACCTTTAACTTTTTATTCATTACGTGTAATATTTCCGTGGTCTGATCCAAAACATAAATTCCGTTCATGGAGACTGCCTTGCCGTAAATCATATCGTGTAAAGAGAAAATGCAAGCATTATTTTCTATTACAAATGAAAAACCAAGTTTGTCAAGTGCAGAAACTGAAATAATGTTTTTCGAAAGACTAGGAACATAATAGCAGTCATATAATGACAACTCAAATCCGCTAGGAAGCTGGATCACATATGTCCCCTTTGAGATGGCAGCTACTCTTGCTCCATTCCCAACACGCAGGTCCACCTCACCCTTTACGAGGGGTTCGATGTTTCGGAGCCCCTGCACATGATTACACAGATGAGAACCACAACCAGTATCAAGTACCCAAGTTCCGTAACTTGCGTGGTTAATCTCAATCATATGAATAAAAGTAGAAGAGAGAGAAGACATACCAACAGGTTTAACACGACCTGCCTTTAAGTCCTCATGGTATACGGGACATGTACGCCTCCAATGCCCAGTCTTGTGGCAATGGTGACACTCCATGTTACCATCCTTGCTCTTTGTCGCGCCTGATGAGTTGCTCGACTCACCAGGACCACTCTTACCTGAACCTGACTTTTTAAACTTCGCCTTACCTACTGTTAGGTCTGCTTTAGCTTTGCCCTTACCCTTTCCTTTGTTTGACACAACGAGAACATCCTGTTTCATGCTCCCACTGGACTTCATGTCCTTCTCGGTCTGTACGAGAAGGGAGTGCAGTTCATGGGTAGTTTTCTTCAAATCATTCATATAGTAATTCGCTCTAAATTGCGAAAAACCATCGTGGAGTGAGTGAAGTATGCGGTCGATAACAATGTTCTCGCTGATGTTACAGTTAAAGGTCTCCAGCTTCTCGACATTCTCAATCATGCTGAGAATGTGTGGGCTAACCGGTTGGCCCTTCTGGAGTCTCGCATCAAAGAAGCGAGTGGTATGCTCATAGGTCACGATTCTCGGTGCTTTCGAGAATTCCTTAGTGAGCGTGGTGAAAATCTTGTTTGCACCATGGGCTATGAAGCGTTTCTGCAAATTGGATTCCATTGCAAAAATGAGTACGTTTTTAATCGCACCCGCTTCCATACAGAAATCATTAAACTTGGTGATTTCAGCAGCTCTAGCCGTGGGACCTGGGTTTGCTGGGAGGGGCTCTAATAGATATTTGAGCTTCCCATCAGCGGCGGCGATTCTCGTAATGCCGCCTCCCGGTCCGCGAAGTTTGATCCATCATTCTTGATCGAGTAGACCGATTCATCCGATTCATGAAGATCCGAAGCCAGGACTCACGGTCCAATGTGGCACTTGGCATTGGGTTATCAGTAGAACCAGCCATTTGTTATTTGCAGTTTAATAAAACGTGATCTACACTGAAAAAGAAATAAAAAAAAAACAAAACGAAATAAGCAACTCATCGAGGTGATTTAAGTCTATTTTAAAATTCATTTTAAACATGTAGACTCTCGCACTTGTATAATTGATCTCCCTCAAGAATGATACAAGTGATCCCAAGACTCAATTTCTGTAAATTGATAAGCCAACTGTTTAGCTAATTCTTCCGGAAGAACTCTTTGTCGATAGATTTCCGTAAATCCTATCTATAGTCCACCATAGTCACAGGATCGTACGAGTGACCATAGTGTTGAGATAAAATAGGTCAATCGGTTCCAACTTACCCGACGTAGAAGGGGTCATATTATGCCTACCGACGAAGAAGGGACTCATTGGAGTTTGACCTATAAAGACCGTTCTCAATTTTGGTTTATACGAGGAAGATCCCATCAACTTAATTATAATTCATTTTAAGTGAACGAATAACTAGCGTCTGCGTGAATGAATCAATTTAGGTGATGGCTTAGCATGATCGTGTGACATGAGAATGTCAATGAAAACTAACTCGTGACCTCTATATGTGTCAGTTTTCATGCAATAATTAGGTGGTTTGGTTTTTAGGCGGAATATGATGCATATTATCGTTACGAAAAATAAATAAAGGAATGCAATACGTAAATAAAAATTCCTAGTGTGGCCTATCCTAGTAAAACAAAACATAAAACAACTTTGGAATCCACCGTTGGACCCGAGAAGCTTGTCTTGATGTTCCATCTTGATCCAAGTAGCGGGAGTGAGCATCCGGTCTCCATCTTTTGGTCTTCTCAAAAATCACAATTAAAATTACAAAATATAAACCTATTTACATTCTAATTAAAACTGTAATTACAAGTGAAAAATCCAAAACGGAGATACAAGATCTCAAAATACAACCAAGACCGTGTTCCATCATTACGGTAACACGTTCTACTAAGGCCACACTAAGTTACAACTGATTGTAAAATTAAATACATAAATAAAAGGCATTCACGGCATTCATAATTAACGATAAATAAAAAAGCATCAACTAAAAACAAATTCATTCGTGACATAATTCCGTAATTATGTTAAATTTATCCAAACCACCTTTTAATGATTAAAATTCACGTGATAAAACCGCTTCTATCATTTAATTTTAATCCATTACAATCCGTTACTTTAAATACGCTTTAAAATAACTTAATGGTACGTGAGTGAACCGTTTCACAATCATAGCGAGTGTACAATATCCGTATAAAGTACAAATTAAAGCCAAAAGAAAATTTAAATCAAAAGAATACAAATTTTCAAAGCTGTCAAAACGGAAATCCCTCGATCCAGGGACACAGGTGCTCGATCGAGGAACAAAAGGGCTCGATCGAATGAGGTTGCCATTTGATCGAGGGGTTTGCCAATCAGGGGGTGCTCGATCGACTAAACATGAGGTCGATCGAGGACCTATATCAGCAAGACTGTTCGATCGAGTACGAGGGGGTCTCGATCGAGTAGTCAGGATTTAAAAATTGGTCGATCGAGTACAGCAAGGACTCGATCGAGTCAAAATATGACAGAAAAACACTCGATCGATTGAAAAACGTGTTCGATCGAGAACAAAAATTTCTGGAAAACTTAAATCCCTCGTGAAACATTTTGTTGAGACAAAATCAAATGCAATTTCGATCAAAAACGCATCAAAACAAATTTGACAATTTACAAAACATGACATATTGTTATAATCTCTGTATAAAACAACAATATGCATAAAAACAAATCGAAAACCAAGATGATAAAACCGTGTAAAACATGTCACGGTTTCAACAAGAACAAAACCGAATCAGCCGTGTATACATGGCACGGAATTCGAGACAAAACAATCGTTTCAAAATCGGTTTTTATGAAAAATCACAATGAAAATTTACGTGGCCTCGCTCTGATACCACTTGTGGGTTAATATCCGTATACTACCCTTTAAATTTAGGACTATAACGTAAATTTAAACATGTGATTATCGTCATAAAACATAAATACAATAGAAACGATGAGGAACAAGAATTAACCTCGGGTCCTTATGGTGCACGGCGTAAAGAACAGAAATCAACGAGATTCCCTCCTAATTGTTGCACCCAAGATGTGTCCGAGATATGCCCTTGTGCTAGAAGGTGTTCTCCGATTGCCTTGCAATATTGGGAGAACTTGTTGTGAGGTTTTCGAGATGTGAGATCTAGGTTTCAGAGAGAAACTGTCTCCAAAACCCTAGCTTTCTTTCAAATGAAATTGTCTAGGTCAAAAGGAGAGGGAGTCTCTCCTTTTGTTTGGTTCGGCTGGACCGACGGTTTGCATGGGGAAGTGGGCTTCCACTTCCTCTTAATTTTACCTCGTGGTCCGGCTCATAAATTGCTAAATGTATATGACGCGGTCTGATTATAAACTGTTATCGGTTATCGGAAATTAAGGCATCAGCTAATAATACGGGTTAGCTGAATTATTAATACGTGTCCGACAAAAACAGTATTGTATAACTATATTCAATATACATTTAATTAAATATAAATCGTTTATATTTAATTTTACGAATTAACTGGTTAATTCGCCTTAGCCCATGATATTTAATCCGTATTAAATATAATATCTCAACATCACATATTTGACTAATTACTAGTTAAATACCTCGGACTAACTGGTTAGTCAATTTTGGCATCTACATGACAGTATTTTCATACTGTCACGTCTCTCAAACGTATCCTATAGGTGTGACTTTTAGGGACCGTTGATCACCGCCATCAGAATGACAATAACGTCAAACTTATCTAGCAAGCCAACCGTTATTGATAAACGTGGATCAACTGATAATAATACCAAAGTATGCCCTTTGATCCTTTTAGAGGTTTATAAGTCCTTGCACTAACTGTTAAGGACACCAACCCCAACAATTTCTCGAGAATGCAAAGAGTGATAGAACCTTCGACCTGTCGGAGGTTCCAGAACCAAATACCGAGCAACCATTGGAGGAATCAATTCCTACAATCCCGGCTGCGGTAAATATTCCTGAGGAACCTAGGAGGTCGGGAAGAGTCTCTATTCCTCCGGACAGATACATTGGTATGGTCGAGGAACATGACATAGATGACATTCTACTCTTAACGAGTAGTGAACCCGCAACCTATAAAGGTGCCATGACTAGTTCTGACTCAAAGCTATGGCTTGAGGCCATGCAATCCGAGATGGACTCCATGTATGAGAACAACGTATGGGATCTTGTTGACTTACCTGCTAAGGTTCGTCCCCTTCAATGCAAATGGCTTTACAAGATAAAGCATTCCGTGGAAGGTCAACAAGATATCTACAAAGCACG
Organism: Silene latifolia; assembly: GCF_048544455.1. Lineage (NCBI taxonomy): Eukaryota > Viridiplantae > Streptophyta > Magnoliopsida > Caryophyllales > Caryophyllaceae > Silene > Silene latifolia. The sequence continues at coordinate 196,029,701 of NC_133534.1, forward strand.
ACTAGTTGCTAAAGGTTTCACCCAAGTGCCAGGTTTGCACTACGATGAAATTTTTGCACCCGTAGTCATGCTGCGTTCCATTCGGATTATCTTAGCGATTGCCGCTTTTCATGACTATGAAATCTGGCAAATGGACGTGAAAACCGCCTTCTTAAACGGCTTTTTGGAGGAAGAGTTGTACATGGTACAACCCGAAGGTTTCATCGATCCAGAACATCCTAAGAAAGTGTGCAAGCTTAAGCGTTCCATTTATGGACTTAAGCAAGCATCAAGGAGTTGGAATCATCGCTTCGACCAAGTGATAAAAGAAAATGGATTTACTCGATCGGTCGAGGAACCATGTCTATATATCAAGTCGAGTGGGAGCAAGATTGTCTTCCTAATATTGTATGTTGACGACATACTCCTGATTGGGAATGACATACCTCTCTTAACTTCGGTGAAAGTATGGTTGAAAAACCATTTCCAGATGAAAGATCTGGGTGAGGCACAAAGAATTCTGGGCATCCGTATCTATCGAGATAGATCACGTCGGATGTTATCTCTCAGTCAGGAGTCTTATATAGACAAAGTCCTAGAGAGATTCAGCATGACTAACTCCAATAAGGGGTTTCTTCCTATGGCTCCAGGGGTGCATTTGAGCAAGTCTCAGGCACCAGAGACACCGGAAGAGAAAGAGCGCATGACACGGATTCCATATGCTTCGGCTATAGGATCAATCATGTATGCCATGATATGCACACGTCCGGACGTGGCATATGCATTGAGTATGACAAGTCGATTCCAACAGTATCCAGGTGAATCACATTGGCTGGCTGTCAAGAACATTCTTAAGTACCTACGGAGGACTAAAGATTGGGCATTGACTTATGGAGGCGAACAAAAGCTATGCGCAACCGGTTCGTGAGATGCTAGCTTCCAAACGGATCGTGATGACTCGAAATCTCGATGCTGGATTCGTTTTTACTCTTAATGGTGCTGCGAGTCAGCTGGAAGAGTTCCAAACAAAACTTTAAAGCAGATTCTACGACGAGTCCGAGTACTATGCCGCGTCTGAAGCTACAAAAGGAAGCGATATGGATGCGTCAATTCTTACATGGACTATCTGTAGTACCTAGTTCGAATGACCCGATCACCATCTATTGCGACAATAGTGGTGCCATCTTCCAAGCTAAGGAGCCTAAGTCTAGCAACAAGTCTAGTAATGTGCAACGGAAAGCTCATCTAATCCGAGATTACGTGGAGCAAAAGGAAGTAGTGATAGAAAAGATTGCTACAGATGATAACATAGCAGATCCTCTCACTAAACCATTACGACAAGATAAGCATGAAGGGCACGTTAATTCCATGGGAATTAAACGTGTTCCTAAGTTGTAGTACTTTGTTATGGATTAGATTCATTCCCTTATGTACTCTATACGACATCATCGTTTTGATATTTATATATTTTGTTTTTCATGTGGAATTGTACGACAATTTTGAACACCACAAAGTGAACTGAACAAACATTATATTTTTAGTCCTTAATTGCCCACATGAGCTGATAACTCTGGCAATTATTTTGTGACGTTGGTTTATGGTGGGTTCAACGAGCCATAAGTCAATCGGTTGACTGACCAATCACAGAGGCGATTTATACGGATATTTCGTAGGACACAATTGTGACATCAACGTGGAGTCCTAAATGTTTTATAACATTCGGTGCTCGGTCGTGGATAGGACCTCCATGGTGATCCTAAGAGTCGATTCTTTTGACTATCGACTGTCTCTTGAGACTAAGGCAGATTTTGGGTGACTTTGGTTTCTTTCTCACGGTCATCCGTAACAGGGGGCCAAGTAGATTTTTTCTGGGTCATTTCATGCTGTGCTTAGATCGGAAGGAGTCGAGTTGAAGGAAATATTCAGCCTTTATCAGGTACTCGATATTTCTCAGGGCCACTCGAGGAGCCGTAACTGAAATGCATGGCCATGCTCGGATACGGATTTGTTTTATCAGTTAAGTTACTCTCTAGTCGGGGAAACCACTCAAGATACAGATCGATTGTAAAATACGACCTTTGCGGATCCGGATCTGCAAATTGTTTTACATTGAGTGGGAGAAATTTTTAAATGAATATGAGAATCGGTTATCGCACATACACTTGTACGGACAAGTGGGAGTTTGTTGGAGCTTGTGTCCTCCAGTTAGTGCGGATAACGTCATTGCACATACACTTGTACGGACAAGTGGGAGCTTGTTGGGGTTGGTGTCCTTAACAGTTAGTGCAAGGACTTATAAATCTCTAAGAGGATCAAAGGGCATACTTTTGGTATTATTATCAGTTGATCCACGTTTATCAATAACGGTTGGCTTGCTAGATAAGTTTGACGTTATTGTCATACAGATGGCGGTGATCAACTGGTCCCTAAAAGTCACACCTATAGGATACGTTTGAGAGATGTGACAGTATGAAAATACAGTCATGTTGATGCCAAATTTGACTAACCAGTTAGTCGGAGTTATTGACTAGTAATTAGTCAAACGCGATGTTGAGACAATTATTTAATACGGATTAAATAATAATGGCTATGGCGAATTAAGCAGTTAATTCGTAAATTGAATATAAACGATTTATATTTAATTAATGTATATTGAATTAATTATACAATATTGTCTTTGTCGGACATGTATTAATATTTCAACTAATCCGTGTTATTAGTCGATGTATTAATAACCGAAAACCGATGACAGTTTATAATAAAACCCGTCATATACATTTTAGCGGAATTGATCGGACCACAAGTTAAAAATGAGGAGAAAGTGGAAAGCCCACTCCCTCCTCTCATGACCCGCAGACCGAGGCAACAAAAGGAGAGGCTCCCTCTCCTTTTGACCTAGACATTTTCATTTACAGAAAAACTAGGGTTTTGGAGATCATTTCTCTCTGAAACCTAGATCTCACATCGGTAAAACCTCACAATAGCTCTCTCGATATTGCAAGTCAATTAGAGAGCATTTCTAGCACAAGGGCATAGTCTCAGACGGTCTTGGGTGCAACGATTAGGAGGAAATCTCTTGTGATTTCTGTTCTTTACGCCGCGCATCAAAGGACCCGAGGTTGATTCTTATTCTTTATCGTTTTCTATTGTATTTCGTTTATGACTATATTTCACATGTTAAATTTACGTTATAATCCTTAAATTTAGAGGGTCTTATACGGATATTACCCTACACGAGTATGGTACTATACTCGGCCGAGTGTTCCTTTGGCGGCAGGTTGTTACATTTTTAGTCGTAGGCTTTTGTGCTTACGTTTCCTTGTTTCTTATCAGCTCAAAATGCCGCCCAAAACAACTACCGCGCAGATCCAAGCTTCTGAGATGACTCTTGATGAGATTGCTCGCATGATTGAGCAACAAGAGGCTCTCCTTGAAGCTCTCAAAAATGTGGGAAAGGGGAATGAGAAGTCGATGGATGCTACTCAGCTCAGCATCATCATTGCTCGCTTCAACCCTCCCACATATGATGGGGTAGGTGAACCAAAGCTACTCGAAAAGTGGCACCGTGAGATTGAAGCTCTCATGGAAATGGTTAAGTGCCCCTAAGACATGATCGTCAAGCAGGTAGTATACTACCTGAGAGGTGAAGCTGCAGTGTGGTGGAAAAACATTAAGGAAGATGCTAGAGCTTTTTACCAAGCTGAGGGCGTTATTCCTTGGTCTGGGTTGAAGAGTGCTATGAGAGCAGTTTGTGCCGGAGCATATCCGACACAAGATGAGATCCGACTTTGATTCTTTTACCATGATCGAGAGAGATGACGATCCCGACTACTATCATCGGTTCTTGGAGCTATCTCGTTATGTTGAGGACATGCAGCTCGGACAGAGAGGTTTGGCTCTCCGTTTTGAGAGAGGTTTATCTGCTAAGATCGTGAGTCGTATGCCAGCCGGGGTTGCTACTGACCTCAAGGAAGTGTACCTGAGAGCGGGTCAAGCTCAGAGAAAGGTAGATATCTCAAGAGAGATCGATGAGAGAAGCATTCTTTGAAAAGAGGAAGGCGATGGTGGAAACAACGATCGGTCGGCCAACAAGAAAGGGAACTTCAGCCATGCTAAGGCTTTTTCGGGGGAGTGGTTTTCGGGAGGATCTCGTGGCTGGGGAAAGAATGGGGGTCGGAGTGTGAGTGACAACTCCAACCTTACATGCTTCAACTGTGGTGGTGTAGGCCACAGAAGGCGGGAATGCACGAGCTATAAGCCCGGTACTGGTTCAGGAGCTCGGCCAGGGAACTTTTCTCAAGGGCCAACTCAGAGTTTTGCTCGTAACCGACCGGGAAGTTCATGGGGCAACAGAGGTGGACAGGGCAACCAGGGCGGTTACAACCGCGGTGGTGGTGGATCATATCAGCGCCAGAACAACAGCACTACCCAGGATTCAGCAGCCAAGCCAAGTACCTCCAACGCTTCAGTTCAGGGTGGAGGACAGAAAAACAGTGGGAAGCTTTTATGATGGACAAGGAGGAAGCTCAGGATGATGCTCATGTAGTTACCTGTACCTTTCTTGTTCATAATGTACCGTCCTGTGTTTTGATTGATTCAAAGGCTACACATTCTTTTGTGTCTAAGAGTCATGCTGTGTCTATGGGTTTGGGAAAGTTTGAGGTTGTAAAAGATAATGTGTTCATACCTTCAGGGGAGTCTGTGTTGTGTCTCAAGTTGTATAAGGGAGTATCCATGGTGGTTGGAGGGGTAGATTTACCAGTAGACCTGTTAGAGTTTCTTATGGATGGGTTCGAGGTGATTGTCGGGATGGATTGGCTAGGAAAGTATGATGCCAGGATAGATTGTCGACAAAAGAGAGTGTCCTTAAAGGGTCCCAAGGGTGTTAGGGTGTCCTATAGAGGGTTTATGGTAAAGCCTAAGTGTAGGTTTATAGCTGTGATGACTTTAAAGTCATGTTTGAGGAAGAAGTGTCCTTTGATTCTCTGTCATGTGAGAGACCACCGAGTAGAGCCCCGATGCCACGAGATATCTGTGGTGAGAGAGTTCGAAGATGTTTTTCCTGAGAAGATACCGAGTTTGCCCCCCATGCGGGATGTTGATTTAAGCGTGGGGCTTAAGCCGGGAATGGGTCCTATATCTAAAGCACCTTACCGTATGGCACCTAAGGAGTTGGCAGAGTTGAAAAGGCAGATACATGAGTTGCTAGGCAAGGGATATCAGGCCTAGTGTGTCACCGTGGGGAGCCCCAGTTCTTTTTGTCAAGAATAAAGATGGGAGTATGAGACTGTGCATTGAATATGGAGAGCTCAATCGTGTCACAGTGAAGAACAAGTATCCGTTGCCTAGGATTGATGACTTGTTCGATCAGCTAAGTGGAGCAGGTGTGTTTTCCAAGATTGATCTGAGGTCGGGATATCATCAGTTGGGGATAGAAAATGGGGATATTCCTAAGACAACGTTCCGATCTCGGTATGGTCACTACGAGTACGTGGTGATGCCTTTTGGGTTGACCAATGCACCAGCAGCTTTTATGGATTTGATGAACCGGATATTTACACCGTTCTTGGACAGGTTTGTGGTTGTTTTTTTCGACGACATCTTAGTCTATTCTAAGACTAAGGAAGAGCATGAGGAGCACTTGAGGATAGTCTTGCAGACCTTGAGAGAGAATCAGCTTTATGCCAAGCTATCCAAGTGCCAGTTCTGGTTAGAGGAAGTGGATTTTCTGGGCCATGTGATATCTAGGAAGGGGGTATCTGTGGATCCTAGTAAGATTGAGGCCGTAACCAAGTGGGAATCGCCGAAGAATGTTGCTGAGATTCGAAGTTTCTTAGGCCTTGTTGGTTACTACAGGAGATTCGTGAAAGATTTCTCTACCATAGCGCGGCCTATGACATCTTTGATGAGGAAGGAAGTCAGATTTGTTTGGGATGAGAGTTGTGAGACGGCGTTTCAGACCTTAAAGGAACGCTTGACCACAGCTCCTATCCTAGCCTTGCCAGAGGGATGTAAGAACTTTGAGGTATATACCGATGCTTCAAAGAATGGTCTTGGTTGTGTTTTGATGCAGGAAGGGAAAGTTATAGCTTATGCTTCGAGGCAGCTGAAGCAATATGAGGAGAACTACCCTACTCATGACCTGGAGCTGGGTGCAGTTGTTTTCGCTCTTAAGATTTGGAGGCACTACCTTTATGGAGCAACTTTTAAGGTGTTCTCTGATCATAAGAGTCTAAAATATATCTACACTCAGAAAGAGCTTAACATGCGACAGAGACGGTGGATGGAGCTGATCGGAGACTACGATATGGAGATCATCTATCACGAGGGTAAGGCTAATGTTGTTGCAGATGCTTTGAGTAGGAAGAGCGTTCATTCGCTATGTACCGCCATGTCCTTGCTAAAGCTAAGGGACGAGATGTCTAGGATGGGGATCTTTATGATAAGGAAGGGGGATACCGTCGGGGATTTGACGATCGAGCCAGAGTTGTATGAGAACATCAAGAGTAAGCAAGAGCTTGATCCTAAGATTCAAGAGTGGAAGTCAAGAGTAGAGAGTGGAACGTTTTCCAGGTTTTCTATCCATACAGATGGGAGTGTTCGTTTTGATGGGAGATGGTGTGTTCCTGAGGATGCAGAGTTACAGAGAGTGATCTTGACGGAGGCTCATTGCACTCCTTATTCAGTTCACCCGGGTGGTGACAAGCTTTACAAAGACCTTAAGAAGACTTTTTGGTGGCCAAACATGAAAAGAGATGTAGCTGAGTTTGTGGCTAGATGTTTGACCTGTCAAAGGGTCAAGGGTGAGAAAAGGAGACCACAAGGTAAGATACAGTCTTTGGAAGTACCTGAGTGGAAGTGGGAGTCGATCTCTATGGACTTCATTGTGGGGTTGCCTAGGTCACAGCAGGGTAACAACATGATTTGGGTGATTGTTGATCGGTTAACTAAGTCAGCTCACTTTATTCCCATGAAAGATACTTGGTCTAAGATGCAGCTGGCATTGGGTTACAGGAGGTATGTGGTTCGGTTACATGGTATACCTAAAGATATCGTTTCTGATCGTGATGCGAGGTTCATATCCAAGTTTTGGCAAGAACTGCAAGAGTTGATGGGTACGATTTTGAAGATGAGTATATCCTTTCATCCGGCAACCGATGGTCAGACAAAGCGAACCATCAAGACTTTGGAGGATATGTTGAGGACATGTTGAGGGCATGTGTTATGGAGTTTGGGGGTAGTTGGGAAGACCGGCTTGATGTGATTGAGTTTTCTTACAACAACAGTTATCATACGAGCATCGGGATGGCACCTTTTGAAGCTTTGTATGGCAGGAAGTGCCGAAGTCTAGTTTGTTGGGATGATAGTTCTGAGACATTGGTTTTAGGGCCACAGCTGGTACAAGATATGGTCGAGCAAGTCCAGTTAATTCGGCAAAAGATGAGAGCAGCTCAAGATCGTCGGAAGAGCTATGCCGATTTACACCGCAGGGACATTGAGTTTGCGGTAGGTGACAAGGTCCTTTTGAAAGTGTCACCTATGCGAGGTGTTATGAGGTTTGGGAAGAAAGGTAAGCTAAGCCAAAAGTTTATAGGTCCTTATGAGATTTTGGACCGTATAGGTGAGGTAGCTTACAGGTTAGCGTTACAACCAGCTTTGGATAGAGTACACAATGTCTTTCATGTATCTCAGCTTCGGAAGTATGTGAGCGATCCGTCGTATATCATTGAGATGGAGAACATAGAGCTTGATGAATCCTTGTCCTACGCCGAGATCCCTAAGGAGATTCTTGATCTCAAGTTTCGCAAGACACGGAATGGTGAGACGGTCTTACTCAAGGTCCTTTGGTCTAATCATAATGTGGAGGAAGCCACATGGGAACCCGAGGAAGCTATGCGAGAACGTTTTCCTAACCTTTTTGATCAGGTATGTTTGGTTACGGGGACGTAACCATTGTCTTTTTACGGGGGTAGGAGATGGTCGCGGTCGTGTTTTGTCTTGTTTTGTTGTTTTGTTTTGAGTCGAATTAGTGAATTTTGTGGTGACTTGTGTAGTTCTTTGGTGTTGTTACATGTGGTTAGCATAGTCTTGTGGCGTTGTGTTGTGTCTTGTGGAGTGTGAACTTCGGGACGAAGTTCTTTTTAAGGGGGGAAGACTGTGATACTACGGATTTTCTTAAGGGACTACTCGACCGAGTAGAGCCTACTCGGCCGAGTAGTGCTGTTGTCGTGGGTGGTTTTGGTTCTGCCGCGGAATACTCGGCCGAGTATAATGAATACTCGACCGAGTAAAGGATACTCGGCCGAGTATACACTTACTCGACTGAGTATCCGGTCTGGCGAAGCGTTATTTCGACGGTTTGATTAGGGAGTGTTTAAGATTATTTTTATATACCGCGTCAGTGTCTAAACATCATTTTCAAACTTCATCATTTCTATGTTAACCCTAATCTCTCCCTAAACACTTCCTAATCATTCCATAGCATTGTTGTGTGTGTAATCCTCGGAGTTCTTGCGTATAATTCTCATCCTACTTTTGGTAAGTTATACTTATATATTAATTGTATTCCTTGGGGTTTACTGTATACATTTACGGAATTGGGAATATGGGGTTGTGCAATGTGTAATTGTGTTATGTGATTATTGTATAGGAGAAGACTTCGTAGAGGAGCCTTTCTGATTGTTCGAGTTTCATTCTACTGTTGATTGCTAAGGTAGGGTTTCCCTACTCAGTTTACTGTTCATTGTTAGGACATGTTTGTTGGGTGATTATTGTTGTCTGTTGATCATCAGAGTATGGAGATTGTTGTGACGATGTTGGTGTGAGGGTGTTGAGACGGCTGTGATGTCGTGTGATTGTGATTGTGGTGGAGTCACTTGCGGGAGTGGCTTCACACCCTAGTTCGCCCTCCGTGGAACCCGCCACGGAAGGGGATGTGCACATTAAGGGACAGGGATTGTTTGTCGCTCATTGAGGAGCTGGACTAGGTGGGATCGGCTGCGGTCACCCACTGGCGACGAGGATTACCTGTTGCGATGGGTAAACTGGCAGGGCTACACACTTTGGTGTGTAGCCAGTTACAGTGTGAGAACAAGATTGAAATTGGAAGATGATCAGTTCATTACTTCGTTGTCTGTCTTATATTGTTTGAGTAATACTGACCCCGTTGTTGTTTGTGGAATCTGCGGTGATCCATTCGGGGATGGTGAGCAAGCTTGACAGGTATTTCTAAGTGATGAGCTTGGGGACGGTCATGGGAGTGTTGTTATCACCAGTCATAGCATCACCGTCTGAGTCTTAGTTGATTTCTTTTATTGTCAGACTTTGTAGTTATATTGTTGTTGAATCAGTATTTGGATTCGGTTGATGTAAACTTTATACTTTACAGTACTTTAATAAATGTGCTCAGTTCAGACGCTTTTGATATGTACTATCCTCGGGAAACCGAGATGGTAACACACTTTCATGGTAGGGTGGTCCTGGTAAGGCACCTTGGTATGAGGGGGTGTTAAAAGACCTTGGATTCACGCTTCCAAAGCGGTAACATACACCCTCCACCAGAAAATCAAGATCCTACTAGATGGTAAAGTGGTGACGATCACTTCGTCACCCATCAAAGCGGTAATAGAAAAGAGGTCAAGTAACCAAGTACTCGTGGATCCAGTACATGAACATGGGGGCTTCCATAGCATAAGCGTCATAGAAAGCGAGTTAGCACCCTTGTACTTCAATCCCTACTCCAATTTAGTGGTCAACCACATACTCAAATCTCAGGGATACTTCCCGAGAATGCCTTTAAATCCTATCCGAAGAAACACCTTTGCACCCTACAAAGAAGGCAACTCACAAAGGATACCACCAAGGAGGAAGCCCTAAAATTGCTCACTCAATTCCAAAACCGCAAGAATGTGGGAATCCAAATACGGCCCTACCTCCCTACCCTAAATGGATACTTCGTTAGAGAAGGGAGTCAAGAACTCTTCCATGGGTTTCCCGAGCCTTGGCACTACATAGGAAAGCAACTGGCTGGAATCGAGATCTTTCACGATTGCTACTTTATTCCCACAGAAACGGTTCCTACCGTCAAAACTCGTCAAGCACCTTGTTTAGACGAACAGGATATTAGCTTACTGTTTGGGGAAGATCGATTTGTTAGAGCCGCGCAGGATGAGATCATTACCATGATAATTCAAGACGATCACTTCAACCCTACCGCATTGATCACAGAAACCAGTTCGAATCAACAGAAAGGATGGAGAAAGTCGATCAAATGGACAAACAACCAAGGAAGACTCTTCAAGCTCACCACTGGAGAAGGAGAGATGTTCAAAGGAGAACCAGAAGACGATGAATTCGAGTCAGAGTCAGAGTCGGAGTCTAGAGAAGTCCCTAGAGAGTCTCCTCCTGTCGTCACTCCCACTCCCCTTGTTTCTCCTAGCTTAACAACAAATAGTAACAGTAGTTCGGAAAATGTCCCAACAGTTGTCCCTTTACCGCCACTAACTATCGAACAGATGGCGTCTTTGTTTCAACTTTTCTCAAATTTTAATATGAATAAATCAGGTTCTGCTTACTCTTTGTGTTATTCGAATGCAATTCTTACATTTACGATGATAATGAGGATGACCCAGACTCAATCGAAATACCTCCCTATCTAGCCAAAGAAATACTACAAGAGGGGGAAGAGGGAGCACTTATAGAAAACACTGAACCCATCAATATAGGAACCAAACTAGAACCCCAAGAACTTAGGATAGGGACGACCTTGAGCCCCGTCGAGAGGGTCAGTTTTATAGACCCCCTACACGAGTTCAAGGACGTTTTTGCTTGGTCCTACAAAGACATGCCAGGGATCGACAGGGATATCGCAGAGCACAGAATCCCAATCAAACCAGGTTTCAAGCCCGTAAAACAGAAGCTTCGTCGAATGAGGACAGAATGGGCTCTTAAGATCAAAGAAGAAGTCGATAAGCAATTCAAAACCGGGTTCATCAAAGTTTCCGAATATTCAGACTGGGTAGCTAACATAGTACCCGTACCCAAAAAGAACGGGAGAATCCGTGTTTGTGTTCATTTCAGAGACTTAAACAGAGCAAGTCCCAAGGATGACTTTCCTCTACCACATATCGACATATTGGTGGATAATACAGCGGATCACGCATTGCTATCCTTCATGGACGGATATGCAGGGTATAACCAAATCAAGATGGCCATGGACGGATATGCAGGGTATAATCAAATCAAGATGGCCATAGAAGATATGCACAAGACCGCGTTCGTAACTCAATGGGGTACCTATTGCTACACGGTTATGCCGTTTAGGTTAATCAATGTAGGAGCTACATATCAACGCACCGCAACTACACTCTTACATGACATGATGCATAAAGAAGTTTAGGAATACGTAGATGACATGATTGTCAAGTTCAAGGACATAGAGGGGCACATTGCGAACCTTCGCAAATTCTTCTCCAGATTACGAAAATACAACATGAGGCTCAATCCTCGAAAATGTGAATTTGGGGTAACATCCGGCAAACTCCTGGGATACGTTGTTAGCCAACGAGGTATAGAAATAGACCCTTCCAAGATCAAAGCTCTAATCAAAATGCCGCAACCTCAAACAGAGAAGGAAGTTAAAGGACTCTTGGCTAAGGTGCAGTACATAAGTCGATTCATATCGAAACTAACCATGATCTGTGAACCTATCTTCAAAAAGCTAAAGAAAACAGATCACACCATGTGGGATGATGACTGTCAAAAGGCATTCGACCGAATCAAGGAGATACTAGCCAAACCACAAGTGCTCATGCCACCCCAACGAGATCAACCTCTTGGTTTATATCTCAAGGTAACTGAAACAGCCATGGGAGCTATGCTAGCCCAAACGGTAGGAAAAGAAGAAAGGGCTATCTACTACTTAGTAAGAAATTCTTAGAATACGAGTAGAAATACACACCACTCTAGAAGACATGCCTCGCTCTTGTGTGGGCAATGAAGAAGCTACGTCGTTACATGCTTAGCTACTCCGTCAAAATATACTCCAAAATGGATCCTGTCAAACCTCTTCGAGAAACCCGTCCTCAATGGACGCCTAGCAAGATGGACTTTGATGCTCTCGGAGTTCGATCTCAAGTATGTACCTCTGAAAGTTATAGAAGGGCGCGCCGTTGTCCAGTTTTTCGCAGAAAATCCCATTAATGTTGCACAAACAATAGACACCTGGTCGTTTCCGGACGAGGATATACTCCAAACAGATGTGGACTCCTGGGACCTCTATTTTGATGGAGCGTCGAACGTAAGAGGATTCGGAATAGGAGTGTTTCTCATTTCTCCTGAAGGCGAGCATACACCACTCTTTGTCAAACTCGACTTCGAGATGACAAACAATGCGGCAGAATATGAGGCTTGCCTCATTGGACTACAAGCAGCAGTTGGTTTAGGCATCAAGAATCTTCAGGTACATGGAGATTCATCTTTGATCATCAACTAAATTACGGGATCTTGGAAAACTCGGAGTGAAAGCCTTGCACTGTATCAAGCCAGGATAGACCAAGTTGCCCAATTCTTCGATCAAGTAACGTACCTACACCTACCTTGAGAAGAGAATCAATTTGCAGATGCTCTTGCAAAACTTGCATCTTTTATTAATACACCGGATGATATGGTAGAAATGCCTTTATGCATCGAATGACGGTAAGAACTAGCTTGTGTGCACCAAATTACAGATGAAGAAGAAAACCCAGAGGAACCTTGGTTCCAAGCGATCCTGAACTTCAAACTCAAGGGCACCTATCCACCGGATATGAACAAGAGGGGGCAACGTGCTATACGTCTACTAGCTTCCCAATACGTCCTCATGCAAGGAGAATTATATAAAAGAACGCCTCTTGGCGTAATTCTGCGTTGCCTTGATCATTCACAGGCATGGAGAGTGATGGAAGAAGTCCATGATGGAGAATGTGGCCCTCACATGAGTGGACCAATGATGGCAAATAAAATCATACGTTTGGGATATTATTGGACCACAATGGAATCTGATTGCATCAAGTATGTCAGACATTGTCATAACTGCCAAATCTTCGGGAATGTGCAACATGTCCCTCCTTCATTACTCTACACCATGACATCTCCTTGGCCATTTTCTGCTTGGGGAATCGACATCATCGGAAAAATCACCCCAGCCGGAACAGGAGGTCACTATTTCATTTTGGTGGCTATCGACTATTTCACCAAATGGGTAGAAGCGGCTTCTTATACTAGTCTCACAGCCAAGAACGTGGCAAAATTCATACAAACCAATATCATCTGTCGATATGGTTGCCCACATGAGATCATCAGTGACAATGGATCCCATTTCCAGGTTGAGACTGAGTAATTGCTCGCCAAGTACAAGATCAAACATCACCATTCCTCGCCATATAGACCACAAACTAATGGTGCAGTAGAGGCAGCAAAAAAAAAGTTGTCACAATCCTCAAGAAAATGATTGACAACTACCGAGATTGGCCAAGCAAGATACCATTTGCCTTATGGGGATATCGCACATCTGTTAGGACGCCCACTGGAGCCACTCCTTTCTATTTGACCTACGACATGAAAGACGTGCAACCAGTCGAGCTCGAAATACCATCCTTGCGTATTTTACTCGAAAGTCAAATCCCAGAAGCCGATTGGAAGAGGGATAGGTATGAAGAACTCATCCTCCTGGATGAACGTAGATTGCGCGCGTTGCATAATGTGCAAACATATCAGGCACGTATGAAACGAACCTTCAACCAAAGGGTTAAGCCAAGGAACATCAAAGAAGGAGACTTGGTTCTCAAATCAGTTAGACCTCTTTTACCTGTCGATCCACAAGGAACGTTTAAACCCAACTGGGCTGGACCATTTCTGGTCAAATCCATACTCCCGGGGGGGGGGGGCGCAGTTAGGATCACAAACTTAGATGGGAATGAATTTGCCAACCCAACAAACCTCGACCAACTAAAACATTACTATGCCTAGAATAGGAACAAAACGCGCCTCGCGTAACTTCACGTGTCGTTCCTGTGGCACGGAATAAAAACGGCCCCTGGCTATCTGAAATAAGCTAATGTAACCTTCCTCTTGCATTTTGACAAATCGTCATCCTCATATCATCAAATAAATTGAATTCTGCTTTAAGAGTAAGTAAAGCTCCTGCTTATTTTTCTAGTTCATTATAAGCTCTTGCTTCGAACAATTATTCTTTTACAGTTACTTGAACTACGCGCAAGGGTTTGATTTCATTTTTAAAATGAATATGTAGGCAATCCTTCACAGGATACAACCCATTATTTTTGAATGTAAATAGAAGGACATTTGCATATGCATTTGTAATTCGACAAGAATAATAGAAGAAAAATTACAACGGTTTCAGAACCAATTAACCTTTTTACTTCATTTCTTTCCATAATAATAATAATACGCTACATAATAAAATAAATGCTAAAATAAATAGGCTAGGATTCTAAAAATCCCACCATATTACAAATAATAATAATAATAATAAATAATATCAAAGACTTAGGCTATTCTTCCGTTTTCCCTTTGCCTTTGTCATTCTTATCATATTTCTTGTCTCGACCACGAGCCGGACGCTCCTGCGCTATCTCAGACCTAATCACCAACGGTCTCTTTCGTGGTCTAGCCTTGTGTAATACTACGGATTTTTATAAGCTAAGTACTAGACCGAGTAGAGCCTACTCGACCGAGTAGTGTCAAGGGTGTAGTTTGTTTGGGTTCTGCCGAGGAATACTCAGCCGAGTATGATGAATACTCGACTGAGTAGAGGATACTCGGCCGAGTATGCCCTATACTCGACCGAGTATCCGGTCTGGCGAGTAATATTTCAGCGGTTTGATGCGGGAGTGTTTGGGGTTGTTTTATATTCAAAGTCAGTTTTTAAAATGTCATTTCAACCCTAATCATTTTTACGATCTCTCTAATCACTCCCTAATCATTCTCTAATCTCTTTGTGTGTGCAATTGTCGTAATCCTTGCGTGTAATCTCTCATCCTACTGTTGGTAAGTTTCATTCCCCATGTCATATATGTTCTTTTAGGGTTTTTGTATACATGGAATTTGGGGAATAGGGGGAATTGTGCAATGTGTGATTGTGTTATATGGTTATTGTATAGGAGAAGACTTCATAGAGGAGCCTTTCTGATTGTTAGGTTTCCGTACTGCTGTTGATTGCTAAGGTAGGGTTTCCCTACTCAGTTCTGTTTAATTAATTTGAGATGTTGTAATTGTACTGTGTATAATTGTTGTTATCTGCTGATCATCGGAGGATGGGTGTTGTGGAGACGGTGTTGGTGTGGTTGTGTTGTGACGGTTGTGGTGTTGTGACAGCTGTGACGCTGTGTGTGATTGTGGTGGAGTCACTTGCGGGAGTGGCTTCACACCCTAGTTCGCCCTCCGTGGAACCCGTCACGGGAGGGGATGTGCACATTAAGGGACAGTGATTGTTAGTCGCTCGTTGATGAGCTGGACTAGGTGGGGTTGGGCTGCGGTCACCCACTGGCGGCGAGGATTACCTGTTGCGATGGGTAATCTGGCACGGCTACACACGTCGGTGTGTAGTCGGTTACTGTGTGAGACCGGGAGACCGGGGATGGAGGATGATCAGCTGGTTGTATTGTTTGTTGTCTTATATTGATTGAGTAGTACTGACCCTGTGTTGTTGTTTGTAAAACCTACGGTGATCCATTCGGGGATGGTGAGCAGATTGTGACAGGTAATGCAGATGTTAGCTATGGCACAGTCATGGGGAGTTATCACGTCAAGTATAACTTTCGCTGTTATGAGTTTAGATGTCTTAGATTTCATTTGTTTTGAGACCTTGTACTTTTATTTTTAGTTGGTCTGAGATAATGTAATCGCTAACTCTTTATACTTTAATAAATGTGTTTGGACTGTTGCTTTTGATATGTACTAACCTCGGGCAACCGAGATGGTAACAGCCTTTCATGCTGGGGTAGTCCTGGTAAGGTACCTTGGTATGAGGGGGTGTTACAAAGTGGTATCAGAGCCGACGATTCCGGCACCTAAAACAAATGAACCCAATGAACTTAGGGAGTCTAAATAAAATGAACTCGGGGAGAGTTGTTTGGAGCTGCCGCAAAGACTTGGGAGACGTCCCGAAGTCGCATTAAGGCCCTTACGATGTCAAGCGGGTCACATGGGGGGGGGGAACTGTTGTATGTTTGAGTCATGTGAGTTTGATATCTATAGTTTGAATCTTGTGCATGGTTGGATGAAATGATGAAAGAAGTGGAATGTGATAGTTGTTGAAAGATGCATCGAGGATTGTTGATGTTAAACTTTGAGCATGAATATGTTGGCATGTTAAGTGTTGGAACATGGTAAAATATGAAAGGTGGATTGTGAATTTGTATCTGGTTGATATTGAGCATGAAGAATGTGATCATGTTACCTGTTTAATACAATGTTAAACATGAAGTATGGTAGTGGTACATGTGCATATGAACATGATGATTTTAATGCTTGATATTTGGTAGAAGCATGTGATTAAGGTCGTGCGTCTATATATGTGAATGTCGTGTTTAATTTTAATGTGATATGATGAAAGTGCCTCTATGTACTGGTTTCTTGAAGTATTGAGTTGTTGTTGTTGCCTTATGCATGTTCAAATTGTTTTGGTTGAGAAAATTTGATTTGTATGAAAACCGATTACGGAAGGGTTGTCTTAAAACTATCATAAGTTGAGTTCTAGAAATGATATGGCTGTGATTCCAAGTTGAGGTGATAGCCTGTCTTCTTACGATTCTAACGATAGGTCACACGCTCAAAACGACCAAGTGACGAGAGAGATATGACTGTTTTACGAAAACTGGACGATGCTGAGAATTGTGGTGGTACTCGACCGAGTAAAGTAATACTCGACCGAGTAAGGGATACTCGGCCGAGTATTCCCAATACTTGACCGAGTAATCCTCTATGATAATTACGTTCGCTTCTGGAGTCAAAAACTCGGCCGAGTAATATAGTTACTCGACCGAGTACCGTATACTCGACCTAGTACGCTATGTACTCGATCGAGTACTTCGATGGGCGGTCATTTTGAGTCGGTGGTTATATTCTTATGGTTGTTTTGAGTCGTAAGGTATGTATACATGTATGTTTTGGGTCTTAAAGTATTCTTTTATATGCGAAGGTCTTGATACGTAAGTTACCAAATGTTATGATAGGGAGAATGCCGGCTTATGAGAGATAAGTGTTGGATAATGAAGACATGTGTTAATGTGGTTGTGAGAAATAGTGGAAAAAGGAAAGGGAAGAATGATGAGCTAATCGAGGTAAATAGCATGTTTTGTGAGATATGGTGACTGATATAGTCGTGTGTTGAGTAATATAAAAGTAAGTATATATGGGCAAAAGTAATGTAAGTTTAAAGAAACGTGAGAATGAAAGATTGAGATGAGGGATACGAATAGTGACATTTCGGGATGTGTAAGGACTTATAGAGGGAGACGGTTAGCATTGTGTTGCTTAAGGATATATGTAATGAAAGGTTGCTTTAGAGAGATGCAGAAGAGGGGTATATAGTGAACTTAGATAGAGTTATGTCGCGACGTGGATTTGTAGATAGTGACCAAGTTTGGGAATTTGGAATATCAAGAGAGGGGCCTAGTGTGTAATTCTTTGGGCGATTAACGGTATGGGATGAATTTTTTGTTTTCTAGAGATACGAAAGGGAGATACGACTAATTGAAGAGTAACTGTTAGTGTGTGGAGTTGATGGTGACAAGGGTGAGTGAGAAACAAGATGAGAGAGGATAAATGATAAGAAGAATGATAAGATATTGATATGAATTAATGGAATTAGAGTTGTGGAGCTATGCAAAATAAACAGATTACTAAAAAGTTAGGTAGAAAGAGAAAGGAGATGAATTATTAATTGGTATTATTGAGTAAAAAGGGGGAAAGAGGGATGGAAGTAAGTTGAGAGAACGTTGACCGAAGTTAAGGAGCATGAAGGTTGGAAATTATGGAAATGTACGATATCCTCACTAGAGGGTGTGAGTTAATGGTTATATAAGAGAGCAGGACGACATGTTAGCCGTGGGTTTCGAGGTATTAAGGGAATAAGAAGCTTGTACAGTGTTTGCACGATCTGAGATTTTGGTGGAGAGTTAGGTAACGATATGATAAAGGATAGAATTGGGAATAATGTTGAGGTAAATTTTGTTGATGGATTAGATGTTCGTTATTTGGGATGATAACCAAAGAGAGAAAATGGATTGTGATATTAAGAAGTGATAGTAAGAGAGTAGTCACATGAAGGATGTTGGTGTCATAGTATTGTCACTAGTGGTTGAGGATGATGTTACTTTAGGGAAGCTCGTTGTTCTAATGAGGTTGATTTTGTAGAGACCAGATTGATATGTATGGTTGTGACAGAGTATAAGATGTGGTTTAATGAGGCGGTTGTTAGTAGTTGAGTATTAATGGTATGGTTACATTTGGCAGGGGGTGATGGTTATGCGAATGGGAGAATATGTTATGAGGGGTGTACGAGTTAAGCTCGGGTGAGAGGTTACCTTTATCAGGTGGTAAGTTACGTGATCAGGATTGACTAGTTGGATGTGATTATGGGTCTATGATGTGTATAAATGTTTGTCTGAGGTTCTGACCTCACGAGAAGCGGTATGGTGTGATAGTCATAAAGTTGTTATATGAATGTTTGTGATATATGTTGGGTACGACGATCTAATTGAATGAGGTTCAAAAGGTAATAATTTGATTGATCTGGCATGGATAGTTCAAATCGTAGGTGTATTGATGATACATGTTTATTCCGTGAAAAGGTATGGATGATATGCATAAGATTCTTGTATGTTTATTCCGTATAATATGTTGTGTTATGATCGAGTAAAGCAGTTTTGAGTAAGTTTTCTTGTCCGGAGAGTTATACTGAGTCAGTGTTTGTGGGAATTATATGTGGGTGTGATGTTTATGGATGTGGTTGTTGTGCCTTGGGTGGTGATCCGGGCACGGTACTTCGTGTTGTGATGCGGGTATTTTCGCGCTGCGGTGCGGCTGTTGGTGGCGGTGTTGCAATGCCGTCACCGGTTGTGGTGGAGTATACGGGGTGGTTACGATTTGAGTTTCGAAATTACAGACCAGTTATGCACAGATTGTTGTTTTGTTGCTGTTGTTTCTTGTGAGTTTCGGTTAGACATGTAGACTGTTGTTTTGTTTGTTGATGTTTCTTACCAGTTTCAGTTTGGGAATGAGGGTAGAGTATGATATGAAAACGAGTTGTATATGTTTTCGTTGTTATCATGGTATAGTGATATTCTGTTGATGGGACACAGTTGTGATAGGTTGTTACAGTAATTTTGGTCTTGTTCTAGATGAGGCTTTGGTAGACATTGTAATGGCAAGTGATTCGTGGAACATGTGTGGTAATGATCTGATATATGCAGGTGGTTCATAATCCTTTGTTGAGACAGTGAGTGTAGGGTGTTGGGTAATTAGTGTCGTGTTAAGTTTTGTAGGAGTCTTGCGGTAATGAAAGAATGGAACTTGAGGATCTAGTGTGAGTGTACGTAACAAGTGTAGATCGTGAGTTATGCTTTTGGCGATAAGAGTTTTATATAGTTTATATAGAGAGGTATATCGTGTTGCGGTAATGTTGAAGAGTTAGAGTGTTTGTTATGATCAGGATTATGTGGTATTGGTTAGATGGAGTGCAGAATGAGTTGAGGTATGAGAACTGTTTAAGTAAGAGAGCCTTGGATATAGGAATAGTAAGTGTTTAGACTATAGGCGGGTATCTTTCACATGTGGTGGTGATGAAGATAATGAGAGGTATAGCTAAGGAGCTAGTATTAGTGAGTTACGAGGACGAAAATGTGTCTTAAGAGGAGTAGGATGCGGCAAAGAGCATTTGAGGGTTGTGCATGTCGTAATATTATTGGACGTAGAGTGTTGGTGTAGCATAAGGAATGGATGGGTACATATAGTGTTTGATAGTGTTAAAAGGCCATGGTTGTGCTTGTAGTAGTTCGATGTTTAGGAGTGTGAGAGTTTTTCGATAGTGTTGATAAAAGTGGATGATGATATTTATGAGTTCGAGAGTTTTGGCAGCTTGATGATGATGTTGATGAGTGTGAGTAAACTTCGAGGACGATGTTCCTTTTAATGGTGGTAGAATGTAACATTCCGTTTTGATGGTTGGTCTTCTTTTGTGGATTGTCTTGGTATTGAGTGCTATTGAGTGTTATGGAAGTGAGACAAGATTGGCAACATTATTTTGTGGTTATTCGATAATATTATGGAGTCAATATCGAGAGGATATGTTATCTAGTAAGCGTGGTTAGTGGAGCCGGTGTTAGGTGTCCATGTTTTATAGGTTGGGTTGAAACTTCGGGGACGAAGTTCTTTTCAAGGGGGGAAGACTGTAATACTACGGATTTTTATAAGCTAAGTAGTCGACCGAGTAGAGCCTACTCGACCGAGTAGTGTCAAGGGTATAGTTTGTTTGGGTTCTGCCAAGGAATACTCGGCCGAGTATGATGAATACTCGACCGAGTAGAGGATACTCGGCCGAGTATGCCCTATACTCGACCGAGTATCCGGTCTGGCGAGTAATATTTCATCGGTTTGATGCGGGAGTGTTTGGGGTTGTTTTATATTCAAAGTCAGTTTCTAAAACGTCATTTCAACCCTAATCATTTTTACGATCTCTCTAATCACTCCCTAATCATTCTCTAATCTCTTTGTGTGTGCAATTGTCGTAATCCTTGCGTGTAATCTCTCATCCTATTGTTGGTAAGTTTCATTCCCCATGTCATTTATGTTCTTTTAGGGTTACTGTATATATGGAATTTGGGGAATAGGGGGAATTGTGCAATGTGTGATTGTGTTATATGGTTATTGTATAGGAGAAGACTTCATAGAGGAGCCTTTTCGATTGTTCGGTTTTAAAATCTTCTTTGTTGATTGCTATGGTAGGGTTTCCCTACTCAGTTCTGTTTAATTAATTTGAGATGTTGTGATTGTACTGTGTATAATTGTTGTTATCTGTTGATCATCGGAGGATGGGTGTTGTGGAGACGGTGTTGGTGTGGTTGTGTTGTGACGGTTGTGGTGTTGTGACAATTTGTGATCTTTGTGTGTGATTGTGGTGGAGTCACTTGCGGGAGTGGCTTCACACCCTAGTTCGCCCTCCGTGGAACCCGTCACGGGAGGGGATGTGCACATTAAGGGACAGGGATTGTTAGTCGCTCATTGATGAGCTTGACTAGGTGGGATTGGGCTGCGGTCACCCACTGGCGGCGAGGATCATTTGTTGCGATGGGTAATCTGGCAGGGCTACACACGTCGGTGTGTAGTCGGTTACTGTGTGAGACCGGGAGACCGGCGATGGAGGATGATCAGTTGGTTGTATTGTTTTTTGTCTTATATTGATTGAGTAGTACTGACCCTGTGTTGTTGTTTATAAAACCTCCGGTGATCAATTCGGGGATGGTGAGCAGATTGTGACAGGTTATGCAGATGTTAGCTATGGGACAGTCATGGGGAGTTATCACGTCAAGTCTAGCTTTCGCTGTTATGAGTTTAGATGTCTTAGATTTCATTTGTTTTGAGACCTTGTCTGAGATAATGTAATCGCTAAGCCTTTATACTTTAATAAATGTGTTTGGACTGTTGCTTTTGATATATACTAACCTCGGGCAACCGAGATGGTAACAGCCTTTCATGTTGGGGTAGTCCTGGTAAGGTACCTTGGTATGAGGGGGTGTTACTCCTTGCCATTCTTATCTACCACGTTTTCAACGACAGGAGAAGTATTCGGTTTCTTCGATGGATGAACAACTCTAAATCCGGCTTCTTCCTCTATCTCGGTCAAGTGCTTCTCTTTCTCCTTCTCTACACCACGATTCTTGTAGTCAACAGGCTTGCGTTTCCTTAGTCTCTCGCGCTCCTCAGGAGTAGTAGCTTTCCTCCACTGCAAGTAGGAATCTGATTCCCATAGTGCACTAACAGAAGAGTTAAGGAACCACATGTTTCTTTGAGTCCATTTGATGGCCCACTCTCTTCGGCTCTCAGTAGTAAGCGCCATGACAGTCTGAGGAACAGTATCAAGCTTCGGAATCGTCTGCTTCAAACCAACCTGCATTATCAGCCTCTCTGGGAAGATGCATATCATGAATTCCAAGCCAGGAATGTGCACCGATCGGGTAGGATCCAAGGACGATACTCCAGTAACATATTTGAGATGCCACCATGGTACGATCCATCTAATCAATGGACCATCCTCGCTCTTCAGCTTATTCTCCCAGTAGTTGCAGACTCGAGTGAAGTCCACCATGTAAAGTCTAGTCCTCATTACAATTGAGCGAGCATGATGAGCAGGAACATTAACTGGGGGCGCGATCAATCGTAAGCACTCCATAAGCCAAACCTACCAAAAGCAGGTATTAGTATTCGGAAAAAAAAAACGAAAACGAAAACGAAAAAAAAATTGTGTTCTTTTACCTACAAAATGATGGGACTTCCCAAATAAGGAAGGTCGCGGTTGGCTTTCCTGTTATCTAACCCCAACTGGATCTCTCCTAAACACAGGCAAGTTGGGCTCCTACGCAGCTCCATCTGCTCAACTAGGCTCAAATAACGAGGGTCACCTCTCATATCCTCATCAACATTCCCTTGAAGGACATAAACATGCAATAGGCAAAACCTGAATGCCCTCCGCCTCGCAACATAGGAGATAGTAGGATTTGCCCTACTTATGAATCGATCAATGAAATCAAGCATTCGGACTCCTTTTGAGGTCACAAGACGGTCAACCTCAGCTCTTGTCAATCCAAGCAAATCCCTAAATTTGTTTTTATACCTTTGAGAAGTAGAGGGTATAGCAGGTAAATATTCTGGGTCCCAACCACCAATTACAGCAATTTCTTCAGGGAATGGGCAGATATCGCCTCCAGGAAAGGCAAATACGTGATAATTCGAGTCCCTTATACTTAAGACAAGCATCCAAGAACGGTTTAACAACTTTAATTAGCTTCAAGCTCAAAATTTATCCAAAGTTGTAGGCACCCATATAATGTTTCTCCACATTTGAGAACTCGTTTGTCCATTCTTTGAGACGAATTTCTAAAGTATTCATGATATATGATTAATTAGAGAGTTTTATGTAATAAGACGGAGAAAGACGGAAGAATTACGTGAATAAAACCTCTATCGACGTCTATATTTATACTAAAAGTCGTTTCCTAAAATCTGTCAGGACGGACACACTTAGGAAAGAGCGCAGCACATGCTGCGCCTCTTCAAAGAGACACAGCTCCTGCTGCGATCTTCCGCAACTTTGTTTCTGTGATTTTCCGCATTGGATATTTCCTAATTCCTTAAAGCATAATTTCCTATTCGCATGGGTTATTATTTTTGGTAATTCCGTCGAATTACTGTATTTCGAGTTTCCTAATCTTACGGGCACGCATTTCGAGGCGACGTCGACATTTTCGTCATTTCAGCACACTTACCCATTTCTTTTTAAATTTTCTTTTCCTTTTTCTTTTTTTGGGGAATCATTTCACCAATTTAATTACTTATTTTCAAACTCAGCCATTTCTTTTTAGTTTTCTTTTTTGGGGAATCATTTCACTCCCGTTTCATTTCAAACTTATTGTTTCCATTTTCATCTTTTTTTAGGGGTAACCCTCCCTACCGTCAGGTCATTTTCAATAAATTTTTTGCATTTTCTCGAGTCTTTGTATTGCGCTAATTTAGGCCATGTGTAAAAATATGTGTTTTACGTGCAATTTCTGTGTAAATGTCGGGAGCATGACGGCATAAACCGTTATCTACCAAACCGGTTCAATTCTAACCTGCAGGTACAAACGTACAACCCAACAACAAAAGCACTCAGGCCATCATATATACAACCAAAAGGAATATGTACACCAAACTGGGGGCTCGAGCCCGAAACAAAGTGTATAAAGTGCAAAATGAAAGTCCTAAAATATACAAAAGTGTGTGAAGTACAGCCAAAACGACAAAGAGCAACAAACTACTGCTGGTCGCCGCCCAGCTCCCTCACGAGGCGAGCCATCTCCTCTCGGGACTGAGCTAGCTCTCACTCCAAGTCACGCTCCCTCTGCAAACAACAAACTTGGCTCCTGTCAATCATTTCAAGCTTAAAGAAAGTTAGAAAATTAAAAAATGAAGTAAACGGAAGGTTCATACCTGACGTCCTCGACCGCCAGCAAGTGCCTTGATGGCAGTAGCCCGTAGCCGGTTGGCTACCCTCCACAAAGCCACGAACCGGGATGGCGCGACCTACATTTCATTAAACAAGGATACTCAATGATTGGATAAGTTTCAGCAAGTGAATTCTTATACAAAAACTGATTAAGTTGGGAACATACCCTCCGAATCAGATGCTGCCACTCGTCTAGGCCAACATCTCTCACCGTCGCGTCAAAATCAAGAAGCTCGGACATCATCGTCATCCCCGTCGCATCGGTGTACTCGAGGGTCTCGGGGTACACTGGGGGCTCGATGCCCGCCACCTCAACCGCCTGCAAAGGTTCAAATGGTTTTCATTAATTGATGATCATTTATCATGTTCTCAAGATAATCGAAAGAAGGATAAAGCACTTACCATAACTGGCCAGTACGCCAACCTCCGGTAAAGGAACGCTGAGTAGTCCTCACCAGGAATAAGGAGGGCGTCGCCACTGACGTCTGCCAAGTCTGCCTCCCTCTCAGCGTCGGAAGGCTCCCTGAACATCGTCCGAGGAGGATCGATGGGGACCGTCAAGACATCACGAGAGCACTGACGAGTTAAACGCTCGCCCAAGTACCACACGGGACCCATCGATGTCCTCAGCAGCAACTGGCTCGAGCTCCTGGGTCGAAGGACCTCAGCCACAAAAGGAGGGATGCCAGTGTAGTCCGACCAAGGTCTGGGCACCCACTATGAAAAGCAAACAAGAGGTCATTTTTATGATCAGTTCTAAAAGAAAGAAATGAAGAAGAAAACAAAGAAGGAAGGTACTCACGCCCTCCAACTGTAGAGCGTTCACGTCCCGTCGACAGACGTCGTGAAACGAACGCTGGCTCTTCGTGCGACACATCACCCAATCCCTTGCAACGGGATAGGCTCTCTCCACTGGCTTCGTCCTCTTGGGCGCGAGACTCGAGAAGTAGGAGTACACCCATGCATGCAAGACAAGATAATCAATAACGATCTTTCATGATTTGATAAGAAAAGGAAATGATCTTTCATGATGTGAAATGAAGGTTCATACCTCCAGCAACAGTTCAGCGCCAATGGTGGCAGGAGAAGTCCCCTTCTCTATCAGCTCCGGATGAACCATGGCCCTCATATAGCGTATGAGGACCGCAAAACAAGCAGTGACCCAGTCTCAACGGCCTAGGCCACTCAGGTCAGAAAGGAAGGGAAGAAGCTTCGTCGACAGCCTCTCTCCCTTGTCTCCGAGGTAGATCGAAGACAAGAACCACAAGAGCCACAAACGAGCTCTCTGCTCGGCAGTGCAAGGAGGAGGAGCCGTCTCCCTCCCATCGATCACCACCATCGCCGGTCTCTTCCCAGCAAAGTAATCCCGGACGTAGGAACTAGGCACCAGCCCGGGAACTGCAGCAGCCTTCGGCATCAGGTTCCAACCGATCAAGCTCCTAGCCTCAGCCGAGTCCTCCCTCATGGCGGTCTCCGGCCACAACACAACCTCAGTCACGCACGGCAAGCCAGAAATCATGCCGTAATCCTCCAACGTGACCCCAACCTCGCCAAAAGGCATGTGAAAAGTATAGGTCGTGTCCCAAAACCGATTAAGGAAAGCTCTAACCAGGCTAACGTTATCCTGAATCTTCCTTCCCTTGATCTCCCTCCAAGCTCGTACCAAGGCACTAAATGCTCCCCGCTCGGTGACGGTCCGCTCCTTCGGCGATAACTTCCCGTAAAACTCCATCATCGTCGTGTAGCCCGAAAAAGACTTGATGTTCCCGGCCTCCTATTTTGATTCGAATCAAGAGCTATCTTTATCTCGAATGAAAGAGAAAAGGAATAGCGAATTAGAATAAAAGAAGATAAATGAAAGAGTGATGAGTTCAAATTACCAAGCTCTTCACCGTCCTGTAGGAAAAGTGACCCTCCGTAGCCCAAATGAGGTGTCTGTTGTCCCAACTCTCAGCCCACTCTGGTACTCACCTCAGCTGGTGACCACCTTGTCCAACGTTGGCCCGCCTCGGGGCCTCCTCCTCCTCAACAACCTCCTCCTCGACGACCTCGTCCTCAGCAGCTGCTACTGCAGCAGTGAAAGCCTACTCTAACGCCTCCTCAAGCATGCGAGAAGGGTCAAGAGCCATGTCCACGTCCATGGGACCCGTCCCTGACGTAGAAGCCTCGTCACTCGCAAAATTAAAGTAAATTCAGGCCGCGTCAAATGACGACAAGCCTTAGTTAAGGGATTTTCGAGCTTTCAAAGCTCCGAAATC
Organism: Silene latifolia; assembly: GCF_048544455.1. Lineage (NCBI taxonomy): Eukaryota > Viridiplantae > Streptophyta > Magnoliopsida > Caryophyllales > Caryophyllaceae > Silene > Silene latifolia. Next base: position 196,056,200 of record NC_133534.1, read on the forward strand.
GCTCTTTTCTCTCCATCTTTGGCCATTTTCCCAAAACCCCGACCGCTCAAGTGGTAATATGGGTCAAGTCAAGTTTAAATTGAAGCCTAGCCATGGGTTCGAGTTGGAATTTCGACAGCATTTCGTTATAACGATGATTATGCCCTACAAATGTGTCCTGAAAAAGCCGCCACAAATAAAAATTCCGAAATGGTAGGAAGTTTACCCATCGTACAAGGATTCTAAATATCAAGTTTCTTCGCAAATGGGCAATCGTAAGGCTATTTTCGAAGCAATTTACGGTTCAGCTGTGAGACCGCATCAATTTCACTCAAATTCTCAAAACTCAATGAAAATTCGAAATGAACATATGGTTATGATCTTTATATTGCCAATTATCAATCTACCAAGTCAATTTTGCAAGGCTAAATCATTTGGGGGGAAAGCCCCAAAATTTCGACATTTTTAGGGTTGGAAACCCTAATTTGACGATCCAAATTGATCAAAAACGAAATATTAATGCAAAGATAATACACATACCTCGATTAGTCATGGCAAATGCAAGCTTAATCAAATTTTGGCGAGAAATGGTTAGAATTTGAGAGAGTATTAGACGGAATTATGTTTCAAAATTATGAATAAAACCCGTGTTTATTCGAGTTTTTACCCAGACGAAGCCACATCAAGGAAAACACGCAGTAGGCGCTGCGCCTCTTCCAAGAGATGCAGATCTTGCCGCGCCTCTTCCTCAATTTCCCTCCAAATTAATTTTCGAAGATTCGTTATAAGTTCGTTATTTGTGGGCCCATTTTTGGTGCGCCTCTTCCTCAATACCATATATCATATATTTGGTCTGTTTGATGTTTATTCTTCACCCGAACCCGCATTTTCAAGCCGAGTAGGAACTGTTGCGGTACGTTATCAAGACCTCGCTTGCCACAACGAGCGAATACCCTCTGACAGGTGTTTCGACACACCTCTATTCTGTTCCCCCAACGAGAGTTCTGGACAGACAATTGTCCCTCTCAAGACGTGGAGATCAGTCTCGATTACGTTTCCCCAGAAAGAGTTCTAGACAGACCGTCGTCCCTCTCAACACATGGAGATCAACATCAACCTCATGTTTTGCCGAAGTTTGTTTGAAAACCGACCCGAGCAGATTTCCCCAGCAGTTCCTGTCGACGTCCTGCTGCCTCTTCGATTTCACGTTTCGCCTTCCTTTGGAGTCTCAAGGAATCTCAGGTATGGTCTCTTCTTATGGCTGGCGAGCCTCCTTACGTAGTCTAATGGACTTTAAACGACCCTCCCCGATAGTCGGCAGACTCTAAAATGTTCCCGACGACAGGTCCTTGGCTCAGACCCCTTGAGCCGCCTCGCGTAGCCATAGTCGCCAGGTTGTAATCTTCGATTGACCTGATGGCTACACTTTGACTTTTGCCTTGTCCAAGCCTCAGTCAAAGTGGGGGCTCTGTAGATACCGCATTTCTGCACCTCCCGCAAGCCACCCGGTGATGACTGGGCCGCATGTTTGGTACGCGGAACGATTTATGACAGTTCGTAAGTTTATGGTCAAGTGATAGCTCAAACACTTGTGTCTACCTCATAGTTGTCATCTACGCACCGATACGGTCGTTTTGACAGTAATTAGAGTACATTTGGAGTCCGGGTCAAAAACTGTCTTCATTTTCTAATAACCGTTTTAAAATGCCGAGTCAAAATATTTTGGAATGTTCCGGATACTTCTATTCCATATTTTCAATAATTTAATCTCTTTGGCAAATTATATCCCGGAAATATTATATAAAATATGAAGGAAATTGAGATCAAACCGCAATTCCATAATAGAAACGCGGAAATCTTTCTTCCGCGGGAGGAAACCACTTGGGAAAGGACGCAACAGGTGCTGCGCCTCTTCCAAGAGACGCAGTGGCTGCTGCGCCTCTTCCCCGGTTTCTTTCTACGTATTTTCAAATCTTTTCGAGATTCACTTCCAAAGTTTCTCCGAAACCCTAATGCCTCCGTGTGATTAGTATAAATAGAGACCTTCGGTCCTCATATTTCTCACGCGAGTATTCGCCCTTCTCTTCTCCCTTTGCATTCTAAGACCACGCTCTTCCTTTTCTGGTGTCTACGTGCTTGAACTTTCGACCACGTAAGCTCGGATCCTTCTGAGTACCAGCCTCGTTTTGCATGACCGGCCAATTTGACCAACTCCACATCAATCAACTTTAATCAACTTTGTTCGTTTTCCTCTATCGTCGTACATTCGAGTCGAGCATCACTAAACGTTAACTTAGTCAATCTCGTTTCATCAAACATGTAAGTCTGAGGGTGTAAATCCCAATTTTATTATTGTACCTTATTATTGTAATCATCCTTGTAAGGTTTACGTCAAAAACACACTTAAAACCGATTTATAAAACCTTATTTTAAATCCTTTTTACGGATTATCAGGAGACAAACATCGAGAAAGGACGCAGCAACTGCTGCGCCTCTTTGAAGGGACGCAGCATATGATGCGCCTCTTTCTGAGGCTGCCGCAGTTCCTGCTTCCTTTCTTCTTCTTTCGTCTTTTGCTTATCTGATTATCTTGCTTTGCTTTCAATTGTTCATTGTTCATTAACATGGTAATTTCTAGCCTGATAATTTTTAGCATGTAAACAATTCATTCTTAATTAATTCATCTTTCAATTTCCCGACTTAAATTCCTTATAATTCATATTTGCGAGTTTTCGTCATTAAAATCAATTCGGATTTTTGGAGGTTCGATTCATCAATATTGAGTCTCTGAAATTCATTCATTGATTTATTTTCATCTGTTTATTATCATCACCATCATCAGTTCGTCATTAATAATCTGATTAATCTAATTAGTTTGTCTTAGTTTGTTTACTTCGTATCATTAATCTTGTAATTAGAAATTAATTCGTCTTGATTAATTTTATTCATGTTTTGCTGTTTTTATGACCCAAGCAGATGTAAATAATATGTTAAATCACTTCTATCCGAATCAAATATCGATAATCAAGCATTAAAATCACCCACGAAGATTAACGATTTGCAATTCCGGCTTCACAGCCAGAACTGAACTCAGGAACATACGTAGCGTTTGCTGCGCCTCTTCCAAAGGACGCAGCACTGCTGCGCCTATTCCGGGTTGAGTTCTGCCCCTGAACTTCCGTTGTTGCTTTGACCTAGTTTATTAGTTACGTATTTAATTAACTATTACTCGTATTATTTCCTAATAATCTGTTCGTTAATTTGTTTATTCTTTCTTTTCTTAAATTATCCGTTTTGAATGTATTTTCGACGTAAATCATCTAACCTCGTTGTAATTATTGTATTTTATTGTATCTTTATTATTTATTGTTTGTATGCCTTCACATGCAATTAACCTAAATTTATACCTCGACATTAATGCATGTTAAATTACGTGTCTACCGACTTAGTTAATTTTCACATGCTAGGGTTAATTTAATGGATGTTGCATTGCTTGCATATAATTGACAACATATCGAGTATGAATAACTTCCCTAATCATTAGTATAGGCCGCTATCGAGGCGGGCGGGATTAGGTATTCGATCAAAAGAGCTTCCTAATACGTACCCTCACCCCTTACTTCAGATCTCTGTGAACATCCGTGTTCATTGGCATCCACGAGAGTCATTCTAGACTTAGAATGCTAAGGGTAACGAGTTCTTGGTGTTCATGTCACTACTTTGTGTCTTGACATGACGCGAAGTATTAGAACGGTTTCCAATTTTCCACAATAAATTGGTGGCAACTCCACAATTGAAAAGCTTGCTCGCTTTTCCTCCTGTGCGACCCCCGTGGGGCCGCGTCCACACTAGATGCCAAGTAAAATAGTACAGGAATGCGTGTAAAAATGAAGTAAAAACCTTATATAAAATACATGCATCAATGAACCTTTAATAATTATGATAAATAATTAATTTGAAGAATGAATGTAATTTAAATAATAATTGATGGAAGAATTATAATATTTTGATTAGGTGATGATTGTGATTAAATTATAATCGGGTTTGGATTGCTTTATTATTTGGATCGCTATGAGCTGCTTGATTTGGATTTGCTTGCCAGGTAGGATAGTTACTCAATCACTTTAATGTTACTTGAATGATATTATCTGACTGTATTGGTTGAATTATTTGGAATTGTGATGGGATGATATATGATTGTTGGTTGGTTGTTGGTTGTATTAAGATGATTTGATTATTGACTACCTCAGCTCGTGACTGAGATGATTTGATTATTGACTACCTCAGCTCGTGACTAAGATGATTTAATTATTGACTACCTCAGCTCGTGACTGAGATGATTATATTGATTATTGGATTCCTCAGCTTCGTGTCTGAGATGGTAAGAAATTGTGTTGCTCAATTGTTTGCATTTTCATATCATGAGCACTTGCATTGGATACCTCTTTAATTGGTTCGGGGACTGCTGCAGGATGATGAGACTACCTCAACTTCGGTTGGGATGATGAGACTACCCCGGCCAGGGATTAGCGAGATGAACGGGAGCGTCGGAGGATTGATCATGAGCATACATTGTATTTGCATTTAATATTGTTCTTGTATCCATTTATTGTGGTTGTTTGGCTAATCCTACTCAACCTCGTGGTTGACGGTGTATTCGTGAACACCTGTGGTGAACCTTAATGGGGAGCAGATTTGACAGGTACTAAATATTAGCTGACTTGGGAGCTTATGGGAATGCGTGAGGATTTGGCCAATCTACCTAGAGGTCTAGGCCACATAGAATATTTAATCACTTTATTTATTTCCGCTGCGAGTTGTAATTGTTTTATATTAAGTTTTAGTTGGTTAAGTTGTAATGAACATGTAATCGCTAAGTTTTAATTTAAAGTACTTTAGTGAGTTGGACTTTGTTATTCACTACCTTAGGAAACCGAGATGGTAACTGATACCCGTCGTTGTGAGTACCAAAAATAAGATTTATAATTTCCTATTAAGACTAACCTAGGCTAGTGGTAACAGGGTGGAACCACAAGGAGGCAGACGTAATTTCTAGCTGTCTAATAAAAGTCTAAGGTAACGATTGTGGGGGTTGATTTGATTTGGTCTATAGCTAAGAGCAAATAAAAACACTAAACTAAAAGTATGGATTTAAACAGATAAAGAAGGGGTACTAGGATGGTCGGTTCATTATAGTTTCGGCGGCAGCATACTAAACAGGTCTAAATCAAAACACATGAGGCGGGAAATAAAGAGGTCCTCTCGGTCCACTCTTAACAGATAACATCTCTCGATCTCGCTATAAGTCCCTAATATCACTAATACAACTCTCGTCCTGAAAAGTGACTAATCATTTAAACTTTACCTATCTTTCGATCTCAGCATAGTTTAGTCATTCTAATTGGTGATCTAATAACTGTCCCTATCTCTCGATCTAATGGGTCAGTCATATCCTAAACATCCAACTAGTCGTGTGCACTCGATTCGTCGAATTAAGAATTAAAACAATTAAAACGAAAATAAAAACCTCACGTGGTCAGTCGATCGACCGGGTAGGGTGGTCGATCGACCAACACGCGAATCAGGCCGTGTTCATTATATTGCCGCCTATACTATAACTCGCCTACATCCTAGCACAATTAATCTAGCTACTCATGCTAATGATGATAACAACAATAAAACTAATAAAGATTATTGAATTCATGCTTAAAGAAGACAACAAATAGCGATAATACGATAATTGGCTTTTGGGATACTAACTAGCAAATCTATTCTAACAGCGAAAATAAGAGTAAATTAAAATAGGGCAGAAAGAATACCGAGATTGAAGAGGAAACATTGAGAACAAGAACAAAGTCCCAATGCTAAAACAATGTTCCAAACCCTAATTATCAAACTAAATGTTACTGTATAAAACTTGATTAAAACTCGATCAAAAACTGAATAAAAACTGGCTGCCTAAACTTAGTATTCTAGGTTACGTTATATAGCAAACTAACGTAACAATTATTAATAAAACCTAAACATAATGGGCTTGCGTTTCCTCAGTCTTTTAATTCTCGTCTGAAATAGAAAATTGGTCGATCGACTTAGGGTAGTGGTCGATCGACTGAGCTTCAGTATACAGCAGCTTCTGGAACCCGCAAGTTGGTCGATCGACTGAAGGTAGTGGTCCATCAACTGCTTGAGCTGCTACTTGACTTTTATAATCTCGTGGATTTGTCTTTTGGGCCTTGGAATGCGCACCAAGCTCGTTTCTTAAGTGAATTCTTCACGTCAAATGCAATGCAGGATACTCGGGGACGGATTTAGCTTGATTTCCGCTGGATTCTTCACATTTCTGCAATAAAGTACAAAAATACGAAAGTAGACGGAAATGGGGAGAATAGTAGCCTAAACTACATAAATGAGCTCTGAAATGCGTGTAAAATGGGATGTAAAACATCATATAAAAGACACGCATCAAACTTCCCCAAACCAAACCCTTGCTTGTCCCCAAGCAAGAAATAGACTCGATCTAATGACCTAATGGAACGAGTTCAATCTCAGAGCGAATTGCAAATTGAATAGCCTAAACCAATTTAATGCACAACCAACAATCAATTAGCAATGTGAATCATGCAAACGAGTTATGTAGTCGTTAAAAACTGCTGAACCGTCAACTGTAGTGACTTGTCAAATCGGACTCTCACGGGTCGCTCATATCACTCATAAGCACAGGTGAATATATAAGAGGATAGAAAGAATTCATTTTTGTAGAGACTCTCACCTAACTACGACCTATAAGAACATGGCTGCAATAAAATATGAAAATGATCTCTATAATCGTACATACGCATTCCAACCAACAAATGACCATGACACATGCCGAGGTATATATGGGATATGTGAGGTATGGGTAAGAAGAGGCAAAACATTTTATGGAAAAGTGGAGGTACAGGTGATCAAGCTAGTACCAAAACGGAACCATATGGCAACATCCAACTTCTTGCCCATAATCAAAAGAAACTGTGCTATAGCAAGCACAAAACTCACAATCTCCGGTATAAAAGTAATCAACCAACTCCCCAAAAGATACAAATGCAACGTGGGAGCAAAAATCGCCAAAAGATAAAGGCTTGAATCATGCGAATTGATTTTCTCTCTTTTCAATTTCGGACACCAGTCGATCGACCTAAATGGGCAGTCGATCGACTGCCTTGAACAGTACAGAACACTTTTTTTTTTCTTTTTCGAATCTTTTTCATTTCTTATTTCTTTTTTTTTTCTTTTCATTCTCCCAATAACATCTCAAAAGAGCATATGCTACCAAAAATGTAGTGACAATCCCAACAACTAAACTACTAGCTTGACAAGGGCAGGCTAAATGTAGGATGTAGTTAACGGGACAAAAAGGGGTTGTTTATGGCAGTGTGGAGCATATGGGCAAAAATGAGAAAAGGGAAACCTCTACCACATGTGTCAACAAAACACAAACCGAATGCATACAGGTATTAAGTAGATCAAGTTCATAATTATGCAAATTAAGGAAACACGTCTCATAAGGAGTACTACTCACATTCCTAGATAAACTGGTCATGGATGTCACCAGTTATAGGCTCTAAATCTCAGAAATATGATGTAGTTTGCCAAAAATCAAATTCAAGTCTCAAGTTCAGCAAATAATTAACGAAACTCGTAGACTATGCATATGTGATTCTACTAATAACATGTCAATTAGCAAGGCTTAGGCACAAAACAGATGCAAATGCAATATCATCATTGAAATACTACCGTTCCGACTCGACCTATATGCTAAAATAAACGTGAAATTTTTTGAATTTTTGAAATTTTTCAATTTTTTTTCTTTTTTTTTTTTATTTTTGTGTATATATAGGGGAAATAAAATAAGCAATGCAAAACAAAATGTGAACGTGAATGCAAGCAAATGATATGCGACGCAAAACCCTTCCCCAAACTAAATCACACAATGTCCCCATTGTGCAAAATCATGTAATGAAGAAAAGAGAAATGGGAATTTGCGTAAAATTAAACAAACAAGACATGAAGTGGAAATCGGGAACTCACAAGACTTTAAGCGCAGCAAATTAAACCTCCCCAAACCAGCGTGAGCTAGGAGGTTTCAGTAGCCAGCAGTGCTACCAATAAGTACCTGGAAGACAGACAAATACCACGCATAAAACCGAGAAAACAATAATGAAGCGGCAATTATGTGCACAATTGAGAAAAATAGAAGAAATAAATAAATGACGGAAGATAAAGTGTAGTAGAAAACTCGCTTAATTCCCTAAACGACCAAACACAGCAGGGGAGAGGTCGTGAACAGGTACAGCAGTGCATGGCGGTCGATCGACCACATAGCCCAGTCGATCGACCAGAGTGAACAGGAACAGAAGCTCCTGGAACTGTGCAGCCAGTCGATCGACCATAGATAACAGTCGATCGACTGAAAATACTGCTGTACTCCTTATTTCTTCGTAATTGCTCAATGATTTGAGCTAATAAGCTCTAAAAACCTGCAAGTGCATAATAATACGCGCCCAAAATTAGCGCAAAACCCAAAATAAAGTTTATAGCGCTTAAAAATCCTAAGCAAGCTAAACAAAATGGGAAGTCTCGCGCACACAAAACAATAAAAATTGTCTAAAAGCAATAAAAACTGTTTGATAGAACATGTGATCAACTAGTAGTTGATCAAGAACGGCCACGGTATGGCCCACTTTGTCGGCTTCTGGCTACTAGAGGTAGCCTCAACGGTGCTCATCTTCGCAGTTGCACCCTTCTCAGCTTCAACATCCGTATAGCTCAACGGATCAATACTCTCATCATCTCCCCAATCAATGACCTCTTCGGAATCGTCAGAATCCAAATCAGACTGTCTCGCTTTGACTGGCTCGTCTTCCACTTCCTCATAGGTATCCCATTTGACCTCAAGACTGTCTAAATCTACCTCCTCATTTAAGTCAATATGGAGAGAAAAGTTGGGTTTAAGAGATTCAGCAGCGACCCAAACAAAAAATTCTAATCCCTCTTTTACGGGCATTCCGGTGAAATTCCCCTTACCAAAAGAATTTAGGTATGCTCGCGTAGGGTCAGTCACTCCATGGATGATAGTCAAGAATATTTGGAGCGGAGCGAATGCTTCTCGTCTGGGCTTGACCCACTCCATAAGCCTGGCGAAATAAACGCCAAAAATTTCGTCCTTTTTCTGCGGGAATCTCAGAAAGAACGACATGAGAACAGTCTCAAGGAACCGAGGATCCCTGAGACTAAAGAAAGAAAGACTAAAATAAAACAGCTAAAAAATTAGAACTATTGCCTCCCAAGAACGTAACGGCGCCAAAATTTGATACCCGTCGTTGTGAGTACCAAAAATAAGATTTATAATTTCCTATTAAGACTAACCTAGGCTAGTGGTAACAGTGTCGAACCACAAGGAGGCGGACGTAATTTCTAATTTGTCTAATAAAAGTCTAAGGTAACGATTGTGGGGGTTGATTTGATTTGGTCTATAGCTAAGAGCAAATAAAAACACTTAACTAAAAGGATGGATTTAAACAGATAAAGAAGGGGTACTAGGATGGTCGGTTCATTATAGTTTCGGCGGCAGCATACTAAACAAGTCTCAATCAAAACACATGAGGCAGGAAATAAAGAGGTCCTCTCGGTCCACTCTTAACAGATAGCATCTCTCGATCTCGCTATAAGTCCCTAATATCACTAATACGACTCTCGTCTAGAAAAGTGACTAATCATCTAAACTTTACCTATCTTTCGATCTCAGCATATGGAGAGAAAAGTTGGGTTTAAGAGATTCAGCAGCGACCCAAACAAAAAATTCTAATCCCTCTTTTACGGGCATTCCGGTGAAATTCCCCTTACCAAAAGAATTTAGGTATGCTCGCGTAGGGTCAGTCACTCCATGGATGATAGTCAAGAATATTTGGAGCGGAGCGAATGCTTCTCGTCTGGGCTCGACCCACTCCATAAGCCTGGCGAAAGAAACGCCAAAAATTTCGTCCTTTTTCTGCGGGAATCTCAGAAAGAACGACATGAGAACAGTCTCAAGGAACCGAGGATCCCTGAGACTAAAGAAAGAAAGACTAAAATAAAACGGCTAAAAAATTAGAACTATTGCCTCCCCGGCAACGGCGCCAAAATTTGATACCCGTCGTTGTGAGTACCAAAAATAAGATTTATAATTTCCTATTAAGACTAACCTAGGCTAGTGGTAACAGGGTCGAACCACAAGGAGGCAGACGTAATTTCTAGCTGTCTAATAAAAGTCTAAGGTAACGATTGTAGGCGTTGATTTAATTTGGTCTATAGCTAAGAGCAAATAAAAACACTATACTAAAAGGATGGATTTAAACAGATAAAGAAGGGGTACTAAGATGGTCGGTTCATTATAGTTTCGGCGGCAGCATACTAAACAAGTCTCAATCAAAACACATGAGGCGGGAAATAAAGAGGTCCTCTCGGTCCACTCTTAACAGATAGCATCTCTCGATCTCGCTATAAGTCCCTAATATCACTAATACGACTCTCGTCTTGAAAAGTGACTAATCATCTAAACTTTACCTATCTTTCGATCTCAGCATAGTTTAGTCATTTTAATTGGTGATCTAATAACTGTCCCTATCTCTCGATCTAATGGGTCAGTCATATCCTAAACATCCAATTAGTCGTGTGCACTCGATTCGTCGAATTAAGAATTAAAACAATTAAAACGAAAATAAAAACCTCAAGTGGTCAGTCGATCGACCGGGTACGGTGGTCGATCGACCAACACGCGAATCAGGCCTTGTTCATTATATTGCCGCCTATACTATAACTCGCCTACATCCTAGCACAATTAATCAAGCTACTCATGCTAATGATGATAACAACAATAAAACTAATAAAGATTATTGAATTCATGCTTAAAGAAGACAATAAATAGCGATAATACGATAATTGGCTTTTGGGATACTAACTAGCAAATCTATTCTAACAGCGAAAATAAGAGTAAATTAAAATAGGGCAGAAAGAATACCGAGATTGCAGAGGAAAGATTGAGAACAAGAACAAAATCCCAATGCTAAAACAATGTTCCAAACCCTAATTATCAAACTAAATGTTACTGTATAAAACTTGATTAAAACTCGATCAAAAACTGAATAAAAACTGGCTGCCTAAACTTAGTATTCTAGGTTACGTTATATAGCAAACTAACGTAACAATTATTAATAAAACCTAAACATAATGGGCTTGCGTTTCCTCAGTCTTTTAATTCTCGTCTGAAATAGAAAATTGGTCGATCGACTTAGGGTAGTGGTCGATCGACTGAGCTTCAGTATACAGCAGCTTCTGGAACCCGCAAGTTGGTCGATCGACTAAAGGTAGTGGTTGATCGACTGCTTGAGCTGCTACTTGACTTTTATAATCTCGTGGATTTGTCTTTTGGGCCTTGGAATGCGCACCAAGCTCGTTCCTTAAGTGAATTCTTCACGTCAAATGCAATGCAGGATACTCGGGGACGGATTTAGCTTGATTTCCGCTGGATTCTTCACATTTCTGCAATAAAGTACAAAAATACGAAAGTAGACGGAAATGGGGAGAATAGTAGCCTAAACTACATAAATGAGCTCTGAAATGCGTGTAAAATGGGATGTAAAACATCATATAAAAGACACGCATCAGTAACAGTCCTATTTATTTGGGAATGTCTAGCTAAAGGCTCCTGAATAAATGGGGGTGTTACACGAGCACTCGGTCGAGTGACCTCGACTCGGTCGAGTCCGTGGCCAACTCGGTTGAGTGGCTCCATTCGTCCGAGTTCACTCCTCGAGCTTCTCCTATGTTCACTCTTATATGCAAGGGTTTGTTACTCGTACATTTATGTACTCTTGTTCTAAGGGCCAAGCCAATTACTCTGATTTGGTTGGGTATAGGTCTCGAGAACGGCGGGTATTCCATACTATTCCTGCCTGGTTCGTGAATAAAGACAGTGGCATGCAAATAAAGGCGGTGGTGTACATTTGATTACATGGCCGCTTGATTAACTTTTTAAATGATGATACGATAGTTTTACAATGTACTAAAGACGTTAAACGCTATTTTGGTTCATTAAGCGACATTATAACGTGTCATTGGTTAATTAACAACATTATAATAATGAGACGAGAAGTGATGAAATGTGGTATCGTGTATCGAGAATTGGTAATAAGTAGACTTGGATGGTTGTGTGGAGCATACTAGCTAAGTCGTAAGTAGTTTCAGAATGTAACGTTTAGTATTGGGAGAAGGTTTTCCATGAACCTTATTGTTCATATAGTTAGAGACTTCAAGGTGAGATTATGTAATTGTAAATTGTTAATATGTGATGAAGAACAGATACGTTTTAAGATTATTTGTCTGTTTTGATAAATAACCGTATTCCACACACATTAAAACGGTAGTTTGAAAATATAAAATATGAATTTTGAACAATTAAACATACAATGTTTTAACTTTTAATGTATTTTGTCAAAAATTGAATATTTCTCATGAAACCGTACCGAAAATTAAAAATTTGTGTTGGCGCCAAGTCGAATTTTCAAATATTTTCGTGATTGATTTTGGAGCCAAATTTGAAAATTTAATTTCAGTGGGTAGTTTTTAATACAATTTTTATTTTCGATTTTCAAGCACGGTTTCATGAAAAGCGTTTTATTTACTTAAGAAAATAAAAGATATTTTGGAAAAAAATTAAAAAAAAGTCGCATAGTATTGAAATTAAATTTAAAGTGATTTACAAAAAACCGGATTTTTTTTTAAAAAATCGTTAAGGTGGCCAAAGAAATGGAAGAAGAGGTTGAAAAATGAGGGAAAAATATTTTTTTTCAAGAACCATAAATTTTTAATGTCGATATTCGTGAGCGGTTTCATGAAAAATGATTTATAGTTTAAAAATTTAGTACACTATTTGTGTTGTTTTTGGAAACTCTACCCGACAATACAAATGAGTCGACCCATGAATGAGCCAAAGTCGAACCAGACTCTACCTAATCAAGCATATTGACCCGATATATCCCACATTAATCAACCGAGCCGAACTCGAACCCGAACCGACCTGTTGTAGCTATTCACCTGACCTGTAAGTGACCATTGGGTTAACTCGAGTGACGCCGAATAAGCAACATAATTCGATTAAACCCAAACCCAAACCCAAAATCGACCCTAATAATCTAATTGCCATCTCTACCCAAGATTATATGCGTGGAAATTGAAATATCAGGAGTATCAATTATAAAACCACCCGTATTGTTCGGGAATGCATGTTAGTTAGTACACAAAATCTCATTTGTGACCAACAATATCCGTCACTTTGGAGTGACGGATACCATTTTACCTCACAAAGTATCCATTTTTTCTCTCTCTGCAACACTATTCATGTGGTCCCCTTTCTCTACTAACCCATTTTGTTGCCATTTTAACTCACAAAATATCCGCCACAAATGGTGACCCGTCACAAGGGAGACCAATTGTAGTTAGTATTGGTAAATAATAACTGTTCAGTTTTTCAGATATACTTGTCTCGTTGACCTGAAGTTATTTACGTACTCTGTCCCTTTAACTTATATGATCCCATACTTCAACAAAATACTCTACCCATATATTAGAAAAATAGGGTAATAAAAATTGAATGGAGAGAGTACTACTTATGTGACTGCGAAATTTTTGCAAGGCCGCGTTGAGTTTGGTGAACACGTGAGGATGCTGGGAAATGGATCCTCTCCATTTTCTTTCTCTCCATTTCCTCTCACAATCTCTTTAAATAATAATTTTCTCTTTCATCCTCATTTTCCTTTATTTTTATACGTAAATTTAGAACCGTTAGATATTGTCAATATACGATCCAGGCTTTTAATAAGTACTTGCCTCTCCATTTCTTTTGAGGAAATGGGGAGAAAATGGACTCAGGATGCTGTGTACCATTTACTGTCATACGTTTTACAATGTACTAAAGATTTTTTTGTCTGGTTGACTTAAAACTTGGTCACAGACTCGCAAATGTGAGAATTTTTTGTGTACCATTTTATGTAATCACAAATTCGAGATAAATACAGCCATTATAAAACTTCATTTTTTCTATTATTGTTATTGTATAATTTGTTTTTCTATTAATGCTATTGTGGAGTATATATTAATATTCTAATCGTCATTTTCTTACCTTGATTACCCATAATAACCGGTTACTCTACTACTTTCTCATATTCACTATATTTTTTTCCTTTTCTTTTTGCACAAGAAATAAAAAAAGTGAATTTGGACCACACAAAACACACTACCCCACATGCAATTTAATTTGGACCACACAAATCAACCAAAAAAGGAAATAGGGAAGAAAATCCGAATAATCCAAATAATAAAATAGGGAAGAATATAGTGAATAGGAGTGAGTATTACCTTAAATTTTTTATATTGTAGAACTTTTTAGCATTTTTGTCGATTCACATACATGATACACCCATTCTTTTTTTTTTGACCGCCATTAACACTTTAATTGTTGCCAGTATGGGAGCAGTGCCTTGCCATCATTCATGAGGATGATTATTATATTCTGATGCTTGTTTTCAGTATTACTCGCTCATTTGTTTACCTTTGATTAAAAAAAAAACCTCACAATAAAGAAAACCCCCTTAAGGGTATCTATTTCACTGTTAATCTTAACAAGTACATTGTGTAGAGATTGAGGAGGCTTTTATTCATTACTACCAGAAGTTGTTGGGGGCTTGCACACCTGTGACTAGGGTTCATATCCCTACTGTTAGGAAGGGCTCTGTTGTTAATATGGATCAGAGGAATCTCCTTACTGCTGAGGTAACTTCCAGTGAAATTAAGGAAGCCTTAGATGTTATTCCTCATAATAAGGCACCTGGGCCTGATGGGTTTACTTCCCAGTTTTTTCAAGATGCTTATGAGGTGGTGGGAAATGATTTAATTGAGGCAGTACAGGAATTTTTTAACTCTGGCAGGATGCTTAAACAAGTCAATGCCACTACTCTCACCTTGATTCCCAAGAAGGTCAGACCTGAGAGTGTAGCTGATTTCAGACCCATTGCATGCTGCAATGTGATTTATAAGGTCATTTCTAAAGTCATTTGCAATAGATTGGCTAGAGTATTGCTAGTATTGTTAGTGAGAACCAAAGTGCGTTTATAAAAGGGAGAGATATAGTGGATAACATTCTTATTTGTCAAGACTTGGTGAGATTGTATAAGAGGAAGTCTTGCTCCCCTAGGTGTCTTATGAAAATTGATTTGAAGAAAGCTTATGACTCCATTGAGTGGGAGTTTGTTAAGCAAATGATGAAGGCTCTGAAATTTCCTAGGAGATTCATTCTTTGGGTTATGGAATGCATTTCCACTCCCTGGTTTACCTTATCACTTAATGGTAATAGTTTTGGGTACTTTCAAGGCCAAAGAGGAATTAGACAGGGGGATCCTATGTCTCCTTTGTTATTTACTCTTTGTATGGAGTACTTAAGCAGAATTCTTGCTGAGGTTACTTCTACCATGGAGTTTAGCTTTCATCCCCTATGTAGGCCTCTTAGTTTGACTCATTTGTGCTTCGCAGATGATCTCTTAATGTTCTGTAGGGGGGATAGAGGATCAATAACTGTACTGTTGAGAGCTTTTGCTACATTCTCAAAGGCTTCTGGATTGGTGATGAATTGTGAGAAATCTGACATTTATTTTAATGGGGTGAGAGCTGAGGAGATTCATTACATTTTGAGCATTTCTGGGTTCAGAGAGGGATCCCTTCCTTTCAGGTACCTAGGGATACCTATCTCTCATAAGAGGATGGCCATAGGTGATTGCTCTAGACTTGTAGAGAAAGTGGTGCTGAGAATCAGAGGTTGGGGGCTAGGAAATTAAGTTATGCTGGGAGATTGGTCCTTGTCCAAGCTGTGCTGACACAACTCCATTCTTTCTGGGCACGCATTTTCCTTATTCCAGTGACTGTTCTTGATAGAATAGAGAGGATTTGCAGGAATTACTTGTGGGGTGGTTCTGAACAATTCCATAAAATTCCTAATGTTGCTTGGGAAAAAATATGTTGTGATAAGAAGTATGGAGGTCTAGGAATTGTTCATTGCAGGAAGTGGAATATGGTTATGATGGGAAAATTTGTTTGGTGGCTGGTTTCTAAGGCTGATCATATGTGGATTAAGTGGGTTAACCATGTTTACATTAAGGGGCAAGAATGGCTTTCTTACATTCCACCTGTTCAGTCTAGTTGGTCTTGGCGTATGATCTGCAAAACTAAGGAGATTTTGAAGGATGGGTTTTATGCTGGGGAGTGGACTGAGCACCATGGTTACTCTGTTGCTCATGGGTACCACTGGTTGCAAGGCCCCAAGGATAAAGTGAGTTGGTGTCCTCTGATCTGGAATAAACTCAACCTGCCTAAGCACTCGTTCATTGGGTGGCTAGCGGTCCAACATAGATTATTGACAAAGGATAGGTTGCTGCAGTTGGGGATCATCACTGATGGCATCTGTGATTTGTGTATGGCTCATCCTGAAACACATCAACACATACTTTATGACTGTGTTTTTAGTGCCAGATGCTGGAGTTTGCTGAAATGCTGGCTAGGGGTTAATATGCCTGCTGATAATATTATTGGTTGGAGTTTACAGTGGAGATGCAGATCACTGATGAAGAAACACTTTGTTTTTGCTGCTATCCTTGCTATGATGTATCATATCTGGCAAGCTCGTAATCTTTGCAGGATTGATTTTTTGGTACCTAAACCTGAGGTGCTTATTGCTAGGGTGAAGAATGATGTTCAGTTGCGGGGTCAAAACATTACGTGGGGGACTAAGTTTCAACAGATGAAGTGGTTGCCATGGACTAGTATGATTTGATTGTGTATGCTAGTAGGCAATGGTTTTAGGTTTGATGTACTTTGTGAACTTGTAATCTTCAACTCTATATATTTCTAATATATTTCACATTTCACCAAAAAAAAAAAAGTACATTGTGTAATTCATAGTGAGGCTTTCTAAAAACTATTTTCTTGATTTCTACGTCTCTACACCCTTTTGATTTCACTAAATTTCTGATATCTTCAACTCTTACATAATTAAAAGGAATGGTTAAATCGACTATATTTCCCCCTACATAACTCAAATTTGGGTTCCTTACAAAATATCCTCCATAATGAAGGAATAAAAGTCATTTCTTCCATTTTAAACTTTTTATATAAAAACTAAAGAAGGATGCATCTATTGAAGAAAATTTTATATAAAATCAATTGTTTAAAGAAAGACAAAGGGTTTGCAGGGGAGGAGTGTAGGTTACAATAATTTCTTTTTTCT
Source organism: Silene latifolia (assembly GCF_048544455.1). Taxonomy (NCBI): domain Eukaryota; kingdom Viridiplantae; phylum Streptophyta; class Magnoliopsida; order Caryophyllales; family Caryophyllaceae; genus Silene; species Silene latifolia. Next base: position 196,073,526 of record NC_133534.1, read on the forward strand.
TTGATTTATTTATTTATTTAATTATCCAGGTTAGATTTTGTTTACCTACTAGGTAGGTAAAAGGATACTTAATGACAATAAAATAAGTTAAATACGTGAAGACATTCTAGGGGTAGCTACTCCCCGTTTAGTAGCTAATTAAATTTCGGGGCTTTGCCACTCTTGTGTACCAAGGAAAAAAAATTAATGGCTACTTTAGAAAAAAAAAAGTATACTACAATGGCAATAAGAGGTTCAAACTCTCACAAATTCTTATTAAAGATGTAGACGGGTTAAATACCATTTGGATGAATAGGTTAAAAACAGAATGTATAGAAAAAGGTAAAAGATAACAGAATATCTTTAGGAAAGATTTGTCTTAATTATATATACTTATTTGAGAATTTTTTTTCCAAAATGCGCTCAAAATTAAAGAAATTAATAAATGAGTATTTTTTCAAAGTAAGTACTCCAAATGGGACCAAGTGAGCTCCAAAGCCAAGTATACTCGGGTATAGGAACGTCACCATCTCGGTTACCCGAGTCAATGATAATCAAAAGACAATAATGAAACGTACTTTAAAGGTAAATATAGTTTAAGTGATTACATGTCTCAAACCAAAACTGTTAAATGGAATACAACCAATCCAAAAATGTCTGCTAACAAAACTGTATAACTAAAGGACATCGTCTGACACAGCAGAAGACTCTTCCAACTGCAAGTGATGACTCATCCCAGCTAGCCCATATGCATCATATCAAACCTGCTCAATAATTGCTCACCATCCCCGAATGGATCACCACGGTTTTTAAAACAATTAAACGGGGTCAGTACTAATTACACAATACAAATTACAATAAAACAAATGCCAAACAGCTCGATCGTCACATCAAACCCCAGTCTCCATAATCAATCTCCACACCGTTGACTACACACTAAAGTGTGTAGCCCTGCCAGAGTACCCATCACAACAGATACTCCACACCGCCAGTGGAGACCGCAGCCGTTCCCACCTAAGCCCCGCTCATCTCATCCGAGCGATAAACCCATGTTCATTAATGTGCACATCCCTTCTGTGGCGAGTTCCACAGAAGGCGAATCAAAGGCGTGAAGCCACTCCCGCAAGTGACTCCACTCAGCTAGGGACGCACCCCGAAGATCACAGATAGGTACAACAACAATCAATGATATTAATCAACAATACAATCAACAATATACCCAACAACCGTCACAACCACCAATAATATTCTTTAACAATAATCACCATGAAACCACCAAACACATAATGTAATTAATACTGAGTAGGTAGACCCTACCTGGAATGCAATCACAGAATCAGACGATCTAGCAGCTGTCTCAAAATCTCTCTTCTACGAACCCTCCTCCTATATACACATTCATACAATTACTACTACAACAATAAAAATCATAAAAACCCACAATTCCCAAATTAGGGTCTAACCAACATAAACCAAATGTTATAAAAATGATATGTAGAACTTACCCTTGAAGCAAGGATCATAACGGTATAAAGAACAATTGAAACTGACACCTCTAGCTCCGGGATTTGCTAATAATACGAAAGAAAAATGCAACGTAACTTGAAATCTCTCTAAACAGTGAATTAGGTTTTGTAAAAGTGTTAAAGAAGACGACGAAACTTGTTATATATATTAATCCGTGTTATTAACAAAACCCGTCAAATAACACCCGTAACCCGACCTACTCGATCGAGTAAGTCAGGTACTCGATCGAGTGCCACTTACTCGATCGAGTGCAAAGGCTACTCGATCGAGTACCCTACAGGCAGACCACTGTTTCGTATACCAAACATACTTACTCGACAGAGTAAGCCCCACTCGATAGAGTAATCAGAGACTCATAAAACTGTAGTATTACACACAATCCAAATACAAACCCATCACCCCCGGTCAAGACATCTGAATACAACAACAAAAACAAATTGGGGGAACTTTCCCAAAACGCAACCCTAAAAAATCTCAAATCAGTCAATTCTTCCACAAATCCTCTTGATCCAATCTTTGTCTATGCTCTTTTCCGTCTTCATCATGCTCAGGAACCATAAAGAAAGCTCTCCTTTGATATTCTTAGCTACTTTCGAGGGTCTCTCAAGTTGAAACTCGAATTTGCAATGATTTCGAGTTCGCCAGAGATGGTACTGTTAGAAATCTATATCTCATTATACAACATATTCATATATGTTTCAAAATTAATTTAGTCATAAAATTAATTAAATCTTATGCATGCAAACTTAATAACAAAAGAAGTGAAAATCGTTTTCTCACCAACAAATTTTCGGTCATATTGGGCACCAACAAGATCTCCTTCTTGTTAGTTCTTGAGCTTTCCATGAATATAAAGATGATCCTCCAAAATTCCATAATAGAGATTCTCCTCTTGATTGCACCCAAGATTATCCCTTATCCCCACTAAATAATATTAGCTAGATATTAGTTTAGTAGTTTACCTTAAAATTGATTACTAACACTCATATATTACACTAATAATTTTAGTAATCTTTTTGAACAATTTGAATCAAAAATGTCATGTTTTGATGAAGATTAAAGAGAGAGAAGAGAGAATAATTCATGAACTTTTTGCATGTGATATTAGAATGAAAAATAAGAGAAATCAAAATCCTCTTAATTGTAGAGGGTTCACGGTTGGAATGGAGTATATAGGGCATCTACTTTCCACTTTTTGTCTTTACAAGAAATAGATGTGTAAGAGTAGGTGTAAGGCTATGAGGTGTAGGCATCATTGTTTTATTTTTTATCACATAAAATAAAATAACCACAACCCACTAACTCCTCCTCCATTTCAGGTTACTCATAATATGGACCACCATTTTATTTTGTCAATTTGTCAATTGTCACACAATATGTCACATGTAGTATGATACATGTTATTAATTAATTTAATGCATATTTATCACATAAATATCATTTTATGAATTAATTAAATTACATCCAATAAATTGACTAGTGATACTTGATCACATAAATAAAATGGGTCATGTAATTAAAATTCACAACATCTTGTAATTATAATTAACCATTCATTCTTATCTCTATTGTTTCTCAAACAATAAACAATTTTAGTAACAAAACATTTTATTACTAAAATAAATCTTATTTAATCCCATTACAATAAGATAATTATTCTCTCTCACAAATCGAATTGTTCAATTTTAAGGAATTGATCAACTTGCATCGTCATACAATTAATCAACTTTATAGATAAGGGCATCATCCTTTAGGTGTGACCCTAAGGGATCAACTGACCACCACCGTCGCACGACAGTAACGTGAAACTCTAGCAAGCCAATCGTTACCGATTAATGTTGATCAGTTGACTATAAAATGAATCATCCCTTACGTATTCTTAAAAATGAGATTTAAACATGTGATCAATATGATCGACAATTGTGATCGCATTATTGTCGGAGGACACATGTTCCAACAATCTCTCACTTGTCCTCGACAAGTGTGTGTCACCAATACTCTTGTCCTATTACTATCTCCCACTCGATGCAAGGTGTCTTTCGGGTCGTACTTGCAAGTGATCATATCGAGAGTGGTTTCCTCGATCTGGAGAATAACTGATTGACCAAAATTTATCTACCATAGATACCTTCCAAGCGTGGCCACGCATTTCCAGTTCATTACTCCTCGAGTGGCCCTGAGATATTGTTTCAACCCTGACAAGGGGGTGGACAATTCCTATCGCACTTATTCCCTTCGACTAGTCACAGCCATCATAACCCAAAATATGCCCATTTGACCCCATTTACGAAGGTCGTAGTAACACAAATCAAAGTTAATCTGAAACTGTGCCATCTTAGGCGAACAGTCTTTAGTCAAAAGAATCGACTCATTAGAATACTATAGTAGCTCTCGCCACGACCAGGTTATATAAATTTGCCAGAACTCTATAAGCGGTCACTGCCCGACAAAGTGTTCCTAACAGTCTGCCTATGTGATCGACTAGTCATCTTACATGACTGTATGGCACTGAACTTGCCATCAATCGCATCACACTCTAGTCACTTCGAGACGTCACCTCATACAAGTGACTATGGGCGAATACTATGTTAATCCGGGTTCACTTTAACGGGGTTCAATTGTCTTTATAACCCGTTTGGATGTAACAAAGTATAATAAAAGAGTTTTAAAGTAAAACTCGAACGACAAATGCGATTTATCACATATGAATAGTCAATGCCCGATTACTACTTCATATTCTATAATCCAGTTTGATCTTGAATGTAGTTGTTCATCTCAATTTAATTGAAATGACATGACTCATCATGGTAAGCCTATGAGAAGGCTTTGGTTATTAGGTTTTATCAACTTCTTGTACCTTACTTAACCTTACTGTTAGAAATCTATATCTCATTTTTAACATATTCATATATGTTCTAATTAATTTAGTCATAAAATTAATTACTAAATCTTATGCATGCAAACTAAAATGAAAGAAGATAAGAAAACATTTTCTCACCATATGAATTTCGGTCATATTGGGCACCAATAAGATCTCCTTCTTGTTAGTTCTTGAGCTTTCCATTAATGGATGAACATTCTTGACTTCAAATTAGAAGCCCTCCAATTAGTAGCACCCAAAACTATCCCTTAATCCCACAAAGTAACATGTACTAGATGTTTATATTGTGGTTTACCTTAAAATTGATTACTAAAACTCATATATTACTACTAGTAATATTAGTAATTCATATGAACAATTTGAATCAAATACTCATCTTTTTTATGAAGATTAAGGAGAGAGAAGAGAGAATATTCATGAACATTTTTGCATGTTGATTGAATGGTAGTGTAAGAATAGTAATAGAAAAGAACCAACACTACTCAATTAAGAGTAGTGCGGCCGCCCAACACATGCCCAAAGAGCATCATAGCTTTTCTTTTTCTCTTATCAAAAATATAGGTGTGTTAGAAAGTGGTGTAGGTTGTAAGGCTAGTCAAGAGTAGCCATGATAACATTTTATTTTATCTCTTAAAATAAAACAACCACAATCCACCACACATCCACCATTTCGGTCCACTTATATAAAATGGACTACCATTTTATTTTGTCAATTTGTCATTTGTCACACAATATGTCTCATGTAGTATGCTACATGTTATTAATTAATTTTAATGCATATTTATCACATAAATATCATTTCATGAATTAATTAAATTACATACAACAAATTGACTAGTGATACTTGATCACATAAATAAAATGGGTCATATAGTTATAATTCACATCTTCTTGTAATTATAATTAACCATTCATTCTTATCTTTATTGTTTCTCAAACAATAAATAATTTTAGCAACAAAGCATTTTATTACTAAAATAAATCTTATTTAATCCCATTATAATAAGATATCAATATTCTCTCTCACAAATCGAATTGTTCAATTTTAAGGAATTAATTAATCTGTATAGGTATACAACTAATTAACCTTTTCAATTAAGGGAATCATCCTTTATGTGTGACCTCAAGAGATCAACTGATCACCACCGTCGCACGACAGTAATGTCAAACTCTAGCCAGCCAATCATTACCGATATGTGTGGACCAGTTGATTATATATATATTATGTATCATCCCTTTCGTATTCTTGGTATGAGATTTAATAATGATATTTAAATCATGTGATCGCACTATTGTTGAGGACACATTTCCCAACAATCTCCCACTTGTCCTCGACAAGTGTGCGTCACCAATTCTCTTGCCCTATTACTATCTCCCACTCAATGCAAGGTGTCTTTCGGGTCGTACTTGCAAGTGATCATATCGAGAGTGGTTTCCTCGATCTGGAGAATAACTGATTGACCGGAATTTATCCACCATGGATACCTTCCGAGCGTGGCCACGCATTTTCAGTTCATTACTCCTCGAGTGGCCCTGAGATATTGTTTTAACCCTGAAAAGGGGGTGGACAATTCCTATCGCACTTATTCCCTTCGACTAGCCACAGCCATCATAACCCAAAATATGCCCATTTGACCCCATTTACGAAGGTCGTAGTAACACAAATCAAAGTTAATCTGAAACTGTGCCATCTTAGGTGAACAGTCTTTAGTCAAAAGAATCGACTCATCAGAATACTATAGTAGCTCTCGCCACGACCAGGCTTTATAAATTTGCCAGAACTCTATAAGCGGTCACTGCCCGACAAAGTGTTCCTAACAGTCTGCCTATGTGATCGATTAGTCATCTCACATGACTCTATGGCACTTGAACTTGCCATCAATCGCATCACACTCTAGTCACTTCGAGACGTCACCTCATACAAGTGACTGTGGGCGAATACAATGCTAATCCGTGTTCACTTTAACGGGGTTTAATTATCTCTACAACCCGTTTGGATGTAACAAAGTATAATAAAAGAGTTTTAAAGTAAAACTCGAACGACAAATGCGATTATCACATATGAATAGTCAATGCCTGATTACTATTTCATGTTCTATAATCTAATTTGATCTTGAATGTAGTTGTTCATCTCAATTTAATTGAAATGACATGACTTATCATGTTAAGCCTATGAGAAGGCTTTGGTTAGTAGGTTTTATCAACTTCTTGTACCTTACTCAACCTTACTACATACTCGTTTTCCTTTGTAATGTATTAATTTGCATTACAAAACTTTCTGAGTACGTGTCGAGATCCAATCAAGACATAGGCCTCCTAGCCTAAGAATAGTGATACCGTCGTTTAGTACCAAAAATAATATTTATAACCTAAATACTACTAACAGAAGCTAGTGGCAGTCAGGGTCGATCCGCAGGGAGGAAGGGAATTTCAGTTGTTCTATATTTCAGTCTAGAAGTAACAAATAAGGGGGGTGTTTTGGTTTATTGATTCTAAGCTAACTACCGAAAATTAAATGAAGTTAAGTAAATAATAAAAGGTAGCTAGGAATTTCGGTTCACCATGGCTGAAGGGTCAGTCTAGTAAAGTCAAGGTCTATCCAATACCGTCTCAGGATGTCAAATAGGTCGTCTAAGCCCCTATTCAAATTAGGCCTTTCGGTCTCTTATCCACCCTAGAAAGAAACTAAATTACTTTCGCACTATAGTCTTTCCAATTACTTGCAAGAAGTCAAACTTTGCTAATTTCTCAATCTAGCAAGGGGTAAAAATCTCACAAAGGTAAATAAGGCCGGTACGGGTTCAACCTAGACTAAATAAAATTAACTCATGACGCCATGGATTCCCTAATTCCTAGCACATGGGTATTAGCTACTCATACTAGAAATAATAACAACAACGAAATTTACTAATAAAACAATAGAATTCATGATTAAAATAGCTAAACAAACAATTAACATGAAACGATAAATTGGCTTTCGGGAAACTATTCTAGCAATTCTATACTACGAACGAAATAGAACAATAAAACTGAACTAAGAACAGAAGAATACCGAACGGAAGAATTGTAGAGGAAAGATCCGAAACCGAATGCAAAAGGAACTTTTATTGAAGGAAATTATTCTAAGCTAATGAACCCTAAAATTTTATAATCTAAAACTGAATGAATAAAACTGAAAGCTAAAACTACGTTATAAAGAAAAAGTACGAAGCTATTATTCCTAAACCTAATAACTTGTGGGCTTGATAAATCTCGATCTTTTAATTCTCGTCTGAAGTAGCATCTTGGTCGATCGACTAAGCATGGCGGTCGATCGACTGAGTATCATCGAACAGTAGCTACTGGAACCCGTGGGGTGGTCGATCGACCACTTGGGCCAGTCGATCGACCAACAGCGCTGTACAGAATTGCATTCTGTCGATTCCTGCAGCGCGCACTGTCTTAAAACAGCTGCCATTTCTTCGTTACATGGTCAAATCATGCGTTCTACGCGGCGTTGGAAAGCTAAGAGGATAAACTTTCACCTCCAATTGGAATCACTCGATTATCTGCTCTAGAACTCGAGATATAACCATCTGAAGCAGCCTGCAATGTCGTGAGGTGCTTCTTTGCTTGTTAAACTCGTACGCACCCATGCTTTTGCTATCTTCAGGCCTTGAAATGCATTCTAAACTTCAAGTCCGAGTCAAATATTCATGTCCTTCCTAAGCTTAGCTTCCGGGGTCAAGATTTGGTTCATTTTCTACCCATTTCCGCAATAATCTGCAATATTACATAAAAACACGAGAGTAAGCAAGAAATAGGGAAATAGTAGAATAAACTACATATAATAGACATAAAATGCGTGGAAATAAAGATGTAAAACATCATATTATAGACACGCATCAAACTTCCCCAAACCAAACCTTTGCTTGTCCCCAAGCAAACTAAATGCAAAACTAAATCCAGATAGAAAGGAGCAAAACATGGACAAACTGAAAATCATCTACTTAAACCAATTTAATGCATATGAATCAACTACTAATAGCTCAAAGTCACGCAACCGAATTTATGCATATTTCGAAAAGATGTTAAACGTCTGACCTTGCAAGACTTTCAAGATTGGACTCTCCCGGGTCACTCTTCTCTCAACAAAGCAAATGGTAAGCAATTTATATGTAAGAGAGAAGGAAATAAGAGTCGCTCGCCTAAACTACGACCGACATAATCGTGCATGCAATATAGTATGATAAGTAATTCTAGCTACCGTGCACATACATTCCAACCATTCAGGGTCCATCACATGCCGAATACTTGCAAAGATTTGGATAAGTGAGGCTATGGGTAAGAAGAGGCAAAACAATATGGGAATGAGAAAGAAATAGCCAAGCTAGCATCCTAACAAACCGAATAAATACATCCACTTCCAACTCAAAGAAATAAGCTCAAATGCCTTAATGAATATGGCATACAAATCACTAATCCAAACAACACTCCTCATAAAATATAAAGCAAACATAGGATTAAACTTTTTTTTTTCATTTTTCTTTGCCGTTTCTTTTTCTTTTGTTTTCTCTTTTTTTTTTCTTTTTTTTTTCTTTTTTTTTCGGCGGTCACTATTTTTTTCCAATTTTTTCATTTTTCTTTTTCTTTTCTCCTTCATTCATTACCAACTTCATAGAGTGCAAATCGAGCCAAAATTGATACAATACAACGAACACCACTAAAACTACTAAACTAGCTCAGCAAAGGGTAGGCTTAGTTTATGGATTGTAGCTAAAGGGTCAATTGGCAATTTTTGGCTAATGTGAAGCTAATGGGTAAAATGAATAAAAGGGATTTTCGCAAGCATTCTCCAAACATGCAATACCAACCACTAACCCGAATGTATGTAGGCAAAAAGAAATTAAATGTCATACTTGTGCAAATTAATGTTACACGATATGCAGGGAGTAACTACTCACAATCCTAAATGAAACTTGTCATGAATGACACCAGTTTATAAAGCTCTAATTCCTTAGAAAGTTTTGTAGTTTGCCAAAATTTCAAGTCAAGTCTAATTGTTCAACAAATTTTGAAACGAAATTCGAGATATTGCAAAAACTTTTGCTAAAAGATGTGATAAAATGCAGGGTTTAAGCAAATGACAACTATCAGTAATGAATACTCCAATCTGACTCAACCTAATATGCAAAATTAAACGTGATATTTTTGAATTTTTTGACAATTTTGAATTTTTTTTGATTTTCTGTATATATAGGGGAAAATAAACAACAATGCAAGAAAAAAATGTAAAAGTGTAACTGAAATGCAATAAAAACAATGCAAATGCGACGCAAAACCCTTCCCCAAACCAAATCACACAATGTCCCCATTGTGCGAAATCATGTATAAAGAAGCAAAAGGAAATGGGATTTTGCGATAAATAACTAGATCAGACATGAAAAGGAACTCGGAAACTCACAAGATTTTAAGCGCAAAAGGAAACCTCCCCAAACCAGCGTGAGCTAGGAGGTTTCAGTAGCCAGCAGTGCTACCATAAAGGACCTGAAAAGACAGAAAATACCGCGCATAATCGGAGAAAACAAAATTGAAACGGTAATTATGTGTAAAGAATGAATTAAAAGAACGAGGTATAGCAGCCACAATGGTCGATCGACCGCCTTGGCAAGTCGATCGACCAAGTTACCTGAAACAGTAGCTTCTGTGCTGCGAAGGTCAGTCGATCGACCACTCTAGTCAGTCGATCGACCAAGTTACCTGACGTGAACAGTTCCTGCTAACGAATTAACTCAATAAATTGAGTTAACTTGGTCTAATAACCTGTAAATGCACATAAAAACGCGCCCAAAATTGCGCAAAAACCCAAAGTAACTGTCTAAGTCGAGCTAATTAATAAAGCACACAAAACAAATAAAGCTAAATGTTTCAAAACCAAATCAAACAAAATGTTTAAACTCCGGGTTGCCTCCCGGTAGCGCTAGATTAGACAGTCCCAGCTCGACCCTCTTTTCCTTCAAACAGCTACTCCAAATAAGCCCAGTCAAAACAGCTCAAAGCACGAAGCAACCGATCAAATAACTGCGCATGTGCTACACAAAACTGTAAGTAGCACCATAAAATAGTAGTAGCATAGGAAATTAAAATGTAATAACATCTAAGTCTAACAAATTTCCTATGACAACTCCTAAAAACATCCACAAAATTATTCCTCCCTCCAGATAAGGGCGGAATGTAAAAGCTCAAATTAACAGCAGGTGGAAAATTAGCGAGCTCAGTAGCATTTGACTCAAAAACAACGTGAGTAGAATTAATATGCTCAGACGGGTATGTACTGTGAGGTGGAGGAGTCTGGTCAACTAAGGGTAGAGGTGGATAATCGTCCCAAATGCATGGGGATGTAAAGTCTATTGGGTCAATCGGGTCCTCTATAATAGGCTCATCATCTATATCTTCATAAGTATCCCATTTGACCTCAAGACTGTCTAAATCTACCTCCTCACTCTCCGCATTGCTAGACTCGTCAAGATGGAGATTCTCGAAGAGAACCTCCAAATCATCCTCACTATCTGTGCAAGAATCATAGAGGGGTTCTAAACTATCCTCATAAAAAGGATTGTCAACCACGCTAGTGGTCTCCTCTATGTCTCCGTCAGCATTTCCTAGATCGGTTTCTAAGGTCTCACCCACCCCCTCATCTGAGTCAACATGAAGAGAAAAAGTAGGTTTAAGAGATTCAGCAGCAAACCAATTAAAGAATTCTAATACCTCAATTACGGGGAGTCCTGCGAAATCCCCCTTACCAATAGAATTTAGGTATGCTCGCGTAGGGTCATTCATACTGTTGATGAGAGTCAAGCATGTTTGGAGTTCAGAGAATGCATCTCGTCTGGGCTCGACCCACTCCATAAGCCTGGCGAAATAAGCGCCAAAACTTTCGTTCTCTTCCTGCGGAAATCTCAAATAGAACGTCATGAGAACGGTCTCAAGGAACCGAGGTTCCCTGAGACTAAAGAAAAAAAGACTAAAATTAAAAACAACTAAAAATTAGCGCTGCCTCAAGAAGCAACGGCGCCAAAATTTGATACCGTCGTTTAGTACCAAAAATAATATTTATAACCTAAATACTACTAACAGAAGCTAGTGGCGATCGGGGTCGATCCACGGGGAGGAAGGGAATTTCAGTTGTTCTATATTTCAGTCTAGAAGTAACAAATAAGGGGGGTGTTTTGGTTTATTGATTCTAAGCTAACTACCGAAAATTAAATGAAGTTAAGTAAATAATAAAAGGTAGTTAGGAATTTCGGTTCACCATGGCTTAAGGGCCAGTCTAGTAAAGTCAAGGTCTATCCAATACCGTCTCAGGATGTCAAATAGGTCGTCTAAGCCCCTATTCAAATTAAGCCTTTCGGTCTCTTATCCGCCCTAGAAAGAAACTAAATTACTTTCGCACTATAGTCTTTCCAATTACTTGCAAGAAGTCAAACTTTGCTAATTTCTCAATCTAGCAAGGGGTAAAAATCTCACAAAGGTAAATAAGGCCGGTACGGGTTCAACCTAGACTAAATAAAATTAACTCATGACGCCATGGATTCCCTAATTCCTAGCACGTGGGTATTAGCTACTCATACTAGAAATAATAACAACAACGAAATTTACTAATAAAACAATAGAATTCATGATTAAAATAGCTAAACAAACAATTAACATGAAACGATAAATTGGCTTTCGGGAAACTATTCTAGCAATTCTATACAACGAACGAAATAGAACAATAAAACTGAACTAAGAACAGAAGAATACCGAACGGAAGAATTGTAGAGGAAAGATCCGAAACCGAATGCAAAAGGAACTTTTATTGAAGGAAATTATTCTAAGCTAATGAACCCTAAAATTTTATAATCTAAAACTGAATGAATAAAACTGAAAGCTAAAACTACGTTATAAAGAAAAAGTACGAAGCTATTATTCCTAAACCTAATAACTTGTGGGCTTGATAAATCTCGATCTTTTAATTCTCGTCTGAAGTAGCATCTTGGTCGATCGACTAAGCATGGCGGTCAATCGACTGAGTAGCATCGAACAGTAGCTACTGGAACCCGTGGGGTGGTCGATCGACCACTTGGACCAGTCGATCGACCAACATACTTGCATTTGCACTGCGAATTGCATTGCCGATTCTCGCAGCGCGCACTGATCTTAAAACAGCTGCCATTTCTTCGTTACTTGGTCAAATCATGCGTTCTATGCGGCGTTAGAAAGCTAAGAGGATAAGCTTTCACCTCCAATTGGAATCACTTGATTATCTGCTCTAGACCTCGCGATATAGCCATCTGAAGCAGCCTATAATGTCGTGAGGTGCTTCTTTGTTTGTTAAACTCGTACGCACCCATGCTTTTGCTATCTTCAGGCCTTGAAATGCATTCTAAACTTCAAGTCCGAGTCAAATATTCATGTCCTTCCTAAGCTTAGCTTCCGGGGTCAAGATTTGGTTCATTTTCTACCCATTTCCGCAATAATCTGCAATATTACATAAAAACACGAGAGTAGACAGAAATAGGGGAAATAGTAGAATAAACTACATATAATAGACATAAAATGCGTGGAAATAAAGATGTAAAACATCATATTATAGACACGCATCAAACTTCCCCAAACCAAACCTTTGCTTGTCCCCAAGCAAACTAAATGCAAAACTAAATCCAGATAGAAAGGAGCAAAACATGGACAAACTGAAAATCATCTACTTAAACCAATTTAATGCATATGAATCAACTACTAATAGCTCAAAGTCACGCAACCGAATTTATGCATATTTCGAAAAGATGTTGAACGTTTGACCTTGCAAGACTTTCAAGATTGGACTCTCCCGGGTCACTCTTCTCTCAACAAAGCAAATGGTAAGCAATTTATATGTAAGAGAGAAGGAAATAAGAGTCGCTCGCCTAAACTACGACCGACATAATCGTGCATGCAATATAGTATGATAAGTAATTCTAGCTACCGTGCACATACATTCCAACCATTCAGGGTCCATCACATGCCGAATACTTGCAAAGATTTGGATAAGTGAGGCTATGGGTAAGAAGAGGCAAAACAATATGGGAATGAGAAGGAAATAGCCAAGCTAGCATCCTAACAAACCGAATAAATACATCCACTTCCAACTCAAAGAAATAAGCTCAAATGCCTTAATGAATATGGCATACAAATCACTAATCCAAACAACACTCCTCATAAAATATAAAGCAAACATAGGATTAAACTTTTTTTTTCATTTTTCTTTGCCGTTTCTTTTTCTTTTGTTTTCTTTTTTTTTTTCGTTTTTTTTTTTATTTTTTTTCGGCGGTCACTATTTTTTTCCAATTTTTTCATTTTTCTTTTTCTTTTCTCCTTCATTCATTACCAACTTCATAGAGTGCAAATCGAGGCAAAATTGATACAATACAACGAACACCACTAAAACTACTAAACTAGCTCAAAGAAAGGGTAGGCTTAGTTTATGGATTGTAGCTAAAGGGTCAATTGGCAATTTTTGGCTAATGTGAAGCTAATGGGTAAAATGAATAAAAGGGATTTTCGCAAGCATTCTCCAAACATGCAATACCAACCACTAACCCGAATGTATGTAGGCAAAAAGAAATTAAATGTCATACTTGTGCAAATTAATGTTACACGATATGCAGGGAGTAACTACTCACAATCCTAAATAAAACTGGTCATGAATGACACCAGTTTATAAAGCTCTAATTCCTTAGAAAGTTTTGTAGTTTGCCAAAATTTCAAGTCAAGTCTAATTGTTCAACAAATTTTGAAACGAAATTCGAGATATTGCAAAAACTTTTGCTAAAAGATGTGATAAAATGCAGGGTTTAAGCAAATGACAACTATCAGTAATGAATACTCCAATCTGACTCAACCTAATATGCAAAATTAAACGTGATATTTTTGAATTTTTTGACAATTTTGAATTTTTTTGGATTTTCTGTATATATAGGGGAAAATAAACAACAATGCAAGAAAAAAATGTAAACGTGTAACTGAAATGCAATAAAAACAATGCAAATGTGACGCAAAACCCTTCCCCAAACCAAATCACACAATGTCCCCATTGTGCGAAATCATGTATAAAGAAGCAAAAGGAAATGGGATTTTGCGATAAATAACTAAATAAGACATGAAAAGGAACTCGGAAACTCACAAGATTTTAAGCGCAAAAGGAAACCTCCCCAAACCAGCGTGAGCTAGAAGGTTTCAGTAGCCAGCAGTGCTACCATAAAGGACCTGAAAAGACAGAAAATACCGCGCATAATCGGAGAAAGCAAAATTGAAATGGTAATTATGTGTAAAGAATGAATTAAAAGAACGAGGTATAGCAGCCACAGTGGTCGATCGACCGCCTTGGCCAGTCGATCGACCAAGTTACCTGAAACAGTAGCTTCTGTGCTGCGAAGGTCAGTCGATCGACCACTCTAGTCAGTCGATCGACCAAGTTACCTGACGTGAACAGTTCCTGCTAACGAATTAACTCAATAAATCGAGTAACAGCGCTGTACAGAATTGCATTCTGTCGATTCCTGCAGCGCGCACTGATCTTAAAACATCTGCCATTTCTTCGTTACTTGGTCAAATGATGCGTTATATGAGGTGTTGGAAAGCTAAGAGGATAAGCTTTCACCTCCAAGTCGAATCACTCGATTATCTGCTCTAGAACTCCAGATATAGCCATCTGAAGAAGCCTGTAATGTCGTAAGGTGCTTCTTTGCTTGTTAAACTCGTACGCACCCATGCTTTTGCTATCTTCAGGCCTTGAAATGCATTCTAAACTTCAAGTCCGAGTCAAATATTCATGTCCTTCCTAAGCTTAGCTTCCGGGGTCAATATTTGGTTCATTTTCTACCCATTTCCGCAATAATCTGCAATATTACATAAAAACACGAGAGTAGACAGAAATAGGGGAAATAGTAGAATAAACTACATATAATAGACATAAAATGCGTGGAAATAAAGATGTAAAACATCATATTATAGACACGCATCAAATAGCCCCCACTGTTTTCACAGTGTGCGGGACTCATTCTCTTGCACATCTCATGATTGCAAGTGTACTCAATTTCCGTTATAAATATCTCTCATTGTTCTTTATTGCCTAGAACGATTCTAGAAAATCTATTTCTTAAATAACATAGCCACAATGGTATCTTAACCATCCTAATGTGTTTTGATTATGGTTTTGTCGGAAACCATGCGCAATCTCAATTGTCAATTGTCACTTGTGTAATACCCTTACACAAAATTGCATCATAAACACTTTGCTTTACTTCCTTAATGCTTCTGCAAGCACTTAAGGGTATTCTTTATGGCTTACTTGGTAAAGATTACTTAAATTCGATTTTAAAACAATTCATCATACTCAAAGTATATGAAGTGTTATACATCATTATTCATTTAATTGATCCGGCAGCGGAAGCAAATGAAATCAATCAAATATGTTCAATTTTATTGAACTTAGTCATGAATCTTATGAACATAAGACTTCTTATTTGACGCTAATATCATGTGGATTTATCTTCATAAATCCGGATATTTAAGATGTATTATAATACTCCAAAAGTCTTAAATCATTCTCGATGATCAATATGTCATTCACATATAAGACTAATTAAAATTTCCGTAACTCCCACTAAACTTCATGTATAAACACAACTTCTCGACTTATCGAGAAACGTTTTATAACATGATCAAATCATTGATTCCAACTCATTGATGTCCTACTTAAGATTCTCTCTTAAGTTTCACATTATCTTAGGATTGCAAGAATCTACTAAACTCAAGACATGTATTGAATACATTCCTTCTAATTGAAGAAGTGGGTTTTAGATTTACTCGCTATATATCTCATAATGATATATAATCCCCAAGAAGATCCAAATAGACTTAAGCATTTCAACTAGTGCAAAACTCTTTGCCACCAATCAAGCTTTGAAATCTCTCTTTATTAGTGCAAAACCCTTTGTCACTAATCAAGCCTTTTTATTTCGGATTTCCATGGCTCTAAGCCTTATATTGAGTTGTGACTTAAACACTCTTATGTAAGTCATATGTTTATTACTTTCCACAAGTAATCAACTTGAATCAAACAATTTCTTTGTAAGTTATAAGCTCTTTACTTTCTTAAAAGTAGCATGAATTCGTCATTTTCAACAAATGACGAATTTAACCTCCTAGGTTTTAAAGAAACAACATCTTACACAAAACGTCTCATGTAGCCAAGAAAGACCAGTTTCTTGCGATATAACATTCTTTGTGGCTCTTGAATAATTTTCTCCCACTCTGTCTTCTAGAAATAAACTTGTATTTTAGAAAGACAGCTTCACGAGCCACAAACCCGGTGTACTCGTGATTATTTAAAAAAAGGGAAAAATGAGCATTTGTTTCTTGTGAAAACTTACAAATATGGTACATTACCATTTCATATCTCATATGATTTAGTGGAAAATAATTTTAGACAAAAATGATAAATTCCCCAAAAGGATCAAGTAACTCAAAGTAACTTGATTGAATTCCAAACCATATCGAATAGCGTTTGAATTCTTATCCAACCACACATTAATCCATAATGCGTGCTAAGAGAGATTAACTTGTGATACTATATCACATTTCCTTTGGCTTATATCAAAGTCTTCACTTTGATAATCCCATCACGACTAAATCGTGATTCCTTGAACTCTTTAAAACTTTTCAAAGATTTTTCTATTTACCTTCTTAAGTGAACACATTAGCGTCAACTTAAATCGTTGGTAAAAGAAAATGATCAACCTATTTTGGATCGATGATTTACAACCTCGATCTCCTTTTCAACCAAAAGGCACGAGACATCTTGCTTTGAATACAAGATATGCATATACCATTAACAATCTAATGGTTTCAAGAGTACTCGATAACTCCTTGCGTTCATCATTCCAAAATTTAAGGTTTAATCTTGGGTTACCAATTTGAATCTTGCATCATCTACATGATATATCATTCTAGTTTGGTTTAGAATATAATCACCTTGATAATGGGCTAGCCATACGTCAAATCGTGGTGTATAGGGTCACAAAAGTGAAAACCTCTTTTGTATCTTAACAAGTTTATATTCTTATTTAGAGTTTATGCACTTAATAGTCACAATTAAGTACAACTTTAAATCCAAAAACTAGATTGAGTACACAATTACTCTATCTCTCGACATTATTGTTGCTAGTCGTCATATTCTAATCATCTTATGTGTCGAATACAAAGATGAAAACCTCCACTGGTTTCTAATATTGACGAAGTGGTACTAGAAAAATTTATGTTTAATCAAATAAACATTTTATAAGAAGAAGGTCCCATTAGATGTCCTACAACTAACTTGTTGATTCTTCAATAATTTGGGGTAGTTTCCTTTCTTGTGTCCAACATTTAAGACAATGGAAACTTTATTGGTCGGGATTGATAGGTTTAGTATCGTCATTCTCAACAACTTTACCTTTAAAATTACCTTGTATCAATTCCATTCTAATTTTACTTCTTGAACCTCGTCCTCATCTTAACAGTTTAAGAGAATGCTCCCACTCATTTCAATGAGTCTTTGCTTTGAGAAGCAAAATCGAATTCATGAAGATTACTCTTCATTTGTTCGTTTTAGTCTTAAAACTTTCATTGAAGTGGTTGCGTTATTTTGGTCAATTACGAATTCTTAACAAAACTAATTACCAAAACAATTTATCGGTTTAAGGTACTTTATTTAATTAAGTATATGAAAAACAATCCATTGTAAGTAGATGTGTTAGTCAAGAATCAAAAACCTGTTTGATAATGAATAACTTTTTATCTATACTCTTTACAAGAGATCCTTAGCAATGGTTCATTTGAGGTTTTAGAAGCAAATTCATATTTGTCTTTAGTTACGATGTTTTAATGGAGATTTGAACTAAAAATCGAAATGATATCGTATATGAATTGTGGTAAAGAAATAGAACAAAATAATAACGGAATAGTGGAAAACTTAACATTTATCGTTTTATTAATACTTGTAAATAACAAGTAAAGCATTTACATAGTGCCCTCTACCCAACTATGATAAATGATTCCGAGATCCAAATTCATATTAACTTGGGCACGGGATAGCCGATGGAACCCTTATCAATATAACTCGGTGGACTAACTCTTTAATTTATTCTACTTTTAGAACTCTCGGTCGATAAAATTACTCTAATATTTATCTATAGCCCGGAACACATGCGACTACGGTCACGAATACTTCAGTTGAGCTCAATCCAAATTTCGAATAAATGTGTCCATGATCCAAACCCACATTAACTTGGGGACGGGATAGCCGATGAAACCCTCATCAACATGAATTCGGTGGATAGACATTTATCACCCACTTCCCCTACGTAACAAGGTTTGTACCCCGGGATGGCCGAGTGCACTCCCTCGCGAAATAGGTTTTCACGGTTTCTACTTTTTGGTAAGGCTATGTCTCAATTGTTTATTTTTAGCGAGAGGTCATGTCAATTTATTATCTATCACGTTTTAAGTGAACTAAAGCGGTGAACTACGATAATTGTAATTGACACGGTCGAACTCGATTAAGATGATAATGCATGTTTTAGTTATGGCGATTTAGCGATGTATGCGACATATAAATAAAATGCAAAGCATAAAAACAATTCTTAGTATGGCCTTCCTAAAAATAGAAAATCTAATTAACTATTACATATTCGGAAACCAACTCCATTGGTCCCTTGAACTTCGGCTCTTGACACGCATCTCGAGGTAACACCGTCTTTATGTATCGCCTTCTTGAGTGACACCGTCTTCAAGGAACTCCGAAATAAATAAATTACATAACAAATTACATAATTTCCTATTATACATTTGTAATTAAAATAAAATAAATCTATTAAATTACAAAATGGTGATACGAGATCACAAAAATTACAACCGAATCGATATTCCCATACATTTCGGGTAATACCAATTAAAAACTAAGGCCATACTAAGTAAAATTACATAATTCAAAATTACATAAAATAAAATTATGACAATCATAAATAAAATTCAGCATTATAATATGTATGAACATGCCCAATTTTATGCTAAATCGCCTTTAAGGAGCCAATATCGTATATTAATCGGTTTTTACGGATTTGCGTGATTCAACGTTTTATAATCACGATAATTACATAAATTCATATTTATGCATAAGTTAATTACCCTAACCTCTTAGGACTCAAAATTAGTCTTCACTAATTACTTGACTATAATTAACTCATATTTCTTAAAATTGTTCATTAATGGACTTAAAATTACAATAAAATGCTATAAACTTCAAATAAATCACAAAAATTTCAAATAAATTCCAAATTTGAAATTTAAACTCATTAACATTCTGGAAAAATACCATGACACTCATAATGATCAAAAACTTAGGTTAAAAATTTCGAAATTTATCGGGAAAAACAATGTTGCGGTTTATCGGATTTATCTATAAAAATCATAAAAACATGAGAAAAATTATATTCATCAACTTTTCAATTTTAGATCTGAAAAAGATAATAAAATGCAACATGTGACGTTTTTCCTTAGTCATGAAGTATGTTTTAGCAATTATTCACTAATTAAGTCACTATTTATGCTATTTTTCATCAAAAATCCATAAATCATGCATGAAGACTTCATTATAGCCTATTATTTTACACACATCTTGTAAACTTGCATGTGACAACATACTAAATTTCTATGACCAGATTCGAAATATTTCTCATATTAACCTATTTTACATTTAAATTCGATTTTTATAATGAAAAATCCATTTTTCGAGCATAAGAACTCTAAAAATTATGAAACTTTCGAGATCAACTAAAAATAATATATGTGAAAACATATCCAAAAACCACTGGAAAATTCGAAGTTTAGTTAATTTTCGTCCAAAAATGACATTTTTATCATAAAAATCACATTTTAATGCCAATATAATATAAAATGAACAATAAAATCCATAAATTAACCAAAATATCCTATAAACATTTTAGGTCCAGAAACTTTAAAATGCATAAATTAATTTTGTGATATATCATAATAACACAAATTTAAAAGTTTTATATGTTAATCGTATAACTCGGAAAAACAATAACCGATTTGCATGCAAACAACCTTGTGCTCATGATACCGCTTGTTAGAAATCTATATCTCATTTTTAACATATTCATATATGTTCTAATTAATTTAGTCATAAAATTAATTACTAAATCTTATGCATGCAAACTAAAATGAAAGCAGATAAGAAAACATTTTCTCACCATATGAATTTCGGTCATATTGGGCACCAACAAGATCTCCTTCTTGTTAGTTCTAGAGCTTTCCATTAATGGATGAACTTTCTTGACTTCAAATTAGAAGCCCTCCAATTAGTAGCACCCAAAACTATCCCTTAATCTCACAAACTAACATGTACTAGATGTTTATATTGTGGTTTACCTTAAAATTGATTACTAAAACTCATATATTACTACTAGTAATATTAGTAATTCATATGAACAATTTGAATCAAATACTCATCTTTTTTATGAAGATTAAGGAGAGAGAAGAGAGAATATTTATGAACATTTTTGCATGTTGATTGAATGGTAGTGTAAGAATAATAATAGAAAAGAACCAACACTACTCAATTAAGAGTAGTGTGGCCGCCCAACACATGCCCAAAGAGCATCATAGCTTTTCTTTTTCTCTTATCAAAAATATAGGTGTGTAAGAAAGTGGTGTAGGTTGTAAGGCTAGTCAAGAGTAGCCATGATAACATCTTATTTTATCTCTTAAAATAAAACAACCACAATCCACCACACATCCACCATTTCGGTCCACTTATATAAAATGGACTACCATTTTATTTTGTCAATTTGTCATTTGTCACACAATATGTCTCATGTAGTATGCTACATGTTATTAATTAATTTTAATGCATATTTATCACATAAATATCATTTCATGAATTAATTAAATTACATACAACAAATTGACTAGTGATACTTGATCACATAAATAAAATGGGTCATATAATTATAATTCACAACTTCTTGTAATTATAATTAACCATTCATTCTTATCTTTATTGTTTCTCAAACAATAAATAATTTTAGCAACAAAGCATTTTATTACTAAAATAAATCTTATTTAATCCCATTATAATAAGATATCACTATTCTCTCTCACAAATCGAATTGTTCAATTTTAAGGAATTAATTAATATGTATCGGTATACAACTAATTAACCTTTTCAATTAAGGGAATCGTCCTTTAGAGGTGACCTCAAAGGATCAACTGATCACCACCGTCGCACGACAGTAATGTCAAACTCTAGTCAGCCAATCATTACCGATATGTGTGGACCAGTTGATTATATATATATATTATGTATCATCCCTTTCGTATTCTTGGTATGAGATTTAATAATGATATTTAAATCATGTGATCGCACTATTGTTGAGGACACATTTCCCAACACTTACTACATACTCGCTTTCCTTTGCAATGTATACATTTGCATTACAAAAATTTCTGAGTACGTGTTGAGATCCCGTCAAGACATAGACCTTCTAGCCTTAGAATAACTCCCACTGTTTTCACAGTGTTTGGGACTCATCCTTCTTGCACATTCCATGATTGCAAGTGTACTCAATTTCCGTTGTAAATATTTCTCATTGTTCTTTATTGCCTAGAACGATTCTAGAAAATCTATTTCTTAAATAACATAGCCACAATGGTATCTTAACCTTCCTAATGTGTTTTGATTATGGTTTTGTCGGAAACCATGCGCAATCTCAATTGTCAATTGTCATTTGTGTAATACCCTTACACAAAATTGCATCAAAAACACTTTGCTTTACATCCTTAATGCTTCTGTAAGCACTTAAGGGTAATCTTTATGGCTTACTTGGTAACTATTACTTAAATTCGATTTTAAAACAATTCATCATACTCAAAGCATATGAAGTGTTATACATCATTTCCTATTTAATTTATTCAGCAGCGGAAGCAAATGGAATCAATCAAATAGGTTCAACTTAATTGAACTAGTCATGAATCTTTTCAACATAAGACTTCTTATTTGACGCTAATATCATGTGGATTTATCTTCATAAATCCGGATATTAAAGATGTATTATAATACTCCAAAAGTCCTAAATCATTCCCAATGATCAATATGTCATCCACATATAAGACTAATTAAAATTTCCTTAACTCCCACTAAAACTCATGTATAAACACAACTTCTCGACTTATCGGGAAAATTTTTATACCATGATCAAATCATTGATTCCAACTCATTGATGTCCTACTCAAGACCATCTCTTAAGTTGCACATCATCTTAGGATTGTAAGAATCTATAAAACTCATAACATGTATTGAATACATTACTTCCAATTGAAGAAGTGGGATTTAGATTCACTTGCTATATGTATACCATCATAATGAAACACAATCCCTAACAAGATCCAAATAGACTTAAGTATTTCAACTAGTGCAAAACCCTTTGTCACTAATCAAGCCTTTTATTTCGGATTTTCATGGCTCTAAGCCTTGTATTGAGTTGTGACTTAACCACTTTCATGTAAGTCATATGTTCATTACTTTCTAGAAGTAATCAACTTGAATCAAACGATTTCATTGTAAGTTATGAGCTCTTTACTTTCTTAAAAGTAGCATGAATTCATCATCTTTAACAAGTGACGAATTTAACCTCCAAGGTTTTAAAGAAACAACGTCTTACACAAAACGTCTCATGTAGATGTAGCTAAGAAAGACCAGTTTCTCTTTCAAAATAACATACTTTCTGGCTCTTTGAATAATTTATCCCACTTTGTCTTCTAGAAATAAACTTGTATTTTAGAAAGACAGCTTCACGAGCCACAAACTCGTTGTACTTGTGACTATAGGAAGGAAAAATGAGCTCTTGTTTCTTGTGAAAACTTACAAGCATGGTACCCTACCATATCATATCTCACATGATCGTTTTAGATTTACTGGAAAAATAATTTAGACAAAATGATAAAATCCCCAAAAGGATCAAGTAACTCAAAGTAACTTGATTGAAGTCCAAACCATATCGTATAGCGTTTGATTTCTTATCCAACCACACATTATCCCATAATGTGTGTTAAGAGAGATTAACTTGTGATACTATATCACATTTCATTTGGCTTATATCAAAGTCTTCACTTTGATAATCCCATCACGATTAAATCGTGATTCTTTGAACTCTTTGAACTTCTTCAAAGATTTCTTTATTTACCTTATTAAGTGAACACATTAGCGTCAACTTAAATCGTTGGTAAAAGAAAATGATCAACCAATTTTGGATCAATGATTTACAACCTCGATCTCCTTTTCAACCAAAAGGCACAAGACATCTTGCTTTGAATACAAGATACGCATATACCATAAGATCTAATGATTTAAAGAGTACTTGATAACTCTTTGCGTTCATCATTCCAGAATTTAAGGTTTAATCATGGGATACCAATTTGAGTCCTGCATCATCTACATGATGTATCATTTTAGTTTGGTTTAGAATATATTCACCTTGATAATGGGCTAGCCATACATCAAATCATAGTGTATAGGGTCACAAAAGTGAAACTTCTTTTGTATCTTAACAAAATTATATTCTTATTTAGAGTTTATGCATTTAATAGTCACAATTAAATACAACTCTAAACCCAAAAACTAGATTGAGTACACAATGACTCTATCTCTCAATATCATTGTTGCTAGTCGTTATATTCTAATCATCTTATGTATCGAATACAATGATGCAAACCTCCACTGGTTTCTAATATTGACGAAGTAGTATTATCAAAATTTGTGTTAATCAAATAAACATTTAAAGAAGAAGGTCCCATTAGATGTCCCACAACTAACTTGTTGATTCTTCAATAATTTGGGGTAGTTTCCTTTCTAGCGTCCAACAATTAAGACAATGGAAACTATATCGGTCGGGATTGATAGGTTTAGTATCGTTATTCTCAATAACTTTACTTTTAACATTACCTTGTATCAATTCCATTCTAATTTTACTTCTTGAACCTCGCCCTTTTCTTAACGGTTTAAGAGAATGCTCCCACTCATTTCAATGAATCTTTGCTTAGAGAAGCAAAATTGAATTTCATGAAGACTACTCTTCAATTCATTTGTTTAGTCTTAAAACTTTCATTGAAGTGGTTGCGGTATTTTGGTCAATTTTGATTTCAAATAAATCTAGTTACCAAATTGTTTCAAAGTACTTATCTCAATTAAGCATGTGAGAAACAATCCATTGTAAGTAGATGTGTTAGTCAAGAATCAAAAACCTGTTTGATAATGAATAACTTTAATCTATACTCTTTACAAGAGATCCTTAGCAATGGTTCATTTAAGGTTTTAGAAGCAAATTCATAGTTGTCTTTAGTTACGATGTTTTAATGGAGATTTGAATCAAAAATCGAAATGATATCGTATATGAGTTGTGGTAAAGAAATTAGAACAATATGATAACGGAATAGTGGAAAACTTAACATTTATCGTTTTATTAATACTTGTAAATAACAAGTAAAGCATTTACATAGTAACCTCTACCCAACTATGATAAATGATTCCAAGATCAAAATTCATATTAACTTGGGGCACGGTGTGCCGAAATACCCTTTATTAATATAACTCGGTGGATTAACTCTTTAATCGATTCTACTTTTAGAACTCTTGGTCGATAAAATTACATTAATATTTATCTTTATCCCGAAACACATCCGAAAATCGTCGTGAATACTTTCGTTGAGTTCAACCCAAATTTCGAATAAATGTGTCCATGATCAAAACTCATATCAACTTAGGGCACGGTGTGCCGAAATACCCCTTATTAATATAAATTCGGTGGATAGACATTTATCACCCACTTCCCCTACATAACAAGGTTTGTACCCCGGTGTGGCCGAGTGCACTCCCTCACGAAATAGGTTTTCATGGTTTCTACTTTTTGGTAAAGCTAAGTCTCAATTGTTTATTTTAGCGAGAGGTCATGTCAATTTATTATTTATCACGTTTTAAGTGAACTAAAGCGGTGAACTATGATAATTATAATTGACACGGTCGATGAACTCGATAAAAGATGATGCATGTTTTAGTTATGGCGATTTAGCGATGCATGCGACATATAAATAAAATGCAAAGCATAAAATAAATCCTAGTATGGCCTTCCTAAAATAGAAAATCTAATTAACTATTACATATTCGGAAACCAACTCCATTGGTCCCTAGAAACTTCGGTTGAGGCACGCATCTCGAGGTAACACCGTCTTTATGCGTCGTCTTCCTTGATGTGACATCGTCTTCAAGGAACTCCGAAATAAATAAATTACATAACAAATTACCTAATTTCCGATTATACATTTGTAATTAAAGTAAAAATAAATCTATTAAATTACATAATGGTGATACGAGATCACAATAAATTACAACCGAATCGATATTCCCATACAGTTCGGGTAATACCAATTAAAAACTAAGGCCATACTATGTAAAATTACATAAAATAAAATTATGACAATAATAAATAAAATGCAGCATTATAATATGTATGAACATGCCCAATTTTATGCTAAATCGCCTTTAAGGAGCCAATATCGTATATTAAACGGTTTTTATGGATTTGCGTGATTCAACCTTTTAAAATCACAATAAATTACATAAAATCATATTTATGCACAAGTTAATCACCCTAACCAACTTAGGACTCAAAATTAGTCTCCACTAACTTATGACAATAATTAACTTATGTTTCTTAAAATTGTTCATTAATGGACTCAAAATTACAATAAAATGCTATAAACTCCAAATAAATCACAAAAATTTCAAATAAATTCAAAATTTGAAATTTAAACTCATGAACATTCTGGAAAAATACCATAACACTCATAATGTTCAAAAACCTAGGTTAAAATTTCGAAAATTTATCGGGAAAAAACATTGTTGCGGTTTATCGGATTTATCAAATATAATCATAAAAACATGAGAAAAATTACATTTATCAACTTTTCAATTTTATATCTGAAATAGGTAATAAAATGCAACATGTGACGTTTTTCCTTAGTCATGAAGTATGTTTTAGCAATTATTCACTAATTAAAGTCACTATTTATGCTATTTTTCATCAAAAATTCATAAATCATGCATAAAGACTTCATTATAGCCTATTATTTTACAATCATCTTGTAAAATTGCATGTGACAACATACTAAATTTCTATGACCAGATTCGAAATTTATCTCATACTAACCCATTTTTCATTTAAATTCGATTTTTATCATGAAAAATCCAAATTTCTAGCATAATAACTCCAAAAATTATGAAACTTTACAGGTCAACTAAAAATTATACATGTAAAAACATAACCAAAAACCACTTGAAAATTCGAAGTTTAGCTAATTTTAGTCCGAAAATGACATTTTTATCATAAAATCACATTTTTAATGCCATTATTAAATAAAATGAACAATAAAAATCCATAAATTAACCAAAATATCCTAAAAACATTTTAGGATCAGAAACTTTAACATGCAAAATAAATTTCGTGATATGTCATAATAAACACAAATTTATAAGTTTTATATGTTAATCGTATAACTCGGAAAAACTATAACCGATTTACATGCAAACAACCTAAGGCTCATGATACCGCTTGTTAGAAATCTATATCTCATTATATAACATATTCATATATGTTTCAAAATTAATTTAGTCATAAAATTAATTAAATCTTATGCATTCAAACTTAATAACAAAAGATGTGAAAATCGTTTTCTCACCAACAAATTTTCGGTCATATTGGGCACCAACAAGATCTCCTTCTTGTTAGTTCTTGAGCTTTCCATGAATATAAGGATGATCCTCCAAAATCCCATAATAGAGATTCTCCTCTTGATTGCACCCAAGATTATCCCTTATTCCCACTAAATAATATTAGCTAGATATTAGTTTAGTAGTTTACCTTAAAATTGATTACTAATGCTCATATATTACACTAATAATTTTAGTAATCTTTTTGAACAATTTGAATCAAAAATCTCATGTTTTGATGAAGATTAAAGAGAGAGAAGGGAGAATAATTCATGAACTTTTTGCATGTGATATTAGAATGAAAAATAAGAGAAATCAAAATCCTCTTAATTGTAGAGGGTTCACGGTTGTAATGGAGTATATAGGGCATCTACTTTCCACTTTTTGTCTTTACTAGAAATAGATGTGTAAGAGTAGGTGTAAGGCTATTAAGTGTAGGCATCATTGTTTTATTTTTTATCACATAAAACAAAATAACCACTACCCACTAACTCCTCCTCCATTTCGGTTTACTCATAATATGGACCACCATTTTATTTTGTCAATTTGTCAATTGTCACACAATATGTCACATGTAGTATGATACATGTTATTAATTAATTTAATGCATATTTATCACATAAATATCATTTTATGAATTAATTAAATTACATCCAATAAATTGACTAGTGATACTTGATCTCATAAATAAAATGGGTCATGTAATTAAAATTCACAACATCTTGTAATTATAATTAACCATTCATTCTTATCTCTATTGTTTCTCAAACAATAAACAATTTTAGTAACAAAACATTTTATTACTAAAATAAATCTTATTTAATCCCATTACAATAAGATAATTATTCTCTGTCACAAATCGAATTGTTTAATTTTAAGGAATTGATCAACTTGCATCGTCATATAATTAATCAATTTTATAGATAAGGGCATCATCCTTTAGGTGTGACCTTAAGTGATCAACTGACCACCACCGTCCCACGACAGTAACGTCAAACTCTAGCAAGCCAATCGTTACCGATTAATGTTGATCAGTTGTCTATAAAATAAATCATCCCTTACGTATTCTTAAAAATGAGATTTAAACATGTGATCAATATGATCGACAATTGTGATCGCATTATTCTCGGGGGACACATATTCCAACAGGTACATACACGCATTGATCGTTGCATTCAGCAAAGCCTGTCTTCTACTAGATCCCATTATGTGAGTTCTCCAATCTGTGATGTTCGTGCAAGGAAGATTGATCTCCAGCCACTCCCCTACTCGGACTATCACCTGGGTACTATACATACACTTAAAGAAAAGGTGGTCTTCAGTTTCCACCCCAGATCCACATATAAAACAGGTATTCTCCCCCGTAATCCCTAATCTCTGAAGTTTCTCTTGTGTATTTAAAGCTTTGTGATGATATAGCCATGCTATGATGCTATGTTTAGGGATAGTCATGTTGTTCCAAACAAACTTAGCCCAACTGACCTTGTCGTTTTTTGTTTCGAAGAAACTTATTGGTTCGTCGGTTTTGTTACTTGTCGTCAAAAGTTACCTTGACCAAAACAATATTTATAACTTTACAAACTACTCGACTCTTAGTAAAGAGGTAAGTAAAGGTCGGATCCCAAGGGACGGGTATTGATGTAGGATTTTCGATTGCAAATGGTTGTGTCTAAGGGTGTCACAATTTGGGTTGAGATAGGAGATCAACTAAACTAATCAAAAATGTAAATAAAGTAATGAAAGCAAGCAAGATGATTAAGATGAGATGTAAACAATTGATTAAAAGCACTAGGGTGTCATGGGTTCATAGGGGATTCATGGGATTTGATCATACAAACATGTTTTCTACTAGATGCAAGCACTTATTGTTGTGAAGGGATCGAGTTGGTTTATGTCTTACAATCCCTAAGAAGCTAAGGTTTGGGTCCCGGAGCCGAATCGATTAGATTAGATTGTACTACACCTATTAGTCGACTTAATCCTCCCTATCCGACTATATGCATGGTCTAATGAGACTCGAGTTGGTTTATGTCTTACAAGTGTCATTGAAAAGGTAAGTGATGGGTAAAAAATGCAAGGATTCATAGGCTCACATTTCATCAAACATAACATGTGCATAAGTTGAAATCACAACAAGAAAGCTAATTAATTATGAAAACATATTAGATTAAGCATGAATCAATCCCCATGTTGGTTTCCCCTAATTCCCCATTAAACCTAGTTAAGGAAACGCCTCACTCATTATCAAGTTTAACATGTTAACAAGGTTGTCAATCATACTTTCAAGGCAAAACATGATGAACAAATGAAGATGATTAACAATAATTAAAAAGGGATTAAGAGAGAATTATACCTATAAAGATGATTCCAAATAATAAAACAAAGAATAATAGAAGTACTTGATGATTGATGGAAGGTTGTCAATCCTCCAAATAAACCCAAATAATCTTCTAATTACCCAAAATAAATGATGAACAATAGAGAAGTTTAGGAAAGATTAAGAAAATGAGATTTGTATTAATGCTAAATTAAGAGTTGATTACAAGATTAAGAGAGTATTGAGACTTGATTAGGATAAGATTAAGACGATATGCTAATCTAGGTAGTACCAAGAGGTATTTATACTAAAGATTAGGTACATAAATTAGGGTTACTATGGGCTTAAATGACTATTAAGACCCTTAAGAAAAGTTGAGGAAGTGCTCCTCTCCAAGGAGATGCTCATCTCCGTTTTGGTAGTCTCCAGGAAATACGCTCATCCCGAGCGTCTAGACAGTAGGCACGGTGGAGTCTGTAAGGGAATCTGAGTGGACCAGGGGAGAGACGCTCGGATTCGTTGGCCTCAAGACGAGCGTCTTGGCATCGGGACGCTCGGATTGGTGGGCAGGGAGACGCTCAGATTGGCAAGGAGCCGCTCGGATCCTGGGTCAGGCACTTCTCTTTTCTTCTTTCCTCAACAATCCTCGAGGATCTTGTTGAGGATGCAAGGATCCTTTCATCATTGCCCAATCTACTTTATTATCTACATAGGCCTTCTAGTATCGTCTTCCCTTTGATGCTTGGTCATTGAATTCGATCAATTTAGCTCCATTTTGCCATGAAAATGCAAGGTTTGCACTCCTCTCCTACCAAGGAAACAAAACCACAAAGAATATGCAAAATGGGAAACTAACGATAGTAAATCACCCAATTATGCATTAAAAAGCATAGGAACGAGGCTAATTCGGGGACTAAATATGCTCAAATATGAGTCACATCAATTATCCCTAAACTGAACCTTTGCTCGTCCCGAGTAAAGAGGTGACAAAAACTAGGACCCTTATTCAAACTAACCTACTAATATAGCCGATGTGAGACAATTAGCGGGTCTCACTCCGCCCTTTACAAGGCAAGGTGGGGCTATGAGGTAGGATGGCTTCTTGCAAGGAAAGGTGGGGCTTGTCAAAATGGCGACACATCCAAGCATTAAAGCACACAAAACAAGTAGTGGATTCATCTACAAAAATGAATAGCCACTTTCCTCATCTAAGTGGCAGAAATTATCTACAAGGGAAGCAATCTAAGGGTACACATTCCATCATAGGTACGGTTTCTTCAAACTACTAAGCCTAGAAGGATACAAATAAATCACCTCCAAGTTGTGTCAAGCTAGGGTACCTTTGTCCTCAATTGTTAAATGCTTTCGTCAAGAGTAGACTCCCTATGGTGTTAGAAACACTGGAGGATCGCGCAATTTCCCTTCTTGCCTAGACAAGAAGAAGGGTCATCCCCTCTCTACCATGCACAAAAGTGGATACGATGGAAAAGGGATCAATTGAACTTGAGTTTCATATGGGAGTTTGCTTTGTTGTTGTTTTTCCCCCCGATTTCTTGTGGCATTTGACATTTTGAGAACATTTCTTTGCCATTTCTTTTGATGTTTGGCATTTTAAACACTTGACAATTTCAACTTTTTCTTGCATTTTCTTTCGAACATTTTCAAAGTCACCCCATTTGTAGTGAGGGTGCTTATTTTTGAAACATAGGAGTTTTCATTTTTGTTACTCCTCTTTTATTTGATGCAATTGCAAACTTTTTGACTTTCATTTCAATTCTTGAACTCAAATTTGAACAATTTTTGTGCCCATTACCTTTTGTTGACAAAATGTGGTAGAATATGGATGATGGTTGCATGGTTTCAAGGGTCACCTTGGAATAAACGGTAGCCAAGGAGTTATCACAACACAAGGTGCTCTTGACTAGGCCTTAATCTATGGGTCAAAGGATACTGACATGACACCTCCTAGGGTGTTTTACATGTATTCTAACAAGCAAAGTCTTAAGAAGAAAAAAGTATTTACAAGGGCCTTATATACACCTGTCAAGCTTCCCAAATAGATGGTTTCACAAAATTTTCCTAAATACAACTATATGCCATGATGCAGCTAACATTTATACATCCTAATGCATATGCTTCTACCAACTAATATGCCAAATAATCTAAATGCAATCCCAAATTCACATTGTTTATATCACATTGTTTATAGCGCATCAATCAAAATAAAGCCACATAGTCATTAACATAATGAGGATAAAGGAGATTGGAAATGTCATACCATGCGGTCTTCAATATCCTCATGTCTCGGATGTGGCGTAGTCGATCAATGTGAAAAAGGATGAACAAACACAATATATACAAGACTACACTATAATGGAAATGAACATGTTTTTGTGTTTTTGAAATTTTCAAATTTTTATGGTTTTTATGATTTATGAAATAAAAAGACATGTTTTGTATTTTTCAAAATTTTTCAATTTTTATCATTTTTTTTTGTTTTTAAAAGTCATGTTAGAATTTCCCATCCCCACAGTAGTATGGGCATTGTCCTCAATGGCCAATGCGATAGGAAATTATGCAAACTATATGAAATGCATGATTCCTAAGCTAAATGCAAATTCTATGACATATAAAGAAAAGTGAATGCAAACTAAGCTATGCTATATGATGCATGAAATTTTGTTTGGTTGGAGAGGACAATTTAGATTGACTACCAATGCATATGCATAAACTTCTCCAAACCAAAATAGACATTATTTCTAATGTCAAAAAGTGGGGGAGTTCATGCATAAGGATGCTATGCATGAAACTACAATTGTCATTTTGGATTTTAAATGTGGGAGCAATTAATTTATCATCACCCAAATGTTGCATAGGTAGAATAATAGTCCTACTTTTTTACGAGGACACCCAAGAATGAAATAATCAATTATAAAATAAGTTAACAAAACATGAAATTCTTATCATGAAAAAAGAAATGAGGGGGAATAAGAGAAACTTCACTTTGGCCTTGATGGGTGCCTCGTGCCCGCTCCATCTAGCTCATGAAGTGCTATTCAAAGGTTATCATCATTCCCTCCCAAATCACTATCCCAAGCTTCCCTCGATGCATCACTTTCATGGAAATCCATAAACTCATCTCCTTCGCTATCTAGCTCCACCGTGCCTTCACCACTTGATTTTTCACTCCCTTCACCTCCTTGACCATGTGCTCCATCATTAGCTCTCTCCGAATTTGGGAAAAGGATATGCATTTGGGCCCAAAAGAGAAGCATTCCCTCTTCGCTAATGATTCCTTGCCGAGCCATTTGGTGAAATTGTGGATACAAGGCATAATAATTATCCACATTGGCTTCAAA
Organism: Silene latifolia; assembly: GCF_048544455.1. Lineage (NCBI taxonomy): Eukaryota > Viridiplantae > Streptophyta > Magnoliopsida > Caryophyllales > Caryophyllaceae > Silene > Silene latifolia. The sequence continues at coordinate 196,106,468 of NC_133534.1, forward strand.
TTGTCGGAGATGCATCTCTTGAAGGATTCCCGTCACAAAATCATCCATAGGGAGGATGAAAGGATTCAGGTGGTTGTAAGGTTGGTATTGGAAGGGGTAAGGTGGTATCACAATCTTTTCATTATTAATCTTTTGTTGTTCATGTTGTTGATGTTGTGTTGGAGGTGGTGCTTGATTTGCTTGATTTGTACTTGTTGGGATGAGATATGATGGTATTGGAGAGAGAGAGAGCCTCGTCTTGGTGAAATTCTTGCTAATCCTTCTATTGGTAGGTAAATGGGAGTGTTCCACTTAGTAAGCCATTTAATCCTCTTTTCGTATCCCTCATGGGTCATCCAATGGTGTTGCCTAAGGATTAGCTCTTCATCGATCCTTGTGTTTCCCGGAAGGGGTACATATTCATTGTTTTCATTGAATTTGGGGTTAAAAAACTTGGCAAGCCTTGTGATAAGTCCCCCATTGACAATATGTTCTACACCATCATCGTCCCCATTCTGGAATTTAGCCCATTTCTCGAGAAGAACAAGGGGGCGTTAAAATGGTACCCGCTCCTTCCTTGAATTTTGAGGTAAGACTCCATGAAGACAAGATCCAGCTCATTCACTATTGCGGGATCTTGACGGGCAAGAAGAGTGCCGAATAGAAATCGGTATGTGAGCCTAATGATAGGATTTTGAATGTGAAAAGCTAAGCATTCTTTGATGTAAGAAAAATCCCGACCCGTCATTGATCTCCAAAGGGGTGCTATGCTATACATTCTTGGTTTTGATGTTCGGGTAGGCAAAACATCTAGCCCAAGCACACTAGCGTATTCAACAAGGGTCATCATCCTAGTGGTGTTTTCCAATCTAAATTCCACACATATGGTTTTGTTCAAGGTAGTGATTTTCAAGAAGCTCAAGAATTCAAGAACTAAAGATCGATAGGTATGCTCATGCATGTGAAATAAGGTTGAAAGACCAAACAATTCAAAGAGAGCTTCGGTTTGATGAAAGATTCCAAGTTTCCTCAAAGTCTTATGGCACATAAATTTAGTGGGTAGAATGGTCTTACCAAGAAGACGATGGAAAACAAGCCTTTGGACATCATTAACAAACTCTATGTTGGAAAACTCAATCAAGTTTTGTAAGATCAATTATTTCTTCATGTTCCCTCCTCAAAGTATTAATGTGAGAAGTAGATGAGCTCCCATTACCCTTGATCTTATTCTCTCTCTTTGTAATGATCCTCTTGGCCTCATCTTGAATGTAGATCTAGAATTGGACTTGTTGAATATGGAGATGTTCTTTGAAACCCTAGATTTTGGGGGTTTTTGTTTTTGAGGGGTAAATGAGTGCTTGAGATATGATTTGAGTTATATGAGAGGGGGTTTTATGTTTTAAAGTGGAAGGAAGGATGCGGTGTCATAAAATGTGTGGTAGGGTAGTCTTAATAAGCGAGAAAAATGGATGAATAGGACGGTAGGGCGACGAGCGGCTCGAGCACGGGACGCTCGGATCATAGCTCCTGGAGACGAGCGGATCTTATTGGAGAAGCTCGGATTCCAGGTCAGGAGAAATCCCATAGTTTTAATGCAACCAGGACGAGCGGATCTCTATGAGGACGAGCGTCTTGTTTGAGACGAGTGGATCCTTCTTAGGACGCTCGGATCTTCAGTCCGGGAAAAATCTCTTATACTTCAGAGTAGCCAGGACGCTCAAATGTCAGAGGAGACGAGCGTCTTACGGTCGGGATGCTCAAATTCTTTGTCAGTGCAGTGTCTCCAACTTGCAGGTACTCCAAGTGAAGCGGATTATATCCAGGACGCTCGGATACTTTCCTATATGAGCGGCTTCTCATTTGGGACGCTCGGGTTGCCTGGAATTTCTTCCCTCTTTATCCTCTTCTTTCTCAATTGGTGAAAGTGCTTCCCCACACTTGAATTTTTAAATCCTTCATTCATCAAAAAGGGTTAGTGACCCTCCCTCACTTACTATCATGGCAAGAATCATGCTTATGTAATAAAGTTAAAAATACAAGTAAGAAGAGTTAGTATATTTACAAATGGTGGTTTGGGGAGGACTCCACCAAACTCTCTCTTTGATGATATTCTCATGGAGGAGGAGGGCCCGAGGTAGGTGACCTTAACCTCTCCAATGAATCCTCCTTCATAATTTGGTTTCAATCTTTGGCCATTGACTTTAAATTTGCTCCCATCTTCCGACCTTATCTCGAAGTCTTAATATTTTCCTACCTCAGTGATCACATAGGGACCCAGCCATCTAGAGTTTAATTTCCCGGGAAAGAGTCGGTATCGGGAGTTGAAAAGAAGGACTTTGTCTCCCTTGTGCAAGGCCTTCTGCTTGATTCTCTTGTCATGAAGCAATTTTGTCCTCTCTTTGTAGATTTTGGCATTCTCATAAAATTGTAGTCAGAATTCCTCCAACTCTTGGATTTGCATCATTCTCTTTTGACCACTTAGTTTGAGATCAAGGTTAAGAGCTTTGATTGCCCAAAAAGCTTTGTATTCTAGCTCAATTGGCAAGTGGCATGCTTTCCCATAGACAAGTTTGTAAGGGGAGGCTCATATAGGAGTCTTATAGGCGTCCTATAAGACCAAAGAGCGTCATCAAGATTCATGCTCCAATCCTTACGAGTCTTGTTGACAACCTTCTCAAGAATTTGCTTGATCTCTCTGTTTGAAACTTCAACTTGACCGCTTGTTTGAGGATGATATCCCAAGCCGGTTCAATGTTGAACACCATATTTGGTCAAAAGGGATGTGAGCTTCTTTTCATTAAAATGTGTCCCTCCATCACTTATGATTGCTCTAGGGACTCCGAACCTTGGGAAGATTATTTTCTTGAAGAGTTTGGTGACCGTTTTGGCATCATCGGTTGGGGTAGCAATTGCCTCTACCCATTTTGAAACATAGTCAACGACCATAAGAATGTATTTGTTTCCCTTAGATGTCACAAACGGTCCTTGGTAGTCGATACCCCAAACATCGAAGATTTCCACCTCCAATATTCCTCGTTGTGGCATCTCATTCCTCCAAGAAATATTTCCTGTTCTTTGACAAGCATCACAATGGAGAATGAATTCCCTAGCATCTTGGAACATGGTAGGCCAAAAGAAGCCCAATTAAAGGATCTTAGCAATAGTTCTTCGTGCTCCATAGTGTCCACCATAAGGTGATGAGTGACATCCTTCCAAAACATCATGAATCTCCTATTGGGGTATTCACCTCCGGTAAAGTCTATCACTACACTCTTTGTAAAGATTGGGGTCATCCCAAAAATATCTCTTTACCTCGAACAAGAATCTCTTCCTTTGGTTGTAGTTCAAATTTGGAGGAAGAACTCTTCCAACAATATAATTGGCATCGTCGGGGAACCATGGAGTAGTATGCCTCTCAAGTTGTGAATGAATGGCCATCAAAATATCATCGGGCAAAGAGTCATTGATCGGTGTCTCTCCCTCTTCATCCTGAAATCAGATTCTCGACAAGTGATCTGCTACCACATTTTCGGCCCCCTTCTTATCTCTTATTTCTAAGTCAAATTCTTGAAGTAGCAACATCCATCTCAACAATCTTGGTTTTGCTTCTTTCTTTATCAAGAGATGTCGAAGAGCACGGTGATCCGAGAAAACAATCACTTTTGATCCAAGCAAATAGGAACGGAATTTGTCTAATGCATAGACAATGGAAAGGAGTTCTTTTTCGGTAGTATCATAATTCACTTGGGAGGAATCAAGAGTCTTGCTTATATAACAGATAGTATGCAAAGCCCTTCCTACCCGTTGGCCAAGAACCGCTCCAACGGCGTAGTTACTCGCATCGCACATGATCTCGAATGGTAGTTCCCTATTCGGTGGTTGAATGATCGGTGCCGAGATTAGTGCTTCCTTCATTCTATTAAAGGCTTCAACACACTCATTAGTGAATTTGAATTGGGCATCTTTAAGTAAGAGTTGAGTGAGGGGTTTTGCGATTTTTGAGAAATCTTTTTATAAAACGGCGATAGAAACCCGCGTGACCGAGAAAACTTCTCACCCCTCTAACATTCACGGGAGGTAGGAGTTTTGATACGGTCGTTTCTGTACCAAAAATAAATACCTAGATTACTACTAACTGAAGTCAACGGTAAGTAGGGTCGATCTCCACAGGGAGGCGGTTTACTATCTACTTGTCTATTCTATCTGTCTAATGTCACTATTGGGGGTTTTGATTGTGTTGACTATACTAATGAGACTAAGGCAAGAGGGAAAGGAATGCGAGAAATTAATAGTAAGAGAAGGGAAATATGCTAGGAGTCGGTCTACCGTGGCGGCTATACTATCGGGTCAACTGAGTCGATTAAATTATTGATAAGAAGAGTGAGGTCGTCACCTTTCGGTCCTTAAACCTACGATTATACCCTTTCGGTCTCTAATCGCCCTAGGGTCTCCCTAACTTAGCTTTCGCCCTAATTAGGTATCACCTATTGTAATTAAGCAAGCCTTCCCTTCCAATCTTTCAATCCAGGTCGGGGGTAACTAATTAAACGGTCTCCTGCATGCATTCATTCAACCTAATCACAATTATATTGCTTAATACAATTCTTGTCGCAAAACTAATCTAATCATGTCGATCCTAACATATTGCTACCACGGTTTCCCTAGTCCTAACATATTAAAGGAATTAGCTACGCATGGCTCGGGATACTACACTAGCAATTGCTAATCTAATAACATAAGACATGGCAACTAAATAAAGAAATAATAAAAGAAATAAAGAAACAAGGAAGAATAAAAGGGAAAGATTAAATTACTGAATTAATGATCCAGGAACAAGGAAGAACAAAAGTAACAGGGACAGTGTATTCAAAATAATCCGAGTGGAGAAGCCCCCTAAAACTCACGTCCTAACTCCTATTTATAAGAAAATAGGATTATTAATTAACCTAATGACGGAAATAAGCTAAAAAGCCCAAACCCATAGCGAATCCACTCGATCGAGTGGTTTTAAACTACTCGATCGCGCAAATCAGAGCTCAGACCACTCGATCGACCAGAAAAACTGCTCGATCGACTAAATGCTAAAATGAAACTGGTCGATCGACCAGAAAATCTACTCGATCGACTTATTACTCAACGTAAAACCACTCGATCGACTAATAAATCACTCGATCGAGTGGATCTTGACTTCAGCAGCTCATAAATCTCGTTAATTTGACTTTGACTTGTCCTTTTAGCTCCCGAAATAGCTTCACGCATCCCAAGACAGCTATAATTCCGCTCCAAATTCACTCTTCCTCCAAATGCATGCAAAACGGACGATAAATGGCTTGTTTCCACTACTTTTGGATTCATCCCTGCAAATAAGATAAAGTAACCCAAAGTAGCATATTCGGGGCATTTCGTAGCATAAAACCACGATAAAATCATAGAAATACGTGCATAAAATAGGCTAAAAAGACTATATAAAATGCACGTATCAAATCTCCCCAAACCAAACCTTTACTCGTCCTCGAGTAAACTAAATGCAACTAATGGAACAGAAAAGATAACTCAGAGCTAGCTACAAATGCACACTTAAGCCAATTTAATGCAAGCAAACTAATCACTTATAGCAGACAGTCAAATGCAAACGAGTTATAGGATGTTTATAATAAAGCTGAACCATCGACCTTGCACGACCTTTAATAATGGACTCTCACGGGTCACTCTTATCTCATGAAGCAAAGGGTGACACAAATATGTAAGAGAGAAAGAAAAATAGTCGCTCACCTAGACTACGACCCACATAAACATGCATGCAACTAATATGATAGACAATTCTAGCTACCGTACACACATTCCAACCAACAAGGTCTTGTCACAGCCGAGGGCTTACAAAAATATGGTAAAGTGAGGCAATGGGTAATAAAAGGCAAAACATTTATGGGAATGTGGAGGTATAGGTGATCAAGCTAGTACCTAAACAGAACCATATATCAACATCCATTTCCAACTCAATTATGAATTAAGCACATGCCCTTTATTTGGCATAAAATCTTACCAAACCGAACTGAAAATACTCCTCAAATGATATAAGATAGAACATAGGAGCGAAACCGATCAACCAACCAACATCTTTTTCGAATTTTTCTTTCTATTTCTATTTTTTTCGGTTTCTTCTTTTCTTTTCTTTTTCCGAATTCCTTTTTCAAATTCTTTTTTTCGGATTCTTTTTTTCAACTTTTTTTTTCTTTTTTCACGTCTTTTTTCATCATCCTCCTTTTCTTCATAAATTACCAACTCCGAATCAACAGAATACAAGCCAAAATTTGATACAATAGACAATATACCGCAAAAACAATCTAAACTAGCTTGACAAGGCAGGCTAAATTTGGAATGTAGCTAAGGGGTCAACATGCAAATTTGGCTAATGTGGAGTTTATGGGTAAAAAATGAAAGAAAGGGGAAATTGTAAGCACCTCCCTCCATGTGACACCAACCACTAACCCGAATGTATGACGGCAAAAAGCAATTGAATTTCATATACGTGCAAATTGATGATACATGTTATGCAAGGAGTAACTACTCACAATCCTACATGAAACTGGTCACAAATGACACCAGTTTATAAGGCTCTAAATCTTAGAATATATAAGTAGGTTGCCAAAATTTCAGGTCAAGTCTATTCGTTCAGCAAATTTTAACATTAACTCGTAGATATGCAAAAAGACAAAGCTAAAAAGATAATAGTTCAATGCAAGGCTTAAGCAAAAAGACAAATGCAGTGCAATTTCATCATTGAAATCTACCGTTCCGACTCAACCTACATGCGAAATTAAACGTGAAATTTTTGAATTTTTAACAATTTTTCGAATTTTTATTGAATTTTTGATTTTTAACAAAAATAAACAACAATGCAAACATAAATTAAATGTGATAACTGAAATGCAGTAAAAACAATATGCAGACACAGATATGGATGCATAACCTCCCCAAACCAAGCCGTACAATGCCCCCATTGTACCAAAACATGGAAAGGAAATGCAAACTAAAAGAGAAAGAGAGTAAATACGGAAAACTTACAAGATTGCGCGAATAAGGGACCTCCCCAAACCGACCCTGAACATGGGAGGTTGCTAAAGGCCCGAAAAACTGTCACAGGAAGCTAATCCAAGTCAATCGAGTGAATGGGCATCCAAAACTACTCGATCGAAAGGAATAGTTGTCGATCGAGTAGTTCTCTATTTTGCAGGTGCTCGATCGAGGAGAAAAAGTGCTCGAACGAGAGGATTTATCAGCAAAAGTGCTCGATCGAGTACAAAAAGTACTCGATCGAGTGATCCTCAGCGTGTTCCTGCAAAATGCAAATAAAAACAGCCCGCAACTAACAAAAAAAAGCATACTGAGATAGTTTATGGTATGAAAACCATTTATTACAACTGAAATGAAATAAAATGAAAAATAAATTCTCCGGGTTGCCTCCCGGGTAGCGCTAGCTTCAGTCAGGTCCCAGCTCGACCTTCTTTTCTTCGAGGCTCTCTAATTAATCACAATCAAAACAGCTCAAAGCGCGCAGTATGAGATCGTACATCTGCGCATGTGCTACACAGAAATGTAAGTAACACCATAGTGGAATAAAGAAATAGGAAATAAAAGTATGTAAACATTTAAGTCTAACAAATTTCCTATGAGAGCTCCTAAATTTATCCACAAAATATAGGAGCGCGGGAGCAATAAATGATAAATTAAGGTCCCGATTCAGATTAGCAATTTTGACATGACAAGTACGGTGAAAATTCGTTAAATTATACGTCCACATGGGAGGGGGTATATTATTGAAATACGAAGCATGAGTAGTATGAGGCATTATATTATTCAAAACAACAATAATGGAATTATCGTTAACTACCTCCGGTTGGTTGCTCTCAACGATGGAATCATAGATAAAAGAGTGTAATACCTCATCCGTGCTAGGAGCAAATACCGACTAAGCTGTCCTTTCGTCGCCCTCAGTGGAATTCGTCCCGTAAATCTTAGCCTCAAGCGCATCCAGCTCGGCCTTGAAAAGGGGAGGCTCACCATAGCCGTTGTCATCATCAAAATCGTCATCTAGAATGAACCCAAGTGACGTATCAATGCTCTCGCTGGCCAACTCACTCGATCGAGCAGAATTATTACTTGATCGAGCACTTTCCTCCTGCATTTCACTCGATCGAGTAGAAATATCACTCGATCGAGAACTTTATTCTGGAAATTCACTCGATCGACTAATATAAGTCACTCGATCGAGTGATTCTTTCTGCACAGCGCTGCAATCTTCGTGTAAACTAGTGCGATATGATAGAAATTCGCCGTCCGAGTCATAAAATTCATCCTCAGCATTGGGCAACACGGGTTCTCCATGGGAAAAACCGCTCTCAGTAAAGTACACCTCTTCTGGTTGCCAACTATCCGACTCAGCTGCTAACTGAGCAATTTTAGACTCGAGCTTCTCAAATCGCGCACAAGTGCGTCTATCATAATCTTGCATTTGGGATGCAAGTGTCTCCAACAACGATTTCAGCTTCGCAATCTCTTCTTTCGGTATATCAGGAAGATCTTGTTGCGGTGGCCATTGATAGGGTGGATGTGGCGGCGCAATTACAGTTGCTTGACTAACTCGTCCCCAAAGCCTGAACTCGAGGAGCTCGTCAGTTCCTGCCATGCAAAGGACTGATTTGTGCTCAGTAGAACCACATCTCCCGCAGCAAATCACCTGCTGTTCCATATAATGGGACATCGGTGATGGGTCAAAGGTACTCAAGCCTTCCCTTTGACGATCTTTCACCTAGAACTGTCTAGGTAGGACCTGTAGGGCCTATCAAAATAGCACTCAAGGAGAAAGATTAGAACTGCCTCAAGGAATAAATTCCTTGAGGCTTAAAACAGACAAATAAAACAAGTAAATAAATAGTTGCCTCCCCGGCAACGGCGCCAAAATTTGATACGGTTGTTTCTGTACCAAAAATAAATACCTAGATTACTACTAACAGAAGTCAGCGGTACGTAGGGTCGATCTCCACAGGGAGGCGGTTTACTATCTACTTATCTATTCTATCTGTCTAATGTCACTATTGGGGGTTTTGATTGTGTTGACTATACTAATGAGACTTAGGCAAGAGGGAAAGGAATGCGAGAAATTAACAGTAAGAGAAGGGAAATATGCTAGGAGTCGGTCTACCGTGGCGGCTATACTATCGGGTCAACTGAGTCGATTAAATTATTGATAAGAAGAGCGAGGTCGTCACCTTTCGGTCCTTAAACCTACGATTATACCCTTTCGGTCTCTAATCACCCTAGGGTCTCCCTAACTTAGCTTTCGCCCTTATTAGGTATCACCTATTGTAATTAAGCAAGCCTTCCCTTCCAATCTTTCGATCCAGGTCGGGGGTAACTAATTAAACGATCTCCTGCTTGCATTCATTCAACCTAATCACAATTATATTGCTTAATACAATTTTTGTCGCAAAACTAATCTAATCATGTCGATCCTAACATATTGCTACCACGGTTTCCCTAGTCCTAACATATTAAAGGAATTAGCTACGCATGGCTCGGGATACTACACTAGCAATTGCAAATATAATAACATAAGACATGGCAACTAAATAAAGAAATAATACAAGAAATAAAGAAACAAGGAAGAATAAAAGGGAAAGATTAAATTACTGAATTAATGATCCGGGAACAAGGAAGAACAAAAGTAACAGGGACAGTGTATTCGAAATAATCCGAGAGGAGAAGCCCCCTAAAACTCACGTCCTAACTCCTATTTATAAGAAAATAGGATTATTAATTAACCTAATGACGGAAATAAGCTAAAACGCCCAAGCCCATAGCGAATCCACTCGATCGAGTGGTTTTAAACTACTCGATCGCGCAAATCAGAGCTCAGACCACTCGATCGACCAGAAAAACTGCTCGATCGACTAAATGCTAAAATGAAACTGGTCGATCGACCAGAAAATCTACTTGATCGACTTATTACTCAACCTAAAACCACTCGATCGACTAATAAATCACTCGATCGAGTGGATCTTGACTTCAGCATGTCATAAATCTCGTTAATTTGACTTTGACTTTTCCTTTTAGCTCCCGAAATAGCTTCACACATCCCAAGAGAGCTATAATTCCGCTCCAAATTCACTCTTCCTCCAAATGCATGCAAAACGGACGATAAATGGCTTGTTTTCACTACTTTTGGATTCATTCAGGGCCGGCCTTTAGGGAGTGCAGCCTGTGCGGCCGCACAGGGCCTCCAAATTTGGAGGGCCCAATTCTGTTACTGGATTAAGGATAAATATTTATTAACACAGCTTGGAATGTAATTGTTCAGTGGCGCAGATGGTAGAAGCGCAGCTACTCTAAAGTAATAATGCGAGTTCGAACCCTGCTATATGCATTTTTTTAACTTTTTGCAATGTGCGGCCCACTTGCTCATTAGTTTTCTCCTTTTTATGGGTTTTCAATCTGTTGTCAATTGGCCTATAGTAGCAGTCTAGCACCTTTCACTTTAATTTAACCTTTTAGCTATATTTTCAATTTCAATATTTTTTTTATTCCTATTACACATTTTTCACGCTGTTATACAATTGATAGCTAACTAATTTATTTTGGGAGAAGATATGGATAAAGTTGATAAATTTACTAATGACTATATTAAAAATGGCTAAAGTTAGTCATCTATTAAAATGTCTTTGATTATAAATAAGACGCGATATTAATTTACACATATGGATTAGATTAAGATATTTAATTTTTCTACAATAAAGTGGAAAATTCAGAAAAGAAAATATTTTACCCCAAATAAAATATCTCATAATTTTGTAAACGTAATGTTAGGCTCTGTAAGTAGCTGAAAACTGAAAAGGTAGCTGAAAACTGAAAAGGTAACTGATAAGGTACCTGGAAATTATGAACTGATAAGGTAGCTGATTATATAAAAAAGTGTTTGACAAACTAACTGAAAAGGTAACTGATTTTGATGAAATGACGTAAAAGGATATAATAATTACTTAATAGTATAAATTTAAGGGGTAAAAACGGAAAATCAAAACAAATCAGGTACCCGAAATCTCAAATGCTACCCTAGGTAGCATTTCATTTCAGGTAGCTTAGTTGGTTAAATAAGCTACTTGCCAAACGCGTACAAAAAAATAAGGCACCTGAAATTTTGGTCAAATAAGCTACTTTGACCAAATCAGGTACCTGAAATGCCTTACCAAACGGAGCCTTACTATACGGAGTATATTTTGTTCGTGATACAAATATCGTAACAAGCTTTTTGAACGATATGGAAAATTTACTCGGGGCCTCATTATAATATCTCGCACAGGGCCCCCGAAATCTCAGGGACGGCCCTGGATTCATTCCTGCAAATATGACAAAGTAACCCAAAGTAGCATATTCGGAGCATTTCGTAGCATAAAACCACGATAAAATCATAGAAATACGTGCATAAAATAGGCTAAAAAGACTATATAAAATGCACGTATCAAATTTCCCCAAACAAAACTTTTACTCGTCCTCGAGTAAACTAAATGCAACTAATGGAACAGAAAAGATAGCTCAGAGATAGCTACAAATGCCTTTGATACGGTCGTTTCTGTACGAAAAATAAATACCTAGAATACTACTAACAGAAGTCAGCGGTAAGTAGGGTCGATCTCCACAGACAGGCGGTTTACTATCTACTTGTCTATTTTATCTGTCTAATGTCACTATTGGGGGTTTTGATTGTGTTGACTATACTAATGAGACTAAGGCAAGAGGGAAAGGAATACGAGAAATTAACAGTAAGAGAAGGGAAATATGCTAGGAGTCGGTCTACCGTGGCGGCTATACTATCGGGTCAACTGAGTCCATTAAATTATTGATAAGAAGAGCGAGGTCGTCACCTTTCGGTCTTTAAACCTACGATTATACCCTTTCGGTCTCTAATCGCCCTAGGGTCTCCCTAACTTAGCTTTCGCCCTAATTAGGTATCACCTATTGTAATTAAGCAAGCCTTCCCTTCCAATGTTTCGATCCAGGTCGGGGGTAACTATTTAAACGGTTTTCTGCATGCATTCATTCAACCTAATCACAATTATATTGCTTAATACAATTCTTGTCGCAAAACTAATCTAATCATGTCGATCCTAACATATTGCTACCACGGTTTCCCTAGTCCTAACATATTAAAGGAATTAGCTACGCATGGCTCGGGATACTACACTAGCAATTGCTAATCTAATAACATAAGACATGGCAACTAAATAAAGAAATAATAAAAGAAATAAAGAAACAAGGAAGAATAAAAGGGAAAGATTAAATTACTGAATTAATGATCCGAGAACAAGGAAGAACAAAAGTAACAGGGACAGTGTATTCGAAATAATCCGAGAGGAGAAGCCCCCTAAAACTCACGTCCTAACTCCTATTTATAAGAAAATAGGATTATTAATTAACCTAATGACGGAAATAAGCTAAAACGCCCAAACCCATAGCGAATCCACTCGATCGAGTGGTTTTAAACTACTCGATCGCGCAAATCAGAGCTCAGACCACTCGATCGACCAGAAAAACTGCTCGATCGACTAAATGCTCAAATGAAACTGGTCGATCGACCAGAAAATCTACTCGATCGACTTATTACTCAACCCAAAACCACTCGACCGACTAATAAATCACTCGATCGAGTGGATCTTGACTTCAGCAGCTCATAAATCTCGTTAATTTGACTTTGACTTGTCCTTTTAGCTCCCGAAATAGCTTCACGCATCCCAAGACAGCTATAATTCCGCTTCAAATTCACTCTTCCTCCAAATGCATGCAAAACGGACGATAAATGGCTTGTTTTCACTACTTTTGGATTCATTCCTGCAAATAAGACAAAGCAACCCAAAGTAGCATATTCGGGGCATTTCGTAGCATAAAACCACGATAAAATCATAGAAATACGTGCATAAAATAGGCTAAAAAGACTATATAAAATGAACGTATCAAGTTTCTCTATCACCTCAACTTTAGCTTTATCGAATTCGATGCCCTTTTCCGAGATTAAATGACCCAAAACATTACCTTCATTGACCATAAAGTGACACTTTTCCCAATTCAAAAAGAGACTAACATCTTCACATTTTTGCAATACAAGAGAAAGATTATGCAAGCAAGAGTCCAAGTCTTTTCCATAAACGCTAAAATCATCCATAAAGACTTCCATTATGGTTTCTAGATAGTCAGAGAAGACACTCATCATGCATCTTTGGAAAGTAGCGGGGGCATTACATAAGCCAAAAGGCATTCTCCTATATGCAAACGTACCATAAGGGCATGTGAAGGTGGTCTTATGTTGGTCATCCGGGTGTATTGGGATTTGGAAGAATCCCGAATACCCGTCATGGTAGCAAAAGAACTTGTTAGATGCTAACCTCTAAAGCATTTGGTCAATGAATGGTAAGGGGAAATGATCCTTTCTTGTTGCGGAATTCAATTTTCGATAGTCAATACACATACGCCAACCGGTGATCTTCCTTGTGGGTGTTAGCTCATTCTTCTCATTTGTTACCAACGTGGTACCTCCTTTCTTAGGTACCACTTGAACGGGGCTAACCCACAAGGAATCCAATATAGGATATATGATTCCCGCATCAAGTAACTTCATAACCTCCGCTTTTACAACTTCTTACATGTGGGGGTTTAATCTCCTTTGAGATTGGATGGTAGGTCTATGGTCTTCTTCTAGATGAATTCTATGCATGCAAAAATTAGGACTTATCCCCTTAAGATCATCTAGACTATAACCTATAGCCTTTTCATGTTGTTTCAACACATCAAGCAATTTTCCCAATTGGTTCTCATCAAGTTTGTCATTAACAATCACGGGTTTAGTCTTAGATTCATTAAGGTAAGCATATTTCAAATTTGGTGGAAGGGGTTTTAGAGTTGGAACTTGTACCTCGCTTTCTTCCATTGAGGATTCATTAAGGACTTGCTCCATTTCCATTAGACATTCCATTCTCATGCCATATTCAACTTGTTCTTCAAGCTCACTAATCTCGTCATACTCAAATTCCATGACAAATTCTTCTAGCTCCTCGGCTTCTATGATATCGTCTTCTATGGCTTGTTCTTCTTCTATGGGTTGATATGCTTCCACAAGAATGTTATGTACCAATACGGATTGCTCATGAGTAAATTCTTTGTTGGCTAGAGCGGCCTCAAGAAGATCTACTTCCAACTCCCAATGCATATTTTTGGCCTCACTTGCTTCTAAGGCTTCCAATGCTTGCATGAGGTCTTTGAAGAAAGGTATACTCATGTGGTCCTCAACAAAACAATCTATAATATCCATCTTGAAAAATGCGCTAAGAGAAAAAGATGAGAAGTCCCTTGAGGATTTTTACTTCCCCAAGATAAAGAAAGACACAAAATAAAATAAATCAAAGAAAATCAAATCAAGCTAACACCGTCCCCGGCAACGGCGCCATTTTTGGTTCGTCGGTTTTGTTACTTGTCGTCAAAAGTTACCTTGACCAAAACCATATTTATAACTTCACAAACTATTCTACTCTTTGTATAGAGGTAATTAAAGGTCGGATCCCAAGGGACGGGTATTGATGTAGGATTTTCGACTGCAAATGGTTGTGTCTAAGGGTGTCACAATTTGGGTTGAGATAGGAGATCAACTAAACTAATCAACAATGTAAATAAAGTAATGAAAGAAATCAATATGATTAAGATGAGATGTACACAATTGATTAAAAGCACTAGGGTGTCATGGGTTCATAGGGCATTCATGGGATTTGATCATACAAACATGTTTTATACTAGATGCAAGCACTTATTGTTGTGATAGGATCGAGTTGGTTTATGTCTTACAATCCCTAAGAAGGTTTGGGTCTCGGAGCCGAATCGATTAGATTGTACAACACCTACAAGTCGACTTAATCCTCCCTATCCAACTATATTCATGGTCTAATGAGACTCGAGTTGGTTTATGTCTTACAAGTCTCATTGAAAAGGTAAGTGATGGGTAAAAAATGCAAGGATTCATAGGCTCGCGTTTCATCAATCATAACATGTGCATAAGTTGAAATCACAACAAGCAAGCAAATTAGTTATGAAAACATATTAGATTAAGCATGAATCAATCCCAATGTTGGTTTCCCCTAATTCCCTATTAACCCTAGTTAAGGAAACTACTCACTCATTATCAAGTTTAACATGCTAACAAGGTTGTTAATCATACTAGCAAGGTAAAACATGATGAACAAATGAAGATGATTAACAATAATTAAAAAGGGATCAAGAGAGAATTATACCTATAAAGATGATTCCAAATAATAAAGCAAAGAATAATAGAAGTACTTGATGATTTATGGAAGGTTGTCAATCCTCCAAATAAACCCAAATTATCTTCTAATTACCCAAAATAAATGATGAACAATAGAGAAGTTAAGGAAAGATTAAGAAATGATATTTGTATTAATGCTAAATTAAGAGTTGATTACAAGTGTAAGAGAGTATTAAGACTTGATTAGGGTAAGATTAAGATGATATGCTAATCTAGGTAGTACCAAGGAGTATTTATAGTAAAGATTAGGTACATAAATTAGGGTTACTAAGGGCTTAAATGACTATTAAGACCCTTAAGAAAAGTTGAGGAAGTGCTCCTCTCCAAGGAGATGCTCATCTCCGTTTTGGTAGTCTCCAGGAAATACGCTCGTCTCGAGCGTCTAGGCAGTAGGCACGGTGGAGTCTGTAAGGGAATCCGAGCAGATCAGGGGAGTGACGCTCAGGTTGGTTGGCCTCAAGACGAGCGTCTTGGCATCGGGACGCTCGGATTGGTGGGTAGGGAGACGCTCGGATTGGCAAGGAGCCGCTCAGATCCTGGGTCAGGCACTTCTCTTTTCTTCTTTCCTCAACAATCCTCGAGGATCTTGTTGAGGATTCAAGAATCATTTCATCGCTGCCCAATCTACTTTATTATCTACATAGGCCTTCTAGTATCGCCTTCCCTTTGATGCTTGGTCATTGAATTCGATCAATTTAGCTCCATTTTGCCATGAAAATGCAAGGTTTGCACTCCTCTCCTACCAAGGAAACAAAACTTCAAAGAATATGCAAAATGGGAAATTAAAGATAGTAAAAGACCCAATTAAGCATTAGAAATCATAGGAACGAGGCTAATTCGGGGACTAAATATGCTCAAATATGAGTCACATCACTCATAACCTCTGGCAATGGTGTATTCACTTCCTTTTTACACCGTCCACACATTTTGTCGATATGCTGGTTCCATATGAGCCCTAACCTAACATAATTTCTTCGAGTACCAACTTCCATTAGAACTTGGCATATAAGTATCCCAATCAGTGTTTCTAAGATAGGTATGATGCACCCATTTGACCCATAAATGATCAGTCTTGGTTGTAATCCACCAAATTAGCATACCCACAACAGCCTTGTTCCACATAATGTCATCCTTCAGTCCCTGTCCTCCTTCTATTTTGGGTTTGCAAATTTTATCCCATGCCACCAGAGGTGTCCTTATATAATCCACTCCCCCATCTCATATAAAATTTCTGCAAATGGACTGAATTCTAGCCAACACTACATTAGGTAGAATAAACATGGAAGCCCAGTAGTTGTGATATGTTTTCAGGACTGCCTTGATCAGAATTAATCTCCCTGCATAAGATAATTTCCTGGCACCCAACCCTCTAATCTTGTTTACAATTTTCTCAATGAGAGGTTTGCAATCATGTGCATTAAGTCTGGTACTCTTTATAGGAACCCCCAGGTATTTGAAGGGCAGTGTCCCTTCTATGAAATCTGATACCTGCAAAATCTCAGCCTTCAAGCTCTCCTTCACTCCATTAAAGTAAGCATTGGACTTACCTTTGCTCAATTTTAACCCTGAAGATTTGGAGAAGGTAGAGAAAGTTCTCAGAATAACGATAATAGAGTGTGAATCACCTTTACAAAATAAGAGGAGATCCTCTGCCAACATCAAGTGAGTGAGCTTCAAAGGTTTGCAAAGTGGGCGATAGTTGAATTGCTTGATCTGAGTAATATGTACTATCAGTCTAGACAAGTATTCCATACAGATTGTGAACAATAAAGGTGAAAGGGGATCCCCTTGTCTCAAACCCCTTTGGCCCTTGAAAAATCCAAACATATCCTCATTTAATGTTAGGGAATAAGATGCAGTAGTCACACACTGCATTATCCATCCTATGAATTGTTTAGGGAACTTTAAAGCCACCATCATCTGTTCTAAAAAACCCACTCCACTGTGTCATAAGCTTTCTGTAAGTCAATCTTGATAAGGCATCTAGGAGACACAGTACTTCTGCTATACAATCTTATAATGTCTTGGCAAACCAAGATGTTTTCCATGATGCTCCTACCTTGGATGAATCCACCCTGATTTGTGGCAATTAAATCAGGCAACACAGTTGCCAGTCTATTGCACACAGTTTGGATATACATTTATATAGAACATTACAACATGCTATAGGCCTATATTCCAAAATAGAAGTGGGAAAATGTTTGCTATTGAATTCCATTTTGGAAAACATTCCCTATTTAAGATGATATTTAACCCGTCTTAAGCTGAAAACGGATAATGCCGTCTTAAACAACATCACCTGGTATGTAATTTGTGACTACCATTTTACGGTACCACCTGAAAATGTGGGAATTATTTGTGAGTACCATGTTTGTCTAATGTGAGAATTATTCCGTCAAAAATTGCATAAAATCCGTCGTAAATCTTTTTAAGCTGTCTCTATTGCAATTTTTAGTTTTTGCAATGTTGTCGAAGCTGGGTGATTTGCAAAGGAAACTCGTCAAAGAACCAGAGGCGGATTTAGGAAGGCGTGGTGGGTGAGCAAATGGCCACTATGAAACTTCATAAATATCACTAATTTTTATTTCAGGCGGCTGTCTGAACCCTTTAGACGCCCTTATATGATCATTTTTATCTTAAATTGTACTTCCTCCATTCAACTCCACTCTACCACTTTCAATTTTCTACACTATTTACAAATCAACCTTCAATTTCAATTTTCTCTTAATACATAAGTGAAAATATATTCATGTGAGATCTTGTTTGATTCGTCTTTAGAAATACATTAAAAATATCTAACTTTTATAATTTTTGCAAATACCTAGCTAACGATATTTACCGTGTAAAACACGCGTTGACAAACATGATAAAGTAAAGTGGTAGAGTAGAGTTAAATGGAGGAAGTATCTATTTAAACTGAGTAATTTTTAATGGTAAAATATTATCATTTAAATTGTGGCAGATTTAGATGGGTCATATATGGCGCATGCATCTGAAACCTTCAAACGAAAATGACCGTCTGAAGGGAGGAAGGCCTTCTGCATAAATATTTAAGTTGAAGTGCAATCACTAATCATGTGAATGGGAATGCTGTAGCACAGTTAATAAGTGGCTTAAGTTGTTGTTAGGTGTCTTGTGTTCAATTCCTATCAAGGCATTGTTTTATAAACAACTAGTCTTAAATCTGTGCAAATTACACAGGTATGCTGTTTAAAATTTGTTACTACAAAAAATGAACACCGCCGGTGCCTTAGTCGACCCGAAAGGAATCACCACATACTCATAGTAACCATACCGCGATCGAAAGCTGTCTTATGAATATCTTCATCCGCAATACTCAACTGGTGATAACCCGACCTCAGATCAATCTTTGAAAATGGCCCGGCTCTACTCAACTGGTAAATAAGATCATCAATCCTCGGCAAAGGATATCTGTTCTTCACCGTAACATGGTTTAGCTCTCGGGAGTCGATTCACAGCCTCATACTACCGTCCTTGTTTTTCACGAATAGAACTGGCTCACCCCAAGGCGATACACTTGGTCGAATGTAACCCTTATCCAAGAACTAGTTCAGCTGCTTCTTTAACTCTTCCAACTTTTTTGGTCCCCTATAGTATGGAGCCTTAGATATAGGTCTTGTCCCCGGTTTGAGCTCAACACTGAAATCAATGTCCCTCTTAGGATGTAACCTTGGTATCTCTCCCGGAAAGACATCATCGAACTCACTTACCACTGGTATCTTTGCTGCTGACGGCTCCTCCACCACTCCAGAAGAAAAGTCTTGACGGATAATCCATCAGAACCCATCAGAGACAAATGCCGCGTTATATTTGACAATGGCGCCATTATTGAGGGACAAATACTGATGGAAATTCTGTCAGGAATCCGTGTAATATTAAAATCCTGACGGAAATTCCGTTAGGAAAGTCAATATACTGTTGACTTTCCTGACGGATTTTCTATCAGGGTTACCATTCATATAAAGGATAAATTGAAAATAATTGAGAGATAAATCCTGATGGAAATTCCGTCAGGAACCCGTGTAATTTTAAATTCCTGACGGAATTTCCGTCAGGAAAGTCAATATACTGTTGAATTTCCTGACAGAACTTTTTTTTAAAGTGAATCAGAACTCGAAGAGATCCGGTCACTCTAACACTCAATTTCCCCAAAAGGCTCGATCAAGTCTATAACAAGCTCAAGATGAAGAGTTTATGATCAAGATGGAAGAGAAGATCCTATCACTGAAGATCTCTAGGAAGATTAGCTATTATAGGACTTCATCTAATAACAGTATCTTAAGAAGTAATATTGGGAAGGTAAAGTTATAGCTATTATACCTATAACATTACTTACCAAAGTTAAAGTTATAGCTATTTCTACGATAAATTTGGGTTGCATTTGAAGGCACGATTTTAATGGTTTTAAAATAATTTTTCAAAAGATACAATTCTTCAAATATGTTTTGAGATCGTGTGTGTATATGTTAGAGGTGAAATACGGTTTAGTCGATAAACTTTAAATAATTAATTACATAGATATAAAATAAAAAGTGGGCATAAGTTTTTAAATACTCAATTCACCCCCCCCTCTCGAGTATTTCGACTGTGATAGACTCTTCAATTGTTATCAGAGCCTCATTCTCTTGATTGCCTAACCGCAAAGAGGCTGATCCGTCTATCCTTTTATCTTTTTATTTTAATTTATTTTCGCTGCCTTATACGTGTGAAATGGATTCCAAGTATCTTATGTGTCCTATCTTTGATGGGAAGAATTATGGACTTTAGAAAAACGTGATGACACACTACATAAAAGGACATGATTGGGAGTGCTGGACGATCATTAAGAATGGAGCACACAAAATTTTGGTCGCATCTTCCGATGGCACTACCTATGAAAAAAAGGAAGAAGACTATATTGAGGCCGATTACAAGAAGGCAGAGAAAAACTCGAAAGCGATAAGCCTGTTGCAAAATGGGATGACATCAACTGAATTCGATCGTTTTTCTTCTTGCACTTCGGCCAAGGAAATATGGGATGGTCTTTAATTGGCCTATGAAGGAACGTCGGCTGTTAGAAGTATCATATTGACTTGCTAATTAAAAAATATGAACTTTTTAAAATGGAAAAGAATGAATAAGTAGATAGCATGTCTTCACGATTCTCTACTATCGTCAATGAGCTAAAAAATCTTGGTAGAACTTTTAACTCCGAGGATATTGCTAGAAAAGTACTTAGGAATTTAACCAAGAAATGGCGTCCCACGGTCACGGTCATGGAGAAATTAGAGATCTCACTTCTCTACCTTATGCATAACTTATTGGGGCTCTTATGGCTCATGAAATCGTCCTGGATGATGATGAGGCCGAGACCAGTAATAGTAAGAGCATGGCTCTACAAGCTTCTGCTAAGGAAGATGACGATTGTAACACCCCCATTTATTTAGGAGCCTTTAGCTAGACATTCCGAAATAAATGGAACTGTTACCATCTCGGTTTCCCGAGGTAGTGAATAACAAAGACCAACTCACCAAAGTACTTTAAATTAAAACTTAATGATTACCTGTTTATTACAATTTAACTAACTAAAACTTAATATAAAATAATTACAACTCGTAGCGGAAATAAATAATGTGATATAATTATTCTATGTGATCTAGACTTCAACTATGGTCAAACTCAAGCTCTCATCCCAATGCTCCCAAGTCAGCTAATCTTTGGTACCTGTCAAATCTGCTCCTCATAAAACGGTTCACCGCATGTGTCGACGAATACACAGTCAACCGCGAGGTTGAGTAGGAATAAATAGTAACAACAAAAACATAAGATAACAATCCAATTTCCTTTTTCATTGCACAACCCCCTGACGACGTGCTCCATCCTTTTACTTAGCACACCTCCCTTAACAATGTGCTCACAATACTTTGGTACCCCTCCCTTAACAACGTACCGCCAACATGTAATAGTACCCCTCCCTCACAACGTGTATATTACCATCACCCCAGTGTACAAACTCCCTCAACAATGTACAACTGACTGTCGCACAGCTTTTCACAATAATCATGTTTACAATCAACGATAACAATTCAATTCACCTCATCAATATTGTCAACACAAATCAATATAACTCACCTTTCCAACAATTATGATATTATCAACCAACATATACAATAAGAATATCCCTCCCAACAACTACAATAATACCAACCAACACAATTCACATACGATCAATTCACTTTAACATAAGCCATCTAATAAACCAAACATTATCGAATTAAAGTTGAGTAGGATTTGTCCCTACCTGGCAAGCAATTCCGAATAATGCAATCTACTAAAAATATTCTTCAACAAACCCGTTCCACAAGTCCGTCACCTATAGATAAATAATATATTTATAATTACTTAATTATTTACTTTATTCAAATCATATCATTTATTATAAATTAATTAATTATGTTAATCATAATCTTGTATAATTATAAATTACGTTTTAATAAGTAAACCCGTCCACCCAATAAAAACCCGACTCAAATAAATAAAACCCAACCCAATAACCAACCCACGTACAACATCCCCAAATTACCCGTGAAAAACCCATAACACAAACCACATACAATCCCGTCGAAATCGTTGTTCACTACCCTTCCTAAACCCGTCCTTCACGGCGCTTCCTTGACCACCATTAGCCCGGCCCAATCCTACCACCTCCTAGCCCACACCACGATGAACACCTAAGACCCAAACCACCAGCCAAACCGCCACCAGCAGCCCCCAAACATCCCGCCCTAACAGTCCCCTTCAAAGCCCGTCACAACCAACATCACACCCTCACTCACCTCTTAAACAACCCTACGACCACCAGTGCCAACCACTGTGGTCTCCCTTGACCCACGGTGGTCTCACCTCTGACCAAGACTACCCACGGCAGCCCACAAACACCCAGAACGACACTAATAATGCCCTTAAAACCCCTCCTTTTTTCTCGCGATTTCCGACCACCACCAGCACCAACCACCCTCTGCCACCACCACAAGACCTCTCTCCTGGTCGAATCGGCCACCCCGACACATCCCCACCAATCCCAGGTCATGTCGTACCCAATTAGTGAGTCAATTACCCACCTCAACCCCACGACCACAAACCCGCAATCCCCCCATGACTAGCCACTTTCAGCCGCCTCTAAACCACCCCAACCCTAGTCAACTACGGTCAAAGATGGTCAGGTTCTAATCACGGCAGTCCAGGCTAACTATGGTCAAAAGCTCGAGTCACATGGGGGTCCATATGATGCTATACGGTGGTCACAAAAGTCACGGTCATAAGCTTTATAAAAGTTAAATTGAGTTTGAGACGGTTTTACCTTTTAACCGATTAATTGCTCTTCCGTATCCAAAGCTCCATCTTTCAATTTGTGATTAATTTCTCAGATTTAATGGGGTATTTATAGTGTAGGATTATAGAGAATACGAGGTCATTTAGGAAACTATTATAACTTACCTAATTATAATTAGTATTAGGAATTACCATTATTATAATTACCATTATATTATTATTATTATTATTACATATGTTAATCTTACCATAAATAGGATTTGCTCATACTATCTTTACTAATTTATTATTGCCATAACTTATTATTCTTATTGATATAATTATTATTACTTTTATATATTATTATTTCCGTATTATATTAATATTAATTTCCCGATATAAATCCCGATTACACCCATACCAATTTAATAAATTTCGGTCCAATTAACAATGGCACACGGCCCAATGCTAAATATTAGCTAAACCCAATTCCCGACTTGAATAATTAATTTATTATTTAATTAACGTCTTTCTTATATTTGTGGATGCAGGCCCATGGGGGTCGCTCGGGAGGAAAAGCGAGCAAGCTTTGCATTTGTGGAGTCGCCACTAATTTATTATAGAAAATTGGAAACCGTTCGAATACCTCGTGCCATGTCAAGACACAAAGTACTGACATGAACATCAAGAACTCGTTACCCTTAGCATTCTATGTCTAGAATGACTCTCGTGGATGCCAATGAACACGGATGTTCACAGAGATCTAGAGTAAGGGGTGAGGGTACGTATTAGGAAGCTCTTTTGATCGAACACCTAATCCCGCCCGCCTCGATAGCGGCCTCTACTACTGATTAGGGAAAATCATCTATACTCGATATGTTGAAGGTTATATGCATGAAATGCAACATCCAATAAATTAATCCTAGCATGTGAATTTAGAGTAAGTCGGTGATCAAGTAGTTTAACATGTATTAATGTCGAGGTAGAGATTTAGGTTGGTTGCATGTGAGAGCATACAAACAATATGATAAAGAAATAAAATACAAATACAATAAAGAAAATTACAATAATTACAATGGGTTAATTGATTTACGTCGAAAATACATTTAAAACAGATGGTTTGAGAAAAGAAAGAATAATTAAATTAACGAACAGATTAGCAGCGATATTACAAATAATAGTTAATTAGTACGTAATTAATAACTAATTCAAAGCAGCAACGGAAGTTCAGAGGCAGAATTCAACCCGGAACAGGCGCAGCAGAGCTGCGTCCTTTGGAAGAGGCGAAGCAAACGCTGCGTCTGTTCCTGAGTTTAGTTCTGGTTGTGAAGCCTGAATTGCAAATTTTTAATATTCATTGGTGATTTAAGGATCGATTATGGACATTTGATTTGGATAGAAGTGATTTAACATATTATTTACATATGATTGGGTCATAAAAACAATAAAACATGGATAATGATAATTAGGACAAATCAATAAAAAGGTTAATTACGGGATTAATGATACAAATTAACAAACTAGTTAGATTAATTAGGTTATTAATGACGAACTAATGATGGCAATGATAATAAACAAATGAAAATATATCAATGTTGAATTTCAGAGACTCAATATTGATGAATAAAACCTCTAAAAACCCGAATTGATTTTAATGGCGAAAACCCGCAAATATGAATTATAAGGGATTTAAGTCGGGATTTAAAAAATGAATTAATTAATAACGAATTACATGTTAAAGATATTATACTAGAATTATCGTGTCAATGAAACATGAACAAACAAAGACAAAACAAAACAAACAGACGAACAAAAGACGGAGGAAGAAGAAAGGAAGCAGGAACTGCGGCAGCCTCAGGACCAAGGACTATGGCGACGTGAGGCGGCTCAAGGGGTCTGAGCCAAAGACCTGTCGTCGGGAATATTTTAGAGTCTGTCGACTATCAAGGTGGGTCGGTTAAAGTCCATTAGACTATGTAAGGAGGCTCGCCGGCCATAAGAAGTGACCAGACCTGAGATTCCTTGAGACTCCAAAGGAAGGCAAAACGTGAAATCGAAGAGGCAGCAGGACGTCGGCAGGAACTGCTGGGGAAATCCGCTCGGGTCGGTTTTCAAACAAACTTCGGCAAAACTTGAGGTTGATGTTGATCTCCACGTGTTGAGAGGGACAATTGGATATCTTGAACTCTCACTGGGGGAACATAATAGAGACTGACCTCCGCGTCTTGAGATGGACAATTGTCTATCCAGAACTCTCGCTGGGGGAACAGAATAGAGGTGTGTCGAAACACCTGTCAGAGGGTAGTCGCTTGTTGTGGCAAGCGAGGCCTTGAGAGCGTACCGCAGCAGTTCGCGGTTGGCTTGAAAATGCGGGTCCGGGCGAAGAATAAACATCAAACGGACCAAATATATGGTATATGGTATTGAGGAAGAGGCGCACCAAAAATGGGCCCCAAATAACGAACTTGTAACGAATCTACGAAAATTATTTTGGAGGGAAACTGAGGAAGAGGCACAGCAAGCTGTGTCTCTTGGAAGAGGCGCAGCACCTGCTGTGTCCTTTCCTGAGTGTGGCTTCGTCTGGGTAAAAACCCGATAAAAGTCGTGTTTATTCATAATTTCGAAACAAAATTCCGTCTAATACTCTCTCAAACTCCAACCATTTCTCGCCAAAATTTGATCAAAAGCTTGCATTTGCCATGACTAATCGAGGTATCTGTATGATCTTTGCATTAATCTGCCATGACTCATGTGAATCCTAAATCATCCTTTCTAACACCATTGTTGTTGTCAACCCATTTGCACCGAAAAAGAGGTATCTCAAAATCCATGTAGTCGAAAACGAATATCTCATGAATAACTTCGTAGTATTGCATTGTACCTATTTTGGTAATTTTCTACAGAATTAGGTTAAACTAGGTCAAAGTGGTCTTATTCGTTGTATGAGAACTAAATCGTTTGTATGAATGCTGAATATGTAAATAAAGATGTAAATAAAGATTGACACAAGTGGTTTGGTGACGTGGAAAACCCAATGTGGGAAACGACAGCGGGATGGGACGGTACCCTTCCAATAGTTGCACTAGCTTTAAATATGAGAACGAGTACAAAGGAGATGGCACAATATTCCAGCTAGCACAATGTGTAATGCCCGTGTGTACATTTCTGAATGACTCTTTCCCCTCCTTCTCCTTGTCTATTTATAGGGCCAAATCCCTAACAAAGTATAGTTCCCTTGCACGGCAAGGAAGCCTATATCCGGATCTCACTGGACTTCTTTCCATAATTTGATGTCGAGGATTCTATTCTCCCCAATCTCCCTAAAATCTCCCTGTCTACTCTTAGCGCACGGACTCCTTGTGGCTGTCAATTTATCCGGTCCAATTCGTCATACAAGCTCTAATAGACCTCCTCCCGCACTAGCCCAATATGCAGAATTTGGCCCAAACAGTTTGCCCCTGATTCCTTGCGAGACACACCTCGAAATGTCGAATAAGGAATTACCAGTTGAACCTCGCGCCGTCTTTTGCACAGCTTCCCAAACACTCATCATTGCCCCTACTTCTTCTCCTCGTTCCCTGGACCCTCTTAGCTCCCGCTTCCTTTATAATCTCACCCGCCCACCCACTTAGCACATAACTTCAAAACATTTCAAAACTTTACACCTCCCTAAAACTCTTCTTCTTCTTTCCATCTTCTCGCTGGATCTACGCTGTTTCTACCGGAGCTTCTTCATACGCCGTCAGGTACTTATTCCCCTCTCCTCAATCTTATTTCCCTTTCTTTTCCATCATCCATGGGTAAAGCTCCTCATCCCCCATCACCTTCCGCTCCGACCGATTTGAATCCGAACCCCATTTTTCCATCTCGTAACCTTTTCACCCATCCCCACGACTGCGATCCCTCCTTGACCGCCGCCGACATCCCCTTAATTAAAGAACTGCTGGGGCTTGGCGACAAGGTGGATATTGTCATCCCAGGCCCCGGCTAAAATGCGGATGCACTCTGTGCGGGTTGGGTCTGTCTCTATCTTTACCCCTTTAGATACGGCCTCCGCTTTCCATTCCCTAAGTTTATGCAAGATTTTCTTCGAACCAACGACTTTGCTATGGCTCAAATCGCCGCAAATATTTGGAGGGTTCTCCTCTATTCCTTATCGACTAGTCAAAATACGAGCAGCACCATCAGTCTTGGCGAGCTGGCTCATATGTTTGAGATTCGATCGCTGTGGAGGGGCCAGTTTTTTTTTCCCGCGGGCGTGGCGAGACCCCTTTCAGGCACGTATCAAAGTGGAAAGACGAAAAATGGTTCGAGGAATTCTTCTTGTAACGCCCCGTAATTTATAATAATATTTTATTGTAAAAGTATTTTATTAAATTGATTATTTCTGAATTTAATAATGTATTTTGAATATATATATTTATTGCATCCGTTCTCTATTTTATTATTCCTCGTTTTGGCGTACTTTTGATTGGATTAAAATGTCCGTGTACAATTTTACTATTTTAATTTAATAATTAATTTTTTATTATAAGCTCTCCTTGCGTTTTAATATGGTACAATCCAATTTGTAATCAGATAATCCATTGTATAAGCTAATGGACCCAAAGCCCATTTGTTAACCCTCTTATAATCCTATATAAATACAAAACCCTAAGCAAGCTAGCAAGCTTCTCTTTATTTTTTCCACGCATGATTGCCGCACGCCGCCCTCCTCTATTTCTTTCTTCTGTTCTCTTTTCTCGCTTTGACTCCATTGTTTTATATCTTTTATTTTTCTAAACTCATACACAAAATATATTTTCACAATTCTTGCTCTTATCTTTACAACATATTTATCTCCAAATAATTTTATGGGGATTATTTGTATGGACCTTTACACCTACGTTTTGGGTCTCTTATTTTAATGGGTGAAGAAGAAGGATTGCCTTTTATGACGTTTTCATGGGTTTCGGTCTATGCTTTTATTTTGTGTCGCTTTTCGGGATGTTGACACGTGTTGGAGACAAGGCTTTGTTGGTCATATTCTTTATGAAGGTTTTCATTAATTGTTAAAAAGGTAACTAGGTGTTTCTCTTTTAATTGTGTTTATGCCAATTGATGTAATTAATATGATTTAATGATTGTTTTCCATGATTGGTACATGTTTGATTATTTGTCATCATGATTAAATATGTTTCGCATGTTTGTATATGTTTTTATGCATTAATTATATATCATATGTTGCTTATGCGTTAATTATGGGTGTCATGAGCGTGATTAGGGTTTACGCATGAACCCTAGTGGTGGCATGATAGGTGGCCAAGATTGCTCTCCAAAGTTATAAATAAAGCTAGTATAACCTTGATGATGATTCAAGTGTTATAGCTGAAGTTAGTACAACTTTGGGTTGTTGCTCTAGTTATGGCTGATTGAGTTATATCCTTGGAAATTTGAATTCAAGGTTATAGCTGAATCTACTATAACATTGAAGTGCGAGTCAAGGTTATAGCTGTAATTAATGTAATCCAGAGATTATGGCTCAAGGTTATGGTTGACGCTAGTATAACTTTGACTTTCCTGTCAAGGTTATGGTAGAGGTTACTATAACTTCGAAGGTATTTCTTGAAGTTATAGTCGAGGTTAGTATAACCTCACATTTAAAGTTCATGTTATGGTCAAGGTTACTACAACATTGATCGTGGTACTTTTGTCATATGTTATGTGATGTTCAGTTGTCATTATATAATGCTATGTTGCATACATTGTTCATTATTCTTGTTCATATGATTGTAGGATAGTCAGTTATATTATCCTATGATTTGATAGTGATGTTATTCACATGTATGTATAGTCAGTTATACTGTGCATTATTTGTGGGCTGGTTGTATAGATGACGTGAGGTATCAGTTATATACCAAACAGAATGAACTAATGCAACCCTTCAGGGTCTGGTGTATGGTCTATGGTTGGGGGGGTAATGGAGGCAGTTGTTAAACGCTATATTCCCCTTGTGTCGTTCGGTGTACAGTTATTTCACCGAGAGTCTGGCCAGGTCTTAGACACATAGGCAGTGGTTATACGATATACATAGTACCTTGGATGCAGTTGTTATACGATCCACACTGATGGAGGTAGTTGTTATATGCTCCGTCAGTTCAGAGGCAGTTGTTATACGCTTTGACAATTAGAGGTAGGTTTTATACGCTCTAACGGCGTTTATTTTATACACTGTACTTGAAACTAGAGGCAGTTGTTATACGCTCTAGTAAGTTGTATGTTTGGTCACATGATACGTGGTCACGATGGTTCTATGATGTGCATGATGTGGTTTGTGTTATGCGTCGTCATATGCTATTTTACTTAGAGTTAATATTTCGAATAATTATCTTCCTTTGCCATTGTTTGGTAGCGAGTTGTTGTCGAGTTTTCATGAGTATATATGGTCGCACATGTTTACTAGTTTTGCATTTCAATTGTTAATAATTGTTTGTTATATTCAATTGTTGTAAACATGACTGGGAGAGCATCTAGTTACTCCCGACTGATTGTCGACCCCACTCTCAGATTGAATGCTCGTCGTTGTTTGGATGATATTGCTTGGGATGCATCGAGGGGTGAGACGAATAATAAATTAGGAGTTTGCCATTATGTTTTGAGAACCTTTAATAATGTATTAGTTTGGTTTTGGTTTTAGTAGCGAACCGGTTTGGTCAGATGTTTCCGCCACCTTGACCCTTTTATCAGTATTATACTCTGATATTTACATTATAATACGTTTTTCCTTTGTTTTATAATCCGGGTTGTTACAGTTGGTATAAGAGCGAACACGCTCCCAACTCTCGCGTAGTTAATGACTAAAATAAATTGACTTAGTAAATGAGTGAGAGTAAATGGGGTAGGAACAATTAAGGACTTGTTTGTTTATGCTTTAATATTTTCGCATCGTTATTAATTGTATTACAGGTGTTGTTCATGTACTTGCCTGTTTGTGCCTTAATACTTCATATTGTTATTAATGGTATTAATTATTTTGTTCATGTTTTTGTTTGTTTGTGTCACAATTTTTGTCGCTATTAATTGTATTAAATGTATAGATTATGTATTGTGTTGTTTATGACTTGATGCTTTGTTTCGTTATTAATTGTATAGAATGTGTTGTTCGTGTATGACTTTTTCGAGCATGCTTTGTTGATTTTAAAGACAATCAATTTTGAAAACGTCTTTTGCACGTTACGTGTCATGCATTTTGGTTATATGTCGGTCAAAACTTTTAATCCCTGATAACCCAAGCGTTACTGTTATCGTACTTTCATCCTTTTGGATAATTTGGTGGAGTTGTTCTTGTTTGATGTGATTTCGAGGTTGTTTCCCTTGTGGTTTCTTGAGGCATCAAGTTAGGATTGATTAGCAGGTTGCGCTGTTCAAGTATGATATAAAAGAGCGTTTGTATTATGAGTTTGGTAACGAAGAAGTTTACTTTGGGATTAAAGTTTGTTGAGATGAAGTTTAATTTGGGAATAGAGGTTGTTATGACAATGTTTCCTTTGGGATTATAGTGGTTGTTAAGTTCTTTTATGTGCTTGAGGAAATTCTTATTGATGATAGAGGGTGGTGATATGTCACATAAGATGTATGATTGTGGTTTAATTGTATCCTAAGAAGTGGGAGGCCTAATGAGCATATTTATCTTGTGGTATTTTTTTGGGAATATCGTGGCCTATACTCTTAATGGTTAGAATTATTGGATCTTTGCCTTGTGTTATTAGAAACGTTATGCGGGTTATTTATGGTTCGAGAGTAGAATCATGGAAATGAATTGAATGTTATCATGGAGTTTAGATTGAGCACGTTGGGAATTTTGGAGACTATGCTTGTCTTTAATTGGAATACCATATTTGAGGAGTTAGAATCGTTAATGACTATTAGTGAATTATGAATTATTGATTGAAAGAGACGAACTATAATTTATGGACTTGTGAGATGTTAATGTTAAAGTGTTCAAGTGTTGCCTTAGTGAACGGCCATGTTGATGATGATTTATCTTTGTATCGTGGTGTTCATCTTTTGAGGGTATAGAGAATTCTATGGATTGATTTATTAAGTATGATTAGGTGAAGGTCTTGAGAGTTAAAGGTCTTGAGAGTTGATGATATTGAAAGTTGATGATTTGAGAAATATAGTGATTGTAAAGGGGCAATTATTTAGAGATTTGTTGCTCCTGAGGTATTATGGAGATATGACAAAAGGATTTTACGAGACGTTGTTACCTTGAGTGATGATTGTACGAGAATTGTAATACTCTGATTATCTGCTTTATTTATTTTATATTAATGTATCGTCTTCAAGTAGATCAACTAGTTTTTGGGAGTCGTCTATTCTTGTCGTCCTTGCACGTGTTAACCAAACCTCTTCTATTTGAACCTTCAAACCAAAGGTTTCTTTTATCCTTGTCCTCTGTCTGTTTTATCTATCGTTACTCTCTATTTGTTCTTTATTTGTAACACCCCCATTTATTCAGGAGCCTTAAGCAAGACATTCGCAAATAAATAGGACTGTTACCATCTCGGTTTCCCGAGGTAGTGAGTAACAAAGTCCAACTCGCCAAAGTACTTTAAATTAAAACTTAGCGATTACATGTTCATTACAATTTAACCAACTAAAACTTAATATAAAATAATTACAACTCGCAGCGGAAATAAATATAGTGATTATTTATTAATGAAAACATAAGCAATGGCTCTTAAGAGAAAGCTCCGAAGTTTCCCTAAAATTTAGCAATGGCTCGTTCTAGGAAAGCTTCGTCCCCCCTAAATTCAACTAATAAAAATAAAAAAAAATATTAATTCATCTGGTAATAAATCACAACAACTTAGTATTACGCCAAATATTAATGAAACTCGTGAGATTATTCAGAATCGTCATGATGCTGAGTGTTCTAAGGTTGCGGAATTACGTGCGTTTGATCTTAGTAAGGAACTTAATGTCATATCTGAAGAAAAATCCACTGATGATGAGGGTTGGCAGGAGGTTAACCGGAAATCTCGATCGAAGTTTCCGATTGTGACGACAGGTACTGTGCCTACTCTCAAAATTGATGTTGATGATGTAAAAGGCGAGGTTGATTTCTGGTCTTCGTCTGTGCTGTGTTATGTGATGGGTGCAAACCCTCCTAGTCATCTGATTGGGGGATTTGTGCGTCGCTTGTGGGGTAAACTCTCGATTGACAAGGTTGCGTTTAAACCTAATGGTGTTTGCATTGTGCGATTTAAGAAGATGGAGGATAAGGAAGCAGTATTGAATGGTGAACACTATTTTTTTGATAATAAGCCTTTTATTGTCAAATCACGGAGTATCAATGAACCTGTAGTTAGGGCTAAGGTTGATGTAGTACCTATTTGGATTAGGTTTTATAACCTTGACCTAAAATTCTGGGGTGCTGCTTTAACTAAAATTGCAGGTTTGGTTGGTAAACCAATTTGTTCCGATAATGTTTGTAACACTCCCATACTCCAAGTGCTTTACCAGGACCACTCAGGTATGAAGACATTACCATCTCGGTTGCCCGAGGTATGATAATCAAACAACAATAAAGAAACAACGTTTATTATAAATACTTCAGCGAAGAGTTACAATCCTCAAAACCAAACTGAAAGTACGATACATGTTCTCAACTATCTGTTCTCAACTGAAATGTAAATAAATACTAAACTACAGCGGAAGACTCCTATAATCATGTCGTGGCAATCCCAGCTATCCCAGTACTCATCTCATTACCTGCTCAATATCTGCTCACCATCCCCGAATGGATCACCGCAGGTTTACAAAACAACACCGGGGTCAGTACTAATCACACAATCCAATATATAAAAAAACAACAAGATAAACAGACAGCTTAACTGCCACACACACACAATCATGCCGAACCAACCGTCTCAATCACTGACTGTCCACTGGACCAGCCCTGCCAGTGGGGGATCGCAGCCGTACCCACCAAATCCCCGCTCCACATAACAGTGAGCGATAACCCTGTCCATTAATGTGCACATCCCTTCTGTGGCGGGTTCCACAGAAGGCGAAACTAGGGCGTGAAGCCACTCCCGCAAGTGACCCCACTCAGCCGAGGCCACGCCTCGCGAACCATCAACAACGATCACAACCACAATCACAATACAATTATTACATCAAACAACCAAACATAATACATCAACCAATATCCCATTATGGGATTAATACTGAGTAGGAAATCCTACCTGGTATGCACACAATTAGACGGTCTCTACAGCTGAGTCAAAAAGCCTCTTCTATGAACCCTCCTCCTATCATACAACACATAGAGACTACCAATCACATACTACACATAAAACCCCCAATCTCTAAATTAGGGTTTAACCAAATACAAGGAAATACCATAAAAAGGGTACATAGATCTTACCCTCTACGCAAGGAACTCAACGGTATGAACAAAGACAAGAACTGACCGTCTGAACTCCGGGAATCGCTAAGAATGCGATTAGGAAGATGAACTAGTTTGCTTTCTCTCTTAAACAGGAATTTAGGTTTTGTAAAAGTGATTTAGAATAAAGACGACGGAGCTTAAATACCTTAATCGCACAATTAACAAAACCCGAGAAAATTCCCCGATAAACCGGCTACTCGATCGAGTACCCAAGGATACTCGATCGAGTACCCCCCTACTCGATCGAGTGCCCCAGCTACTCGATCAAGTACCCAACAGGTCAGAAACTATTTTATTTCGCCACTTACCCTTACTCGGCAGAGTAAGGGCTACTCGATAGAGTACCCCAAGACTTATAAATACGGAGTATTACAGTCTTCCCTCCTTAAAAGGAACTTCGTCCCCGAAGTTCAAACCACTACTAAACAAAGGTACTCCCACAACATTCCCGACTCAACAATCAAACAAAATTTAACATAAAACATGATACTACCCCAACTCATCCCGACAACATACCGACACAACATATAAATGGGGTATAAAACTCTTAAAAACTGCTCGCGATCATCTCCTACCCCCCTAAAAGAAACAAGGTTACGTCCCCGTAACCATACATACCTGATCAAAAAGGGAAGGGTAACGCTCTTTCATGATATCCTATGCCTCCCATGTGGCTTCCTCAGTCTCGTGGTTAGACCAAAGGATCTTGAGCAGAACTGTCTCACCACTCCTAGTCTTTCTAACCTTTCGGTCTAGAATCTGCTTAGGGACCTCAAGATATGATAAGGACTCATCTAGTTCTAAGCTCTCTGCCTCTAACACATGTGATGGGTCACTCACATACTTCCGCAGCTGCGACACATGAAACACATTATGTACTCTCTCTAATGCAGCAGGTAAAGCCAGACGATAAGCAACCTCTCCAACTCGCTCTAAGATCTCATAAGGACCGATGAACTTTTGACTCAGCTTGCCCTTTTTCCCAAATCTCATAACCCCACGCATAGGAGACACTTTCAGAAGAACCTTATCCCCAACCTGAAACTCTATATCCCGGCGATGTAGATCTGCATAACTCTTTTGTCGATCTGAATTTTGCTCTCATCCGTTCCCTGATCATCTTAATCTGTTCCACCATCTCATGCACCATCTCTAGTCCTAAAATCACTGCCTCAGCACTATCGTCCCAACAGATTGGACTCCTACATCTCCTCCCATACAAAGCCTCAAACGGTGCCATACCAATACTTGTGTGATAGCTGTTGTTGTACGAAAACTCTATCAAATCCAACCTCTGTTCCCAGCTACCACCAAAATCCATCACACAAGCTCGCAACATATCCTCAAGAGTCTTGATTGTTCTCTCAGTCTGCCCGTCTGTCGCAGGATGAAAAGCTGTACTCATCTTCAAAGTTGTTCCCAAAGATTCCTGCAACTCTTTCCAAAACCTCGATATAAACCTCGCATCTCTGTCAGACACTATGTCCTTAGGGACTCCATGTAACTTAAGCACGTTCTTTCGATAGGCCATAGCCAATTGTGCCTTAGTCCATGTATCTTTCATTGGAACAAAGTGAGCTGACTTGGTCAGTCGATCCACTATTACCCAAATCATGTTGTTATTCTGTTGACTCTTTGGCAACCCCACAATAAAATCCATGGAAATGGATTCCCACTTCCACTCAGGTACCTCTAAAGACTGAATCTTACCTTGTGGTTGTCGCTGTTCCCCTTTCACTCTCTGGCATGTCAAACAACGGGACACAAACTCAGCTGTCTCTTTCTTCATCCCAGGCCACCAAAACGTTTTCTTCAAATCCTTGTATAGCTTGTCTCCACCTGGATGAACTGAATATGGTGTGCAATGCGCCTCTGTCATGATAGTCTTTTTCAACTCCTCATCATTAGGAACACACCATCTACCATCAAACCTCAAACTACCATCTGTATGAATAGAAAACCGGGACACCGTCCCTTTCTCTACTCCAGCTCTCCACTCCACTATCTTAGGGTCCAACGCCTGTTTACCTCGAATATCATCATAAAACTCAAGATGTACTGTCATATCACCCATGGCATCTCCTTTCTGCATCATATGTATCCCAAAACTCGCTACCTCATCTCTCAGCCTCATCAAAGATAGATTTGTACACGAGAGAATGTACACTCTTCCTACTCAAAGCATCAGCTACAACATTGGCCTTCCCTTCATGGTAGATGATTTCCATGTCATAATCGCCAATCAACTCCATCCACCTCCTCTGCCTCATGTTCAATTCCTTTTGAGTGAAAATGTACTTGAGACTCTTGTGATCAGAAAATACCTTAAAGATTGCTCCATAAAGGTAATGTCTCCAAATCTTAAGAGCAAACACCACTGCACCCAACTCCAGATCATGAGTAGGGTAATTCTCCTCATAAGGCTTCAATTGCCTAGAAGCATTGGCAATCACTTTACCATTCTGCATCAACACACACCCCAACCCATTCTTCGAGGCATCTGTATAAATCTCAAAGTTCTCGCTCCCTTCAGGCAATGCTAAGACAGGAGCTGTGGTCAAACGCTCCTTTAATGTTTGGAACGCCGTCTCACAACTATCATCCCAACGAAACCTGTTCTCTTTCCTCATCAGCGCTGTCATAGGTCTAGCTATCTTGGAAAAATCTTTCACGAACCGTCTGTAATATCCAGCTAAACCTAAGAAACTCCTAACCTCAGCAACATTCTTTGGTGCTTCCCACTTTGTCACTGCCTCAATCTTCGCCGGATCCACAGCTACCCCATCTTTAGAGATTACATGCCCCAGAAAAGCAACTTTCTCTAACCAGAACTCACACTTGGACAGCTTAGCATACAACTCATGATACCTCAAAGTTTGCAACACTATCCTCTGATGCTCCTCATGCTCCTCTTTAGTCTTAGAATAGACTAAGATATCATCGATAAACACCACCACAAACTGGTCCAAGAACTGTCTAAAGATTCTATTCATCAAATCCATGAACACGCCGGTGCATTAGACAACCCAAACGGCATGACCACATACTCATAATAGCCATACCTCGACGTGAAAGCTGTCTTTGGTATGTCCACCTCTCTAATCTTCACCTGAGGGTACCCCGACCTCAAATCAATCTTAGACAAGACTGATGCACCACTCAACTGATCAAACAGGTCATCTATCCTTGGCAAAGGATACTTATTCTTTATCGTCACTCGGTTCAGCTCTCTGTAATCTATGCATAACCTCAAAGTTCCATCCTTCTTCTTCACAAAAAGAACTGGTGCTCCCCACGGCGATACACTTGGTCTAATGTATCCCTTCTCTATCAAATCGTCCAACTGTTTCCTAAGCTCCTCCATCTCCTTAGGACCCATACGATACGGTGCCTTAGAGATTGGCCCCGTCCCTGGTTTCAACTCAACGGTGAAATCTATCTCTCTTCCCGGCGGCAACCCCGGAATCTCCTCTGGAAAAACATCGGCAAACTCTCCCACCACTGGTATCTCATCCACTGCCGGACTCTCTATCCGGTCATCTCTCACATGGCACAAGATCAGAGGACATCCCTTCCTCAGATAAGACTTTAAGGTGACAGCTGCAATCAACTTGACTTTGAGTTTGACTAGAAACCCACGATAAGATACACTAACACCCTTAGGACCTCTCAAAGACACTTTCTTTTGATGACAGTCTATCTTAGCTTTATACTTTCCTAACCAATCCATCCCAACTATCACCTCAAAACCGTCAAAAGGAAACTCTAGCAAGTCTACAGGTAGATCAACTTGCCCCACTATCATGGATACATCTCTAAACAATCTCCCATAAGATACAGACTTACCAGAAGGTATAAAAACTCGCTCACTAACAGACTCGTATACCCTCAAACCCAACTGTTTAACATGACTCGAAGACACAAACGACTGAGAAGCCCCCGAATCAAACAAAACAAAGGTAGGAATACCATTAACAAGGAATGTACCGGTGATAACGTGCGCATCTTCCTCAGCTGCTTTCTTCTCCATCGTGAATAACTTTCCACTGGTCTTCTGTCCACCTCCCGGACAAGATCTTGGTGATGCGGTCGGCTTAGCACCGACCCTTGATTGTTGTTGTTGTTCGTCGGTGTTTTTCGATAAGAATTTCCGCCGTTGCGGTAGCCTCCACTCTGGTAACTCGACTTCCCGGTTTGGCCATGATCCTGCCGGTTTGTTGCTCGCAAAGCTCGAGCGGTCCGGAAAGATCCGGTGCACTTGTGCACTCATGTCTCTTGTGGCCTACACCACCACAACCATAACAGGTCACTCCCCAACTATTACTCACACTTCCACGCCCACGCCCAAAGGAAGCCCCAAAGATCGAACCCGACCTTAAGAAAACCCCTTTGACCGATTGTGGTTGCCTTTCTTGTAGTTAGATTGGCCACCACCCTCGCTCTCGACTTCCTCTTCTCGCCACGGACCTCTCCCGAGCCATCTCCACCAACCTCTCGGCTCTCCCCGCCCTCTCATAAGCTTCCTTAACATCGGTAAGGATTCCCACGGGTAACTTATCCATAATCTTGGTAGTCAACCCTCTCTCAAACCTCAATGCCAGGTTCTCCTCACTCAAACCCATATCCTCAAAGATACCTGGACTTCTCTTGAACTATCTCGTAGTACTCGGCTACGGACATCTCGTGTCATCTTAAAACTATCAAACTCTTCCCTCAACTTACTCCTCACATGTTTAAAGCACGAACTCCTTCCTCACCGCCCTACGAAACTCCTCCCAAGGTATAGCAGATAGACCTTGGTTTGTATATATCTCCTTGGCACTCACTTTCACTGTATCCCACCACTTGCCAGCTGCCTCCCTCAGATAGAATGCAGCCTGTTCCACTCTCATATCATCAGGACAGTGAACCAAATCTAATATGTTCTCCATCTCTCTCAGCCAGCTATCAAGAAGGTTAGGCTCCCCAACCCCCTTGTATTCTTTTGGGTTAAACCTCGCTATGTAGAGGCTGATTTTAGAATGATCAACCTCCTTCTCCTTATCCTTGTCCTTATCCACATTCACTTTCTTTAGGGTCTCTGTAAGAGCATCTTGGTGCTCCAACATCTTAACAATGTCATCCATGGTCATAAGCTCAGCTCTCGCATACAAAGCAGTCTTCTTGGGCGGCATCTTGAAACTATATATATATAAGAAAGGGTGGATATAAACACACGTACTAAACCTCAAAACACGAAAACACGCTGCCCAGAACCTACTCGATCGAGTGCCCAAACATACTCGATCGAGTAACGGGCTACTCGATCGAGTGCCCCTACATACTCGATCGAGTACCCAAACATCAGACCCAAACAGACCTTCTGATCTCTAACATACTCGACCGAGTAGCTAGGCTACTCGATCGAGTGACCCCCTACTCGATCGAGTACCCCTAGTTACTCGATCGAGTACCCCTAGTTACTCGATCGAGTACCCCAAAACGTGATTCTGAACCCAAAATCGTCCAAAACCTACCCGCATGCTACGGGATATGTTAACATGCTAAGCTTTATGAACCACATTAAATCATAATAAATATGCTACGCATCTTTTCTACTATCTACGAGATCAATTCATCATGTTATTAAATGCCACGTTGTAAAACATCCAACATGCTATCATTCCATCAACAAGTTTCTATATACCATCACGTTTCTTTCACATTCTCAACTTTCAACTTCGAAATTCCAACAATCGCACACACTTCATCACATTCTTACACAAGTTAACCAAACACACATACGACTCGACAAACACTTTCCCATGTGACCGGTTCAAAGTTGTAGGGCGACCCCCGCGACTTTAGGACGTCTCCCAAGCCTTTGCACTAGCTCCTACAACTTTTACCCCGGGTTCATTTTAATTGACTCCCTATGTTCATTAGGTTCATTAGTTACAGGTTTCAGGATCGTCACTCTGATACCATTTGTAACACCCCCATACTCCAAGTGCCTTACCAGGACCACTCAGGTATGAAGACATTACCATCTCGGTTGCCCGAGGTATGATAATCAAACAACAATAAAGAAACAACGTTTATTATAAATACTTCAGCGAAGAGTTACAATCCTCAAAACCAAACTGAAAGTACGATACATGTTCTCAACTATCTGTTCTCAGCTGAAATGTAAATAAATACTAAACTACAGCGGAAGACTCCTATCATCATGTCGTGGCAATCCCAGCTATCCCAGTACTCATCTCATTACCTGCTCAATATCTGCTCACCATCCCCGAATGGATCACCGCAGGTTTACAAAACAACACCGGGGTCAGTACTAATCACACAATCCAATATAAAAAAAAACAACAAGATAAACAGACAGCTTAACTGCCACACACACACAATCATGCCGAACCAGCCGTCTCAATCATCGATCGTCCACTTTGGACCACCACGCCCGAGTGGGGGACGCGCACCGTACCCACCAAATCCCCGCTCCACATAATAACGGTGAGCGATAACCCTGTCCATTAATGTGCACATCCCTTCTGTGGCGGGTTCCACAGAAGGCGAAACTAGGGCGTGAAGCCACTCCCGCAAGTGACCCCACTCAGCCGAGGCCACGCCTCGCGAACCATCAACAACGATCACAGCCACAATCACAATACAATTATTACATCAAACAACCAAACACAATACATCAACCAATATCCCATTATGGGATTAATACTGAGTAGGAAATCCTACCTGGTATGCACACAATCAGACGGTCTCTACAGCTGAGTCAAAAAGCCTCTTCTATGAACCCTCCTCCTATCATACAACACATAGAGACTACCAATCACATACTACACATAAAACCCCCAATCTCTAAATTAGGGTTTAACCAAATAGAAGGAAATACCATAAAAAGGGTACATAGATCTTACCCTCGACGCAAGGAACTCAACGGTATGAACAAAGACAAGAACTGACCGTCTGAACTCCGGGAATTGCTAAGAATGCGATTAGGAAGATGAACTAGTTTGATTTCTCTCTTAAACAGGAATTTAGGTTTTGGAAAAGTGATTTAGAATAAAGACGACGGAGCTTAAATACCTTAATCGCACAATTAACAAAACCCGAGAAAATTCCCCGATAAACCGGCTACTCGATCGAGTACCCAAGGATACTCGATCGAGTACCCCCCTACTCGATCGAGTGTCCCAGCTACTCGATCGAGTACCCAACAGGTCAGAAACTATTTTATTTCGCCACTTACCCTTACTCGGCAGAGTAAGGGCTACTCGATAGAGTACCCCAAGACTTATAAATACGGAGTATTACAATGTTACTAAGGATAGGGAGTTCCTTGATTATACTAGATTCATGGTGGAAGTACAGATTGGTCAGCCTTTGCCTGAGGTTATTGAATTTTTTGATGAGACTGGTATGTTGATTACACAGACTGTTCACTATGAGTGGAAGCCAATTATTTGCTCTAGCTGTCATGGAATGGGACATGAGACTGGGTTGTGTAAGAAGGTTGTGCCTAAGAAGAAGGTTGTGCCAGTTAAGAAAGTGTGGGTTCCTATACCAGTGGTTCAACAGAATCAGGGACTGCAGTCTGAGGTTTAGTCTGCTGTACAGCAAGTTCAGGTAGAGATGGTACAGTTGCCTCAGATTGACCCAAATGCAGTGGTTATTCCCATGCCAATGAGGGGTAATCAGGTCTTAAACTCTATGACACCTGCTCGAATTTTTAATAGGCTGTCAAAAAGGAATGAGGGATTCTCTCAAGGAGGGCCATCTTTTGTTGAAGTCTTGAGCCTGTCTTTGAGCAGGAATCTGCTAAGCATTTTGGGCTAAAGGGAGACTAACTCGAACATGTGATCATGGTTAGTTTTGGTTTTTGGAATGTTCGTGGCATTAATAAAGTGAATAAACAAGGTGATGTTAGAAGGTTTTTACATATGAATAATGTAGGTTTCTTTGGCTTACTTCAGACTAGAGTTAAGTCTACTTCTATTAATAAGGTTCAGTCTGGTCTTGGGGATCATTGGCAGTTTTTAAATAATAATGATGTTAGGGAGGGTGGCAGAATCTGGGTTGTTTGGGATACTAGCATGTTTGATGTAGTTGTGCTGGTTAAAACTGCTCAGGTTGTGCACCTGTCTATTACTTGTGTTCAGAATGATTTCAA
The DNA here is from genome assembly GCF_048544455.1 of Silene latifolia. Taxonomy (NCBI): domain Eukaryota; kingdom Viridiplantae; phylum Streptophyta; class Magnoliopsida; order Caryophyllales; family Caryophyllaceae; genus Silene; species Silene latifolia. Next base: position 196,147,721 of record NC_133534.1, read on the forward strand.
TTGGCATTGTTCTGTGGTCTATGGGTTTAACAAAAATGCTGATAGGAAGGATCTTTGGCAGTCTCTCTTAGACATCCACTCTTCCATTCATGGGCCTTAGATGGTCATGGGGGACTTTAACAATGTTTTAAATATGGATGAAAGGATTAGTGCTCCTGTTAGTGTGGCTGAGGTTAAGGACTTCCAGGCTTGTGTAGACTCTTGTGGCCTGTATTATTTGAGTTCCACTGGTGCCTACTTTACCTGGAACAACAAGCAAGAAGGAGATGAGAGAGTATTTAGTAGGATTGACAGAGTCATGGCTAATGATGATGGGATATTGAATGGTCCTGATGATACCATTACCTTTTTGCCTGAAGGACTGTATGATCATAGTCCTTGTCTTATAGAGTGTTGGAATGTTCAGATTAGACAGAAATCAAGCTTTAAGTATTTTAATATGTGGGGTAAACATGAGCAGTTTAAGGAGATTGTTAAGAAAGTTTGGCTGCAAGATGTTTATGGCTGTAGGATGTTTCAAGTGGTTAAAAAATTGAAATGGCTGAAGCATCCTTTGAAACAGCTGAATAAAGAGAGTTATGGTGATATTGAAAATTCCGCTAAGGTTAGTAAGTTACTTTTGGAGGATATTCAAAGGCAACTTCATGCTGACCCTACTAATTCCCTTCTTCAGTTGGAAGAAAAGATTGCTTCTCGTACTTTTAAGGAACTGGATGAGGCTAGGTCTGAGTTTTTGGCTCAAAAAGCTAAAGCTCATTGGTTTCAGAGTGGTGATGATAATACTCAGTTCTTTCATAGCTCTTTAAAAGCTAGGAGAGCTCAGAAAAAGGTGTTGCAAATTAAGGACATGAATGGCCAGTTATGCTCTGATAATTGTGCAATTGAACATGCTTTTTTAGAATACTACACTGGGTTACTTGGTAGTTATGCTCCTGTCACAAAGGTTTTCCCTGGGGTTGTTTGAAGAGGTGCTATCCTGACTGTTGAGCAGGCCAGGGACCTCACTAAGGAGGTGACTGTGGGTGAAATTAAGCAAGCTCTCTTCTCCATCCCTAAGGAGAAAGCTCCAGGCCCAGATGGTTACTCATCCCAATTTTTCAAAGATGCTTTTGAGGTGGTTGGCTCTGATGTAGTGGCAGCTGTTAAGGAATTTTTTACCTCTGGGAAAATTTTGCAACAGGTTAATGCTACTGTCCTTTCTCTTATCCCTAAGAAGAATGCTCCTGAATCTGTCCTTGATTTCCGTCCTATTGCTTGTTGCAATGTGATATATAAGTGCATTTCTAAGGTGATATGCTCCAGATTGGCTACTGTTCTACCCAGTCTTGTTAGTATGAATCAAAGTGCTTTCATACAGGGTAGGGAAATTGTTGATAACATTTTCATCTGCCAAGACTTGGTGAGGCTCTATAATAGAAATAATTTTTCCCTCAGAGTGATGATAAAAATTGATTTAAAGAAGGCTTATGACTCCATTGAATGGAGCTTTATTGAAGGTATGATGAATGCTCTTAATTTTTCCCAGAAGATGGTCCAGTGGATAATGCAATGTGTCACCTCTACTTCTTTTTCTTTATCCTTGAATGGTAACCAGTTTGGGTATTTTAAGGGCCTTAGGGGGATTAGGCAAGGGGATCCTATGTCTCCCCTTTTGTTTACTTTGTGTATGGAGTACTTGACTAGGATTATGGACCTGGTCACTACTTCTAATGATTTTCACTTTCATCCCCTTTGTAAGAGGCTCAAGCTTTGTCATCTGTGTTTTGCAGACAACTTACTTCTCTTTTGTAAAGGGGCAAACATTCTGTTAAGGTTTTGATGAGGGGTTTCCTATCCTTTTCTGAAGCTTCTGGCCTCTGCTTTAATAGAAGTAAATCTGACATCTATATGAATGGGGTTAATCAGATGGTCAGGGATCAGATTTTGCAGATGTCTGGTTTTCAGCAAGGGCCCTTCCCTTTCAGGTATTTAGGAATACCCATTTCTTACAAAAGACTTTCCAGTGCTGATAGCAATGTGTTGGTGGATAAAATTGTTAAAAAAATTCGGGGTTGGGGCACCAAGAAGCTCAGCTATGCAAGACGGTTAGTACAGGTAAGGCATGTTCTTTCTCAAATGCATTCTTACTGGGCTAGGATTTTCTTATTGCCCAAAGGAGTGATTGCTAGAGTTGAGGCTATATGTAGGAATTATCTGTGGTCTCATTCTGAGAATTTTGCAAAAGTTCCTCTTATAGCTTGGGAACAATGTTGCTTGCCTCATAAGTATGTTGGTCTGGGTATCCTTAATGCTGGACTTTGGAACATTGCAATGCTTGGTAAATATGTCTGGTGGGTGGCTCCGAAGAAGGATTGTTTGTGGGTTAAATGGGTGAATCACATTTACATTAAGCATCAAGATTGGTTGGATTATCAAGCTCCTTGTTACTCCAGCTGGTCTTGGCGTCAACTGTGCAAAGTAAAGAGCAAGCTGTTACCTGGTTTCACTGCTGGTCTCTGGCCTTGCTATATAGCACGGGATGGCTATCAGTGGCTGCTAGGTCAGCCCCAGAAGGTTCAGTAGTTTTCTTATGTTTGGAATAGGGTGGCTCTCCCTAAAGTCACCTTTATTAACTGGCTGTTCATCAATCATCGTCTGTTAACAAAAGATAGAATGTGCAGGTTTGGTATGTTGACTGATGGCTTATGCTTCCTTTGTGGGACTGCTGATGAGTCTAAAGCTCATCTGTTTTTTGAGTGTGGGTTTAGTAGGAGATGCCTAAGTCTGGTTCAGATGTGGCTCCCTGCTCCTTGGCAACCTAATGTGGTAGAGTGTCTTATTCAGTGGAGATGCAGGTCTTTGTTGAAGAAGCAAGTGCTAATGGCTGCAATTGCTGGACTGGTTTATCTGATCTGGGACAGTAGAAATGTCAGTCGTGTAGAGCACAGAGTGAGTAGACCTGAATATGTCCTTAAGAAACTTCAAAGCCTTACACCTTTAAGGGCGAGGGGCTTTGAGCAACTTATGGGTAGTCATAGAGAGCATGATTGGATTAAGAGTCATATTCTAGTCCATTAAATGTACTAGTTTGGTTAAGCATGGTTTGATGTATGGTGAATGATGTGACCGTAATTAGCGCATATTTAGCCCCCAAATTAGCCTTGTTCTCATGCTTTTTAGTCCATATTTGGGTCATTTATTGTCTTTAGTTCTTTGTTTTGCATATTCTTTAAGATTTTGATCCCTTGGTAGGAAAGGAGTAAGAATCTTGCATTTTCGTCGCAAAACGAGACTAAATTGATTGAATTCAATGACCAAGCATCAAGGAGAGACAAGATTAGAAGGCCTTTGTACATATTATAGTATATGGGCAATGATGAGAAAAGATCCTTGCATCTCCGAGGAAATCCGCAAGGATTTTATGAAGAAAAGGGAAGAAAAGAAGAAGAAACTAAGCTGAGCAGCAATCTGTGCGGATTGCCCTGAATCCGCCCGTCCCCAACAGCACAATCCGTGCATCTTCTCCCTAAGACGCCCGGGCACCAGCCACCAGAAGACGGCCGTCTTCTCCCAAAGACGCCCGTGCCCAGACCCAGAATCCGCCCGTCCCGAGCCTAAGACGCACGGATTCCAGTCCAGCACAATTTCGTCTTCTTCAAGCCTCCGTGAAAGATGCCCTTCCTTTGAAAAATACCGGCGTTTCCTTAAGTAGGGACTTAATCGTCATTTAAGCCCTTATTTAACCCTAATGCATCCACCTAATTTCCACTATATATACCCCACTTGTAAATAATCAAGGTATCATGTATTAGATTAGAATCAAGTTTTAGAGTAGAGAGCCTCCATATTTGAAATTCCTCTTAGATTAGATTAGAGGTAGATTAGAATAGATTATCATTTAATCTTTCCACAAAAATCACATTAATCTCTCCTTAATTATTGATCAAGTTTGTCACTTTTGGGTAATTGAAGATAACTGGGTTATTATTGGAGGATTGACAACCTTCAATCAATCAATCAAGTTTCTTCTATTATTCTTTGCATTATTGATTTGGAATCTCCATAGGTATAATCCTCTTAATCCTTATTTTAATTATTGTTAATCTTTCTTACTCGTTCATCATGTTTTACCTTGTTAATATGATTGACAACCTTGTTAGCATGTTAAACTTGATAATGAGTGAGTAATCTCTTAGCTAGGATTAGTGGGTAATTAGGGGAAACCAACATGGGGATTGATTTATGCTTAATATAATATGTTCACATAATTAATTTGCTTGCTTGTTGTGATGTCAACTTTATGCACATGTTATGTTTGATGAAATGCCAAGCCTATGAATCCTTGCATTTATAACCATCTCTTATCTACTCAACTTGACTTTTAAGATATAAACCAACTCGAGTCTTGTTAGACCATGCATAGAAGTTGATTAGGAGGAAAGTAAGTCGACTTGTAGGTGTTGTACAATCTAATCGATTCGGCTCTGGGACCCAACTCTTCCTAAGAACCGTAACACATAAACCAACTCGGTTTCTCCACAACATTAATTGCTTGCTTATAATTGTAAACATGTTTGTATGATCAATACCATGAATCCCCTTTGACCCCATGATATCCTAGCACTTTTAATCATTTGTTTACATCCTTCCTTTTATTGCTTGTTTTACTATATTGCTTGCATTAGTCTAGAACACAACTACAAACCCCATCAATTGTGACACTAGCATAAATTGGGATATATAGACTTAGAACCCAAAGCACACCGTCCCATGGATCGACCTCGACTTACCGCTAACTAGTTGTTTGTTGAGTATTATAAATGTGTTTGATTGGGTGTACAACGACACGCCCATGTCAAAATGCCGCCGTTGCCGGGAACAGTGCTATGTGATTAAGTTCTTACTTGTTTGTCTATTTTAATTTTGCTTTCACCTTGAGGAACTTGTTCCTCAAGGATTGTTCTTACCGTTTTTGTGTAGTTTCCATGATTGTAGTTGTTTCCTTGTCTTAGCTATGATGGCTCAATACTTTACATATGGAGTATATTTTGGATCTTTTGAGTATGACTATGGGTATGGGGAGTTTGAGGAGCAACTCAACACAAACCTACCTTACAACTCATACAATGAAAATCCTAACTACTACCTTAATTTTTCCCACCAAAATCACCACATCCAATATCCACAACAACCACCCACCCAATACCCACTTCATAATGAATTTCAATTGCCACAATACAACCACTTTCACACCCACCCACAACAAGAAGATGAACCCATTCAAAATGTGATCCTCCAAATGATGGGAGATCAACAAAACTTCTTCAAACAAATGCTAGAGGAAAGCCAAAAGAGGGACAATGTTCTTCAAGGCATTGTTGCCCAAGGTGAGGAATTGGAGATTCAAATTGCCCAAATGAAAGAATCCCAAGCAATCACTCCCCACCATTCTTTGGACATTGATCATGAATATGAATTTGAAGTAGTAACTTTTGATATGCAAAATGAAAAGTGGGAAGAGCCAACCTCTTTGAGCTCTTGTGAGTATGAAAGTGTGGTATTGGATGAGGAAGATATGAGGTTGAGTAAGCCAAATACTCTTAACCTTTGTGAGTATGAGGGTGTGTCTTTTGAAGTAAACATTGGGATGTTGGAGGAAGAATTGCATGAAGCCCCCATTTATGATTCATATGAAGATAGCAACAATGATGATGAGCCTAACGGATGGACTTGTAATATCACCTTGCTTGAGGAGCCTATCTTTGAGACATTTGAGATACCATACCATAGAGAAGAGCGTCCTTCCCCTATTCCTCATGAAGACTACTTGACACCTATTATGGAGCCAATGGTCGTTGAAGAGGATATGGTGGATCTTCTTCAAAAGGCCAAAGCATCATATAAAAGCTACTTGGTGAAAAAGCTCAAGGAGAAACTTGCTCGTGAAGCTACTTGTGGAAGTTTGGCACCCACAATGACAACTTCTAAGGAGCTCGATCATCAATGCCATGAGAATTCTCCTTCTGCTATTGAAGGATTGACAAATTCAAATGCTATCATCATTACCGAAATTAAAGAGAAGGTTGGTAAGTGGAAGTCTACGGATGAAAATGAACCATACTTCGTGGAAAAGAATCATGGGCTTGTTTATTGGAAGCATTGGGAAAGCTCTAGTGCCAAGGACAAGGTGAAAGAAAGGATATATGACAAACTCCCTTGGCCAAATTTCGTGTTCAAATGGAGCAACCCATACTTATGCTTATTTGGAGCTTGTTCACAAGCTTTCGATTTCTTCTAAGAGCCTTGAGCTCTATGGACAAAAATTTTTACAAAGTGAACTAGTTTGGTGGAGTCTTATCTCAAACCACCATTTGTAAGATACCCTTTACTTTGACTTTGCATTACATTTACACTTGCATTTAGTTATATACATATACATTTAGCTTGCATTTGTGAAATATTTCATATTTCATTTGCATTAGCTAGTTCATATAGTATATTTTGCATTGTGATATATCTCACATGATTTATGTAGATAGTTGCATATAGATTAGAACTCATGCATAGTCACTAATGACCAACCCTATTCTTTTCTACACTAGGAATAGTGTTTAAATCGGTTTGGGGAGGTTTGATCATAAGTGACCATAGTTTACTAGAAATCATGCATCATATAGTATAGTTTAGATTGCATTCATTTGTTATATATGTCATATAGAATTGCATTTAGTTAGAGCATGCATTCATTCATATCATATCAAATTGCATTTGTAATTCAATTACAAAAAATCAAAAATCCATAAAAATGTATTTCTTTTTCCTTCCTACTCCTACATGTACATTGAGGACAATGTCCAAAATAAAGAGGGGGATGGGAATTTATATTCCAAAATGCATACAAATTGAAAATTTTTGAAAAATCACAAAAATATGTCTTTTAATTTCATAAAAACAAAAACCATAAAAATTGAAAAAAATTTGAAAAACCAAAAACAAGTTCATTTCCTTTGTAGTGTAGTCATGTATATATTGATGTATATATTGTATTTGTTCTACCCTTGTTCACATTGATCGACTACGCCACATCCGAGACATGAGGATATTGAAGACCGCATGGCATGATCTTTCCAATCTCCTTTTTCCTCTTTAAGTTAATGACTATGTGGCTTTATTTTGATTGATGCGGTATAACAATGTGAACTTAGGACTTGCATTTAGTTTATATGTCATACTAGTGGGTAGAATCATATGCATTAGGATGTATATATGTTAGTTGCATCATGGCATGTAGTTTGCATGTTAGAAAATTTTTGTGAAACCGTCTACTTGGGAAGCTTGACAAGTGTATATAGGCCCTAGTAGATGCTTTTTGTTCTTAAGACTTTGCTTGTTAGAATGCTTGTAAAACACCCTAGGATGTGTCATGCTAGTATCCTTTGACCCATTGATTAAGGCCTAGTCAAGAGTACCTTGTGGTGTGATAACTCCTGGGCTACCGTTTGTTCCAAGGTGACCCTTGAAACCATGCAACCATCATTCATCCATGTTCTACCATACATTTTGTCATCAAAGAGAATGGGCACAAAAAGAAATTGTTCAAATTTGAGTTCAAGAAATGAAAAGAAAAGAAAAGAAAAAGTTTTCAAAATGCATCAAATGAAAAGAGAAGCAAAAATAGAACTCCTAGTGCTTCAAATATAAGGCACCCTCACTACATATGGGGTGACTTTGAAAATGTTCAAAAGAAATGCAAAGAAAAGTTGAAAGTTGTCAAGTATTGAAATGCCAAAGTTCAAAAGAAATGGCAAGAAAGTGTTCTCAAATGTTATATGCCACAAGAAATTGGGGGGAAAAACAACAACAAAGCAAACTCCCAAATGAAACTCAAATACTATCGATCCCTTTATCCATCGTATCCATTTTTGTGCATGGTAGAGAGGGGATGACCCTTCTTCTTGTCTAGGCAAGAGGGGGAATTCCGCGATCCTCCAGTGTTTCTAACACCATAGGGAGTCTATTCTTGACAAAAGCATTTAATGATTGACGATAAAAGTACCCTAGCTTGACACAATTTGGAGGTGATTTATTGGTATCCTTCTAGGCTTAGTAGTTTGAAGAAATTGCATCTATGAAGGAGTGTGTACCCTTATATTGCTTCCCTTGTAGATAATTTCCGCCACTTAGATGAGGAAAGTTGCTATTCTTTTGTAGATGCATCCATTATTTGATTTTGTGTGCTTAATGCTTGGATGTGTCGCCATTTTGGCAAGACCCACCTTGCCTTGCAAGAAGGCATCCTACCTCATGGTTGTCTTGTTCTGAGTTAAAGGGGCGGATTGAGACCCGCTAATTCTCTCATATCGGCTATGTTATTAGGTTAGTTTAAATAATGGTCCTAGTCTTTGTCACCTCTTTACTCGGGATGAACAAAGGTTTGGTTTGGGGATATTTGATGTGACCGTAATTAGCGCATATTTAGCCCCCGAATTAGCCTTGTTCCCATGCTTTTTAGTGCATATTTGGGTAATTTATTGTCTTTAGTTCTTTGTTTTGCATATTCTTTAAGATTTTGATCCCTTGGTAGGAAAGGAGTAAGAATCTTGCATTTTCATGGCAAAACGAGACTAAATTGATTGAATTCAATGACCAAGCATCAAGAAGAGACAAGATTAGAAGGCCTTGGTACATATTATAGTATATGGGCAATGATGAGAAAAGATCCTTGCATCCCCGAGGAAATCCCTAAGGATTTTATGAAGAAAAGGGAAGAAAAGAAGAATAAACTAAGTTGAGCAGCAATCCATGCGGATTGCCCTGAATCCGCCCGTCCTCAACAGCACAATCCGTGCGTCTTCTCCCTAAGACGCCCGGGCACCAGCCACCAAAAGACAGTCGTCTTCTCCCAAAAACACCCGTGCCCAGACCCAAAATCCGCCTGTCCCGAGCCTAAGACGCATGGATTCTAGTCCAGCACTATTTCGTATTCTTCAAGCCTCCGTGAAAGATGCCCTTCCTTCGAAAAATACCGGCGTTTCCTTAAGTAGGGACTTAATCGTCATTTAAGCCCTTAGTTAACCCTAATGCATCCACCTAATTTCCACTATATATACCCCACTTGTAAATAATCAAGGTATCATGTATTAGATTAGAATCAAGTTTTAGAGTAGAGAGCCTCCATATTAGAAATTCCTCTTAGATTAGATTAGAGGTAGATTAGAATAGATTATCATTTAATCTTTCCACAAAAATCACATTAATCTCTCCTTAATTATTGATCAAGTTTGTCACTTTTGGGTAATTGAAGATTATTGGGTTATTATTGGAGGATTGACAACCTTCAATCAATCAATCAAGTTTCTTCTATTATTCTTTGCATTATTGTTTTGGAATCTCCATAGGTATAATCCTCTTAATCCTTGTTTTAATTATTGTTAATCTTTCTTACTTGTTCATCATGTTTTACCTTGTTAATATGATTGACAACCTTGTTAGCATGTTAAACTTGATAATGAGTGAATAATCTCTTAGCTAGGATTAGTGGGTAATTAGGGGAAACCAACATGGGGATTGATTTATGCTTAATCTATTATGTTCACATAATTAATTTGCTTGCTTGTTGTGATGTCAACTTTATGCACATGTTATGTTTGATGAAATGCCAAGCCTATGAATCCTTGCATTTATAACCATCTCTTATCTACTCAACTTGACTTGTAAGATATAAATCAACTCGAGTCTTGTTAGACCATGTATAGAATTTGATTAGGAGGAAAGTAAGTCGACTTGTAGGTGTTGTACAATCTAATCGATTCGGCTCCGGGACCCAACTCTTCCTAAGAACCGTAAGACATAAACCAACTCGGTTTCTCCACAACATTAATTGCTTGCTTATAATTGTAAACATGTTTGTATGATCAATACCATGAATCCCCTTTGACCCCATGATATCCTAGCACTTTTAATCATTTGTTTACATCCTTCCTTTTATTGCTTGTTTTACTATATTGCTTGCATTAGTCTAGAACACAACTACAAACCCCATCAATTGTGACACTAGGATAAATTGAGATAGATAGACTTAGAACCCAATGCACACCGTCCCATGGATCGACCTCGACTTACCGCTAACTAGTTGTTTGTTGACTATTATAAATGTGTTTGATTGGGTGTACAACGACACGCCCACGTCAGTGAACGATAACGTAACTTGCCTAATTATTAATACAATTTTCACATTTCACCTAAAAAATAAATAAATATAGTGATTAAATATTCTATGTGGTCTAGACTTCTAGGTAGATTGGCCAAGTCCTCACACATTCCCGTAAGCTCCCAAGTCAGCTAATCTTTAGTATCTGTCAAATCTGCTCTCCATTAAGGTTCACCACAGGTGTTCACGAATACACTGTCAACCACGAGGTTGAGTAGGAATAGCCAAACAACCACAATAAATGGATACAAGAACAATATTAAATGCAAATGCAATGCATGCTGATGATCAATCCTCCGACGCACCTGTTCATCCCCCCAATCCCTCGCCGGGGTAGTCTTATCATCCCAACCGAAGTTGAGGTAGTCTCATCATCCCAGAAACAAGTCCTGCAGAACTAGTTCTGAGGTATCCAATGCAAGTGCTCATGATATGAAAATGCAAACAATTGATCAAAACAATGTCTTACCATCTCAGACACGAAGCTGAGGAATCCAATAATCAATATAATCATCTCAGTCACGAACTGAGGTAGTCAATAAACAAATCATCTCAGTCACGAGCTGAGGTAGTCATTAAACAATTTATCTCAACGCAACCAACCAACAATCATATATCATCTACCATAATTCCAAATAATTCAACCAATAAAATCAGATAATACCATTCAAGTAAACCTTAAAGTGATTGAGTAGCTATCCTACCTTGATAGCAAATTTCCAACTGAGCAGCTCAACAAGAATCCGAATAATTAAAGCAATCCGAACTCGATTATTATATCTTCACAAAATCGTCACCTAACATAAATGTTATAATAATTATTCAATTATTTATTTATTTATTCCATTTATTTAATTATTCAAACTAATTACTTATTATAATTATTAAAGGTTTATGATAACTAAAAACCCGATTCAATTATATTTTAATTACATTAATTATTCCCCGATTAAAACAAACCCGCCATAACCCGTCATTAAACAAATAAGTCAACCCAACCTATTAATCAACCCACGTACCCATGAACAACCCCAAACACCCGTGTATACAATCCCGTGTATAGCACATACACACACCTCTTTTGCAGCTACCATATACGCCATACAAGCCACCTAATGGCGCCACCCCATCAACCACCACTAGCCTGCCCCACCAAGACCCCCGACGACCTCCAATCACCAGCCCAACCGCCACAAGCACTCCAAAATCTCACGCCCCAACACTACCATCACACAACTAATACCGAAACCCGTCACATACAACCCCACGTTTAACTACTACCTACGACCACACCCGCCTCCGACAACTCCACCCAACCTGGACGCCACTAGTATTCAACCCAATGCACACACTCATGTTAGAAATCTATATCTCATTACTTGACATATTCATATATGTGATGATTTAATTTAGTCATAAAATTAAACATTGATCTTATGCATGCAAACAATAAAGAAAATAAGGAAGAAATCATCAACCCTTACATTGATATTTCGGATTAATGGGCACAAGTAAGATCTCCTTCTTACTTGTTCTTGAGCTCTCCTAAAATGGATGAACAAAGGATTCAAGTATAGAATCCCTCCCAAGGAATAATACCCAAGATATACTCTTAACAAAATTAATATTATTATTACTAGAACAATATTAATTTAAATAAAATTGACCCAAAATCTTTATTTTTGTTCTCTTATTTTCGGTTAAGAGGAGGAAGAAAAGAGGAAGATTTTATCTCACTAAAAACTCTTATTATTTAGATGTTGAATGAATGAATGATTCAATTAATCTTATGGTAGTGTATATAATAAAAATAAAGAGAAAAACCTATAGCTTTTCTCTTCATAAAACCGGGTAGGAGGGGGAGGGAATGGCCAATGCATGCACAAGGTTGTCTTCACAAGATCAAGTAGGTATGCATGGCTAGTATTAGGCTAATATGATTATGTTTACCACTAACATAATTAACATAATATATACCTAATACTCCCCATTATTTCGGTCCATTTAGTGTAAAATGGGAAATCCATTTTACACATTATTTTGTCAATTTGTCACATGTAACATATCATGTAAAAATGTTATGTATTTTTAACATATTAAAAATCAACGCATTAATAAAATACGTCATATACAAAATTTACTTAGTAATTCATAATTACTTGTACCAAAATATTTTACCAATTATAAATCACAACATCTTGTATTTATAATAAATTATTCATTCAAATGCAATTGTTTCCGTAAACAATAATTTCATCTAAGTAATAAAACAATTCGACCACTTAGACCGTATCTTATTTAGTCAAATTATAATGAGATACGTAAATACAACTTCCAAAATCGTCCGTCAATTTTAAGTAATTTAATTAACCCGTATCGTCATACGATCAATTAAATGATCAATTAAGAGTGTTATCCTTTAGGTATGACCTAAGGGGATCAACTGATCACCACCGTCGCACGACAGTAATGTCAAACTCTAGTCAGCCAATCATTACCGATATGTGTGGACCAGTTGACAGTAAAAAATTACTTCCCAATTGTATTCTTTAAAATGAGACTTAAACATGTGATCATTATGATCGACAGTTGTGATCGCATTATTGTCGGAGGACACATATTCCAACAATCTCCCACTTGTCCTCGACAAGTGTGCGTCACCAATTCTCTTGTCCTATTACTATCTCCCACTTAATGCAAGGTGTCTTTCAGGTCGTACTTGCAAGTGATCATATCGAGAGTGGTTTCCTCGATCTGGAGAATAACTGATTGACCGGATTTATCTACCATAGATATCGTCCGAGCGTGGCCACGCATTTCTAGTTCATTACTCCTCGAGTGGCCCTGAGATATTGTTATAACCCTGACTAGGGGTCGACAATTTCTATCGCACTCATTCCCTTCGACTAGCCACAACCATCATAACCCAAAATATGCCAATTTGACCCCATTTACGAAGGTCGTAGTAACACAAATCAAAGTTAATCTGAAACTGTGCCATCTTAGGCGAATAGTCTTTAGTCAAAAGAATCGACTCATTAGAATACTATAGTAGCTCTCGCGATGACCAGGCTATATAAATTTGCCAAAACTCTATAAGCGGCCATAAGGCCCGACAAAATGTTCCTAACAGTCTGCCTATGTGATCGACTAGTCATTCTCATATGACTCTATGGCACTTGAACTTGCCATCAATCGCATCACACTCTAGTCACTTCGAGACGTCACCTCATACAAGTGACTATGGGCAAATACTATGTTAATCCGTGTTCACTTTAACGGGGTTCAACTTGTCACTACAACCCGTTTGGATATAAAAAGGTATAAGGTGAGTTAATAATAACTCAAACGACAAATGTCGACATCACATTTGGGTAGTCAATACCATATTACAACCTTGTGATGCATATCGTAAGTGTATTAACACTAGTTGATTGCAATAGAAGTTTAACATACCATGTGTCCATGTGCTCAAACTTCTTTTATCGCATTTTCCTTTACATTCATGTTATCTCTCATAGCATGAACCTTACCAAGTACACATTTAGGTTCCCAACCTCGGTTTGGGTTCTTTATCTTGAAAGAACTTCCTTGCCGATTATCACATAATCAATGAATTTGCAGTGAATGATATAACTTGCACTGATCAAGTACTCCACCCACTCACAATGCACTAAATAAATGTTTTGTAGAGTCTTGCAACAATTGTCAAGATGATTAGCCTAGCACTTCTCACAAGTCCTAGCATATTAGAAAATATTAGTTTTGAGTAACTTCTTACTTCAACTAAGTATCTTTCCAAACTTCTTATTTCTCCTTTTAGTTTGAAAAGCTTAGGATTTTCATAAATCCTTACATGTGTTCGAACTTTAATATGTGCAACCTCTTGACAAATAACAGAGTCTTTTGTCCAACACTGAAATCGCTCATCGGTTCTCCTCAAGAATTCATGACGATTCTTCTATGGCTTGCAATGATTCATCATGCTCTTATGCATATGATTCATTATTGGACATGTGCATGATTATTCTAATGGCGGAAACATTAGTAACTAATAATCTTGTGATCAACCATTCTTAGGTTCAATGAACGACCATGACTGCTAATGGCAATTCCATTTTCATTGACATGAATAACCTATGTTTCTCGTTGATTCGATGTGTATATCTCAATACTTATCCAACATCTCATGATGTGATTGGATTCATCATAGTCCATTTTCATCCAGAATTGAAAACTCAAATACTTCTTTGTAAAAGAAAGAATTAGCTCGTCATTCTCAATGAGTAATGAGTTATAAACCTTTTCAAGATAATTGCTCCCACTAAATTCCATGTCTTCACATGATAATTTCCAAACTCCCACTTAATTCCACATGTTTTGAAATTGACTACTCAATCGAAACATTTCAAGAATTGAAATATATTTTGCTTTGCCAAGTTACTAAGATAAAACCATATATGTTCCCATCATATCCTTTCAAAATACCTATTTTGAAGAGGTCTCATCTGTTGGGAAATGTGTCCTCAACAATAGTGCGATCACATGATTTAAATATCATAATTAAATCTCATACTAAGAATACGTGAGGGATGATTCTTTATACAGTCGACTGACCGTCATTAATCGGTAATGATTGGCTAACTAGAGTTTGACATTACTGTCGTGTGACGGTGGTGGTCAGTTGATCCCTTTAGGTCACACCTATAGGATGAGGCCCAAATAGATATTTAATTAATTGTATGCGATACAGATTAATTAATTCCTTAATTATGGGAGTGAAATTTTGCGTCTTATTTTAATGTGATTAAATAAGATTAAATTTAGTAATTAAGTGTTATATTACTAAATTAGTTGAGGTATTAATATAAGTTTTGAGGTAGAGGTAATTAGTTATTTAAAGTTACAAGAAGTTGTAATTTTAACTAACTAGTAATTAAGGGACCCATTATATGTTGATATAATGGTAGTATACTACTCAAAAAGTGGAGTGTATATTATATTATTAATTGTAATATTTAAGTGTTAAATGATTACATTAATAATTAAATATGTAAGATTGTTAAACATAAGACTTATAAGCATTTGTGGGACAAATGACAAAAGGCAAAAATGGTCCATAAAAGACCAATATTTCGGCCAAATATGAGATGAGCAAAGATGCTCTTTTGTCTTATGTTGTTGTTAGTTAATGTGTGAAAGAGACACTACATACTAGCATTGCATACTACATCTTACACCTACATCCTACAATCTACCAAAAGCAAAAACAAAGTGAATAAAACAAAGGGAAAAAGATTCCCTTGTAGCTTAAATGGCCACCGGTTTTTAGCACCATATATGGGCATTTTGGTTGCTTATTTTTCACTTGCTTGTTTTGCTAGTTTAAGTTGTTTTCTCTCTAAAATTCCTCACATGCAAAATTCATTCAAACTCTCAACAAATACTAATATACCAAATCTATTACTAGAAGTAGTAATATAAGAATATTAGTATTATTAAGGTATTATTTCTACTACATATCTAGTTAATATTAGTAGAGATTTTTGGGATTCATCTTGGGTGCAATTTATTGGAGTGGCTTCTAAACTTGGAGTCTTGGGAGGATCATCCATCATTATAAGCTCAAGAACAAGTGAAGGAAGGTGACCTTACTTGTGCCCAAATTTTCGAACCAACTAACAATGTAAGGAACATTGTTTTTCCTTATAAATCTTTCATTTTGTTATGCATGCACTAGATCTAAAGAACATATAATTAATAAGTTAATTAGTTCACTATTAGAGGAGTCTAATAATAGGTATATGAACCTAACAAGTGGTATCAGAGCATAAGGATGTTGCATGCATAATCGGTTATTGTTTTTCCGAGTTAAAAGGTTAACATATAAAACTTAAAAATTTGTGATTTATAAGTATAAGCCACGAAATCACCATGCATGTTATATATTCTGGTCCTAAAATGTTTTTAGGTCATTTTTATGATTCATGGAAATTTATTGCTCATTTTAAGGATTTTTGGTCATTTTATTACATTTTTATGACTAAAATGGGAATTAAAATGCTAAAAATAGTTAAATTTCGTTTCTGGCCTTGAAAAATTTATATGACCTCACATGCATATTTTACAAGTTGTGTGTAAAAGGACGAGTTAATTTGATTAATTTTGCATGATTTATGATTTTTATGAGATAAAAATGGATTAAAAGAGGTAAAATGGTTAAAATTAGTTAAATTTCGAATTAAGCCATGATCTTTTAATATGATGTCACATGCAAGATTTACAGAGAGTATGTAAATTTCTAGATTTAAATATCTTCTTTAGCATGATTTATGGATTTTTGAGTAAAAATGGCATAAATAGTGACTATTTTAGCAAAAATTAGCTAAAACGTATTGCATGGCTTGAGAAAATTATTTTAAGTTGAATTAATATCCCACTAATCAGATCTAAAGTTGTAAAAATTATTGGTTTATTTTTCGTATGCTTTATGTATTTTATGAGATAAAATCGATAAAATGCAACTATATTTTCTCAAAATTAATTCGAAAATTTTAACCATGTTTTTTGACATTATGAGGGTCATGGAATTATTCCAGAATGTTCAAAAATTTAAAATTCAAATTTTGAAACTTTTATGATTTAATTTGTATTTATTTCATATAAATTATGATTTTAAGGTCAAAAATGAGCATAAAATTAAATCAAGTTGAATTATTGTCAAAAATTTAGTGTTGACTGATTTTTGAGTCCTAAAATGTGTTAGGATAATTAACTTGAGCTTAGATGTGATTTAAGTGTTAATTAGTGATTTTAAAAGGTTATTATCACGCATTTCCATGAAACCGGGTTATATGTACGACATAAGTTAAATAGGGCGATTTGGCACATGATTTTACATGATAGGTACATATTATAATGCTGCATATTTCAATTGTTGAATGTCTTTTATTTATATAATTTTGAATTATGTAATTTTATCTTAGTATGGCCTTAGTTTTAATCAATATTACCCGTAATGAAAGGGAATATTGATTCGGTTGTAATTTAATGTGATCTCGTATCACTTTTATTTTTATTTTTTATTTCATTAGTTTTCATTTTACAAATGTATAATAGGAATAGCTTTGTATTTTTATTATTATTTGTAATTATGGAGCATCTTCAAGACGGTGCCATTCGGAAAGGTGATCCGACAAAGACGGTGTCTTGGGAGGCGTGCCATTTGAAGAATCAAGGGACCAAAGGAGTTGGTTTCCGAATATGTAATAGATTATTTGATTTTCTATTTTTAGGAAGGCCATACTAGGAATTTTATTTATTGCTTTGCATTTCTTTTAATATGTTGCATGCATTGCCAAATCGCCATAACAAAACATGCATATCATATCGAGTCATCGACCGTGTCAATTATAATTATCGTAGTTCACCGCTTTAGTTCACTTAAAACGTGATAGATAATAAATTGACAAGACCTCTCACATATTAAAAATTGAGATAAAGCCTTACCAAATAGTAGAAACTCATGAAGTACCAATTTCGCAAGGGAGTTAATCCGGCTTCACCGTAATACAAACCTTGTTACGTTGGCGAAGTGGGGTAGTAAAATGTTATTACATCGAAATTTGGATTGAGCTCAACGGAAGTATTGTTGACCGTAGTCGCATGTGTTCCGGGCTAAAGATGAGAATTAGAGTAATTTTTATCGACCGAGAGTTCTAAAAGTAGAATCGATTAAAAGGTTAATCCACCGAGTTATATTAATAAGGGATGAATCGGCTCACCGTGCCCGAGTTGATATGAATTTGGATCTCGGAATCATTTATATAGTTGGGTGGAGGTCACTATATAAATGCAATACTTCATTTCCGTTTTTGTAGTTAAATATTCGCAATGAATTCATCTTATACTCCTACACCAATCACCTTAATTCATAGCTCCAATCATACGATGAAAAATGCTCCGATTATGTCAATCATACGATTTGAGAATTACGCGTTGACATTAGTAAGGATGGAAATCTTTGTCTTTTTACTACTTCTTCACCTCCCACTCACATACTCATGCCTACCTCTCAGGTAAGAGGTTCATATGAGAGGAATCTCATAAATTCCAAGATATCCTTGTTTGATGAAACAAGGAGTAATATCAAATTTAGTGGGAGTTCTAGGAAGAGTGTCCTTGCAAATGGAAGTAGTATTGGTGTTAGAAGAGCAAAGATATGTGAGAAACCCAAATCCGATTGTGAATTGGAAGTTGATAGTGAGACTACCACAAAACTAAGATGGGTATCCAATCCTACCATAAATATCATTATTTTAATGTCATGGCCCAATGGAAGCATATTTGCCCCAAGTATTTAGAAGATATCAAAGTTGGGCTTGTTACTCCAAGTGGGACTTGGAAATGTGGAAAAGCTAAACAAGAGTGATATGAATCTCCGACAACGAAATGGAGCTCGGGTAGCCACCACTTCAAGAGAAATTTATATACTTGTTTTTGCTAATAGCTTTGAGTTATGATTTACATAATTGTTATTATGTTCCCACTTAGTCTAAAACATCATTTCTATGTGAGACATGAAAGGATCTATATTTTGTCCTCAAAGACAATTGTTGTATTTTATTGAAAATAGACGTGGATGTGAGCCATGTCACTTATCTTTATGATACACAAGTTTTAGACAGTTCCAACTCATGTAAAGATATCTACATAATACGATCGAAAAGACTCATAACTAGTAATCCAAATGATTTGAACATTTGATTTTTCAATTAGGGTACATAAATGAGAAACGCATTAAACGCTAGTGTCGACTAGAATTATTGAACCATTTGATTTTCAATCATATGGAATATGCGAATCTTGTCTCCTTTGCAATATAATTTGCACTTCCTTTAGTGGTAAAGGGACACAAGCAAGTGATTTGTTGAGACTAATACATGCCGATGTATGTGTTCAAATGAGCATCACCGCAAGGGGAATTTATGACTACTTCGTCACTTTTACGAATGATTCAAGTAGATAAGGGTATATTTACTTAATCTAATAAAAGGTGAAGCATTTGAGAGAT
Organism: Silene latifolia; assembly: GCF_048544455.1. Classification (NCBI taxonomy): domain Eukaryota; kingdom Viridiplantae; phylum Streptophyta; class Magnoliopsida; order Caryophyllales; family Caryophyllaceae; genus Silene; species Silene latifolia. Next base: position 196,166,983 of record NC_133534.1, read on the forward strand.
TTGAGAAATTTCTAAAATGACGTAGAGAACCAATTGAATAAAGTTCTAAGCATTACGACCCAATCGTAGTGGCAAAGATCTAAGTAATAAATTTGATTTATTAAAGATGGATTATGACCTAGCGTCACTACCCATAAGATCAAACTAATATGAGTCGGTTTGAGTTGATGAACTCAATTTTGGGAATTTGCAATCAAAAATGGACAAGTAATTCTAATTGGATGGTCAACCATGAGATACCTAGAATAGAGAGTCTATCAAACAGATGACATGGATAAGACTCGTATATTATCAAGCTGCCATGTTAGGATGGCCTTTTGAAAGCTAAACTCCGTTAAAATATATATGTTTGTGTCTCACAAAACTATCTCTCAAGAAGATAGATGTATTTCTGAGAGATAGAGTGGGAGAAGATTGTATCGTCACAAACACCTCTTATAGTTGAAATATTACTTTGTAAAAGTAATAGAATTATAGAGTGGGAGTTGGTATTGAACTATTATCTATGAAGATAGTATGAGAGCATAGTTCAGTGAGAGTTTATCGCACATGTCTTATTGTTAAAACATTACTTTGTGAAAGTGATAGTATCATGACCTTGTTACATACGAGCCGAAGCATTACAATCCAAAAATTGTAACTCAAGAGTAGATTTACTTTAAGGCTTGGGTCTCCTCAAAAGTAAATAGAGCTCCAGAGTACTCAAATGCATAAGATTTACATAAAGATGTTGATCAAGACAAATTGTGTTAGGAATTGCCGCATTTCATTTTAATGAAGAATGGCAAATAAAAATTCGCTTTTCTAAAATGGGAATTTAGAGAAGGAAGTGTTTCAAACACAAAACCTTAGATTAAGATCTAAGAATCCTAACATATTATGCGTAGCTATCTTAAGTGATCACAAGTTGGTTTTAAGCTAGCATTAACGGATTATACTTTTCATTCATGTGATTATAGTGAATTGTTTCATTCACATGATTGAAGAATCATGATATACATGAAGTTAAGTGGGAGCTAGAATTGTTTTTCCATGTCTTATATGTTGATGACATATTAATTATTGAGAATAATGTACCAATACTCTCTTCTGGCAAGAGTGATTGGGAGACTAGGAAAGGGTGCAATATACGTTAGATTACCGAATCTATGTGAGAGTATATTGGCATAGAGTTGAGAGTCTTATGAGGATAAGATCTTTCGTATCTGTTGTAACATCAACAAGGTTGAATGGCTTATTCATGATGATGAAAGTGGAATTACTATGATGGAATCATAGTCGTTCACTGAACCCATTAAGTTGTTGATTACATGAAATCGATTGCTAATGTTTCCGCCATTAGAACGATTATGTATGCCAACAGACGCATGTGCTGTGATAAAAAAAATATGCCTAGGGCATAATAAGTCAATAACAAGATAATTCCCATGATATGGTTTGTGAGAGCCTTAAAGAACATCCTTGAGATTCTTGAGAAGAATTAGGGAAGGAGTCGTTCACATGTTTGGATGACAAACTAAGTTAGGTGTTGAAGGGTTGCACAAACTTTAGTTTCCGAGCTTGAAAGGATTTGATGAATCCTAAGCTAATGTTATTGACTAAGGAGTAAGAAACTAAGAAAAGTGTTTTAGTTTCACGCATTGCAAATTCAACAAAAGGATTCTAAGTAAATAGTGATTAAATGGTCAACGTAGGGATTAAGGGTGAATCCCTCTACAAATGACTTTATCACAAGTTATGCGATAACAGTGGGAGCTTCTCTCAAGTTAAAGAGCTCAGGTCTAGTATGAAGTCTAGACATATACTTAGAGAAATTCATATCATTAGAGATGACATTGAATGGAAGGAAATAGCAATTAATAAAGTTGGAATATATGGATATCGGGTATATCCACTTGCCAAGCTTGTATTGCATTTTAACTAGTGTTTTAATACACTAGAGATTAAAGAATATGAAGTAGTAATAGTGTATTGACTATTCATATGTGATAATCACATTTATCGTTTGAGTTTTATTAAACTCACCCGCTACCTTGTCGTATCCGAATGGGTTGTAGAGACAAATTGAACCCCATTAAAGTGAACTGGATTGACATGGTATTCGCCCCTAGTTACTTATATGAGGTGACGTCTCGAAGTGACTAGAGTGTGATGCGATTGATGGCAAGTTCAAGTGCCATAGAGTCATATGGGATGACTAGTCGATCACATAGGCGATCGTATGGGACAATCGTCGGGCGATTGACCGCTTATAGAGTTGCAGTAATTCATAAAGCCTGGTCGTGGCAAGAGCTACTATAGTATTCTTATGAGTCAATTCTTTTGACTAGAGACTATTCGCCCAAGTTGGCACAACTTCGGATTAGCTTTGATTTATACTCTACGATTTCTTAAACGAGGTCAAACTGGGTATATTTTGGGTTATGATGGTGTGGTGAACGAAAGGAATAGGGCGATAGGAATTGTCCACCCCTTGTCGGGGTTGTTTGAAATCTCAAGGCCACTCGAGGAGCGATTAAGCGGAAATGCGTGGCCACGCTCGGAAGGTATCTCGATAGATAACTCCGGTCAGACAGTTAATCTCCAGATCGAGAAAACCACTCAAGATATGATCAAATGTAAGTACGACCTGCAAGACACCTTGCATTGAGTGGGAGATTGTAATAGGACAAGAGAATTGGTGACGCACACTTGTCGAGGACAAGTGGGAGATTGTTGGGAAATGTGTCCTCAACAATAGTGCGATCACATGATTTAAATATCATAATTAAATCTCATACTAAGAATACGTGAGGGATGATTCTTTATACGATGATCGACCGTCATTAATCGGTAATGATTGGCTAACTAGAGTTTGACATTCTTGTCGTGTGACGGTGGTGGTCAGTTGATCCCTTTAGGTCACACCTATAGGATGAGGCCCAAATAGATATTTAATTAATTGTATGCGATACAGATTAATTAATTCCTTAATTATGGGAGTGAAATTTTGCGTCTTATTTTAATGTGATTAAATAAGATTAAATTTAGTAATTAAGTGTTATATTACTAAATTAGTTGAGGTATTAATATAAGTTTTGAGGTAGAGGTAATTAGTTATTTAAAGTTACAAGAAGTTGTAATTTTAACTAACTAGTAATTAAGGGACCCATTATATGTTGATATAATGGTAGTATACTACTCAAAAAGTGGAGTGTATATTATATTATTAATTGTAATATTTAAGTGTTAAATGATTACATTAATAATTAAATATGTAAGATTGTTAAACATAAGACTTATAAGCATTTGTGGGACAAATGACAAAAGGCAAAAATGGTCCATAAAAGACCAATATTTCGGCCAAATATGAGATGAGCAAAGATGCTCTTTTGTCTTATGTTGTTGTTAGTTAATGTGTGAAAGAGACACTACATACTAGCATTGCATACTACATCTTACACCTACATCCTACAATCTACCAAAAGCAAAAACAAAGTGAATAAAACAAAGGGAAAAAGATTCCCTTGTAGCTTAAATGGCCACCGGTTTTTAGCACCATATATGGGCATTTTGGTTGCTTATTTTTCACTTGCTTGTTTTGCTAGTTTAAGTTGTTTTCTCTCTAAAATTCCTCACATGCAAAATTCATTCAAACTCTCAACAAATACTAATATACCAAATCTATTACTAGAAGTAGTAATATAAGAATATTAGTATTATTAAGGTATTATTTCTACTACATATCTAGTTAATATTAGTAGAGATTTTTGGGATTCATCTTGGGTGCAATTTATTGGAGTGGCTTCTAAACTTGGAGTCTTGGGAGGATCATCCATCATTATAAGCTCAAGAACAAGTGAAGGAAGGTGACCTTACTTGTGCCCAAATTTTCGAACCAACTAACAATGTAAGGAACATTGTTTTTCCTTATAAATCTTTCATTTTGTTATGCATGCACTAGATCTAAAGAACATATAATTAATAAGTTAATTAGTTCACTATTAGAGGAGTCTAATAATAGGTATATGAACCTAACATCATCTTAACCTTATGGAAAGAGATTTTAATCTCTAACTCATTCATTTTATAATGATGCGTAGCAATGTCATTATTTAAATATGAATAATATCTAATACACGTCCTTCAAAATACCCTTTTCGGAAGGAGGTTTAACCATTTCATTTTCATAATGAGCTTAAGTAATGACATTAGCGTGGTTAATACTTAACTTAGCTATTGTGGATATCGGTATATCAATCCTTGCAACTTCTAGTCATAAATCTCATTTATTTTCTAGGATGTAACTTTGATTCATTTAGGCTCTTAAGTAAATATTAATATTGAAACTATTGGTCACAAAAAAAAATATCATAAACTAGTCAATTAAGACTTTACATTAGTCATTTTTCTTCCAAAACTTTCTTTTGTTCTCCTCGTGTAGTTATCTTGAGAACATATTCTTTTGATTACTTCACTTGGTCTCTTTTGTCATGTAGATCTATTCGAGACCATAGATCTCATCTATTCGTGTATACTATATAAATAGATATACCTTTATTCAAATCATTCTTCCTTGCGTAGATCTCATTTACACAAGTCCACAAATTTATCTTGGTGTTCTTTGTGTCTTCATTTTTCTCCCACTCTATCTTTAGAATGAATACACTAGAGATTCAAAGATAGCTTATGAGACACAAATAATGATTTTGAAGTAGAAGGAGGACTATCTCATAGGTTGACTAATTGTTTTAAATTTGATAAGTGTACTCGGTGATTGATATTCCTTTAAGAGAGTTCATCAACTCAATATCATTTTATAATTGATCATATACAAGCCTTAAGCTTGTGGACATATAATGAATCCCATCATTATAGTTGTCTATTAGATCACTTTAAGTGAATGATCATATGTTTCTATGAGCAAGCGGATAAAGACGAATTTTTGAACAAGCATAAAATACGATAAAACGGGTGACTTGGGTTGCAAACCAAGCCACCATTATCCAAAATACAACCAATATCTAAAATACATTTCCATGTCGAACACGGAAATCAAAAGGTTCTAAAATCCGAAACATAAATTAAAATAAGACAATAAAAAGACAAGCTTCATGGAAGCTACTCCTAGCTTCTCGATGGTTTCTCAAGCTTTCTTTTCTTTTCCCTTGTCCTTGCTTGGTGGAGGCCCTATTTACAATAAAAAGGGGATACATTATCACAACTTTGTATCACAATACCATAGTTGAATTAGAAACATAAAAGAAAGGATAGTCATTTACTTACTGGAGTGATCTTTCCAGCTTTAATGTCACCAAGGTATTTGGAACAATTTCTTTTCCAATGTCCAACACCATTACAATAATGGAATTTGTCAAGAGGACCCTTCTTGATCTTGGAGGTGCTAGCTTCATAAGTCTTAGCTTTGGTGAAAGTGGGAGCTTGCTTCTTACCCTTCTTCCCATTCTTCTTGAACTTCCCCTTGCTTTTGGTGCTAATGTTAAGCACATCCTTAGGTGGGTTAACATTTAACCCCATGTCTCTTTCGGCTTGCACAAGTAACTTGTGCAACTCTTCAAGAGACACGTCCTTGTCTTGCATGTTAAAATTCACCCGAAATTGAACATACGCTTTGACTTTGGACAAGGAGTGTAGAATCCTATCTACAATGAGTTCTTTGGGGATTTCAACCTTTTGAATTTTCAAGGTCTCGACTAGCTCCATCAATTTGAGCACGTGAGGGCTAACCTTTTGGCCCTCCTTAAAGTGAAGAACAAAGAATGTCGCGGCCGCCTCATATTGGACGATCCGCGGAGTTTGTGAAAACATTGTCACAAGCTTGGAGTAGATTTCATTAGCGGTGCCCATCTTAAAGGCTCTCCTTTGGAGATCCACCTCCATCACAAAGATCAATACATTTTTCATTGCGGCAGACTCCTTATGGTAAGCCTCATATGCTTCCCTAGTAGCGGCACTCGACCTAGCATTAGGTTTGGGTGGAGAGGCCTCGGTAAGGTAACGAAGCTTGTCGTCACCTTGGGCGGCTAATTTGAGTTGGGCATCCCAATCGGAGAAATTTGACCCATTCTTTTCAAGTTTACATCGATCCATGAAGGATCGGAGCCATGAAGTATTAGTGAGAGGTGTGGCGTTGGTGTTTGGAATAGCCATTTGTTATGAGAAATAGAAGCGGTCTACAAAACAAAATATAGAAGGAATAAAACATATGTCGTTTTCAAAATAATAATACTCGTAAAATAAATTTAAACAAGTTTTATTGCATTTATCTAGTGACCTCTACCCAACTTGATAAATGATTCCAAGACCCAAATTCATATTAATTTAGGCATCGGTAAAGCCGAAAAACAACCCTTATCAATATAACTCGGAGGATTAACCTTTTAATCGATTCTACTTTTAGAACTCTTGGTCGATAAATTTACATTAAAATTTATCTTTAGCCCGAAACACATCCGGCAACCGTCGAGAATACTTTCGTTGACTTCAACCCAAATTTCGAATAAATGTGTCCATGATCCAAACTTACATCAACTTGGGCATCGGTAAAGCCGAAAACAACCCTCATCTTTATAAATTCGGTGGGTAGACATTTATCACCCACTTCCCCTACGTAACAAGGTTTGTACCCCGGTAAAGCCGAGTGCACTCCCTCACGAAATAGGTTTTCATGGTTTCTACTTTTTGGTAAGGCTATGTCTCAGTTGATTATTTTAGTGAGAGGTCATATCAATTTATTATCTATCACGTTTTAAGTGAACTAAAGCGGTGAACTACGATAATTCTAATTGACACGGTCGATAAACTCGATTAAAATGACAATGCATGTTTTAGTTATGGCGATTTAGCGATGCATGCAACATATAAATAAAATGCAAAACATAAAATAAATCCTAGTATGGCCTTCCTAAAATAGAAAATCTATTTAACTATTACATATTCGGAAACCAACTCCATTGGTCCCTTGAACTTCGGTTATGGCACGCATCTCGAGGTAACACCGTCTTTATGTATCGCCTTCTTGAGTGACACCGTCTTCATGGAACTCCGGAATAAATAAATTACATAAAAAATTACATAATTTCCTATTATACATTTGTAATTAAAATAAAATAAATCTATTAAATTACAAACCGGTGATACGAGATCACAATAAATTACAACCGAATCGATATTCCCATACATTTCGGGTAATATCAATTAAAACTAAGGCCATACTAAGTAAAAATTACATAATTCAAAATTACATAAAATAAAATTATGACAATCATAAATAAAATGCAGCATTATAATATGTATGAACATGCCCAATTTTATGCTAAATCGCCTTTAAGGAGCCAATATCGTATATTAATCGGTTTTTACGGATTTGCGTGATTCAACCTTTTAAAATCACAATAAATTACATAAATTCATATTTATGCACAATTTAATTACCCTAACCTCTTAGGACTCAAACTTAGTGTCCACTAACTATTTGAATATAATTAACTCATATTTCTTAAAATTGTTCATTAATGGACCCAAAATTACAATAAAATGCTATAAACTTCAAATAAATCACAAAAATTTCAAATAAATTCAAAATTTGAAATTTAAACTCATGAACATTCTGGAAAAATTCCATGACACTCATAATGTTCAAAAACTTAGGTTAAAAAAAATTTGAAATTTATCCGGAAAAACAATGTTGCGGTTTATCGGTTTTAACAAATATACTCATAAAAACATGAGAAAAATTATATTTATCAACTTTTCAATTTTATATCTGAACAAGGTAATAAAATGCAACATGTGACGTTTTTCCTTAGTCATGGAGTATGTTTTAGAAATTATTCACTAATTAAGTCACTATTTATGCTATTTTTCATCAAAAATTCATAAATCATACATAATGACTTCAACATAGCCTATTATTTTAAACACATCTTGTAAAATTGCATGTGACAACATACTAAATTTCTATGACCATATTCGAAATTTATCTCATGTTAACCTATTTTTCATATAAATCAGATTTTTATAATGAAAAATCCATATTTCGAGCATAAAAACTCCAAAAATTCTGGAAATGTACAGGTCATCTAAAAATAATATATGTGAAAACATATCCAAAAACCACTGGAAAATTCGAAGTTTAGCTAATTTTAGTCCGAAAATGACATTTTAATCATAAAATCACATTTTTAATGCCATTTTTATATAAGATGAACAATAAAAATCCATAAATTAACCAAAATATCCTAAATACATTTTAGGACCAGAAACATTAACATGCATAATTTATTTCGTGATATATCATAATAACACAAATTTATGAGTTTTATATGTTAATCGTATAACTCGGAAAAACTATAACCGATTTGCATGCAAACAACCAAAGCTCTTAATACCGCTTGTTAGAAATCTATATCTCATTACTTGACATATTCATATATGTGATGATTTAATTTAGTCATAAAATTAAACATTGAACTTATGCATGCAAACAATAAAGAAAATAAGGTTGTCTTCACAAGATCAAGTAGGTATGCATGGCTAGTATTAGGCTAATATGATTATGTTTACCACTAACATAATTAACATAATATATACCTAATACTCCCCATTATTTCGGTCCATTTAGTGTAAAATGGAAAATCCATTTTACACATTATTTTGTCAATTTGTCACATGTAACATATCATGTAAAAATGTTATGTATTTTTAACATATTTAAAATCAACGCATTATTAAAATACGTCATATACAAAATTTACTTAGTAATTCATAATTCCTGTACCAAAATATTTTACCAATTATAAATCACAACATCTTGTATTTATAATAAATTATTCATTCAAATGCAATTGTTTCCTTAAACAATAATTTCATCAAAGTAATAAAACAATTCGACCACTTAGACCGTATCTTATTTAATCAAATTATAATGAGATACGTAAATACTACTACCAAAATCGTCCGTCAATTTTAAGTAATTTAATTAACCCGTATCGTCATACGATCAATTAAATGATCAATTAAGAGTGTTATCCTTTAGGTATGACCTAAGGGGATCAACTGATCATCACCGTCGCACGACAGTAATGTCAAACTCTAGTCAGCCAATCATTACCGATATGTGTGGACCAGTTGACAGTAAAAAATTACTTCCTAATTGTATTCTTTAAAATGAGACTTAAACATGTGATCATTATGATCGACAGTTGTGATCGCATTATTGTCGGAGGACACATATTAAAGCAACTCACACCCAAAACGCCCGCCATACCGCCACCAGAATCCCACAAAAAGCAGCCCTAAACAGCGCTCTTCAAATCCCGACACAACCAACATCACCCCCTCACTCACCTCTAAACCCACCCTATGACCACCAGTAGCCACCACCGTGGTCTCCCTTGACCCATGGTGGTCCCATCACCAGTCATGAGCCCACGCAACAACCTATTACCACCTAGAACCGACACCAACAACCCACGATAGCCCCTCCCCCCCCCCCTCTACTCTTGCATAATTCCAGCCACCACCGCCACAAACCACCACCTTTACCACCCCAACATGCACCAACACGGTCGACCTAACCACCCTAACCCATCCCTACTAAACCCAGGTAAGTCGCGTCCTGAATAAGGGTTTAAAACGACACAAAACACGCAATACAACCACCCCTCAAAACTCGCCTGAAACCATCCTCTCCCATCGGTCAACGGTGGTCAAATCAGGTCAACGGTGATCCCTGATCAACTACGGTCATAACGGTACTTACGGCCTGATCTATGGTAGTCTAGTTTACAAGTTATAACAAAGCAAACATGTATACATGAGACGGTCTGAGAATATTACCTGAGACGATAAAAGACGATAAATTCCTGCTATTCCCCTTCTTATTCTCCCTCTCTCTTTATAAATTATTTCCCAGATTTGATCAATAATAAGGACCATTGTTTGAGGTTTCATCAATTTATTTTGGTAGGCTAAGGTTATAAAGAACCAATTAGGAAATATAAAATATATTATTATTATTATTACATATATTAATCTTACCATAAGTACGATTTCCTCATACTATCTTTACTAATTTATTATTGCCATAACTTTATTATTATCATTAATATAATTATTATTACCTTTATATTTTATTATTTCCATATTATATTATTATTAATTCCCGATACAACTCCCGATCACACCCGTACTAGATGAACCATAAATTCGGCCCAACTAACAATGGCACACGGCCCAATGCTAAATATTAGCTAAACCCAATTTCTGACTTGTACACTTAATTTATTATTTAATTAATTTATTATTAGAAATGTCATTTAATCAATTATTAAATTACATAAATTACTTTCATAAATTATTATCAAAATACGGAGTATTACAGTCTTCCCCCCTTAAAGTGAACTTCGTCCCGAAGTTCGCCCACAACTACTACTATAACACTTATAACATCCTCATAACTAAGCACCATCTAACACAATTATGAATTTTACGACTATCAATCATACCCATCTTATCACAAGGTATCGCAACAATAACTTAATACACTCGTAGTATTACATTCCTTCCCCCTAAAAATAAATTTCATCCTCGAAGTTCGAGATAACAAACAATAGGAACAACCAAATCATTGTTGTAACGCAACAAAATATTTAAACACACATATTGTAACCCAAGACAACTATTATTTCCAACATAATATTGATTGATGATGTAATAAAATTTACCAAACGGAAATTAAATAACGAAAACCTATGAATTATGTTAGATTTATTGCTTGCGTGTTTATTTCTTACCAACGACATCTAACTTAAACATGGATGCACCTAATATAAATATCTAGGCTTAGGGCAACACATTCCGCATATCACTAGACATGGTAATCTACTTCACATAAGTTACAACATCAAAATATCAATGTGCAAAAGAGAGAAATAAAACTTACATTTTTCCCAAGGCTAGGAAAACATGTTATAACTTCTAAAAATCATAAATAATTAATAACGGAAATACTTCTTGAGAACTTATACTTTTAGAAAATAAAGAGATTTAATAAACCATGAGAAAAAGAATCAAGTCGAAAGCTTATAAGATCAATTTCAAATGCATTTTACAAATTATTTGGTCGAAACAGGAATTTTACAGCAACTTATCATAAACTTAGGCCAGCTTTTAAAAATCACCATAAATTGTCAATATATTTTCTTACAGCGTGGCTTATCAATTTAGAAACATATAAGAATCTTGTAAACAATGGAGTTGAAATTATAACAAATCATTAAGTAATTTTTAAATAGCAATTTATACAAAAACATGGGACGAAATTATAACTGTACAGGAATATTCTGACCACTGTCCATTAAAATATTTAATTCTCCTAAACCGTATATTATTTGAATATGAGACTAGTGGCATCTGAAAGCTAACTTAAAAGGGCATCACACACAAAAATCTCGTATAAGAATTTTAATCAGGAAGTAAATGATAGCCAAAACAATCAAGGGTAAAAATCTTGTGAAATCAACCAAAATCACGTTCTTCACAATTCCACATAACAATTAATACTTTACAGGTTTCATCATATTCACACCTTCCACATACATGCCAACATACTTCCTCATATTAACATGCTTATAACAATGCTTAAAAGAAATCATATCACATCCCTCCTCCGTAAAACAAGGTTACACCCCCGTAACCGCAATCATCAACAACATTCAAATAAGGTAACAAGAACTTCCAAGGCACAATAAACAACTTTGATTTTAAATTACCCCACACTTTAATATCTCTCAAGGTAACCAGTTCAAATCTGGAAGGGCCGAGGTATGAATTAGGCGCGCTCTCCTAGCCGTCCTAGGAGGGGCTCCTAACAGTTTCTATCCGGGGTTAATTTTATTAGACACATCCTACATTCATTATTTTTCATTGCTTTAGGACTGAGGATCGTTTTTCTCTGATACCACTTTGTAACACCCCCATTTATTCAGGAGCCTTTAGCTAGACATTCCCAAATAATAGGACTGTTACCATCTCGGTTTCCCGGGGTAGTGTGTAACAAAGTCCAACTCGCCAAAGTACTTTAAATTAAAAGTTAGCAATTACATGTTTATTACAACTTAACCAACTAAAACTTAATATAAAATAATTACAACTTGGAGCGGAAATAAATATAGTGATTAAATATTTTATGTGGTCTAGACTTCAAGCTAGATTGGCCAAGTCCTTACGCATTCCCGTAAGCTCCCAAGTCAGCTAATCTTTAGTACATGTCAAATCTGCTCCCCATTAAGGTTCACCACAGGTGTTCACGAATACACTGTCAACCACGAGGTTGAGTACGAATAGCCAAACAACCACAATAAATGGATACAAGAACAATATTAAATTCAAATGCAATGCATGCTCATGATCAATCCTTCGATGCTCCCGTTCATCCCGCCAATCCCTGGCCGGGGTAGTCTCATCATTCCAACCGAAGTTGAAGTAGTCTCATCATCCCAGAAACAAGTCCTGCAGAACCTGTTCTGAGGTATCCAATGCGCGTGCTCATGATATGAAAAGGCAAACAATTGAGCAACACAATTTCTTACCATCTCAGACACGAAGCTAAGGAATCCAATAATCAATATAATCATCTCAGTCACGAGTTGAGGTAGTCAATAATCAAATCATCTCAGTCACGAGCTGAGGTAGTCATTAACCAATTTATCTCAACGCAATCAACCAACAATCATATATCATCTATCATAATTCCAAATAATTCAACCAATAAAATCAGATAATAACATTCAAGTAAACCTTAAAGTGGTTGAGTAGCAATCCTATCTTGATAGCAAATTTCCAACTGAGCAGCTCAACACGAATCCGAATAATTAAAGCAATCCGAACCAGATTATTATATCTTCACAAAATCGTCACCTAACATAAATGTTATAATAATTATTCAATTATTTATTTATTTATTCCTTTTATTTAATTATTCAAACTAATTACTTATTATAATTATTAAAGGTTTATGATAACTAAAAAACCGATTCAATTATATTTTAATTACATTAATTATTCCCCGAGTAAAACAAACCCGCCATTAAATAAATAAGTCAACCCAACCTATTAGTCAACCCACGTACCCATGAACAACCCCAAACACCCGTGTTACAATCCCGTGTATAGGACATACACACACCCCTTTTGCAGCCACCATATACGCCATACAAGCCACCTAAAGGCACCACCCCATCCACCACCACTAGCATGCACCACCAAGACCCCCGACGACCTCCAACACCAGCCCAACTGCCACAAGCACTCCAAAATATCACGCCCCAACACTACCATGAAACAACTAATACCGAAACCCGTCACATAAAACCCCACGTTTAACTACTACCTACGACCACACCCGCCTCCGAAAACTCCACCCAACATGGACGCCACTAGTATGCAACCCAACGCAGACACTCACACCCTAAACGCCCGCCATACCGCCACCAGAACCCCACAAAAAGATACCCTAAACAGCCCTCTTCAAATCCCGACACAACCAACATCACACCCTCACTCACTTCTTAACCCACCCTACGACCACCAGTAGCCACCACCGTGGTCTTTCTTGACCCACGGTGGTCCCACCACCAGTCACAACCCCACGCAACAACCCATTACCACCTAGAACCGACACCACAACCCACGATAGCCCCTCCCTTTTTCTTGCGTAATTCCAGCCACCACCGCCACAAACCACCACCTTTACCACCCCAACATGCACCAACACGGTCGACCCAACCACCCTGACTCATCCCTACTAAACCCAGGTAAGTTACATCCTGAATAAGGGTTTAAAATGACACAAACCCCGCAATACAACCACCCCTCGAAACTCGCCTGAAACCACCCTCTCCCGTCGGTCAACGGTGGTCAAATCAGGTCATTGGTGATCCCTGGTCATCTACGGTCATAACGGTACTTACGGCCTGATCTATGGTGGTCTAGTTTACAAGTTATAACAAAGCAAACATATATACATGAGACGGTCTTAGAATATTACCAGAGACGATAAAAAGACGATAAATTTCTGCTATTCCCCTTCTTATTCTCCCTCTCTCTCTTTATAAATTATTTCCCAGATTTGATGAATAATATGGACCATTGTTTGAGGTTTCATCTATTTATATTGGTAGGCTAAGGTTATAAGGAACCAATTAGGAAATATAAAATATAAAATATATTATTATTATTATTATTATTATTATTATTATTATTATTACATATATTAATCTTACCATAAGTAGGATTACCTCATACTATCTTTACTAATTTATTATTGCTATAACTTTATTATTATCATTAATATAATTATTATTACCTTTATATATTATTATTTCCATATTATATTATTATTAATTCCCGATACAACTCCCGATCACACCCATACTAGATGAACCATAAATTCGGCCCAACTAACAATGGCACACGGCCCAATGCTAAATATTAGCTAAACCCAATTCCTGACTTGTACACTTAATTTATTATTTAATTAATTTTTTATTAGAAATGTCATTTAATCAATTATTAAATTACATAAATTACTTTCATAAATTATTATCAAAATACGGAGTATTACAGTCTTCCCCCCTTAAAGTGAACTTCGTCCCGAAGTTCGCTCACAACTACTACCACAACACTTATAACATCCTCATAACTAAGCACCATCTAACACAATTATGAATTTTAAGACTATAAATCATACCAATCTCATCACAAGGTATAACAACAATAACTTAATACACTCGTAGTATTACATTCCTTCCCCCTAAAAATAAATTTCATCCTCGAAGTTCGAGATAACAAACAATTGGAACAACCAAATCATTGTTGTAACGCCACAAAATATTAAAACACATATTGTAACCCAAGACAACTATTATTTCCAACATAATATTGATTGATGATGTAATAAAATTTACCAAACGGAAATTAAATAACGAAAACCTTTGAATTATGTTAGATTTATTACTTGCGTGTTTATTTCTTACCAACGACATCTAACTTAAACATGGATGCAACTAATATAAATATTTAGGCTTAGGGCAACACATTCCGCATATCACTAGACAAGGTAATCTACTTCACATAATTTACAACATCAAAATATCAATGTGCAAAAGAGAGAAACAAAACTTACATTTTTCCCAAGGCTAGGAAAACATGTTATAACTTCTAAAAATCACAAATAAGTAATAACGGAAATACTTCTTGAGAACTTATACTTTTAGAAAATAAAGAGAGTTAATAAACCATGAGAAAAAGAATCAAGTCAAAAGCTCATAAGGTCAATTTCAAATGCATTTTACAAATTATTTGGTCGAAACATGAATTTTACAGCAACTTGTCATAAACTTAGGCCAGCTTTTAAAAATCACCATAAATTGTCAATATATTTTCTTACAGCGTGGCTTATCAATTTAGAAATATATAAGAATCTTGTAAACAGTGGAGTTGAAATTATAACAAATCATTAAGTAATTTTTAAATAGCAATTTGTACAAAAACATGGGACGAAATTATAATTCTACAGGAATATTCTGACCACTGTCCACTAAAATATTTAATTCTCCTAAACTGTATATTACTTGAATATGAGACCAGTGGCATATGAAAGCTAACTTACAAGGGTATCACATATAAAACTATCGTATAAGAATTTTAAACGGGAAGTAAATGGTAGCCAAAACAATCAAGGGTAAAAATCTTCTGACATCAACCAAAATCACATTCTTCACAATTCCACATAACAATTAATACTTTACAGGTTTAATCATATTAACACCTTCCACATACAGGCCAACATACTTCCTCATATCAACATGCTTATAATAATGCTTAAAAGAAATCATATCACATCCCTCCTCCGGAAAACAAGGTTACACCCCCGTAACCGCAATCATCAACAACATTTAAATAACATAACAAGAACTTCCAAGGCACAATAAACAACTTTGATTTTAAATTACCCCACACTGTAATATCTCTCAAGGTAACCGGTTCAAAACTGGAAGGGCCAAGGTACGAATTAGGCGCGCTTTCCTAGCCGTACTAAGAGGGCTCCTAACATTTTCTATCCGGGGTTCATTTTATTAGACACATCCTACATTCATTATTGTTCATTGCTTTAGGACTGAGGATCATTTTTCTCTAATACCACTTTGTAACACTCCCATTTATTCAGAAGCCTTTAGCTAGACATTCCCAAATAAATAGGACTGTTACCATCTCGGTTTCCCGAGGTAGTGTGTAACAAAGTCAAACTCGCCAAAGTACTTTGAATTAAAACTTAGCGATTACATGTTTATTACAACTTAACCAACTAAAATTTAATATAAAATAATTACAACTCGCAGCGGAAATAAATATAGTGATTAAATATTTTATCTGGTCTAGACATCTAGGTAGATTGGCCAAGTCCTCACGCATTCCCGTAAGCTCCCAAGTCAGCTAATCTTTAGTACCTGTCAAATCTGCTCCCCATTAAGGTTCACCACAGGTGTTCACGAATACACTGTCAACCACGAGGTTGAGTACGAATAGCCAAACAACCACAATAAATGGATACAAGAACAATATTAAATGCAAATGCAGTGCATGCTCATGATCAATCCTCTGACGCTCCCGTTCATCTCGCCAATCCCTGGGCGGGGTAGTCTCATCATCCCAACCGAAGTTGAGGTAGTCTCATCATCCCAGAAGCAAGTCCTGCAGAACCAGTTCTGAGGTATCCAATGCACGTGCTCATGATATAAAAAGGCAAACAATTGAGAACACAATTTCTTACCATCTCAGACACGAACCTAAGGAATCCAATAATCAATATAATCATCTCAGTCACGAGCGAAGGTAGTCAATAATCAAATCATCTCAGTCACGAGCTAAGGTAGTCATTAAACAATTTATCTCAACGCAACCAACCAACAATCATATATCATCCATCATAATTCCAAATAATTCAACCTATAAAATCAGATAATACCATTCAAGTAAACATTAAAGTGATTGAGTAGCTATCCTACCTTGATAGCAAATTTCCAACTAAGCAGCTCAACAAGAATCCGAATAATTAAAGCAATCCGAACCTGATTATTATATCTTCACAAAATTGTTACCAAACATAAATATTATAATAATTATTCAATTATTTCTTCCTTTTATTTAATTATTCAAACTAATTACTTACTATAATTATTAAACGTTTATGATAACTAAAAACCCGATTCAATTATATATTAATTACATTAATTATTTCCCGAGTAAAACAAACCCGCCATAACCCGTCATTAAACAAATATGTCACCCCAACCTATTAATCAACCCACATACGCATTAACAACCCCAAACACCCGTGTATACAATCCCGTGTATAGGACATATACACACCCGTTTTGCAGCCACCATATACGCCCTACAAGCCACCTAGAGGCACCACCCCATCAACCACCACTAGCTTGCACCACCAAGACCCCCGACGACCTCCAACCACCAGCCCAACCGCCATAAGCACTCCAAAATCTCACGCCCCAATACTACCATGACACAACTAATACCGAAACCCGTCACATACAACCTCACGTTTAACTACTACCTACGACCACACCCCCCTCCGACAACTTCACCCAACCTGGACGCCACTAGTATGCAACCCAACGCACACACTCACACCCTAACCACCAGCCATACCGCCACCAGAACCCCAAAAAAAGCCGCCCTAAACAGCCTTCTTTCAATCCCGACACAACCAACATCACACCCTTACTCACCTCTTAACCCACCCTACGACCACGAGTGGCCACCACCATTGTCTCCCTTGACCCACGGTGGCCCACCACCACTCACGACCCCACGCAACAACCCATTACCACCCAGAACCGACACCAACATCCCACGATAGCCCCTCCCTTGTTCTTGCGTAATTCCGGCCACCACCGCCACAAACCACCACTTTTACCACCCCAACATCCACCAACACGGTCGACCCAACCACCTTGACCCATCCCTACTAAACCCAGGTGAGTCACGTCCTAAATAAGGGTTTACAACGACACAAAACCCGCAATACAACTACCCCACGAAACTCGCCTGAAACCACCCTCTCCCGTCGGTCAACGGTGGTCAAATCAGGTCAACGGTGATCCCTGGTCATCTACGGTCACAACAGTACTTACGGCCTGATCTATGGTGGTCTAGTTTATAAGTTATAACAAAGCAAATATGTATACATAAGACGGTCTGAGAATATTACCAAAGACGATAAAAGACGATAAATTCCTGCTATTCCCCTTCTTGTTCTCCCTCTCCCTCTTTATAAATTATTTCTCAGATTTGATGAATAATAAGGACCATTGTTTGAGGTTTTATCTATTTATATTGGTAGGCTAAGGTTATAAGGAACCAGTTAGGAAATATAAAATATATTATTATTATTATTACATATATTAATCTTACCATAAGTAGGATTTCCTCATACTATCTTTACTAATTTATTATTGCCATAACTTTATTATTATCATTAATATAATTATTATTCTCTTTATATATTATTATTTCCATATTATATTATTATTAATTCCCGATACAACTCCCGATCACACCCATACTAGATGAACCATAAATTCGGCCCAACTAATAACGGCACACGGCCCAATGCTAAATATTATTTTTTTTTCCGGTAAAATGTAAGTATATTACTGAAAAAATGTGACCATACATCAATTAGTCCAGTGGTCTAAAGACCCATCCCGGAACTAAAAAACACAAAACTACTTCCGGCCCAATACAAGCCCACATAAACCACATGACTACACACTCTTTTCAGTCACTAACCTATTCGGACAACAATCCCAGGAGACTCATCCCTTTCCCTTTAAGCTCAAAAAAAGCATCTCCTTCATGAATTAAACCCGATTCCTCTGTCGTAATCTGGGTTTAATCAGGTACAATTCCTAAATCCTTCCAGCCACTCTCTGTCTCGTAACCCCAGAATCTCCTCGGAGTTCAAGGTACGATCAGCCACCTCCTTCACGATTTGTCTGCTCAATTTCATTGGGTTAATTAGCATCCTTTCATGTTTACATAGGTTTCTTTGCTTCCAGATGCCATATATGCATGCATTAATGATGGCGATGATGAAGTCCCTCCTAATTCCAGAACCCCTCAAACCTCTCCTCCAATCTGTGGTAACATCAGTTGGGATACTTTCTCCAATCAATCCGCCTACTAGTTGACGGACTCTGGAGCTATACACACATGCAAAGAACAGATGCGCAGCCGTCTCAGTCTCTGAACCACATACCTCACAGGTATCATCGACATTTATCCCGAATTTACAAAGCTTATCCTTAGTGTTTAGAGCTTTATGCATATAAATCCAGGAAAGAAATCTATGTTTAGAGAGTGTATATTTATTCCAGACGAACTGATGCCACTGAACTCTCTCCCCCTTATCTCTGATGGTGTCATACCCTTTAGCAATAGAATATTCATTTCCCTGATCCATGGTCCAGATGAGATTTTGATGGATTCTTGATAAATGGACTTGACATAGCATATCTTCCTCCATGACCAACTCGAGTTATTAGTAGGAGCATACTCAAGCCAGTTTTCTCCTTTTAAGTACACACCATTAACCCATCTGACCCATAAAAGGTCTGGTTTGGATGCCAACCACCAGACCAATTTCCCAACAGCCGCCTTATTCCACTGAATAGCACATTTCAGACCAAGGCCACCTTCATTCTTAGGCCTACAAATTTTCCCCCAAGAGACAAGAGGAGACCTCAGATAGTCAACCCCTCCGACCCATAGGAAGTTCCTACAAAATGCTAAATATTAGCTAAACCCAATTCCTGACTTGTACACTTAATTTATTATTTAATTAATTTATTATTAGAAATGTCATTTAATCAATTATTAAATTACATAAATTACTTTCATAAATTATTATCAAAACACCGAGTATTACATTATTTGGACTCCAGTTCTTTCGTCTTTGAACTTCTGAAAGTACCCTTTTCACATTGATTTCTCACTAAGATTTTACTTCCTAAAGCTATGTGTTCTTTTGCCTTGTGTTATAGCACGAAAATGTTTTGTTTTGGTCTGCAAGTTATTTATTCATTCATGGTAACTTGAAAATGTTTGAAATCCCTTTAGATCTACTTGTGATCATCTCGTAGTGGAAACTTGGATCCTTTGACGAGCAATGTTAGATACTCTGAGTTTGATGTTTAGTTATTTGAGGTTGAGAACATAGTGTCATGGTTGGATACGAGTACGAATTGGGATAACATAAAGAGTTTTGGAGAAGGAGTATTAAAGGTATTATATTGAGCTACGAAAGTTTGAGGATGTTTTATATTGAGGGTATATAGAGGTTTTTTTTTATCTTGGGTTAAGGATGTTTCCTTTAAGAATATGAGTATTTATTAAAGGACATAGATTTATACAGTCTTGTGGTGGTTTTGTGATGTTGAGGTGATGTTCATGGACAGTAAACTATGACTACAAATTAAGGTTATAAGTTTGGTGATTATATGAGCACAGGTGATGAGGGTTGTATGGTGGTGTTATTATTATTTATTGTGGTTGATGGATATGTGTTATCGATGGGAAAGTTTTGTGGTACAATAGGTACTAGCTTAACAAAAGTTGTATGATTCATTGGGTGCATAGGAATGTCGTGATCATGAGTGCTGAAAGGAAATGATTTGGTCTAGCGAGTGCGACTGATGATTTTGTCATGAGATTGAGGTTGAATATAATTTTGACAGTTTAGTTAGAGTTTGAGGTTTGAGATTGGTAACTTTAGAAACTAGATATATATCGAGAATCATCGAGGTTTGTTGAAGCCTTTTTGAGCTTAAGAGTTGTGGGTGGTAGTAAGAACTACTCGCTTTGAGGATGTTTGAGTAAGAGTGATTTTAATGGCACTCACAAGGGTAAGTGTTACTCATTCGAATGATACTCTTTGTTTTGAGATTATCTGTGTCGGTTTTTGGTTAATGCCAGATCTTGTGGTAAATGGTAAACTAGAATTGGAATATTCTTTAAAGGTTATATGGACTTGGAGTAATAACAATATGTTTATGGGAGATCATATATGTTTTTTAATGATGGTTAATGATAGTTGGATGAGTGTTTGAAATATGAGGATTAGATGTTGGCTTAATGATCATTTTGGGTTGCAATAATTGGAGTCTGATATGACTTTTGAGGTTGTAGAGTGTGTGAAGTTGATAATAACATTGAAGGGTTTGGATACTTCTTTGGTTTGAGTTTGGATATGGATCAGAGTGCGCAGAGGTTAGGATTTCGAGATGACTTTTATTGATGATCACTTGTAATTCTAACCTTCTTTTGATCTTATCTTTGAAATTCAAGTTTCGAGGACGAAACTTCATTTTAGGGGGTTGGATTGTAACACCCCGTATTTTATAATAATATTTTATTGTGAAAGTATTTTATTAAATTGATTATTTCAGAATTTAATAATGTATTTTGAATATATATATTTATTGCGTCCGTTCTCTATTTTATTATTCCTTGTTTTGGCCTACTTTTGATTGGATTAAAATGTCCGTGTACGATTTTTCTATTTTAATTTAATAATTACTTTTCTATTATAAGCTCTCCTTGCGTTTTAATATGGTACAATCCAATTTGTAATCAGAAAATACATTGTATGAGCTAATGGACCCAAAGCCTATTTGTTAACCCTCTTATAATCCTATATAAATACAAAACCCTAAGCAAACCAGCAAGCTGCTCTCTATTTTTCCACACATGATTGCCGCACGCCGCCCTCCTCTATTTCTCTCTTTTGTTCTCTTTTCTCCCTTTGACTTCATTGTTTTATATCTTTTCTTTTTCTAAACTCATACACAAAATATATTTCCACAATCCTTGCTCTTATCTTTACAACATATTTATCTCCAAATAATTTTATGGGGATTATTTGTATGGACCTTTATACCTACGCTTTGGGTCTCTTATTTTAATGGGTGAAGAAGAAGGATAGCCTTTTATGGCGTTTTTCAAGGGTTTCGGTCCGTGCTTTTATTTTGTGTCGCTTTTCGGGATGTTGACACGTGTTGGAGCCAAGGCTTTGTTGGTCATATTCTTTATGAAGGTTTTCATTAATTGCTAAAAAGGTAACTAGGCATTTCTCTTATAATTGTGTTTATGCCAATTGATCTAATTAATATGATTTAATGATTTTTTTCCATGATTGGTACATGTTTGATTATTTGTTATCATGATTAAATATGTTTCGCATGTTTGTTTATGTTTTTATGCATTAATTATATATCATATGTTGCTTATGCGTTAATTATGGGTGTCATGAGCGTGATTAGGGTTTACGCACGAACCCTAGTGGCGGCATGATAGGCGGCCAAGATTGCTCTCCAAAGTTATAGCTAAAGCTAGTATAACGTTGATGATGATTCAAGTGTTATAGCTGAAGTTAGTACAACTTTCGGTTGTTGCTCTAGTTATGGCTGTTTGAGTTATAACCTTGGAAATATGAATTCAAGGTTACAGCTGAATCTATTATAACATTGAAGTGCGAGTCAAGGTAATAGCTGTAACTAATGTAACCCTGGGATTATAGCTCAAGGTTATGGTTGACGCTAGTATAACTTTGAGTTTCAAGTCAAGGATATGGTTGAGGTTACTATATATAACTTCAAAGGGATTTGTTGAACTTATAGTCGAGGTTAGTATAACCTCACATCTAAAGTTCACTATGTGGCGCAGACTTGTAAAAAATTTTAAACTCTTTTGTATTGTGGTTTCCTCCATGGTGGCGTTTTTCTGAACTCTGGGCCATACCTATCCTGGTGGCATGTTTGACAGAATTTTGAAATGACCCTTGCCCAGTTTTAGCAAGTTTTTACTCACGTCGTGACCTATTTGTTGATTTTATAGATTTATTCATATATCATGTGGTCAGACTTAGCTCAGGGAGCTGTTGTGTCAGCCCAATGGCTGATTTAAGTTGGTAGTGGCCGTGTCAACCTGTGAGGCTGATTTAGACCTGTCGTGTCTGCCTGAGAAGGCTCATTTAGACTTAGCTAGCTACCGTGTCAGTGAAATGACTGATTTAGACATATGGCGCTTTCTGACTACTTAACCTTGTTCATGACGCAAGGTGTGTTCATCACGTTTAAAGCCGGCAGGGGCGTACCTTAGCCAAGTTTATCGTCATTCTAGGACCAGTGGAACGTTGCAGGATCCTGGTAGCTCAGAGATCCCTGCACTCCATATGTTTGTGCATGCATGCTTGGGCCCTGATTATATCGAGTACTCGGTGTTGAGAGCTACATTTGGGGGTGATATCCGAGGTAGCTGCGTGAGCTTTAAGCTATCATTCAGGCTCCCCTTCGTGTGTTCCACAAGCCGCCTGGTGAGGGTGCTCCCATTGGAGATTTAGGTTAGGCATGTTGGAGTTGTTGGAATATGTGTCCTCTGACAATAATGCGATCACAACTGTTGATCATGATGATCACATGTTTAAATCTCATTTTAAAGAATACAATTGGGAAGTAATATTTTACTGTCAACTGGTCCACACATATCGGTAATGATTGGCTGACTAGAGTTTGACATTACCGTCGTGCGACGGTGGTGATCAGTTGATCCCCTTAGGTCATACCTAAAGGGTAACACTCTTAATTGACTATTTAATTGATCGTATGACGATACGGGTTAATTAAATTACTTAAAATTGACGGACGATTTTGGAAGTAATTTTACGTATCTCATTGTAATCTGATTAAATTAGATACGGTCTAAGTAATCGAATTATTTAATTACTTAGATGAAATTATTGTTTACGGAAACAATTGAAACAGAATGAATTGATTATTACAAATACAGAATGTTGTATTTTATGACTCGGAAATTCATTTCGGTACAAGTAATTATGAATTACTAGGTTAAATATATAAGTGACATATTTTATTAATATGTTGATTTTTAATTGTTAAAAATACATTTTATATACCTAATGTCATGAAAAATGTTACATGTGACATATTGACAAAATAATGTGTAAAATGGATTTTCCATTTTACACTATATGTGCCGAAATAAGGAGGGAATATTAGGCTTATTTTTGTGTTAATTATGTTTAGTGGAAGGCATAATTATAAGACCTAATGCATAGCCTTACATGTCTAAAATTCTTGGGAAGATTTGATGCTCATGCATTGGCCCTTTCCCACCCCTCCTACCCGATTTCTCTTGTCAAAAGGCCAAGGGTCTTTTGCTCTCTTTCACTTAATATTCACTACATGCAAACTTGTGAATCTATCATTCATTCATTCATATACATCTAAAATAAGAGTTTTAGAGAGAGATAAAAATCTTCCCTTTTCTTCCTCCTCTTAGCCGAATTAAGAGAACAAAAATAAATAATTTTGGGTCATTTTTATTTAAATTAATATTGTTCTAGTAATAATAATATTAATGTTGTTAAGAGTTTACCTTGGGTATTAATCCTTGGGAGGGATTCTACACTTGAATCCTTGTTCTTCAATTTTAGGAGTGCTCAAGAACAAGTAAGAAGGAGATCTTACTTGTGCCCAATAATCCGAAACATCAATGTAAGATGATGATTTCTTCCTTATTCTTTTATTGTTTGCATGCATAAGATCATGTTTTAATTTTATGACTAAATTAAATTAAAACATATATGAATATGTTAAGTAAAGAGATATAGATTGCTAACAAGCGGTATCAAGAGCCTTGGTTGTTTGCATGCAAATCGGTTATAGTTATTCCGAGTTATACGATTAACATATAAAACTTGTAAATTTGTGTTATTATGATATATCACGAAATAATTTATGCATGTTAAAGTATCTGATCCTAAAATGTATTTAGGATATTTTGGTTAATTTATGGATTTTTATTGTTCATCTTATATAATAATGGCATTAAAACTGTGATTTTATGATAAAAATGTAATTTTCGAACTAAAATTAGCTAAACTTCGAATTTTACAGTGGTTTTTGGATATGTTTTCACATATATTATTTTGAGATGACCTGTAAAGTTTCAGAATTTTTGGAGTTCTTATGCTCGAAATATGGATTTTTCATGATAAAAAACGAATTTAAATGAAAAATAGGTTAATATGAGATAAATTTCGAATCTGGTCATATAAATTTAGTATGTTGTCACATGCCATTGTACAATATGTGTGTGAAATTATAGGCTATAATGAAGTCTTTATGCATGATTTATGAATTTATGATGAAAAATAGCATAAATAGTGACTTAATTAGTGAATAATTGCTAAAACATACTTCATGACTAAGGAAAAACGTCACATGTTGCATTTTATTATCTTTTTCAGATATAAAATTGAAAAGTTGATGAATATAATTTTTCTCATGTTTTTATGATTATAATTGATAAATCCGATAAACCGCAACATTGTTTTTCCCGATAAATTTCGAAATTTTTAACCTAAGTTTTTTGAACATTATGAGTGTCATGGAATTTTTCCAGAATGTTCATGAGTTTAAGTTTCAAATTTCAAATTTATTTGAAATTTTTTGTGATTTATTTGGAGTTTATGGCATTTTATTTCAATTTTGAGTCCTTTAATGAACAATTTTAAGAAATACAAGTTAATTATGGTCAATATGTTAGTGATGACTAATTTTGAGTCCTAAGAAGGTTAGGGTAATTAACTTGTGCATAAATATGATTTTATGTAATTTATTGTGATTTTAAAAGGTTGAATCACGCAAATCCGTAAAGACTGTTTAATATACGATATTGGCTCCTTAAAGGCAATTTAGCATAAAATTGGGCATGTTCATACATATTATAATGCTGAATTTTATTTATGATTGTCATAATTTTATTTTATGTAATTTTTTAATTATGTAATTTTACTTAGTATGACCTTAGTTTTCAATTGGTATTACCCGAAATGTATGGGAATATCGATTCGGTTGTAATTTATTGTGATCTCGTATCACCATTTTGTAATTTAATAGATTTATTTTATTTTAATTACAAATGTATAATAGGAAATTATGTAATTTGTTATGTAATTTATTTATTCCGGAGTTCCTTGAAGACGGAGTCACTCAAGAAGGCGATACATAAAGACGGTGTTACCTCGAGTTGCGTGTCAAAGCCGAAGATCAAGGGACCAATGGAGTTGGTTTCCGAATATGTAATAGTTAATTAAATTTTCTATTTTAGGAAGGCCATACTAGGATTTATTTTATGCTTTGCATTTTATTTATAGGTCGCATGCATCGCTAAATCCCCATAACCAAAAACATGCATTGTCATTTTTTTCGCGTTTATCGACCGTGTCAATTACAATTATCGTAGTTCACCGCTTTAGTTCACTTAAAACGTGATAGATAATAAATTGACATGACCTCTCGCTAAAATAAACAATTGAGGCATAGCCTTACCAAATACTAGAAACCATGAAAACCTATTTCGCGAGGGAGTGCACTCGGCTACCCCGGGGTACAAACCTTGTTACGTAGGGGAAGTGGGTGATAAATGTCTATCCACCGAATTCATGTTGATGAGGGTTTCATCGGCTACCCCGTGCCCAAGTTAATATGGGTTTGGATCATGGACACATTTATTCGAAATTTGGATTGAACTCAACAAAAGTTTTTTGATAAGGATTTCATCGGCTACCCCGTGCCCTTGTCGGATGTGTTTTGGGCTATAGATAAATATTATAGTAATTTTATAGACCGTGAGTTCTAAAAGTAGAATCGATTAAAGAGTTAGTCCACCGAGTTATATTGATAAGGGTTTCATCGGCTACCCCGTGCCTAAGTTGATATGAATTTGGGTCTTGGAATCATTTATCTAAGTTGGGTAGAGGTCACTAGATAAATGCAATAAAACTTGTTGAATTAAAATTTTTAACGAGTATTATTATTATGAAAACGACATTTGTTTTACTCCTTCTATTTTGTTTTGTAGACCGCTTCTATTTCTCATAACAAATGGCTACTCCAAACCCAAACGCCACACCTCTCACTAATACTTCATGGCTCCGATCCTTCATGGATCGTTGTAAACTTGAAAAGAATGGGTCAAATTTCTCCGATTGGGATGCCCAACTCAAGTTAGCCGCCCAAGGTGACGACAAGCTTCGTTACCTCACCAAGGCCTCTCCACCCGAACCTAATGCTAGGTCGAGTACCGCTACTAGGGAAGTATATGAGGCTTACCACAAGGAGTCCGCCGCAATGAAAAATGTGTTGATCTTTGCGATGGAGGCGGATCTCCAAAGGAGAGCCTTTAAGATGGGCACCGCTAATGAAATCTATTCCAAACTTGTGACAATGTTTTCACAAACTCCGCGGATCGTCCAATATGAGGCGGCCGCGGCATTCTTTGATCTCGACTTTAAAGAGGGCCAAAAGGTTAGCCCTCATGTGCTCAAATTGATGGAGCTAGTCGAGACCTTGAAGATTCAAAAAGTTGAAATCTCCAAAGAACTCATTGTAGATAGAATTCTAAACTCCTTATCCAAAGTCAAGGCATATGTTCAATTCCGGGTGAATTTTAACATGCAAGACAAGGACGTGTCTCTTGAAGAGTTGCACAAGTTACTTGTGCAAGCCGAAAGGGACATGGGGTTAAATGTGAACCCACCAAAGGATGTGCTTAACATTAGCAACAAAAGAAAGGGGAAATTCAAGAAGAATAGGAAGAAGGGTAAGAAGCAAGCTCCCACTTTCACCAAAGCTAAGACTTATGAAGCTTGCACATCCAAGATGAAGAAGGGTCCTCTTGATAAATGCCATTATTGTAATGGTGTTGGACATTTGAAAAGAAGTTGTTCCAAATATCTTGGTGACATTAAAGCTGGAAAGATCACTCCAGTAGGTAAATGACTATCCTTTCTTTTATGTTTCTAATTCAACTATGGTATTGTGATACAAAGTTCTGATAATGTATCCCCTTTTTATTGTAAATAGGGCCTCCACCAAGCAAGGACAAGGGAAAAGAAAAGCAAGCTTGAGAAACCATCGAGAAGCTAGGAGTAGCTTCCATGAAGCTTGGCTTTTTATTGTCTAATTTTAATTTAGGTTTCGGATTTTATAACCTTTTGATTTCCGTGTTCGACATGGAAATGTATTTGGGATATTGGTTGTATTTTGGATAATGGTGGCTTGGTTTGCAACCCAAGTCACCGATTTTATCGTATTTTATCATTGTTCTAAAAATTCGTCTTTATATGCTTGCAAATAGAAACATATGATCATTCACTTAAAGTGATCTAACAAACAACTATAATGATGGGATTCATTATATGTCCACAAGCTTAAGGCTTGTATATGATCAGTTATAAAGTGATATTGAGTTGATAAACTCTCTTAAAGGAATGTTAATCACCAAGTACACTTATCAAATCTAAAACAATTAGTCATCCTATGAGATAGTCCTCCTTATACTTCAAAATCATTATTTGTGTCTCATAAGCTATCTTTGAATCTCTAGTGTATTCATTCTAAAGATAGAGTGGGAGAAAAATGAAGACACAAAGAACACCATGAAGAATTAGTGTACTTGTGTAAATGAGATCTACGCAAGGAAGAATGATTTGAATAAAGGTATATCTATTTATATAGTATACACGAATAGATGAGATCTATGGTCTCGAATAGATCTACATGACAAAAGAGACCAAGTGAAGTAATCCAAAGAATATGTTCTCAAGATAACTACACGATGAGACAAAAAGAAAGTTTTGGAACAAGAATGACTAATGTAAAGTCTTAATTGACTAGTTTATGATAATTTTTGACCAATAGTTTCAATATTGATATTTACTTAAGATACTAAATGAATCAAAGTTGCATTCTAGAAATAAATGAGATTTATGACTAAAAGTCGCAAATGTTGATATGACGATATTTGCAACTTGCTAAGATAAGTATTAACCATGCAAATGTCATTACTTAACCTCATTATGAAAATGAAATGGTTAAACCTCCTTCCGAAAAGGGTATTTTGAGAAGGACGTGTATTAGATATTATTCATATTCAATCTAATGACATTGCCGCGCATCATTATAAAATGAATGAGTTAGAGATTAAAATCTCTTTCCATAAGGTTAAGATTGAAACCTTTTCAAGATAGGTATTTTGAAAGGATATGATGGGAACATATATGGTTTTATCTTAATAACTTAGCAAAGCAATATATTTCAATTCTTGAAATGTTTCGATTGAGTAGTCAAATTGCGAAACATGTGGAATTAAGTGGGAGTTGGAAATTATCGTGTAAAGACATGGAATTTAGTGGGAGCAATCATCTTGTAAAAGTTTATAACTCATTACTCATTGAGAATGACGAGCTAATACTATTCTTTCACAAAGAAGTATTTGAGTTTTCAATTCTGGATGAAAATGGACTATGATGAATCCAATTACATCATGAGATGTTGGATAAGTATTGAGATATACACATCGAATCAACGAGAAACGTAGGTTATTCATGTAAATGAAAATGGAATTGCCATTAGCAGTCATGGTCGTTCATTGAACCTAAGAATGGTTGATCACATGATTATTAGTTACTA
This sequence comes from Silene latifolia, assembly GCF_048544455.1. NCBI lineage: Eukaryota > Viridiplantae > Streptophyta > Magnoliopsida > Caryophyllales > Caryophyllaceae > Silene > Silene latifolia. The sequence goes on from NC_133534.1 coordinate 196,196,625, forward strand.
ATGTTTCCGCCATTAGAATAATCATGCACATGTCCAATAATGAATCAATTGCATAAGAGCATGATGAATCATTGGCACCCATAGAAGAATCGTCATGAATTCTCGAGAAGAATCCAATGAGCGATTTCAGTGTTGGACAGAACACTCTGTTATGTGTCAAGAGGTTGCACATATTAAAGTTCGAACAACGCGTAAGGATTTATGAAAATCCTAAGCCTTTCAAGCTAAAAGGAGAAATAAGAAGTTTGGAAAAGTACTTAGTTAAAATAAGAAGTTACTCAAAACTAATATTTTCTAAAATGCTAGGACTTGTGAGAAGTACTAGGCTAATCATCTTGACAATTGTTGCAAGACTCTACAAAAAATATACCTAGTGCATTGTGTGTGGGTGGAGTACTTGATCAGTACAAGTTATATCATTCATCACAAATTCGTTGGTTATCTGATAAACAACCAGAAAGTTCTTTCAAGATAAAGAACCCAAACCGAGGTTGGGAACCTATATGTGTACTTGGTAAGGTTCATGCTATGAGAGATAACATGAATGTAAAGGAAAATGCGATTAAGAAGTTTGAAGACATGGACACATGGTATATTAAACTTCTATTGCAGTCGACTAGTGTTTACACACTTAGGAAATGCATCACAAGGTTGTAATATGTATTGACTACCTGAATGTGATGTCGACATTTGTCGTTTGAGTTATTATTAACTCACCTTATACTTTGTTACATCCAAATGGGTTGTAGAGACAAATGAACCCCGTTAAAGTGAACACGGATTAGCATTGTATTCACCCATAGTTACTTACATGAGGTGACGTCTCGAAGTGACTAGAATATGATGCGATTGATGGCAAGTTCAAGTGCCATGGAGTCATATGAGAATGACTAGTCGATCACATAGGCAGACTGTTAGGAACACCTTGTCGGGCCTTATGACCGCTTATAGAGTTCTGGCAAATTTATATAGCCTGGTCGTGGCGAGAGCTACTATAGTATTCTAATGAGTCGATTCTTTTGACTAAAGACTATTCGCCTAAGATGGCACGATTTGATTAACTTTTATTTGTGTTACTACGACCTTCGTAAATGGGGTCAAATGGGCATATTTTGGGTTATGATGGCTGTGGCTAGTCGAAGGGAATGAGTGCGATAGGAATTGTCCACCCCTAGTCAGGGTTGTAACAATATCTCAGGGCCACTCGAAGAGTAATGAACTGGAAATGCGTGGCCACGCTCGGAAATTATCTATGATAGATAAGTCCGGTCAATCAGTTATTCTCCAGATCGAGGAAACCACTCTCGATATGATCACTTGCAAGCATGACCTGAAAGACACCTTGCATTGAGTGGGAGATAAAAATAGGACAAGAGAATTGGTGATGCACACTTGTCGAGGACAAGTGGGAGATTGTTGGAATATGTGTCCTCCGACAATAATGCGATCACAACTGTTGATCATGATGATCACATGTTTAAATCTCATTTTAAAGAATACAATCGGGAAGTAATATTTTACTGTCAACTGGTCCACACATATCGGTAATGATTGGCTTACTAGAGTTTGACATTACTGTCGTGCGACGGTGGTGATCAGTTGATCCCCTTAGGTCATACGTAAAGGGTAACACTCTTAATTGACTATTGAATTGATCGTATGACGATACGGGTTAATTAAATTACTTAAAATTGACGGACGATTTTGGAAGTAATATTTACGTATCTCATTGTAATCTGATTAAATTAGATACGGTCTAAGTAATCGAATTGTTTTATTACTTAGATGAAATTATTGTTTACGGAAACAATTGAAACAAAATGAATTGATTATTACAAATACAGAATGTTGTATTTTACGACTCGGGAATTCATTTCGGTACAAGTGATTATGAATTACTAGGTTAATTATATAAGTGATATATTTTATTAATATGTTGATTTTTAATTGTTAAAAATACATTTTATATACCTAATGTCATGAAACATGTTACATGTGACATATTGACAAAATAATGTGTAAAATGGATTTTCCATTTTACACTATATGTGCCGAAATAAAGAGGGAATATTAGGCTTATTTTTGTGTTAATTATGTTTAGTGAAAGACATAATCATAAGACCAATGCATAGCCTTACATGCCTAAAATTCTTGGGAAGATTTGATGCTCATGCATTGGCCCTTTCCCACCCCTCCTACCCGATTTCTCTTGTCAAAAGGCCAAGGGTCTTTTGCTCTCTTTCACTTAATATTCACTACATGCAAACTTGTGAATCTATCATTCATTCATTCATATACATCTAAAATAAGAGTTTTAGAGAGAGATAAAAATCTTCCCTTTTCTTCCTCCTCTTAGCCGAATTAAGAGAACCAAAAGAAATAATTTTGGGTCATTTTTATTTAAATTAATATTGTTCTAGTAATAATAATATTAATGTTGTTAAGAGTTTACCTTGGGTATTAATCCTTGGGAGGGATTCTACACTTGAATCCTTGTTCTTCCATTTTAGGAGTGCTCAAGAACAAGTAAGAAGGAGATCTTACTTGTGCCCACTAATCCGAAACATCAATGTAAGATGATGATTTCTTCCTTATTCTTTTATTGTTTGCATGCATAAGATCATATTTTAATTTTATGACTAAATTAAATTAAAACATATATGAATATGTTAAGTAAAGAGATATAGATTTCTAACAGGAGTGCCATGTGCCTTGTCAACCCGCGTTTACAATTGACAGTCCTGATGGCAATACTTTCAACGTACCATAGATGTTAGAGTGCGGAGTGGTATTTTGAAAAGAGCCCAAAATAGAGAAAATCTACTAGAACAATGTGAAGTACCTGGCGTTATGTCATGGATTGTTGGAATATGTGTCCTCCGACAATAATGCGATCACAACTGTTGATCATGATGATCACATGTTTAAGTCTCATTATAAAGAATACAATTGGGAAGTAATATTTACTGTCAACTGGTCCACACATATCGGTAATGATTGGCTGACTAGAGTTTGACATTACTGTCGTGCGACGGTGGTGATCAGTTGATCCCCTAGGTCATACCTGTAGGGCAACACTCTTAATTGATCAATTAATTGATCGTATAACGTTACGAGTCAATTAATTTAATTAAAATTGACGGACGATTTTGGAAGTAATATTTACGTATCTCATTGAAATTTGATTAAATGAGATACGGTCTGAGTAATCAAATCGTATCATTACTCGGATGAAATTATTGTTTAAGGAAACAATTGAATTTGAATGAATTATTATAAATACAAATTGTTGTGATTTATAATTGGTAAAATATTTTGGTACAAGTATCTATGAATTACTAAGTCGATTTTTGTATATGACGTATTTTTATTAATACGTTGATTTTTAATATGTTAAAAATACATAAAAATTTTATGTGACATGTGACATGTGACATATTGACAAATTGACAAAAATAATATGGATTCCATGTTATAAGTGTACCGAAATTAAGAAGGGGGTTAAGGATAATATTGTGTTTATAATATGAGTGGTAAACATAATGATTACTTACCTTACTAGCCATGCAACCCTAGTTTACATTGTGAAGATAAACAAAGGCATGCATTGGCTCCCCTCCCCACCTCTTACCCGGTTTTACCACAAGAAAGGCAAAGGGTTTTTGCCTTATATTTTGATAAAACAATACATAACATATGGTTGTATCATTCATTCATTATTCATCCAAAAATTTGAGTTTTAGAGAGAAAAAGAGCTTCCTTCTTCCTCCTCCCATAAACCGAAAATATTAAGTGTCTTATAATATTTTTGGGTCAATTTTCTACAAAGTTAACATTATCTAGTTCTCATAATATTAATTTTAATTAAGAGTGTGCTTTGGGTATTTAGCTTTGGGAGAGATCATACACTTGGATCTTAGTTCTTCCATTAAAGGAAAGCACAAGAACAAGAGAGAAAGGGGATCTCTCTTGTGCCCATATTAACCGAATTTCCAATGTAAGAACAATGTTTCTTCTTTATTTTGTTTAAAAGTTTGCATGCATAAGATCATTCTTTAATTTTATGACAAATTAAATTAAAACATATATGAATAATGTTAGTATATATAGATCTACTTTTCCTTCAATCGGTATCAAGAGCCATGGTTGTTTGCATGCAAATCGGTTAAAAATTTTTCCGAGTTATAAAGATTAACATATAAAACTTGTATATTTTGTGTTATTATGATATATCACGAAATTAATTTATGCATGTTAAAATTTCTAATCCTAAAATGTTTTTAGGATATTTTGGTTATTTTATGGATTTTTATTGTTCATATTACATAATAATGGCATTAAAATATGATTTTATGAATAAAATGTCATTTTCGGACTAAAAATAGCTAAACTTCGAATTTTCCAGTGATTTTTGGATATGTTGTCAAATATATTATTTTTAGATAACCTGTAAATTTTCATAATTGTTGGACTTCTTATGCTCGAAAAATGGATTTTTCATTATTAAATTCGGATTTAGTTGAAAAATAGGTTAATATGAGATAAATTTCGAATCTGGTCATAGAAATTTAGTATGTTGTCACATGAAATTTTACAAGATGTGTGTAAAATAATAGGCTATATTCAAGTCTTTTTGCATGATTTATGGATTTTTGACGAAAAATAGCATGAATAGTGACTTTATTAGTGAAATATTAATTTAAACATACTCTATGACTAAAGAAAAACATCATATGTTGCATTTTATTATCTTTTTCAGATCTAAAATTGAAAAGTTAATGAATATATTTTTTCACATGTTTTTATGATTATTTAGTTAAAACCGATAAACCGCAACATTGTTTTTCCGGATAAATTTCGAAACTTTTAACCTAAGTTTTTGAACATTATGAGTGTCATGGTATTTTTCCAGAATGTTCATAAATTTAAATTTCAAATTTCAAATTTATTTGAAATTTTGTGATTTATTTGAGGTTTATAGCTTATTTTTGTATTTTTAGTCCATTAACGAACAAATTTTAGAAATATGAGTTAATTATGGTCAAATTATTAGTGAAGACTAAATTTTTAGTCCTAAGAAGTTAGGGTAATTAACTTATGCATAAATATGAATTTATGTAATTTTTGTGATTATAAAATGTTGAAATCACGCAAATCCGTAAAAACCGAGTAATATACGATATTGGCTATTTAAAGGCGATTTAGCATAAAATTGGGCATATTCGTACATATTATCATGCTGCATTTTCTTTATGATTGTCTATAATTTTATTTTATGTAATTTTGAATTATGTAATTTTACTTAGTATGGCCTTAGTTTTTAATTGGTATTTCCCGAAATGTATGGGAATATCGATTCGGTTGTAATTGATTGTGATCTCGTATCACCGTTTTGTAATTTAATAGATTTATTTTATTTTAGTTACAAATGTATAATAGGAAATTATGTAATTTGTTATGTAATTTTATTTACTTCGGAGTTCCGAAAGACGAATTTCTTCAAGATGGCGATACATAAAGACGGTGTTACCTCGAGATGCGTACCACAACCGAAGTTCAAGGGACCAATGAAGTTGGTTTCCGAATATGTAATAGTTAAATAGTTTTTCTATTTTAGGAAGGCCATACTAGGATTTATTTTATGTATGCATTTTATTTATATGTCGCATGCATTGCTAAATCGCCATAACGAAAACATGCATTGTCCTTTATCGAGTTTATCGACCGTGTCAATTAAAATTATCGTAGTTCACCGCTTTAGTTCACTTAAAACGTGATAGATAATAAATTGACATAACCTCTCGCTAAAACAATTAATTGAGACATAGCCTTACCAAATAGTAGAAACCATGAAAACCTATTTCGCGAGGGAGTGCACTCGGCCCTACCGGGGTACAAACCTTGTTACGTAGAGGAAGTGGGTGATAAATGTCTATCCACCGAATTCATGTTGATAAGGGATGTATCGGCCACACCGTGCCCAAGTTAATGTGGGTTTGGATCATGGACACATTTATTCGAAATTTGGATTGAACTCAACAAAATTTTTTCGATAAGGGTTTTATCGGCCACACCGTCCCCTTGTTGAATGTGTTTTGGGCTAAAGATAAATGTTAATGTAATATTAACGACCAAGAGTTCTAAAAGTAGAATCGATTAAACGTTAATCCACCGAGTTATATTGATAAAGGATGAATCGGCCCCACCATGCCTAAGTCGATATGAATTTGGGTCTTGGAATCATTTATCTAGTTGGGTAGAGGTCACTAGAAAAATGCAATAAAACTTGTTTAAATTTTACTTTTACGAGTATTATTATTAAAACGACATTTGTTTTACTCCTTCTATTTTGTTTTGTAGACCACTTCTTTTCTCATAACAAATGGCAACACCAACCCCTAATGCCACGCCTCTCGCTAATTCATCATGGCTCCGATCCTTCATGGATCGATGTAAACTTGAAAAGAATGGGTCAAATTTCTCCGATTGGGATGCCCAACTCAAATTGGCCGCCCAAGGTGACGACAAGCTTCGTTACCTTACTGAGGCCTCTCCACCCGAATCTACTACTAGGTCGACCGCCGCCACTAGGGAAGCATATGAGGCTTACCAAAAGGAGTCCGCCGCAATGAAAAACGTCTTGATATTTGCAATGAAGGCGGATCTCCAAAGGAGAGCCTTTAAAATGGGCAACGCTAATGAGATTTACTCCAAGCTTGTGACAATGTTTTCACAAACTCCGCGGATCGTCCAATATGAGGCGGCCGCGGCATTCTTTGATCTCGACTTCAAAGAGGGCCAAAAGGTTAGCCCTCATATGCTCAAACTTATGGAGCTTGTCGAGACCTTGAAAATTCAAAAGATTGAAATCCCCAAAGAACTCATTGTAGATAGGATTGTACACTCCTTGTCCAAAGTCAAAGCATATGTTCAATTCCGGGTGAATTTTAACATGCAAGACAAGAATGTGTCTCTTGAAGAATTGCACAAGTTACTTGTGCAAGCCGAGAGGGACATGGGGTTAAATGTGAACCCAACAAAGGATGTGCTTAACATAAGCACTAATAGTAAGGGGAAGTTCAAGAAGAATTGGAGGAAGCGTAAGAAGCAAGCTCCCACTTTCACCAAAGTTAAGGCTAATGATGCTAGCACTTCAAAAATCAAGAAGGGTCCTCTTGATAAATGCCATTATTGTAATGGTATGGGACATTGGAAAAGAAATTGTTCCAAATACCTTGGTGATATTAAGGCTGGAAAGATTACTCTAGTAGGTAAATGACTATCCCTTCTTTTATGTTTCTAATTCAACTATGGTATTATGATACAAAGTTGTGATAATGTATCTCCCTTTTTATTGTAAATAAGGCCTCCACCAAGCAAAGACAAGGGAAAGGAAAAGCAAGCATGAGAAACCATCAAGAAGCTAGGAATAACTTTTCATGGAGCTTTGCTTTTTATTGTCTTATTTTATTCATGTTTTGAATTTTATAACCTTTAAGTTTCCGTGTTCGACATGGAAAGGTATTTTGGATAATTGGTTGTAATTTGGATAATGGTGGCTTGGTTTGCAACCCAAGTCACCCGTTTTATCATTTTATCCTTTGTTCTAAAAATTCGTATTTAAATGCTTGCTCTTAGAAACATATGATTATTCACTTAAAGTGATTTAATAGACAAATATAATGACGGGATTCATTATATGTCCACATGCTTAAGGCTTGTGTATGATCATTTACAAAGTAATTTTGAGTCTGAACTCTTTTATAGGAATGTCAATCACCAAGTACACTTACGAAATCTAAAAACATTAGTCCACCTATGAGATAATTCTCCTTATACTTCAAAAATCATTATTTGTGTCTCATATGCTATCTTTGAATCTATAGTGTATTTATTCTAAAGATAGAGTGGGAGAAAAATGAGGACACAACCAAGATAAGTTTGCATACTTGTGTAAATGAGATCTACTTGTGTAAATGAGATCTACGCAAGAATGATTTGAATGGAGGTATATCTATTTATATAGTATACCCAATAGATGAGATCTATGGTCTCAAGTAAGTTCTATATGACTAAAGAGACCACGTGAAGTAATCGTAAGAGTATGTTCTTAAGATAACTACGTGAGAACACCAAAAGAAAGTTTTGGATGAAAAATGACTAATGTAAAGTCTTAACAAATGTTTTGACTAAGTTTATGAAATTTTGACCAATAGTTTCAACCTTGAGATTTACTTAAGAGCCTAAATGAATCAAAGTTACACCCTAGTAATAAACGAGATTTATGACTAGAAAATGCAAGGATTAATATACCGATATCCTCAATAGCTAAGTTAAGCATTAACCACGCAAGTGTCATTTCTTAACCTCATTATGGAAATGAAATGGTTAAACCACTTTCCGAAAAGGGTATTTCGAAGGGTGCGTTTTAGATATTATTTATATCTAAATAATGACATTGCTACACATCATTATAATATGTGTGAGTTAGAGATTAAAATATCTTTCCATAAGGTTAAGATGAGACCTCTTCAAAATAGGTATTTTGAAAGGATATGATGGGAACATATATGGTTCTATCTTAATAACTTGGCAATGCAATTTATATTCAATTCTTGAAAAGTTTCGATTGAGAAGTCAATTTCGAAACATGTGGAATTGAGTGGGAGTTAGGAAATTATCATGTGAAGACATGGAATTTAATGGGAGCAATCATCTTGTAATAAAAGGTTATAACTCATCACTCATTGAAGAATGACGAGCTAATACCTTCCTTCATAGAGGAAGATTTGAGTTTTCAATTCTGGATGAAAATGGACTATGATGAATCCAATTACATCAAGGGATGTTGGATAAGTATTAAGAGATACACATCGAATCAACATACACATAGGTTATTCATGTGAATGAAAATGGAATTACCATTAGCAGTCATGGTCGTTCATTGAACCTTAGAACGGTTGATCTCATGATTATTAGTGACTAATGTTTCCGCCATTAGAATAATCATGCACATGTCCAATTATGAATCATATGCATAAGAGCATGATGGATCATTGGTAAGCCATAATAGAAACATCATGAATTCTCGAGAAGAATCCGATGAGCGATTTCGGTGTTTGACATAATGCTCTGTTATGTGACAAAAGGTTGCACATATTAATGAAAATCCGAACACATGTAAGGATTTATGAGAATCCTAAGCCGTTCAAGCTAAAAGAAGAAATAAGAATTTTGGAAAGATACATAGTTAGAGAATAAGTTGCTCAAAACTAATCTTTCCTAATATGCTAAGACTTGTGAGAAGTGCTAGGCTAATCATCTTGAAAAATTGTTGCAGGATTCTACAAAACATATACCTAGTGCATTGTGTGTGAATGGAGTACTTGATCAGTACAAGTTATATCATTCACCACAAATTCATTCGTTATGTGATAATCGATTAAGAAGTTCTTTCAAGATAAAGAACCGAAATCAAGGTCAGGAACCTTGCCGTGTACTTGGTAAGGTTCATGCTATGAGAGAGAACATGAATGTAAAGGAAAATGCAAGTATAAGAAGTTTGAACACATGGACACATGGCATGTTAAACTTCTATTGCAATCAATAAGTGTTTACACTTACGATATGCATCACAAGGTTGTAATATGATATTGACTACCCGAGTGTGATGTTGACATTTGTCGTTTGAGTTGTTATCAACTCACCTTATACTTTGTTACATCCAACGGGTTGTGGAGACAATTGAACCCCGTTAAAGTGAACATGGATTAACATTGTATTTGCCCATAGTTACTTACATGAGGTGACGTCTCGAAGTGACTAGAGTGTGATGCGATTGATGGCAAGTTCAAGTGCCATAGAGTCATGTGAGATGACTAGTCGATCACATAGGAGGACCGTTAGGAACATTTTGTCGGGCCTTATGACCGCTTATAGAGTTCTGGCAAATTTATATAGCATGGTCGTGGCGAGAGCTGCTATAGTATTCAAATGAGTCGATTCTTTTGACTAAAGACTATTCGCCTAATATGGCACAGTTTCAGATTAACTTTGATTTGTGTTACTTCGACCTTCGTAAATGGCGTCAAATGGGCATATTTTGGGTTATGATGGCTATGGCTAGTCGAAGGGAATGAGTGCGATAGGAATTGTCCACCCCTAGTCAGGGTTATAACAATATCTCAGGGCCACTCGAGGAGTAATGAACTGGAAATGCGTGGCCACGCTCGGAATGTATCCATGGTGGATAAATCTGGTCAATCAGTTATTCTCCAGATCGAGGAAACCACTATCGATATGATCACTTGCAAGTACGACCTGAAAGACACCTTGCATTGAGTGGGAGATAGTAATAGGACAAGAGAATTGGTGACGCACACTTGTCGAGGACAAGTGGGAGATTGTTGGAATATGTGTCCTCCGACAATAATGCGATCACAACTGTTGATCATGATGATCACATGTTTAAGTCTCATTATAAAGAATACAATTGGGAAGTAATATTTACTGTCAACTGGTCCACACATATCGGTAATGATTGGCTGACTAGAGTTTGACATTACTGTCGTGCGACGGTGGTGATCAGTTGATCCTCTAGGTCATACCTATAGGGCAACACTCTTAATTGATCAATTAATTGATCGTATAACGTTACGAGTCAATTAATTTAATTAAAATTGACGGACGATTTTGGAAGTAATATTTACGTATCTCATTGAAATTTGATTAAATGAGATACGGTCTGAGTAATCAAATCGTATCATTACTCGGATGAAATTATTGTTTAAGGAAACAATTGAATTTGAATGAATTATTATAAATACAAATTGTTGTGATTTATAATTGGTAAAATATTTTGGTACAAGTAATTATGAATTACTAAGTCGATTTTTGTATATGACGTATTTTTATTAATACCTTGATTTTTAATATGTTAAAAATACATAACAATTTTATGTGACATGTGACATGTGACATATTGACAAATTGACAAAAATAATATGGATTCCATGTTATAAGTGTACCGAAATTAAGAAGGGGGTTAAGGATAATATTGTGTTTATAATATGAGTGGTAAACATAATGATTACTTACCTTACTAGCCATGCAACCCTAGTTTACATTGTGAAGATAAACAAAGGCATGCATTGGCTCCCCTCCCCACCTCTTACCCGATTTTACCACAAGAAAGGCAAAGGGTTTTTGCATTATATTTTGATAAAACAATACATAACATATGGTTGTATCATTCATTCATTATTCATCGAAAAATTTGAGTTTTAGAGAGAAAAAGAGCTTCCTTCTTCCTCCTCCCATAAACCGAAAATATTAAGTGTCTTATAATATTTTTGGGTCAATTTTCTACAAAGTTAATATTATCTAGTACTCATAATATTAATTTTAATTAAGAGTGTGCTTTTGGTATTTAGCTTTGGGAGAGATCCTACACTTGGATCTTAGTTCTTCCATTAAAGGAAAGCACAAGAACAAGAGAGAAAGGTGATCTCTCTTGTGCCCATATTAACCGAATTTCCAATGTAAGAACAATGTTTCTTCTTTATTTTGTTTAAAAGTTTGCATGCATAAGATCATTTATTAATTTTATGACAAATTAAATTAAAACATATATGAGTATGTTAGTATATATAGATCTACTTTTCCTTCATGGGGTTCCAGAGCAAGCCTGGCCCCAGGAAGCTACAGACCACACGACTCCAATAGTAGTTTTAAGTTTAAATAAACGTAAACAAAAAATAAAAAAAGTGTGAAATAATGTTGGTAGCATGCCTACTACAGTTTTTTTTTAATTTTTTAATTTTTATTTTTTAGGGTTTTCTGGATACAAACTCTATACACTAAATTCTTCTTGTTATCAAAAGTGATACCTCTTCAGGTGAAATACGATCCATGGTTTGTGTATTATGTGACCATCTATGGTCATCAATCTGTACGCCCCATGACCAACAACGCCTTCGACCTGGTATGGTCCTTCCCATTTACAGGCGAATTTGCCTGCTTTACGATTCCTGGTGTTTTGGAACACCTCGCGGAGAACTAGGTCTCCTACCTCCAGGAGCCTGATTTTTACGTTCTTGTTGTAACTTTTGGTGACTGACTGTTTGTAGGCAGTCAGACGTATCTTTGCACTTGCTCGTAGCTCTCTATCATGTCTAGGCTTCTGATAATCTCTGTATTGTTTAGTTCCCCTGTCGCACATCCATACCTGTGGGTTGGAACTAAAACTTCTGATGAAATTACTGCTTCTGCGCCAAACACCAGGCTGAAGGGTGTTTGGCCTGTTGCCGTCTTTGGTGTAGTTCTGTCTGCCACCCATCTTTGCCTTCCCTTTAATAGTACCAATACTTATTTCAGTTGCAAGGACACTCTTGTTAGAACTCCCACTTAATTTAATATTTCTCCATGTTTCTTCAAACAAGGATGCCTTAGGTTTAGTGAGATTTTCTTCACAAGATTTTCTTACCAAAGAGGTAGGCATAAATATTAGAGCGGGGGTGTGGAGATGATAAAGAAGCAAGGATTTCCATCTTGACCAATCACAACGTAATTCTCTAATCGTATCATTGTCATACCCTTAGCGCTTTCCATCGTATGATTGGAGCCATGCACTAATAGTGAATGGTGTAAGAGTATTAGATAAATCCATTGCGAATAATTAACTACATTAACGGAAATGAAGGAAATAATTATTATCTATCGTTTTAATCAAACTTGTAAACACTTTAAACAAGTTTTAGCATTTATATAGTGACCTCTACCCAACTATTATAAATGATTCCGAGATCCAAATTCATATTAACTCGGGCACGGTGAGCCAATTCATCCCTTATTAATATAACTCGGTGGAGTAACCTCTTAATCGATTCTACTTCTAGAACTCTCGGTCGATAAAAATTACTTTTAATATTTATCTTTAGCCCAGAACACATGGGACTACGGTCACGAATACTTCCGTTGAGCTCAATCCAAATTTCGATGTAATAACTTCTTATTTCCCACTTACCCAACGTAACAAGTTTAGTACCCCGGTGAGCCAAGCCTACTTCCTCATGAAATTGGGACTCATGGTTTCTACTATTCGGTAAGGCTAATTCCCAATTATTATAAGTTAGAGGTCTTGTCAATTTATTATCTATCACGTTTTAAGTGAACTAAAGCGGTGAACTACGATAATTATAATTTACACGGTCGATGACTCGATATGAAATGCATGTGTTGTTATGGCGATTTGGCAATGCATGCAACATATTAAAAGAAATGCAAAGCAATAATAATAAATTTCTAGTATGGCCTTCCTAAAAATAGAAAATCAAATAATCTATTATATATTCGGAAACCAACTACTTTGGTCCCTTGAATCTTCAAGTAGCATGCTTTCCAAGAACACTGTCTTTGTCGGAACGCCTTTCCGAATGACACCGTCTTGAAGAAGCTCCATAATTACAAATAATAATAAAAATACAAGGCTATTCCTATTATACATTTGTAAAATGGAAAACTAGTAAAAATAAAAGTGATACGAGATCACATTAAATTTCAACCGAATCAATATTCCCTTTCATTACGGGTAATATCGATTAAAACTAAGGCCATACTAAGATAAAATTACATAATTCAAAATTATATAAATTAAAACATTCAACAATTGAAATATGCAGCATTATAATATGTGTTTATCATGCCAAATTATGTGCTAAATCGCCCTATTTAACTTGTATCGTATATATAACCCAGTTTTATGGATATGCGTGATCATAACTTCTTAAAATGACAAATCAATGCTTAAAATCAATTTAAGGTCAAGTTAATTATCCTAACACTCTTAGGTCTCAAAAATTAGTCATCACTCAATTTTTGACAATAATTTAACTTGATTTAATTTTATGCTCATTTTTGACCTTAAAATCATAACATTTATGAAATAAATCCAAATTAAATTACAATAATTTCAAACTTTGAATTTTAAATTTTTGAACATTCTTCAATAATTCCATGACACTTATAATGTCAAAAATCAAGGTTAAAATTTTCGAAATAATTTTGAGAAAATATAGTTGCATTTTATCGGTTTTATCTCATAAAACATCTAAAATATCCAAAATTAATCCAATCAATTTTACAACCTTATATCTGATAAGTAGGATATTAATGCAACCTAAAAAAATTTTCCCATGCCATGTAATTCGTTTTAGCAATTTATGCTAAAATAGTCACTATTTATGCCATTTTTAATCTAAAAATTCATAAATCATGCAAAATGAAATCATATCATCTCAAAATTTACATACACTATGAAAATCATGCATGGGACAACATATTAAAGTTTCATGGTCTGGTTCGAAGTTTAACTATTTTAAACCATTTTACCTCTTTTAATCCATTTTTATCTCATAAAAATCATAAAACATGCAATATTAATCACATTAAAACGAGATTTTACACACATCTTATAAAATATGCATGTGAGGTCATATAACATTTTCAAGGCCAGAGAGTAAGTTTAACCATTTTTAGTCATTTAACCTCCATTTATGCTATTTTTACAATTAAAATTCATAAATCATGAAATATTAATCACATTAATATGATATTTTACGTGCAATAGATAAAATATTCATGTGAGGTCATACTAAAATACCACGGCCAATAGTGAAGGTTAACTTATTTTACTGAATAAAAGTTCATTTTACTCATAAAAATGTAATAAAATTACTAAAAATCATTAAAATTGAGCAATAAATTTCCATAAATCATAAAAATGACCTAAAAACATTTTAGGACCAGAATATATAACATGCATAATTATTTCGTGACCTAATCTTATAAATCACAAATTTTTAGTTTTATATGTTAACATTTTAACTCGGAAAAACAATAACCGATGCTCTGATCTATGCATGCAATATGCTATGCTCTGATACCACTTGTTAGGTTCATATACCTATTATTAGACTCTTCTAATAGTGAACTAATTAACTTCTTAGTTTATGTTCTTTAGATCTAGTGCATGCATAACAAAATAAGAGATTTATAAGAAAAATAATGTCTCTTACATTATTATTTTCGGATTTATGGGCACAAGTAAGGTCTCCTACCTTCACTTGTTTTTGAGCTATAATGAGTAATAGGATGATCATCCAAAATCCCAATGTAGAGATTCTCCTCTTGATTGCACCCAAGATTTAACCCTTATCACTACTAAATAATAATTGCTAGATATTTAATCAGTAGTCTACCTTAAAATTGATTACTAATACTCGCATATATTACACTAATAATATTAGTAATCTTTATGAACAATTTAGATTGAATCTTCTCATATTTTTAGAGAAAGATTAAAGAGTAGAGAGAATAATGCATAAGGCTTTTGCATGTAATGAATGGATGAGTATGAGAGGAATAATTAAAGAACAAAAACCTCCAAAAAATGAAGCGTGTACCGGTTTTGGGGAAGGAGGAGGACCAATATATGGTCTTTTACTTTTCCCTTTTGTTCTTATCTAAACATTAGGTGTAAAACTAGGCTAGTGTACTCATCACATATGTCATACACTATGAACAAATGCAAACAAACAAAAGCCATTTGATACTACCCAAAACCGGTTTCTCCTCATAAAATAGACTACCATTTTATTTTGTCAATTTGTCATTTTTCACACAATGTGTCACATGTAGTATGTTACATGTTATTAATTAATTAATGCATATTTATCACATAAATATCATTTTATAAATTAATTAAATTACATACAACAAATTGACTAGTGATACTTGATCACATAAATAAAATGGGTCATATAATTATAATTCACAACATCTTTTAATTACAATTAACCATTCATTCTTATCTCGATTGTTTCCCCAACAATAAAATTTTTTAGTAATAAAGCATTTCAATTACTAAAATAAATCTTATTTAATCACATTATAATAAGAAATAAATATTCTCTCTCACAAATGAATTGTTCAATTTTAAGGAATTGATTAACTTGTATCGTCATACAATTAATCAACTTTACTGGTAAGGGCATCATCCTTTAGGTGTGTCCTTAAGGGATCAACTGACCACCACCGTCCTACGACAGTAACGTCAAACTCTAGCAAGCCAATCATTACCGATTAATGTTAATCAGTTGACTATATAATGAATCATGCCTTACGTATTCTTAATATGAGATTTAATTATTATATTAAATCATGTGATCGCACTATTGTTGAGGACACATATTCCAACATTCGACACACCTGACTACACACTAAAGTGTGTAGTCCTGCATGAATATCCATCGCAACAAATATTCCACACCGCCAGTGTGGGACCGCAGCCGTACCTCACCAAATCCCCGCTCATCTATTCCGAGCGAAAACCCCAGTTCCTTAATGTGCACATCCCCTCTTGTGGCGGGTTCTACAGAGAGCGAATCAAGGGTGTGAAGCCACTCCCGCAAGTGAACCCACTCAGCCGAGGACGCACCTCGCGAACCATAGACAAAACATCCAACCAATTATACAACAACAATTACGAAACACAATATCAATATGATAATGATCAACAACAATCACAATCTCACCAATCAACTATCAATCATCATGTAATCAATAACCGAGTAGGGAAACCCTACCTGGAAAGGCAAATCATCAAGTTCGTCACAAATCAGCTATTCAAAACTGCACCTCTACGAAACCACCTCCTATAATCAAATAAACATAACATTACTATCTAAGAATCACCAAACTCATAAAATCTCCCAAATTACCCAATTATGGTTTTAATCAAAAACAATAAAACGATATAAGAATCATACTAGAATCTTACCCACGATGCGACGATCTCAACGGCGTGAAGAACACAATGATCCGACAACTCTAGCCTGTAGGATTCGACCTTGAAATTTTTATATGACCTCACATTCATGTTTTAATTATTGTATGTAAAATGTCGTATAAATTTGATTTATTTTGCATGATTTATGATTTTTATGAGATAAAAATGAATTAAATGGAGGTAAGATGGTTAAATATAGTTAGACTTCGAAATAGGCCATGAAATTTTAATATGTTGTCACATGCATATTTTACTCATTGTGTGTAAAATTTGAGATGAACTTGATTCATTTAGCATGATTTATGAAGTTTTAGTGTAAAAATGACATAAATAGTGACTTTTTTAGTATAAATAGCTAAGACGAATTACATGGCATGAGAAAATGATTTTAGGTTGCATTTATATCCCACTTATTAGATCTAAAGTTGTAAAATTGATTAGCTTAATTTTTGTATATTTTAGATGTTTTATTTTTATAAAACCGATAAAACGCAACTACATTTTTCTCAAAATAAATTCAAACATTTTAACCATGATTTTTGACATTATGAGTGTCATGGATATATTCCAGAATATTCAAAAATTTAAAATTCAAATTTTGAAATTATTGTAATTAAATTTGCATCATAAATGTTGTGATTTTAGGGCCAAAAAGGAGCATAAAAATTATATCAACTTGAATTATTGTCAAAAATTGAGTGATGACTAATTTTTGAGTTCTAAGAATATTAGGATAGTTAACTTGGACTAAAATTACATTTTAGTATTACTTAGCGATTTTAATAAGTTAAAATGGTGAATTTCCATAAAACCGGGTTATATGATCGATATAAGTTAAATAGGACGATTTGGCAAAAAAATTTGGCATGATAGACACATATTATAATGCTGAATATTTCATTGATGAATGTCATATTTTATTTATATAATTTTGAATTATGTAATTTTATCTTAGTATGGCCTTAGATTTTAATCGATATTACCCGTAATGTAAGGGAATATTGATTCGGTTGTAATTTAATGTGATCTCGTATCACTTTTATTTTACTAGTTTTTCATTTTACAAATTTATAATAGGAATAGCTATGTATTTTTATTATTATTTGTAATTCCGGAGTTTCTTCTAGACGGTGCCATTCGGAAAGGCGTTCCGACAAAGACGGTGTTCGAGGGAGGCGTGCCACTTGAAGATTCAAGGGACCAAAGGAGTTGGTTTCCGAATTTGTAATACATTATTTGATTTTCTATTTTAGGAAGGCCATACTAGGAGTTTATTATTTGTTTTGCATTTCTTTTAAAATGTTGCATGCATTTCCAAATCACCATAACAACATATGCATATCATATCGAGTTATCGACCGTGTCAATTATAATTATCGAGAATTCATCTTTTAGTTCACTTAAAATTGATAGATAATAAATTGACAAGACCTTTAATTTAAAAAGATTGAGACTTAGCCTAACCCAATAGTAGGAGCCCATGAATCTCAATTTCATAAGGGGTACAATAAGATTTTTCGGGGTGCTTCTATTGACATTGGTTAAGTGGGGTAATAAGTAGTTATTACACTTCGAAAGTTTGGTTGATCTCAACGAAGGTATTTTGCGACCGTAGCCGCAATAGGTTCGGGCTAAAGATGAATTTAATGTATATTCATCTACCTAGAGTTCTAATTGTAGAATCGGTTAAGAGGGTTAACCCACCAAGTTATATTAGTAAAGATGTAGAGGGCCTGTAGGCTCACATCCAAATTAATATGAATTTTGGATCTCGCAATCATTTATTATAGTTGGGTCGAGGTCGCTATATAAATGTTATACTTGTATTAATATTTACAATTATTATAACGATAAATGTTAATTAATTTCCTTCATATCCGTTTTGTAGTTATCTTTTTCGCAATGGATTCATCCAACTCTTTAACACCGATCACTATTGAATCATGTCACAAATCATTCGACGAAATTTGCTATCAAAACAACCTTGATACGACTAGAGAAATTCATTTTGGCATTGGTTCCGATGGTACTCTTAACTTCATTACTACTTCCTCACCTCCGATCACAACTAGAAACTTAGTGAATAAGTCTTGTGAAGACAACCTCACTAACACCATGGGATCCTTGTCTTTGTAAGCAAAGAAGATTGTGAAAGCTAGTGGGAGTATTAGCAAAAGGCTTGCTATCAAGAAGAGAAAATACAAAAAGAGGAAAAGAAGTAAGAGGTCTAGTCCAAACGATAGGGTTTTATTTGCTACTGGGACTACCAATAATGAATGCCTTTATTGTCATGGCATGGGCCATTGGGTGAGGAATTGCCCCGTCTTTTGGGAGATATCAATGTTGGACTTGACGCTCCACTTGGTAATATTTCTTCCGAAATTTTTGTTATTGATATAAATTATACTTCCACCTCAACGTGGGTATTGGTTACCGTTGTGGCTCTAACCTTTATAATCATTTACAGGGGCTTAGAAATGTGGAAAAGCTAAACAAGGGTGATGTAGATCTCCGACTAGGAAATGGAGCTAGGGTAGCCGCCACATCAAGAGGGACTTATATACTTGTTTTAGCTAATGGCTTTAAGTTGTACTTACATAATTGTTATTTTGTACCTTCTTTATCAAAGAACATCGTTTCCGTTGCCATGTTAGACATGGGCCCTGTTTGGTAAATAGCGGATTAATTTCAGCATAAGCAGATTGCAAAAGTAGATTATAAATGGCAGATTTTATCAGAAGGTTTGACTAGCATATTATAATTAGCAGAATTAATTTGAGTGTTTGGTAATTGGCAAATTACGATTAGTAGATTGTTAGTTTTCTTTGTAAAATGGAGAAAAATTTCCTATTTTACAATATGCTAACCAATATCTTTGGGCAAGACATATTGTAAAACAAAGATATTGACCCCAAATATGCTGTTTTAATATGCTGTTTACCAAACACTAAAATTAGCATATTGATTGGTCAAACATGCTAAAACCCTTGAATATGCTAAAAATTGGCCAATATGCCGTTTACCAAACAGCGCCATGGAAGGATTTTCTTTTGCTATTAAGAATAATTGTTGTGAAATTTCTATGAATAACTTGGCCATAGGCCAAGGCACTTCAATTAATGGCATATATGTTCTGGAAACATTAAAATCGAGCAAAGATATCTAAAACATACAATCCAAAAGACTCAAAACAAGTGATCCAAATGAATCTTACCTTTGGCATTGTCGATTAGGTCACGTAAACGAGAAACGCATCAAAAGGCTAGTGTCAGCTGGAATTATTGGGCCATTTGATTTTGAATCATATGGAATATGCGAATCTTGTCTCCTTACCAAAGTGGTTCGTCTTCCCTTTACTGGTAAAGGGACACGAGCAAGTGATTTATTGGGACTGATACATACCGATGTATGTGGTCCAATGAGCATCACCGCAAGGGAAAATTATGACTACTTCGTCACTTTTACCGATGATTTAAGTAGATATGGGTATGTTTACTTAATCAAATATAAAAGTGAAGCTTTTGAGAAAATTAAAGAATTTCAAAAGGAAGTAGAGAACCAATTGAACAACAAGATTAAAGCACTATGATCTGATCATGGTAGAGAATATCTTAGCAATGAATTCGATTCTCACTTAAAAATTGTGGTATTGTATCACAACTCACTCCACCAGGCACACTTCAACTCAATGGTGTTTCCAAAAGGAGGAATCGAACCCTACTTGATATGGTTCGATCAATGATAAGTGAAACGGATCTACGGGAATCGTTTTGGGGTTTTGCAATTCTAACGGCCATGAAATCATTAAACCAATGTCCAACCAAAGTTGTAGATAAGACTCCATATGAGATATGGAAGGGAAAAATCCCAAACTTGTCATATATAAAAATTTGGGGTTGTGAAGCTTATATAAAGAACAAGTCTACCGACAAGCTAGAACCTAAATCTGAAAAGTGTTACTTTGTAGGTTATTCAAAGAACACTCGTGGGTATTACTTCTACAACCGTCGTGAGAACAAAGTGTTTGTGGCTTATGAGACTGTCTTTCTAGAATTGGATTACATTTCTAGAAGACAGAGTGGGAGAAAATTTGAACTTAACGAAGTCCAAGAACCACAAACTAGAGAAGAGGTGCAAGAAGATGTTCCTTAGTCGTCTAATCAAGTTATTGTTCCTTCCGAGTCTAGGAGGTCAGGTAGGGTTAGTCGCCAACCCGATCGATACGTAGGCATCATCGGGTGGGACGACGAATTGGATGTCTTACTTTTGGAAAGTGACGAACCCGCGACCTACAAAGCTGCAATTTCTAGTCCAAATTCAACTTGATGGCAAGAGGCCATGCAATCCGAAATAAAATCTATCCATGAGAACCAAGTATGGGACTTGGTTGATTTGCCTAAAGGAGTGAGACCCCTTCAATGCAAATGGATCTTTAAGGTAAAGAATGGTATAGAAGGGCATGATGATGTCTATAAAGCGAGGCTAGTTGCAAAAGGTTTCACTCAAGTTAATGGCTTACACTATGACGAAACCTTTGACCCCGTAGCCATGCTTAGATCAATTCGGATTATGTTAGCAATTGCAGCATTTCATGATTACGATATATGGCAAATGGATGTCAAAACCGCCTTCCTAAATGGGTATTTAGAGGAGGAAGTTTATATGACACAACCTGGGGGTTTTGTACATCCTAAAAATCCTAACATGGTATGAAAACTTAAGAGATCCATCTATGGTCTTAAGCAAGCATAGAGATGTTGGAATCATCGTTTTGATCATGTTATAAAAGAGAATGGTTTCACTTGAAGTGTCAAAGAACCAAGTTTATACACGAAGTTTAGTGGGACCAAGGTCATCTTTCTAATCTTGTATGTAGACGACATACTTCTCATTGGCAATGATATACCAATGCTTACTTCCGTTATGGGGTGGCTAGGGAATCATTTTCAAATAAACGATTTAGGAGAGGCACAATGTATATTTGGTATTCGGATCTATAAAGATAGATCTAAGAGGATATTGGCACTAAGTCAAGAGTCTTATATTGATAAAGTTCTACGACGTTTTCAAGCGAACGACTCTAAAAGGGGTTTTATTCCAATGGGTAGTGGGGTTATATTGAGCAAGTCTCAGTCACCCACAGAATCTGAAGAT
The DNA here is from genome assembly GCF_048544455.1 of Silene latifolia. Lineage (NCBI taxonomy): Eukaryota > Viridiplantae > Streptophyta > Magnoliopsida > Caryophyllales > Caryophyllaceae > Silene > Silene latifolia. The sequence goes on from NC_133534.1 coordinate 196,218,625, forward strand.
GTTGAACACATGAAATTGATTCCTTATGCTTCCGTCGTTAGATCAATCATGTATGCCATGATATGCACTCGTCCCGATGTATCGTATGGTTTGATCATGACAAGTAGATATCAAGCCAATCCAGGTGAGAGTCACTGGAAATCCGTCAAGGATATCCTTAAGTACATGAGAAGAACTAAGGATTCATTCTTGGTGTTTGGAAGAGATTCTGAGCTAAGTGTGAAGGGTTACACTGACTCGAGCTTTCAAACTGATAGGGATGATTTAAAATCCCAAGCTGGCTTTGTTTTCATGATTATTGGTGGGGCGTTTAGCTGGAGGAGCTTCAAAGAGTCGGTTATTGCGGATTCTACGACGGAGGCTGAGTACATTGCAGCATCTGAAGCTGCCAAAGTAGCCGTGTGGATTAGGCAATTTTTGGAAGGGCTAAGGATAGTTCTTACCGCCAAAGATCCTATCACGATCTTCTGTGATAATAGTGGGGCTATCTTTCAGGCTAAAGAGCCCATGTCTAGTAACAAATCTAGACACGTACTTAGAAAATTTCTTATAATTAGAGATTTCATTGAAAGGAAGGAAATAGCGATTTTTAAGGTTGAGACGGATGATAACATTGCTGATCCTTTGACCAAGCCTTTATCGCAGGCTAAGCATGACCGATATGTTATTTCCATGGGTCTTAAACGCATGCCAAGTTTGTATTAGATTATAAGATATGAAATGAAAAACTTTGTTTTGGTTTATATATGATAATCACATTTATCGTTTGAGTTTTTATGCAAACTCATTTATTTATTACTTTTTATATCCAAATAGGTTGTTAAGTCAAATTTGAACCCTATTAAGTGAATTGGATTAACATAGTATTTGCCCCTAGTTACTTATAGGAGGTGACGTCTCGAAGTGACTAGAGTGTGGTGCGATTGATGGCAAGTCCAAGTGCCATAGGGTAATATGGGATGACTAGTCAATCACATAGACAAACTGTATGGGACGCTCTGACGGGAAGTGACCGCTTATAGAGTTCTGGAAATTCATAAAGCCTGGTCGTGGCAAGAGCTATTATAGTATTCTTATGAGTCAATTCTTTTGACTATAGACTATTCGCCCAAGTTGGCACAAGTTTCTGATTGACTTTAATTTATACTCTACAACTGTCGTAACTGAAATCAAATGAGTGTATGTTGGGTCATGATGATCTGTGGCTGAACGAAGAGAATAGTGCGATAGGAATTATCCACTGTAACACCCCCATTTAATCAGGAGCCTTTAGCTAGACATTCCCAAATAAATAAGACTGTTACCATCTAGGTTTCCCAAGGTAATGAATAACAAAGTCGAACTCACCAAAGTACTTTAAATTAAAACTTTAATGAATACATATGTATTACAAATTAATCAACTAAAACTTAATATAAAATAATTACAACTCGCAGCGGAAAATAAATAAGTGATATAACTATATATGTGATCTAGACTTCATCTAAGGTTTCAGGTTTGGCTCTCATCCCAATGCTCCCAAGTCAGCTAATCTTTAGTACCTGTCAAATTTGCTCCCCATTAAGGTTCACCACAGGTGTTCACGAATCCACTGTCAACCACGAGGTTGAGTAGGAATAACCAAACAACCACAATAAATGGATACAAGAACAATATTAAATGCAAATGCAATGGATGCTCATGATCAATCTTCCGACGCTCCCGTTCATCCCGCCAATCCCTGGCCGGGGTAGTCTCATCATCCCAACCTAAGTTGAGGTAGTCTCATCATCCCAGAAACAAGTCCTGCAGAACCTATTCTGAGGTATCCAATGCAAATGCTCATGATATAAAAATGCAAACAATTGAGCAACACAATTTCTTACCATCTCAGACACGAAGCTGAGGAATCCAATAATCAATATAATCATCTCAGTCACGAGCTGAGGTAGTCAATAATCAAATCATCTCAGTCACGAGCTGAGGTAGTCATTACACAATTTATCTCAACGCAACCAACCAACAAGCATATATCATCCATCACAAATCCAAATAATTCAACCAATAAAATCAGATAATACCATTCAAGTAAACATTAAAGTGATCGAGTAGCTATCCTACCTCAATAGCAAATTCCGAGTCAAGCAAGCGAAATAATAATCCAAAGCCTTCCTTCAACAAATCCGAATAACAAGCACGCAAACCAAATAATAATAATATTACCGTCTCACAAGGTCGACACCTAAATAAATAATAATAATTACAATTAACCACTAAATATTCAATTACTACCTCTAATTATAATGCATTACGTAAATAAAATAAAAAATTAATTAATTATAATATTTTGTAATTAATCCAATTAGGTTCCGTCTTATCCCAAGTCAAAACCCGTCAATCTAGCAAGTGTAGTAATAATAATAATTACAACGATATTCAAATTAATTAAATAATATTATGACTCGTATAACCCGTCACAAATTCAAATGACTACCCATACACCCGTGTTCCCTCCTATACACCCGACATCAACCCACCATAACAGGCCGTGGCAGCCACCCCAGCCACGCCTGCCACCACCAAACTCGGGTCTGCATAGCTCGTTATTTCTTGTTTCGCTTTTAAACTCAAAAGGGAGTCAAGTTTGTGAAAAGATAACATCAAACTTTGACAACCAATACAAACCCAAAATTACATCGAATTCCTCAAGGAGAAAACGAAGTAGGTTAGCGGGGAATAAGGTTCCTGAAATAGAGGTAGGAATGTCGGAGAAAGAAAGGGAACAAGAGAACATTTCTCCGGAAGATAAATATATAGAAGTTTCCTCGCTAGGAATGGGTTCAAGAGCGAACTTTTCCGAAAACTTGGAAGATATAAAGGATAAAGATGCACCGGTATCAAATAGAATAAGGCAAGGTTGATCAAAAATTGAGAACATACCCGTAATGATATCGGGATGAGCGGCGGCTTCGGCTCGACTCATGACAAAGATGGTTCCCCTTGGCCTAACATTTGGAGTAGGAGCATCCTTCTTCTCGGGGCAATCCACGACACGATGTTCGGGCTTCGCACAATGAAAGCAAGTCAAGGGCTTGCCATAGCATCGAATTCCGGGGTGTAGAGCTTGCCTACAAAAGTAGCACTTACGGTCTTTTTTAAGCCTATTAGTTGAGGTGTGAGCTTGTCCTCTTGGTTCTTGAGCTCTTGGTTCTTGTCCTCCATGGTCTTGTATCCTTGGCACAAACCTCCTCTTGTTGGCATAGTTGGAAATAGACGGTACAAATGGTCTCTTGCCATGAAAGTTAGGACGGTAAGAAAGAGAAGAGGAGTGGGGCTTGGATTCTTCTTCAATGGCCTTCAAAGAGCTTTCGGCCCAAATAGCATCATCATAAACTTCCACAAAGGTAGTTGAGCTTCTTCTCACCATGCTTTTCACCTTAGGATTCAACTTGTTCTTGTAGAAGTAGACATGATCCTCTTCATCTTTCACGAACTTGGAGGCATAATGAGCAAGTTCATTAAACTTGTCGGTGTAGGCTTGAATTGATAGCTTCCTTTGCTTGAAGTCCATGAACTCCTTCAACCTTTTTTACTTGAGCTCCTTAGGGTAGAAGCGGGTCTCCACAAGTGACTTGAAGCGGCTCCAATCAAAGTTAGGGTCTTGAGTAGTGGTAGGACCGGTCAAATACCACCACCTATCGGCTTCCTTCACAAGAAAGTGAGAGGCTAACCTCACCTTGTCCTCCTCTCGGGCATCAAAGAGAGAGAAGTTCTTCTCCATATCACGAAACCACTCCGAGAGAGCAACGAGATCCACTTGACCACCATAGGCCCTAGCCTTGTTCCTTGCTAGTTGACTTGCAATCCAAGCATAGCTTCCTTGACGGTTGGCTTCATGTGTAGGGGGAGCGGGTTGAGAATTTTGTTGATTAGAAAGCACTTGGGTGAGGGCTTGCATGATAGCATTTTCCACATTGGTTGGTCTTACCATCTTCTTTGCACAAGATTAAACAAGTTAGAACCTATCACAAAGCAAACACAAAAAGGCTACCAATTTAGGTCCTTAATTCTACCCATCTCTCATTCATTATTCATGGTCAAGTAAGAAATTTAAGTTGGGGTACACATGTGTGCGTCGGGAGCAATATAGGCTCTGATACCAACTGTGAACTCCCGCAATAGCGGTAAGAAAATTACAATAATAAAATGCGGAATTTTAGGAAATTTTTGAAACTTTTAAAGTTTAAAGCGCGGGTTCAATAAAATCTAAAATATAAATAAAGAATGCGGAAATGAAGTTAATTTTATACAAACGTGATCGTCAAAGGTGAGGGAAAATATATCCCTCGAATGACAAAAAGATAAATGGTGAGTCTAAGCAATCCTAATAAACCAACTATCAGTCCAAGGGTTAGTTCTCGCTAGCCCACACGTCTTCCCCACGTAAGCATCTTCACCACCCTTCATTAATGTAAACATGAACGCCACAGTCAGTGGGGAGTAACTCAAGGTTCTCCCAGCCACAATATGTCAAAATGCAAGTAACAAACACTTAATTAAACATATTAATCATGCATCATATATGAACAATAAAGAACAAGGAGGTATAATTAATAATCAAGATGAGATAGGCATAGTACATTCTTAATGGAATCGGCATGGTAGGTTAGAATGAATATCCAATCAAGGGTGTAGAACAACCAAGTCAACCAACTCATATTGACACGACTCAACAAGTGTAAGACATACACTTAGTATGAACTCAAGACAAACCATCTAGACTCCAACCTCTTGGTAGGACGACGATCATAATACGGTCCTACTCTAAACCTGGATCCAGACTCTCGGGATGGACATCACCCGATTCGACAAACGATATACCAATCGTATCCAAGACTCGAAACATGGGACACACTCGTAACCAAAGGTCGAGTAACCTCTAATCGGAAACATGGCACACACCCGTAACCAAAGGTCCGAAGAAAGGCGGAAGGATATCCTAATTCGGAAACCTGGCACACACCCGTAACCAAAGGTCCGAAAGAGGAAAGATAGCCCAATCCGGAAACATGGCACACACTCGTAACGAAAGGTCCAAAAGGGGTAAATAAAGAATGTCAAGTAGTCACACAATGTAAAACGTCACACTTGAGTCACAATAGGAGTAAGAATGATCATGCAAACATCATATGACACGAGATGGGAACATCAATCCCGACAATCATATCGCAACTAGAGGGCTTATAGCTCACCCCTAGTATCCGATAGGACCAAGACTCTCACAACAGAACAATACACGGCCTTATCCAGAATATGACTCTTCACAAATATCTATTTAATAAAGATAACTAATACTTGTCTTATATTAATAGATATTCCATTTTCTAATTTAAGATGCCGGTTAAATAAAATATAATAAATGATAATGAATAAATTACGTTATATGAAATTACGGAATAAAATGTGACTAAGCCCATATGGCTCATTCATGAGCCCAATATGTGAACCATCCTAAGCCCAAACAATTTAACATTTGAAGCCCAATTGATGAAATCTAACAAATCCTACTCATAAAACATGACTAGTCCAACTAATAAGGCATAAAAAGTCCATTTACCACAATCAAATGAGCCCAACAACTAAACATGTGAAAGACGATATTAACGATTTACGTTATATAAAATACGAGACGGTTATCATATATTAAATAAATAAAACTAGCGACAAAACAATTTATAAACATGACTAGCCCAAAGTTACCAAATATAGCTAGCCCTTTTACTAAAATTAAACGAGCCCAACAAACTAAATCGAATGAGTCCCACAAAATAATTATGTGAAAGAACGATATTAACGAATTATCATTATATAAAACATGAGACGGAAATTAAGTAATTTAGAACGACCGAAATTTGCGCCAATGGCAAACCAATGCCACGACTCAAGGGGAGCCCATTTTGGGCAACCCTTCCACGTCTCAACAACCACCTCCGTCCATCATTAGATCACCCTCAAAACGGCCACAACCCGACTGTCCACAACTAGTAACCATGAGCGGAAACAAGAGCATGCTAAGACGGATACCAAAAACGTTTACACTCACTTACCATACGCACCAACCCAGGCCCAAATGACCACCTAGCAAGCTACCCAAAACCGAGAAAAATCACCGAACCAATCACCCAAGAACCGAGCTAACTTTGGTCACCACTACAACCTATGGACCACCCATAAAACAGTCCCACAACGGCCAAATGGCGGCCTGCTCTGCTATGACAAAACAGTCCCAAAATCCTGCTAATAATCACCCACGATATCCCCAAAACAGAGGTCAAGCCGCGCCCAAATGGTCTTGTACCCTCACCCAAACAGCCACCACGCACCTGCCCACAACTCACTCAGTCACCAAGCACCAGCCACAACTCATGGCTGCCCATAACCACCCTTCACACCGCCTTATACCCCGTCCTAAAATCAGTCCAAAAACAGAACCAGAGGTACACACAACCGAGTCCAAACACAGTTCCCAATGACCACCCATTCGACAGTTCCAAAACAGTCTGTGGGTTGTAATGACACCGTTCCCAAAACAGACTAAACCGTACCGTGCTCACGACTACTCGAACAGCAGCCAACAGTCGAACAAGATGGAGCATATCCCATATACAAACAAAAGTCGAATCCTCTTAAACGAACCGAGCCATGAAAACAACCGTTCAAAACATGTAAAATACTTGCTAAACTCACATAATTTACCATACACATAAGAACGGCGTAAAGGTTTAGGCTTGAGACGTAAACGAGTGAAAAATCAAGTAAGAGGCGAAATATCGACTCATTGCCGAGTAACCTATCACCGTTACCTTAACTTTCTTCAATCTTCGAGAGAATGGTCTATTATGAACAAGTTTCCTTCTGGGTCCTCAAAGTCTTCACCTAGAAACCTTAATAACAGCCGAGTTAGCTTAAAAACGTTACATTCATGAGACGGGTCGAGATGAAAACTCCACAAGACTATGTCTTTCTTACCTTAAAAGATGAAGGAAGAGATAAGGAGAAGAATGGTGCAAAAATTAAGAGGAATGGTGAAGAAATGGAGAGGAGATCTCGGTTTTAAGCTCGACGAAAATGGCGTGTTTATGAGATCTGCTTGGTTTGGTAATTTTGTTGCTACTGCAGGGATTTTTCGAAAAAGAAGGAAAGAAGAAAGAGGAGGAATTGTTGGGATTGGTCAACAGGTTTTGTGAGGGTGATAAAATAATAGAAGTAGGTAGTGTGTTGTCGATACGAGATAGGTTGAGAATATATTAGCCTCACATGTGAAAATGTGACGGTCCTTTGCTAGACTGAAGTTAAGACGGGAATTATTATAGGTGCTGTCATTATTATTATCCGACCAAAAATATGTATACATAAATTCTTATATAAATTATGTCTCAAGAATATAATTTAATAATACGTATTTTTATATAAACGAGCTTTTACATATTATTATTATAAAAATCGGGTTTGAAATAAAATTAATTAAATCGAACAATTCAAAAATATAAAATAAAGTGATTAAACGGTTTAATAAGTTTTAAATGTCAAAACGGAAAATTCACGGGTGTTACAATCACCCCATCTTTTAAAAAGTTTCGTCCTCGAAACTTGAAGGTAGAAAAGAAGGTTATAAAAATAAAAATAAAACTGAACCTTTAAAATTGGTAACCAAAACATTAAAAGGTTACAAATAGTAAGAAATAAAAATTCTTTCAAAAGTTTCAAATAAAATTTTCGACGGAACCAGATTATCATCAAAGGAACAAAAGTGTTCTCGTTACGTATTCAAGAACATCACATTCCAAATCAAAGATAAGGTCAAAAGGCAAATCATTTGTGTAAATCGAAAATCAAAATCCTTTCAAAAACATTAGTGAAGAGTTTTCAAAAGTACAAGCCTCATTCATGGAACGAAATTGCTCTTGTCGTGCACACAAGAACGCTAACTTTCCAAGTCAAGGACAAATTTAAAACAAAAATCATTTGCCGACAAGCGTAGAACAAGTTATTAAACGTCTCTAATAACGGGTTCTAACATCCGATCAACGATAAAATCAAAACAAAAGGTAATCTATTCAAATTTCCCTTTTACAAAAGCCAATATAAAAATAAAAGTTTCGCTTTTAAACTCAAAAGGGAGTTAAGTTTGTGAAAAGATAACATCAAACTTTGACAACCAATCCATACCCAAAATTACATCGAATTCCTCAAGGGGAAAACGAAGTAGGTTAGCGGGGAATAAGGTTCCCGAAATAGAGGTAGGAATGTCGGAGAAAGAAAGGGAACAAGAGAACATTTCCCCGGAAGATAAAGATATAGAAGTTTCCTCGGTAGGAATGGGTTCAAGAGCGAACTTTTCCGAAAACTTGGAAGATATAAAGGATAAAGATGCACCGATATCAAATAGAATAAGGCAAGGTTGATCAAAAATTGAGAACATACCCGTAATGATATCGGGATGAGCGGCGGCTTCGGCTCGACTCATGACAAAGATGGTTCCTCTTGGCCTAGCATTTGGACTAGGAGCATCCTTCTTCTCGTGGCAATCCACGGCACGATGTCCGGGCTTCGCACAATGAAAGCAAGTCAAGGGCTTGCCATAACATCCAATTCCGGGGTGTAGAGCTTGCCTACAATGGTAGCACTTACGGTCTTTCTTAAGCCTCTTAGTTGAGGTGTGAGCTTGTCCTCTTGGTTATTTAGCTCTTGGTTCTTGTCCTCCATGGTCTTGTATCCTTGGCACAAACCTCCTCTTGTTGGCATAGTTGGAAGTAGACGGTACAAATGGTCTCTTGCCATGAAAGTTAGGACGGTAAGAAAGAGAAGAGGAGTGGGGCTTGGATTCTTCTTCAATGGCATTCAAAGATCTTTCGGCCCAAATAGCATCATCATAAACTTCCACAAAGGTAGTTGAGCTTCTTCTCACCATGCTTTTCACCTTAGGATTCAACTTGTTCTTGTAGAAGTAGACACGATCCTCTTCATCTTTCACGAACTTGGAGGCATAATGAGCAAGTTCATTAAACTTGTCGCTTTAGGCTTGAATTGATAGCCTCCCTTGCTTGAAGTCCATGAACTCCTTGAACCTTTGTTGCTTGAGCTCCTTAGGGTAGAAGCGGGTCTACACAAGTGACTTGAAGCGGCTCCAATCAAAGTTGGGGTCTTGAGTAGCGGTAGGACCGGTCAAAGTCCACCACCTATCGGCTTCCTTCACAAGAAAGTGAGAGGCTAACCTCACCCTGTCCTCCTCTCGGGAATCAAAGAGAGAGAAGTTCTTCTCCATATCACGAAACCACTCCGAGAGAGCAACGTGATCCACTTCACCACCATAGGTCCTAGCCTTGTTCCTTTCTAGTTGACTTGCAATCCAAGCGTAGCTTCCTTGACGGTTGGCTTCATATGTAGGGGGAGCGGGTTAAGCGTTTTGTTGATTAGAAAGCACTTGGGTGAGGGCTTGCATGATAGCATTTTCCACATTGGTTGGTCGTACCATCTTCTTTGCACAAGAGTAAACAAGTTAGAACCTATCACAAAGCATACACAAAAAGGCTACCAACTTAGTCCTTAATTCTACCCATCTCTCATTCATTATTCAAGGTCAAGTAAGAAATTTAAGTTGGGGTACACTTGTGTGCATCGGGAGCAATATAGGCTCTGATACCAACTGTGAAGCCCCGCAATAACGGTAAGAAAATTACAATAATAAAATGCGGAATTTTAGGAATTTTTTGAAACTTTTAAAGTTTAAAGCGCGGGTTCAATAAAATCTAAAATATAAATAAAGAATGCGGAAATGAAGTTAAGTTTATACAAACGTGATCGTCAAAGGTGAGGGAAAATATATCCCTCGAATGACAAAAAGATAAATGGTGAGTCTAAGCAATCCTAATAAACCAACTATCAGTCCAAGGGTTAGTTCTCACTAGCCCACACGTCTCCCCCACGTAAGCATCTTCACCACCTGTCATTCATGTAAACATGAACGCTATAGTCAGTGGGGAGTAACTCAAGGTTCTCCCAGCCACAATATGTCAAAATGCAAGTAACAAACACTTAATTAAACATATTAATCATGCATCATATATGAACAATAAAGAACAAGGAGGTATAATGAATGATCAAGATGAGATAGGCATAGTACTTTCTTAATGGAATCGGCATGGTAGGTTAGAATGAATATGCAATCAAGGGTGTAGAACAACCAAGTCAACCAACTCATATTGACACGACTCAACAAGTGTAAGACATACACTTAGTATGAACTCAAGACAAACCATCTACACTCCAACCTCTTGGTAGGACGACGATCATAATACGGTCCTAGTCTAAACCTGGATCCAGACTCTCGGGATGGACGTCACCCGATTCGACAAACGATATACCTATTGTTAGAAATCTATATCTCATTACTAGACATATTCATATATGTGATGATTTAATTTTAGTCATAAAATTAAATGTTGATCTTATGCATGCAAACAATAATAAAATTAAAGAAGAAATCATCATCTTACATTGAAGATTTCGGATTTTATGGGAACAAGTGAGTTCAACTCACTTGTTCTTGTGCTTCCTTAAGTGGATGAACAAAGATTCAATTAGAGAATCCCTCCCAAGGTTTTATACCCAAAGTAACAGCTTAATAAAATTAATATTATTATTACTAGAACAATATTAATTTTGTATAAAATTGACCAAAGTATTATTTGATCTCTTAATTTTTCGGCTAAGAGAAGGGAGAAAAGGAAGGATTTTTATCTCTCTAAAAACTCTTATTTTTAGATGTTGAAAAAATGAATAATACACTAATGTATTTTTGGTAGTGTATATGATAAAAATTAAGGAGAAAAACCCATGGTTTTCTCCTCTTAAAACCGGGTGGAATGGGGAGGGAAATGGCCAATGCATGCACAAGGTTGTCTTCACAAGAGCAAGTAGGGTTGCATGGCTAGGTTTAGGAAGAAATGATTATGTTTACCACTAACATAATCAATCATAATATATTCCTAATATCACCCTTAATTTCGGTCATTTTAGATAAAATGGACTCCATTTTATCTTTTTCAATTGGTCACATGTCACATGTCACATAAAATTGTTATGTATTTTTAACATAATAAAAATCAACGTATTAATAAAAATACGTCATATACAAAATCGACTTAGTAATTCATAATTACTTGTACCAAAATATTTTACCAATTATAAATCACAACATCTTGTATTTATAATAATTTATTCATTCAAATGCAATTGTTTCCTTAAACAATAATTTCATCTAAGTAATAAAACAATTCGATTACTTAGACCGTATCTTACTTAATCAAATTACAATGAGACACGTAAATATTACTTCCAAAATCGTCCGTCAATTTTAAGTATTTTAATTAACCCGTATCGTCATACGATCAATAAAATGATCAATTATGAGTGTTACCCTTTAGGTACGACCTAAGGGGATCAACTGATCACCACCGTCTCACGACAGTAATGTCAAACTCTAGTCAGCCAATCATTACCGATATGTGTGGACCAGTTGACAGTAAAATATTACTTCCCAATTGTATTCTTTAAAATGAGACTTAAACATGTGATCATCATGATCAACAGTTGTGATCACATTATTTTCGGAGGACACATATTCCAATAATCTCCCACTTGTCCTCGACAAGTGTGCGTCACCAATTCTCTTGTCCTATTACTATCTCCCACTCAATGGAAGGTGTCTTTCTGGTCGTACTTGCAAGTGATCATATCGAGAGTGGTTTCCTCGATCTGGAGAATAACTGATTGACCTGATTTATCTACCATGGATATCTTCCGAGCGTGGCCACGCATTTCCAGTTCATTACTCCTCGAGTGGCCCTGAGATATTGTTATAACCCTGACTAGGGGTGGAAAATTCCTATCGCACTCATTCCCTTCGACTAGCCACGACCATCATAACCCAAAATATGCCCATTTGACCCCATTTACGAAGGTCGTAGTAACACAAATCAAAGTTAATCTGAAACTGTGCCATATTAGGCGAATAGTCTTTAGTCAAAAGAATCGACTTATTAGAATACTATAGTAGCTCTCGCCACGACCAAGCTATATAAATTTGCCAGAACTCTATAAGCGGTCATAAGGCCCGACAAAGTGTTCGTAACAGTCTGCCTATGTGATCGACTAGTCATTCTTATATGACTCCATGGCACTTGAACTTGCCATCAATCGCATCACACTCTAGTCACTTCGAGACGTCACCTCATATAAGTAACTATGGGCGAATACAATGCTAATCCGCATTCACTTTAACGGGGTTCAATTGTCTCTACAACCCGTTTGGATGTAACAAGGTATAAGGTGAGTTAATAATAACTCAAACGACAAATGTCGACATCACATTTGGGTAGTCAATACCATATTACAACCTTGTGATGAATATGTTAGAAATCTATATCTCATTATACAACATATTCTTATATGTTACAAATTAATTTAGTCATAAAATTAAATGCAAATCTTATGCATGCAAACTAAAAAGATAAGTGAAGAAATCATTTTCTCACCATATGATATTCGGATTAAAAGGGTACCAACAAGATCTCCTTCTTGTTAGTTCTTGAGCTTTACATGAATATAAGGATGATCCTCCAAAGACCTCAAGTGTAGAAGTCACTCCTCTTGATTGCACCCAAGATTATCCCTTATCCCCACTAAATAATATTAGCTAGATATTAGTTTATTAGTTTACCTTAAAAATGATTACTAACACTCATATATTACATTAATAATTGTAGTAATCTCTATGAACAATTTCAATCAAAAATTCATGTTTTGATGAAGGAGAAAGATGAACATATGAGAGAGAGAGAGAGACTTTTGCATGTGTATGTATTAGTCTACAATTAAAGAGAATAAAATTCTCTCCCATATTACATAAAACCGGTGGAGGGAGGGCATAAGAGCAATGCATGGTCTTTTTTTTTTTACTTTTGTTCTTCTCAAGTGAGTAGGTGTGTAAGGGTATTAGGTGTAGGCATCATTGTTTTATTTTTATCACATAAAATAAAATAACCACAACCCACTAACTCCTCCTCCATTTCGGTTTACTCATAATATGGACCACCATTTTATTTTGTCAATTTGTCAATTGTCACACAATATGTATCATGTAGTATGATACATGTTATTAATTAATTTAATGCATATTTATCACATAAATATCATTTCCTGAATTAATTAAATTATATCCAATAAATTGACTAGTGATACTTGATCACATAAATAAAATGGGTCATGTAATTATAATTCACAACATCTTGTAATTATAATTGACCATTCATTCTTATCTCTATTGTTTCTCAAACAATAAACAATTTTAAGGAATTGATCAACTTGCATCGTCATACAATTAATCAACTTTATAGATAAGGGCATCATCCTTTAGGTGTGACCTTAAGGGATCAACTGACCACCACCGTCCCACGACAGTAACGTCAAACTCTAGCAAGCCAATCGTTACCGATTAATGTTGATCAGTTGACTATAAAATGAATCATCCCTTACGTACTCTTAAAATGAGATTTAAACATGTGATCAATATGATCGACAATTGTGATCGCATTATTGTCGGAGGACACATATTCCAACAATCTCCCACTTGTCCTCGACAAGTGTGCGTCACCAATTCTCTTGTCCTATTACTAACTATCTCCCACTCTATGCAAGGTGTCTTTCAGGTCGTACTTGCAAGTGGTCATATCGAGAGTGGTTTCCTCGATCTGGAGAATAACTGATTGACCGGAATTTATCTACCATAGATACCTTCCGAGCGTTGCCACGCATTTCCAGTTCATTACTCCTCGAGTGGCCCTGAGATATTGTTTTAACCCTGGCAAAGGGGTGGACAATTCCTATCGCACTATTCCCTTCGACTAGCCACAACCATCATAACCCAAAATATGCCCATTTGACCCCATTTACGAAGGTCGTAGTAAAACAAATCAAAGTTAATCTGAAACTGTGCCACCTTAGGCGAACAGTCTTTAGTCAAAAGAATCGACTCATTAGAATATTATAGTAGCTCTCGCCACGACCAGGCTTTATAAATTTGCCATAACTCTATAAGCGGTCACTGCCCGACAAAGTGTTCCTAACAGTCTGCCTATGTGATCGACTAGTCATCTCACATGACTGTATGGCACTGAACTTGCCATCAATCGCATCACACTCTAGTTACTTCGAGACGTCACCTCATACAAGTGACTATGGGCGAATACTATGTTAATCCGGGTTCACTTTAACGGGGTTCAATATCGTTATACAACCCGTTTGGATGTAACAAAGTATAATAAAAGAGTTTTTGATTTAAAAACTCGAACGACAAATGTGATTATCACATATGAATAGTCAATACCTGATTACTATTTCATATTCTATAATCCAGTTTGATCTTGAATGTAGTTGTTCATCTCAATTCAATTGAAATGACATGACTCATCATGTTAAGCCTATGAGAAGGTTTTGGTTAGTAGGTTTTATGAACTTCTTGTACCTTACTTCAACCTTAGTACATACTTGTTTTCCTTTGTAATGTATACATTTGCATTACAAAACTTTCTGAGTACGTCTTGAGATCCAATCAAGACATAGGCCTTCTAGCCTTGGAATAGCTCCCACTGTTTTCACAGTGTGCGGGACTCATCCTTCTTGTACATTACATGATTGCAAGTGTACTCAATTTCCGTTGTAAATATTTCTCATTGTTCTTTTTTGCCTAGAACGATTCTAGAAAATATATTTCTTAAATAACATAGCCACTATGGTATCTAAACCATCCTAATGTCTTTTGATTATGGTTTTGTCGGAAACCATGCGCAATCTCTGAAGGAAATGTAGATTCATATACACTTTAACATACTCATATATGTCTAAAATAATTTGTCATAAAATTAAAACGGATTTTATGCATGCAAACAATAATATAAAAGAAGAGAAATAATGTCCTTACATTCAATATTTCGGCTATATTGGGCACAAGAGAGATCACCTTTCTCTTCTTGTTCTTGAGCTATTCCAATGGATGAACAAGATCTAAGAATAAGATCTCTCCCCAAGCTTTATACCCAAGGCTTAACACTTAATCTAATTAATATTATGAATACTAGTATAATATTAATCTAGTAGAAAAATGACCCAAAATTATTATATACACTTAATAATTTCGGCTATATGGGAGAGAAGAAGAAGAGAGAGTTTTGTCTCTCTAGAAATCTTATATTTTGATGAGTAAAAAGAATGAATGAACATCCACTACCTCTTAGTGAATATTAGGCAAAAATAAGAAAAATCTCAAGTGTTTTTCTTCCCAAAAACCGGTGGGAGTGGAGGAAAGGAAAGAGCCAATGCATGAAATTGTTGCTCTTAACAATGTTCATAGGCTTGCATGGCTAGATTACTTTATAATCATTATGCTTTCTTATTTAAAATATAAACACAATTTAAGCCTAATCCCCTCCATTATTTCGGCATTTACATAATATGGAGTCCATATTATTTTTGTCAATTGTCTACATGTTACATGTCACATGTCACATATATTTGTTATGTAATTTTTAATATATTAAAAATTCAACGTATTATCAAAAATACGTCATATACAAAAATTGACTTAGTAATTTCATAATTACTTGTGCCAAAATATTTTTACCATTTATAAATCACAACAGATTGTATTTATAATAATTCATTCAAATCCAATCGTTTCTTTAAACAATAATTTCATCCGAGTAATGATACAATTCGATTACTCAGACCGTATCTCATTTAATCATATTTCAATTTGATACGTAAATTTTACTACCAAAATTGTCCGTCAATTTTTCAAGAAATTTAATTAACTCGTAACATTATACGATTAATTAAATAATCAATTAAGTGTATTGCCCTTTAGGTATGACCTAGGGGTCAAATGATCACCACCGTCACACGACAGTAATGTCAAACTCTAGTCAGCCAATCATTACCGATATATGTTGACCAGTTGACAGTAACAAAATTACTTCCCAATTGTATTCTTTAAAATGAGATTTAATAATGATATTTAAATCATCTGATCGCACTATTGTTGAGGACACATTTCCCAACAATCTCCCACTTGTCCTCGACAAGTGTGCGTCACCAATTCTCTTGTCCTATTACTATCTCCCACTCAATGCAAGGTGTCTTTCAGGTCGTACTTGCAAGTGATCATATCGAGAGTGGTTTCCTCGATCTGGAGAATAACTGTTTGACCGGATTTATCCACACTGGATACCTTCCGAGCGTGGCCACGCATTTCGATTCATTACTCCTCGAGTGGCCCTGAGATATTGTTTTAACCCTGACAAGGGGATGGACAATTCCTATCGCACTCATTCCCTTCGACTAGCCACAGCCATCATAACCCAAAATATGCCCATTTGACCCCATTTACGAAGGTCGTAGTAACACAAATCAAAGTTAATCGAAATCGAGCCATCTTAGGTGAATAGTCTTTAGTCAAAAGAATCGACTCATTTGAATACTATAGCAGCTCTCGCCACGACCAGGCTATATAAATTTGCCAGAACTCTATAAGCGGTCATAAGGCCCGACAAGGTGTTCCTAACATCTGCCTATGTGATCGACTAGTCATCTCACATGACTGTATGGCATTTGAACTTGCCATCAATCGCATCACACTCTAGTCACTTCGAGACGTCACCTCATACAAGTGACTATGGGCGAATACTATGCTAATCCGTGTTCACTTTAACGGGGTTCAGTTGTCTCTACAACCCGTTTGGATATAACAAAGTATAATAAAAGAGTTTTAAAAAAAAACTCTAACGACAAATGCGATTATCGCACATGTATAGTCAATGCTTGATTACTATTTCATGTTCTATAATCTAATCTGATCTTGTACATAGTTGTTCATTTCAATTCAATTGAAATAACATGACTCATCATGTTTTAGCCTTTGAGAAGGCTTTGGTTAGTAGGTTTTATCAACTTCTTGTACCTTACTCAACCTTACTACATACTCGTTTTCCTTTGTAATGTATACATTTGCATTACAAAACTTTCTGAGTACGTGTCGAGGTCCAATCAAGACATAGGTCCTCTAGCCTAAGAATAGCTCCCACTGTTTTCACAGTGTGCGGGACTCATCCTTCTTGCACATCTCATGATCGCAAGTGTACTCAATTTCCGTTATAAATATCTCTCATTGTTCTTTATTGCCTAGAACGGTTCTAGAAAATCTATTTCTTAATTAACATTGCCACAATGGTATCTTAACCATCCTAATGTGTTTTGATTATGGTTTAGTCAGAAACCATGCGCAATCTCAATTGTCAATTGTCACTTGTGTAACACCCTTACACAATATTGCATCATAAACACTTTGCTTTACTTCCTTAATGCTTCTGCAAGCACTTAAGGGTAATCTTTACAGCTTACTTGGTAAAGATTACTTAAATTCAATTTTTGAAAACAATTCATCATACTCAAAGCATATGAAGTGTTATACATCATTACTCATTTAATTGATCCGGCAGCGGAAGCAAATGGAATCAATCAAATATGTTCAAATTAATTGAACTAGTCATGAATCTTATCAACATAAGACTTCTTACTGACGCTGATATCATGTGGATTTATCTTCATAAATCCGGATATTCAAGATGTATTATAATACTCCAAAAGTCTTAAATCATTCTCAATGATCAATATGTCATCCACATATCGGACTAATTAAAATTTCCGTAACTCCCACTAAACTTCATGTATAAACACAACTTCTCGACTTATCGAGAAAAGTTTTATAACATGATCAAAACATTGATTCTAACTCATTGATGTCTTACTTAAGATCCTCTCTTAAGTTTCACATTATCTTAGGATTGCAAGAATCTATAAAACTCATGACATGTATTGAATACATTCCTTCTTTTGAAGAAGTGTGTTTTAGATTCACTCGCTATGTATTTCATAATAATGAAACACAATCCCTAAGAAGATCCAAATAGACTTAAGCATTTCAATTGGTGCAAAACTCTTTGCAACCAATCAAGCCTTGAAAACTGTCTTTATTAGTGCAAAACCCTTTGTCACTAATCAAGCCTTTTCGTTTCGGATTTTCATGGCTCTAAGCCTTGTATTGAGTTGTGACTTAAACACTCTTTGTAAGTCATATATTCATTACTTTCTAGAAGTAATCAACTTGAATCAACCAATTTCTTTTGTAAGTTATAAGATCTTTACTTTCTTAAAAGTAGCATGAATTCATCATTTTTAACAAGTAACGAATTTAACCTCCTAGGTTTTGAAGAAACAATGTCTTACACAAAACGTCTCATGTAGCCAAGAAAGACCAGTTTCTTGCGACATAACATTCTTTGTGGCTATCTTGAATAATTTCTCCCACTCTGTCTTCAAAAATAAACTTGTATTTTAGAAAGACAGCTTCACGAGCCACAAACCCGTCGTACTCGTGATAATTGAAGGGGAAAAATGAGTATTTGTTTCTTGTGAAAACTTACAAACATGGTACCCTTACCATTTCATATCTCATATGATTCGATTTAGTGGAAAAATAATTTAGACAAAAATGATAAAATCCCCAAAAGGATCAAGTAACTCAAAGTAACTTGATTGAAATCCAAACCATATCAAATAGCGTTTGAATACTTATCCAATCATACATTATCCCATAATGCGTGTTAAGAGAGATTAATTTGTGATACTATATCACAATTCATTTGGCTTATATCAAAGTCTTCACTTTGATAATCCCATCACGACTAAATCGTGATTCCTTGAACTCTTTGAAATTCTTCAAAGATTTCTCTATTTACCTTATTAAGTGAACATATTAGTGTCAACTTAAATCGTTGGTAAAAGATAATGATCAACCTATTCTGGATAGATGATTTACAACCTCGATCTCCTTTTCTACCAAAAAGGCATGAGACATCTTGCTTTGAATACAAGATACGCATATACCATTAACAATCTAATGGTTTCAAGAGTACTCGATAACTCTTTGCGTTCATCATTCCAAAATTTAAGGTTTAATCTTGGGTTACCAATTTGAATCTTACATCATCTACATGATATATCATTCTAGTTTGGTTTAGAATATAATCACCTTGATAATGGGCTAGCCATACATCAAATCGTGGTGTATAGGGTCACAAAAGTGAAAACCTCTTTTGTATCTTAACAAGTTTATATTCTTATTTAGAGTTTATGCACTTAATAGTCATAATTAAGTACAACTTTAAATCCAAAAACTAGATTGAGTACACAATTACTCTATCTCTCGACATTATTGTTGCTAGTCGTCATATTCTAATCATCCTATGTATCAAGTATAATGATGAAAACCTCCACTGGTTTCTAATATTGACGAAGTGGTACTAGCAAAATTTATGTTTAATCAAATAAACATTTAAAGAAGAAGGTCCCATTAGATGTCCCACAACTAACTTGTTGATTCTTCAATAATTTGGGGCAGTTTCCTTTCTTGTGTCCAACATTTAAGACAATGAAAACTTTATTGGTCGGGATTGATAGGTTTAGTATCGTCATTCCTCAATGACTTTACTTTTAACATTACCTTGTATCAATTCCATTATTTACTTCTTGAACCTCGTCCTCATCTTAACGGTTTAAGAGAATTCTCCCACTCATTTCAATGAGTCTTTGCTTTGAGAAGCAAAATTGAATTCATGAAGATTACTCTTCATTTGTTCGTTTTAGTCTTAAAACTTTCATTGAAGTGGTTGCGTTATTTTGGTCAATTACGAATTCTTGACAAAACTAATTACCAAAACAATTTATCGCTTCAAGGTACTTAATTCATTTAAGTACATGAAAAATAATCCATTGTAAGTAGATGTATTAGTCAAGAATCAAAAACCTGTTTGATAATGAATAACTTTAATCTATACTCTTTATAAGAGATCCTTAGCAATGGTTCATATGAGGTTTTAGAAGCAATTTCAAATTTGTCTTTAGTTACGATGTTTTAATGGAGATTTGTATCAAAATCGAAATGATATCGTATATGAATTGTGGTAAAGAAATAGAACAATATAAAAACGGAATAGTGGAAAACTTAACATTTATCGTTTTATTAATACTTGTAAACAAGTATAGCATTTACATAGTGACCTCTACCCAACTATGATAAATGATTCCAAGACCCAAATTCATATCGATTTAGGCACGGTGGGGCCGATACATCCTTCATCAATATAACTCGGTGGATTAACGTTTAATCGATTCTACTTTTAGAACTCTCGGTCGATAATATTACATTAACAATTATCTTTAGCCCAAAACACATCGACAAGGGCACGGTGGGGCCGATACATCCCTTATCAAATACTTTTGTTGAGTTCAATCCAAATTTCGAATAAATGTGTCCATGATCCAAACCCACATTAACTTGGGCACGGTGGGGCCGATACATCCCTCATCAACATGAATTCGGTGGATTAACATTCATCACCCACTTCCCCTACGTAACAAGGTTTGTACCCCGGTGTGGCCGAGTGCACTTCCTCACGAAATAGGTTTTCATGGTTTCTACTATTTGGTAAGGCTATGTCTCAATTGATAGTTTTTAGCGAGAGGTCATGTCAATTTATTATCTATCACGTTTTAAGTGAACTAAAGCGGTGAACTACGATAATTCTAATTGACACGGTCGATAAACTCGATAAAAGACAATGCATGTTTAGTTATGGCGATTTAGCAATGCATGTGACATAAAATAAAATGCAAGCAAAAAGATAAATAAATCCTAGTATGGCCTTTCCTAAAATAGAAAAACTCTTTAACTATTACATATTCGGAAACCAACTCCATTGGTCCCTTGAACTTCGGTTGTGGCACACATCTCGAGGTAACACCGTCTTTATGTATCGTCATTCTTGAAGAAATCCGTCTTTGGGTACTCCGGAATGAATAAAATTACATAACAAATTACATAATTTCCTATTATACATTTGTAACTAAAATAAAATAAATCTATTAAATTACAAAACGGTGATACGAGATCACAATAAAAATTACAACCGAATCGGTATGCCCATACATTTCGGGAAATACCAATTAAAATCTAAGGCCATACTAAGTAAAATTACATAATTCAAAATTACATAAATTAAAATTATGACAATCATAAAGAAAAATGCAGCATTATATTATGTATGAACATGCTCAATTTTTATGCTAAATCGCCTTTAATAGCCAATATCATATATTACTCGGTTTTTACGGATTTGCGTGATTTCAACATTTTATAATCACAAAAATACATAAACTCATATTTATGCATAAGTTAATTACCCTAACCTCTTAGGACTCAAAATTTAGTCTTCACTAGTAATTTGACCATAAGTAACTTTTATTTACAAAATTGTTCATAAATGGACCAAAAATTACAAAAATAAGCTATAAACTTCAAATAAATCACAAAATTTCAAATAAATTCAAAATTCAAAATTTAAATTCATTAACATTCTGGAAAAATTCCATGACACTCATAATGTTCAAAATCTTAGGTTAAAAATTTCGAAAATTTACCGGAAAAACAATGTTGCGGTTTATCGATTTTTAATAAAATAATCATAAAAACATGGAAAAATTACTTTCACTAACTTTTCAATTTTTGATCTGAAAAAGATAATAAAATGCAACATTAGACGTTTTTCCTAAGTCATAGATTATGTTTTATTAATTTTCCACTAATAATGTCACTATTTATGCTATTTTTCTTCAAAAATCCATAAATCATGCAAAAAGACTTCTTTATAGCCAATTATTTTACACACATCTTGTAAAATTGCATGTGACAACATATTAATTTTCTATGACCAGATTCGAAATTTAACTCATATTAACCTATTTTTCACTTAAATCCGAATTTAATAATGAAAAATTCATTTTTCGAGCATAGCAAGTCCAAAAATTATGAAAATTTACAGGTTATCTCAAAATAATATATGTGACAACATATCCAAAAATCAATGGAAAATTCGAAGTATAGCTAATTTTAGACCAAAAATGACATTTTTACTCATAAAATCACATTTAAATGCCATTATTGTAAATTATGAACAATAAAAATCCGTAAAATTAACTAAAATATCCTAAAACATTTTAGGATCAGAAATATTAATATGCATGGATTAATTTCGTGATATATCATAATAACACAAATTTTACAAGTTTTATTTGTTATTCTTATAACTCGGAAAAACTTTTAACCGATTTGCATGCAAACAACCGTGGCTCTGATACCAATTGAAGGAAATGTAGATTCATATACACTTTAACATACTCATATATGTCTAAAATAATTTGTCATAAAATTAAAACGGATTTTATGCATGCAAACAATAATATAAAAGAAGAGAAATAATGTCCTTACATTCAATATTTCGGCTATATTGGGCACAAGAGAGATCACCTTTCTCTTCTTGTTCTTGAGCTATTCCAATGGATGAACAAGATCTAAGAATAAGATCTCTCCCCAAGCTTTATACCCAAGGCTTAACACTTAATCTAATTAATATTATGAATACTAGTATAATATTAATCTAGTAGAAAAATGACCCAAAATTATTATATACACTTAATAATTTCGGCTATATGGGAGAGAAGAAGAAGAGAGAGTTTTGTCTCTCTAGAAATCTTATATTTTGATGAGTAAAAAGAATGAATGAACATCCACTACCTCTTAGTGAATATTAGGCAAAAATAAGAAAAATCTCAAGTGTTTTTCTTCCCAAAAACCGGTGGGAGTGGAGGAAAGGAAAGAGCCAATGCATGAAATTGTTGCTCTTAACAATGTTCATAGGCTTGCATGGCTAGATTACTTTATAATCATTATGCTTTCTTATTTAAAATATAAACACAATTTAAGCCTAATCCCCTCCATTATTTCGGCATTTACATAATATGGAGTCCATATTATTTTTGTCAATTGTCTACATGTTACATGTCACATATATTTGTTATGTAATTTTTAATATATTAAAAATTCAACGTATTATCAAAAATACGTCATATACAAAAATTGACTTAGTAATTTCATAATTACTTGTGCCAAAATATTTTTACCATTTATAAATCACAACAGATTGTATTTATAATAATTCATTCAAATC
Source organism: Silene latifolia (assembly GCF_048544455.1). Taxonomy (NCBI): domain Eukaryota; kingdom Viridiplantae; phylum Streptophyta; class Magnoliopsida; order Caryophyllales; family Caryophyllaceae; genus Silene; species Silene latifolia. The sequence continues at coordinate 196,241,841 of NC_133534.1, forward strand.
CAATCGTTTCTTTAAACAATAATTTCATCCGAGTAATGATACAATTCGATTACTCAGACCGTATCTCATTTAATCATATTTCAATTTGATACGTAAATTTTACTACCAAAATTGTCCGTCAATTTTTCAAGAAATTTAATTAACTCGTAACATTATACGATTAATTAAATAATCAATTAAGTGTATTGCCCTTTAGGTATGACCTAGGGGTCAAATGATCACCACCGTCACACGACAAATAATGTCAAACTCTAGTCACCAATCATTACCGATATATGTTGACCAGTTGACAGTAACAAAATTACTTCCCAATTGTATTCTTTAAAATGAGATTTAATAATGATATTTAAATCATGTGATCGCACTATTGTTGAGGACACATTTCCCAACAATCTCAATTGTCAATTGTCACTTGTGTAACACCCTTACACAAAATTGCATCAAAAACACTTTGCATTATATCCTTAATGCTTTTGCAAGCACTTAAGGGTAATCTTTATGGCTTACTTGGTAACTTATTACTTAAATTCGATTTGAAACAATTCATCATACTTAAGGTATATGAAGTGTTTATACATCATTTCCTATTTAATTTATTCGGCAGCGGAAGCAAATGGAATCAATCAAATATGTTCAACTTAATTGAACTAGTCATGAATCTTATCAACATAAGACTTCTTATTTGACGCTAATATCATGTGGATTTATCTTTATAAATCCGGATATTAAAGATGTATTATAATACTCCAAAAGTCTTAAATCATTCCCAATGATCAATATGTCATCCACATATAAGACTAATTAAAATTTCCATAACTCCCACTAAAGTCCATTTATAAGCACAACTTCTCGACTTATCGAGAAAAGTTTTATACCATGATCAAATCATTGATTCCAACTCATTGATGTCCTACTTAAAACCTTCTCTTAAGTTGCACATTATCTAAGGATTGTAAGAATCTATAAAACTCATAACATGTATTGAATACATTCCTTCTAATTGAAGAAGTTGGTTTTAGATTCACTTGCTATATCTATATCATCATAATGAAACACAATCCCTAAGAAGATACAAATAGACTTAAGTATTTCAACTAGTGCAAAACCCTTTGTAACTAATCAAGCTTTGAAATCTCTCTTTATTAGTGCAAAACCCTTTGTCACTAATCAAGCCTTTTATTTCGGATTTCCATGGCTCTAAGCCTTGTATTGAGTTGTGACTTAAACACTCTCATGTAAGTCATATGTTCCATACTTTCCAGAAGTAATCAACTTGAATCAAACAATTTCTTTGTAAGCTCTTTACTTTCTTAAAAGTAACATGAATTCATCATCTTCAACAAGTGACGACTTTAACCTCCTAGGTTTTGAAGAAACAACGTCCTACACAAAACGTCGCGACATAACATCTTTTGTGGCTCTTGAATAATTTCTCCCACTCTGTCTTCTAGAAATAAACTTGTATTTTAGAAAGACAGCTTCATGAGCCGCAAACTCGTTGTACTCGTGATAATTGAAAGGGAAAAATGAGCATTTGTTTCTTGTGAAAACTTACAAGCATGGTACTCTACCATTTCATATCTCATATGAATCGTTTTAGATTTAGTGGAAAAACAACTTAGACAAAATGATAAAATCCCCAAAAGGATCAAGTAACTCAAAGTAACTTGATTGAAGTTGAAACCATATCGAATGGAGTTTGAATTATTTATCCAACCACACATTATCCCATAATGCGTGCTAAGAGAGATTAATTTGTGATACTATATCAAAGTCTTCACTTTGATAATCCCATCACAACTAGATCGTGATTCATGGAACTCTTTTAACTCCTTCAAAGATTTCTCCTTTTACCTTATTAAGTAAACATAGTGGTGTCAACTTAAATTGGTGGTAAAAGAAAATGATCAACCTACACTAGTAGAAAAAACCTCTATTACAACGCCCTTATCATGGCGGTTCTAATAGAAACGCCGCAAAAAATCTAAAAAATTGGCGGGAATGAATTTTTCATGTGATAGGAAGTTTATTGTGGCGGTTTAAATTAAGAACCGACGTAATAATAGTAACTATTTATGGCGGTTTCATATTAGAAACGCCACCATAAGTTATTGTAGCGGTTGTGTTAACAACCGACGTTAATAACGATGATTAAAGTAATAATACTTGACAATACTTTTTGATAAAAAAAACCGCCGTAATATGTTTTTGTGACAGTTTAAACAAGAACCGACTTATTAGCCACCCAAAAAATAAACCCAAAACCCTTAAAAGCGTAAAATAATTCACTCAACTGATACCATACCACCATTATTTTCATTTTTTTCCCATAACCCGCTTCATCTTCCCTGCGCGCACGAAACCGCCAAAGCCTCAACCATTAATCACCGCTAAACCCCCAATCATTAATCTCCGTCGACCACCAAGCCGCCGTCCCTACTGTACCCGCCTCTGCCTCAATCCGACTTTTCGAACTTCCACACGGCACCATCAATTACAGATTTCGGAAATCTATTGCTATAGTATTGGTTGTTTCCGGCTACACCGTGCCCGACTCTGCCTTCGACGCAATCTTCTTTATCCACAACAACAGGTACTTTATTTTTCCCCTATATAATTCCAATTAAAGTTCTTCAATAAAATTATACAAGTAGCATCTTTATCAATTTCTTCAAATTGATTGTTATTGAATTATTGTATTACTGTGTTATGAATTATACGAAGTAGTATCTGTATTGGTATAATAGTATAGCATGGAATACTTGTTTTAGGTTGGTAAAATATGGAGTTTAAAGTCAGGTATTTGCTGCCCCATTTTCGTTTTTGTATCAGTCGTTTTGGTGCTTATTTTGTCTCGAGTTGCAGTGTGTTAATCGAGGTTGCGAGAGGTCTCAAAGGGTATGAATGTAGGATGGGTTTCACAAATATGATCTCTTCAATTGAACGTTCTTCCTCACTAGATCGATGACATCTCTTTATTCTCTTGTACAAGCTTACAATAGACTTGCACAAGAGCCTTCATCTTTTAGAATTATTAGCATATGCTAAGTTAACTGCTGAAATAACAAAAACCTAATACCAAGAAACTCTTAACCATGATCCATCATTCTTAAAAAGACACGGTCAAGCTGCTTATATTAATTCGAATAGCAAATGAATAATTTTATTTCGCATAGGTAATGATAATTTTGATTGTTAAATACATCTCATACGAGTCATACCCACCTATAATTGTACAACAATGATTTTAATTATGGATTATATGGAGTATGTTAGCTTTACTATGAAAATGGCTGAAATAGATGTCCTTACCCAATTTTGTATTTTCTATATAAAAATCTTGATTATTAAAGAAAAAAACAATTTTAAGAATCATCAATTTATGACTGATAAAATTACAAATTAACGGGGAAGATAGGGAGAAAATTTGATAGGGGAAATATTTTTTAAGATTTATTGACTAATTGATTAATAATGGTTAGTTTGGTAAATAATTTTATAAAATGGTTATTTTGGAAAATACTATTGGCATAATGGTTGTTTTGACAATAGACCTGTATATTTTTCAATCACAAACTGTAAGACGATTTTACAATATAAGCCCGCTTATAAGTATATAACACACATTCACTTCACTTCAATTTGAATGTAATGGAGATGACATTGTTCTGGTGCCCACTACCCTCTGCCCTGTAGGCATGATGTTTTGCATGAAATCGAGTCTCTAATATCGGACCAGTACCTATACCAGTTAAAGATTCCGGATGTGTAAGATACCCCTCTTGCCTGGTACTGAACAACAACAATCAAAGTACTCAGTAGCAACCTGATAAAACCAGTAAACTCCCTCAACTTTAGCATTTTATCAGCAGTAATGTGGCCATTGAACTGAATTTGAAGCCAGAAAAATAATTTGTGAAAACAAAGTGTTGTATAGGTAAAATCCTGGAATAAATGTGTATGGGTTTCAGCATGAATTCCACAAAGAAAACAACGTGTTTGTTGAGTGATGCCCATCTTTACCAATCTATCCAAAGTTAAGAGTCTTCCATGATTGATAAGCTATAGAATGAATGAGTGTTTAGGAATGATGAATTTATTCCAAACACTCTTGAACCAGGGGACCTTTGATATAGCTTGCTGATTTAACCAATTATATCGTTCTGAAATAGTATACTCTCATCATCATCAGTCATCCATTTCCCTTGCATATAAGCCAATTTGAAAGTCTCCTTTACCTCACAAATCTTCCTGCTTTTTTTCAAAGAAAAAACGAAAGAGGAGGTGAAAGCATTCAAAGCATTCAAATTTCCATGCCCATGAGCATATAAGCCATCAGTTGGTTTATAATCCATCCATGGGACCTGTTTCATACATATAAATCTTGTCCACCCGATTATATTATATTTAAGAATTTCTTAATTAACAAAATTTCTTAATTATTTTTTACTTTGCTAAATTCAAGGGACCTCTGAATGAGGGCTGCCTACAGCATGGTCAATACTTGTAAATTCCTGTCCTAACTTTCTCAAGATGAATGAATAGATACCTGTCATTGAGGATACATGTCGATTAAGCTCGATTATCTCATTTGATAGGAGTTGCTCCTGCAAACAACATCAAAGTAGTCAATCAGTATGCTAAGCCTATCAGTTAGTGTCTGGATATTGAATTAGGGGTAAAAGGTCATAGTGAAAGTTAAAACTGCCTTCAACCTTTCTCATTCGTGCATTTTTCAAGCTTATCTCCAATTGATCACCTAGACTCTGCAACTCTTTGATGGTCAAATCTGAAAGATCTTCTCTAGTAAGTCTCCTCCAACAATCAAAACTTGAAATTTCAGGCATAGCAGCGATGTTATTCTGCTATTGCCGAGAGCATTGAAATATTTAAGTGTAATATCAGTGCCCAAGTATTTTTTTTTTGTCCTTCACTTAGAGCATTACCTGCCTTTTCAACTAATTAAGAGCTTTTACGATGTCCCCAGTGCCATGTCTTTTGGATAGTTAAAACTTTTAAGTAGTAAACTTTATCTATGACTCTCTTATAAATAGTAATACTGCAATTGTTACCTCAAGTTTGCTGCTTCCCTTTGCCATAATTGAAACCACACAGTAAAAAATTCAGTATGAGAAACTGGTTGAATTTAGTGCCTGCTTCCTGGAGTCCTTCATGGTTGATTCTCAGTTTACATTCAAAAGGATGACCCAAAGAAATTGGACTTAAAAGAAAGACTAAAAAACGCTTGGTTTTTACATTGCGCTCGAGGCGGAAGGCGTAATTTCGCTAGAAAGAATAATAATCCCATCATTAAAGACGACGTCGTGGTAAGTGAAATATAAACTGCTTTTATATTGTAACGACTAACCTTAAATTATATTACATTTTACATGCTATATAATTAATATGATATTTTTTTCTTTAAATTTTAGTGTCCTCAACAACCAAATGATTACGAGTGTGGTTATTATGTAAAGAAGTGGATGTACAACATAACTTTTTTATTTACGAGGAGCAAAGAAGAACAATTTGAGAAGGTATATATTATTTAAATTCTTGGTATGCTTTATTTATCTAGTTGTAGCTTTATATTCTTACTAATTGACCAATTTGTCAACTATAGCTTATGGCGAATTCAACCATGTCAAATGCTGACATTCATGAGATCAAAGAAGAGTGGGCTACCAATTGTTTACAGAACTTGTAGATTAGTTTATCAACTAAGGCGTGTGTTATTCAACTAAGGCGTGTGTTATTCATACGGTTGAATGTATTTTTTGGTGATAGTGATGTTGATGTTATTTTGTTGGGGATGTAATGGCACATAGATGTTAGTTTGTTGGACTCGTGGTGTTTGGAATATTACAAATGTGGTTATATTTCTATTCACAGGTCTTTTTTGGTTCATATTGTATTTGGAATCATCATATTTATGGGGAGGTGCTGCTGAAATTTTCGTAGAAATTTTGTATTTAAAAAAAATATATATATATATATATATATAGTTATTACGGCGGTTTCTTTAAAACCGACGTCAAAAGGTTAGAAAACAAAATAAAATTCAAAATAAAATTCGCCTTTAACGGTGGTTTTTCAACAACCAACCGACGTTATAATTACCTGTAATGGCGGTTTCTTAAGCACAACCGACGTTATACTAACCTTTCGCGACGGTTCTTTAGCTACAACCGACGTTATAGATAACATGTAGTGTCGGGTGATACTGTCGTTTCGTACCAAAAATAAAATACCTAAGTACTACTAACAGAAGTCAGCGGTAAGTAGGGTCGATCTCCACAGGGAGGCGGTTTACTATCTACTTGTCTATTATATCTGTCTAATGTCACGATGGGGGGTTTGAAATGTTTTGACTATACTAATGAAATTAAAGCAAAAGAGAAATGAGTGCGAGAAATTAACAGTAGGAGAAGGGAATATGCTAGGAGTTGGTCTACCGTGGCAGCTACACTATCGGGTCTACTGAGACGATTAAACTATTGATAAGAAGAGCTATGGTCGTCACCTTTCGGTCCTTAAACCGCCCTAGGGTCTCCTAACTTAGCTTTCGCCCTAATTAGGTATCACCTATTGTAATTAAGCAAGCCTTCCCTTCCAATCTTTCGATCCAGGTCGGAGTTAACTAGATAAATTGGTCTACTGCATGCATTCATTCAACCTGATAACAATTAAATTGCCTAATACAATTCTTATCGCAAGACTAATCTATTCAAGTCAATTATAACATGTTACTACCACGACTTCCCTAATCCTAACATACTACGGAGTTTAGCTAGACATGGAAATAAGGGAAACAAGAATAAAAGAAATAAAAAAAATAAACATTAAATTAAAAAGAGAGAAAGGAAGAAAGAATTACTAAATTAAATGATCCGGAAATGAAGAACAAAAGTAATAGGGAAAGTGACAGAAGAAAAGTAACGTGCGATCCCCGGATGAAAAAGGAGAGAGTTTAAATGACGTCCTAAGCTTCCTATTTATAAGAAAATAGGATTTGCTAAACCTAATTGACATAAATAAACCTAAAAAGCCCAGCCCGTAGCAAAATTAACTTGATCGAGCAAACCCAGCCAGAAACTGCTCGATCGACCAAGATAGTTACTCGAACGACTAAAGGCTATTATTGAACTGGGCGATCGACCAGAAAAACTACTCGATCGACTATTTATCCATCCTAAAACCACTCGATCGACTAGAAAAGCACTCGATCGAGTGGATCTTGACTTCAGCAGCTTATAATTCACGTTAGTTTGACTTTGACTTGTCCTTTTAGCTCCCGAAACACCTTCACGCATCCCAAGACAACTGTAATTTCCGCTCCAAATTATCTCTTCCTCCAAACGCATGCTAAACGGACGGTAAAAGGCTTGATTTCACTACTTTAGGGTCCATTCCTGCAATTAAGACAAAATAACCCAAAGTAGCATATCCGGGGCATTTCGTAGCATAAAACCACGATAAAAGCATAGAAATACGTGCATAAATTAGGCTAAAAAGACTATATAAAATGCACGTATCATCGGGTTTGAGGGTAATTTTTTTTTGAAATACCTATGGTGGCGGTTTTGATGAATTACAATGGCGGTTCTTGTATAAAAACCGTCGTATTAGATAAGTTTATAATGGCGGTTTTGTATAACAACCACCACTATAGGATAGCTAATGTGGCGGTTCAACAACCGCCTACAACCGCCGTAATGTTTATACGACGCCGCGATAAACGACAAACCCTAAATCTCTAAAAACCGCCATAAAAGGTCATTTATAACCGCCACCGTAGGGGATTTTTCTACTAGTGTTATTCTGTATCAATGATTTACAACCTCAATCTCCTTTTCAATCAAAAGGCACGAGACATCTTGCTTTGAATACAAGACACGCATATACCATAAGATCTAATGGTTTCAAGAGTACTCGATAACTCTTTGCGTTCATCACTCGAGAATTTAAGGTTTAATCTTGGGTTACCAATTTGAGTCTTGGATCATCTACATGATATATCATTCTAGTTTGGTTTAGAATATAATCACCTTGATAAAGGGCTAGCCATACATCAAATCGTGGTGTATAGGGTCACAAAAGTGAAACCTCTTTTGTATCTTAACAAGATTATATTCTTATTCAAAGTTTATGCACTTAGTAGTCATAATTAAGTACAACTTTAAACCCAAAACTAGATTGATTGCACAATGACTCTATCTCTCGACATTATTTGATGCTAGTCGTCATATTCTAATCATTCTATGTATCAAATACAATGATGAAAACCACCATCGGTTTCTAATATTGACGAAGTAGTATTAGCAAAATTTATGTCAATCAAATAAACATTTAAAGAAGAAGGTCACATTAGATGTCCCACAACTAACTTGTTGATTCTTCAATAATTTGGGGTAGTTTCCTTTCTAGTGTCCAACATTTAAGACAATAGAAACTTTATCGGTCGGGATTGATAGGTTTAGTATCGCTATTCTCAATAACTTTACTTTTAACATTACCTTGTATCAATTCCATTATAATCTTTACTTCTTGAACCTCGTCCTTTTCTTAACGGTTTTAGAGAATGCTCCCACTCATTTCAATGAGTCTTTGCTTAGAGAAGCAAAATTGAATTTCATGAAGACTACTCTTCATTCGTTTGTTTAGTCTTAAAACTTTCATTGAAGTGGTTGCGGTATTTTGGTCTATTACGATTTCCGACAAATCTAATTACCAAAACAATTTATCGCTTCAAGGTACTTAATTCAATTAAGTATATGAAAAACAATCCATTGTAAGTAGATGTGTTAGTCAAGAATCAAAACCCTGTTTGATAATGAATAACTTTAATCTATACTCTTCGCAATAGATCCTTCCAATGGATAACACGAGGTTTTAGATGAAAAATTCATATTTGTGTTTAGTTACGATGTTTTAATGGAGATTTGAACTAAAATCAAAATGATATCGTATATGAATTAAGGTAAAGAAATAGAACAATATGATAACGGAATAGTGGAAAACTTAACATTTATCGTTTTATTAATACTTGTAAATAACAAGTAAAGCATTTACATAATACTGACCTCTACCCAACTATGATAAATGATTCCAAGATCCAATTTCATATTAACTTGGGGCACGGTGTGCCGAAATACCCCTCATCAATATAACTCGGTGGATTAACTCTTTAATCGATTCTAATTTTAGAACTCTTGGTCGATAAAATTACATTAATATTTATCTTTAGCCCGAAACACATCCGGAAATCGTCGTGAATACTTTCGTGTAGTTCAACCCAAATTTCGAATAAATGTGTCCATGATCCAAACTCATATCAACTTAGGGCACGGTGTGCCGAAATACCCTTCATTAACATAAATTCGGTGGATAGACATTTATCACCCTACTTCACCAACGTAACAAGGTTTGTCTTACGGTAAAGTCGACTCAACTACCTTGCGAAACTGGTACTTCATGGGTTTCTAATTTTTGGTAAGGCTAAGTCTCAATTGTTTATTTTAGCGAGAGGTCATGTCCATTTATAATCTATCACGTTTTAAGTGAACTAAAGCGGTGAACTACGATAATTGTAATTGACACGGTCGATAAACTCGATAAAATGATAATGCATGTTTTAGTTATGGCGATTTAGCGATGCATGCAACATATAAATAAAATGCAAAGCATAAAAAATAAATCCTAGTATGGCCTTCCCAAAATAGTATATCTAATTAACTATTACATATTCGGAAACCAACTCCATTGGTCCCTTGAACTTCGGTTTTGGCACGCATCTCGAGGTAACACCGTCTTTATGTATCGCCTTCTTGAGTGACACCGTCTTCAAGGAACTCCGAAATAAATAAATTACATAACAAATTACATAATTTCCTATTATACATTTGTAATTAAAATAAAATAAATCTATTAAATTACAAAACGGTGATACGAGATCACAATAAATTACAACCGAATCGATATTCCCGTACATTTCGGGTAATATCAATTAAAAACTAAGGTCATACTAAGTAAAAATTACATAATTCAAAAATTACATAAAATAAAATTATGACAATCATAAATAAAATAAAGCATTATAATAAGTATGAACATGCCCAATTTTAAGCTAAATCGCCTTTAAGGAACCAATATCGTATATTAAACGGTTTTTACGGATTTGCGTGATTCAACCTTTTAAAATCACAATAAATTACATAAAATCATATTTATGCACAAGTTAATTACCCTAACCAACTTAGGACTTAAAATTAGTCTCCACTAACATATTGACTATATAATTAACTTATATTTCTTAAAATTGTTCGTTAATGGACTCAAAATTACAAAAAAATGCCTTCAACTCCAAATAAATCACAAAAATTTCAAATAAATTCAGAATTCAAAATTTTAAACTCATGAACATTCTGGAAAAATACCATGAGACTCATAATGTTCAAGAACTTAGGTTAAAAATTTCGAAAATTATCAAGGAAAATCTATGTTGCGATTTACCGGATTTATCAAATATTATCATAAAAAAATATGAGAAAAATTGTATTTATCAACTTTTCAATTTTAGATCTGAAAAAGATAATAAAATGCAACATATGACGTTTTTCCTTAGTCATGAAGTATGTTTTAGCAATTATTCACTAAGTAAGTCACTATTTATGCTATTTTTCATCAAAAAATCATAAATCATGCATGAAGACTTCATTATAGCCTATTATTTGACACACATCTTGTAAAATTGCATGTGACAACATACTAAATTTCTATGACTAGATTCGAAATTTATCTCATATTAACCCATTTATCATTTAAATTCGATTTTTATCATGAAAAATCCATATTTCGAGCATAAAAACTCCAAAAATTCTGAAAATTTACAGATCATCTAAAAGTGATATATGTGAAAATATATTCAAAACCACTGAAAAATTCGAAGTTTAGCTAATTTTAGTCCGAAAATGACATTTTTGTCATAAAATCACATTTTTAATGCCATTATTATGTAAAATGAACAATAAAAATCCATAAATTAACCAAAATATCCTAAATACATTTTAGGATCAGAAACTTTAACATGCATAATAAATTTCGTGATATATCATAATAAACACAAATTTATAAGTTTTATATGTTAATCGTATAATTCGGAAAAACTATAACCGATTTGCATGCAAACAACAAGGCTCATGATACCGCTTGTTAGAAATCTATATCTCATTATAAAACATATTCTTATATGTTACAAATTAATTTAGTCATAAAATTAAATGCAAATCTTATGCATGCAAACTAAAAAGATAAGTGAAGAAATCATTTTCTCACCATATGATATTCGGATTAAAAGGGCACCAACAAGATCTCCTTCTTGTTAGTTCTTGAGCTTTACATGAATATAAGGATGATCCTCCAAAGACCTCAAGTGTAAAAGTCACTCCTCTTGATTGCACCCAAGATTATCCCTTATCCCCATTAAATAATATTAGCTAGATATTAGTTTAGTAGTTTACCTTAAAAATAATTACTAACACTAATATATTACATTAATAATTATAGTAATCTCTATGAACAATTTCAATCAAAAATTCATGTTTTGATGAAGGAGAAAGATAAACATATGAGAGAGAGAGAGACTTTTGCATGTGTATGTATTAGTCTACAATTAAAGAGAATAAAATTCTCTCTTATATTACATAAAACCGGTGGAGGGAGGGCATAAGACCAATGCATGGTCTTTTTCTTTTTACTTTTGTTCTTCTCAAGTGAGTAGGTGTGTAAGGCTATTAGGTGTAGGCATCATTGTTTTATTTTTATCACATAAAATAAAATAACCACAACCCACTAACTCCTCCTCCATTTCGGTTTACTCATAATATGGACCACCATTTTATTTTGTCAATTTGTCAATTGTCACACAATATGTCCATATTTATCACATAAATATCATTTCATGAATTAATTAAATTATATCCAATAAATTGACTAGTGATACTTGATCACATAAATAAAATGGGTCATGTAATTATAATTCACAACATCTTGTAATTATAATTGACCATTCATTCTTATCTCTATTGTTTCTCAAACAATAAACAATTTTAGTAACAAAGCATTTTATTACTAAAATAAATCTTATTTAATCCTATTACAATAAGATAATTATTCTCTTTCACAAATCGAATTGTTCAATTTTAAGGAATTGATCAACTTGCATCGTCATACAATTAATCAACTTTATAGATAAGGGCATCATCCTTTAGGTGTGACCTTAAGGGATCAACTGACCACTACCGTCCCACGACAGTAACGTCAAACTCTAGCAAGCCAATCGTTACCGATTAATGTTGACCAGTTGACTATAAAATGAATCATCCCTTACGTATTCTTAAAATGAGATTTAAACATGTGATCAATATGATCGACAATTGTGATCGCATTATTGTCGGAGGACACATATTCCAACAGCATATCGTAAGTGTATTAACACTAGTTGATTGCAATAGAAGTTTAACATACCATGTGTCCATGTGCTCAAACTTCTTTTATCGCATTTTCCTTTACATTCATGTTATCTCTCATAGCATGAACCTTACCAAGTACACATATAGGTTCCCAACCTCGGTTTGGGTTCTTTATCTTGAAAGAACTTCCTTGTCGATTATCACATAATCAATGAATTTGCGGTGAATGATATAACTTGCACTGATCAAGTACTCCACCCACTCACAATGCACTAGGTAAATGTTTTGTAGAGTCTTGCAACAATTGTCAAGATGATTAGCCTAGCACTTCTCACAAGTCCTAGCATATTAGAAAATATTAGTTTTGAGTAACTTCTTACTTCAACTAACTATCTTTCCAAACTTCTTATTTCTCTTTTTAGCTTGAAAAGCTTAGGATTTTCATAAATCCTTACATGTGTTCGAACTTTAATATGTGCAACCTCTTGACACATAACAGAGTCTTTTGTCCAACACTGAAATCGCTCATCGGTTCTCCTCGAGAATTCATGACGATTCTTCTATGGCTTGCCAATGATTCATCATGCTTGATACGTGCATATTCTATACACTTTATCTGCGGTTTTGGCACGTATTTCCATGCGTATTTGTTAGCCTTAAGCTATTATTTCTCCCGAAACGGTTTACTTTGCATTTTCTATGATTTATTGTAGGAACGAGTGGAAGTAAGCTAAATCAAGCCTAAATCGTCCTCCGGGGGCAACTTCAAGGAAGCTTAGAAGAAGGAGATTCGGATTCACCCACCTTGGGATGCGTGCAAAGGAGTGAAGAGCTGATTTGGAGGAACAAAGAGGCCACTGCACAGCATTACCAGTCGATCGACCACTCCCACTAGTCGATCGACCGTTGAAATCAAGCAGAAGCTGCTGTTCTGCATTAACCAGTCGATCGACCTTTCTGACCAGTCGATCGACCTTTCTGACCAGTCGATCGACCAGTTTTCGAGCTGAAAGACTATTTCTTCGTGTTAGACTTTTAAAATTCCAACTTGTAATTAATCTTTGGCATCCTTTTATCAGTAGAACGCAGCAACTTTTAGGTTATGTTTTTTATTATCGGAAAACTCAGTTTTTAGATCTGGCTTAGAAACAGAAAACCCCGAATTCGATACTTGGCTCATCAATTCAATTAGTAAGTTTATGCAAATTTCCTTTTCTTTTAATTCTTGTTATTTAAATTCTTGTTCTATCAATTTAATTCCAGAAATTCATCCTTTGTCTTTTGTCTTTTATTTAAATTCAATCATGTCAATCTTGTTCTTTGTTATCAATTTAGCAATTGTCTTAGTTTTAGTCATGCGTAGCTAACTTCTTTGATTGGGAACGAGGTGAGCCATGGTAGAAATTAGGATTGTTTTGTAGTATGAATTCTTCTGTATTGGTCTTGTTGTCTCTTGATAAATCTTTTTACTAGATTCAAAGATTAGTAAATTGAATTATCATTAGATTAGGAATTTCCCTTGGGCGAAGGCTTTGAGAAATTCTAGGGAATTATTAGACCGTAAGGTTAATTGAGCATCGATCGAAAGGTTAGCTTATGTTCCTTGAGACCGTATTATAAGACTTCTCTGCTTTACTGACCTGACTTTTGCCATGGTAAACCGAAGTTCCCAGTCTCCTCTTTAACTTGTTGAGAAATTTCATTTTAGCATTTAGCCAATTAGTCAACCAATCTCAAAACCCCCCAATTAATTGTTACTTTTATAGACTGAAAAATAGCAAACAAAATCAACCTTGTCTCTCTGTGGTTCGATCCTTACTATCACTAGCTATAGTTTTAGTTTGGAATTATAAATTTAATTTTGATACAAAACGACGGTATCAAATTTTGGCGTCGTTGCCGGGGAGACGGTGTAATTATGTTTGCTTTATTTTAGTTTATTTTTCTTGTCTCAAGGAACCTTGGTTCCTTGAGACCGTTGCTTACCTTTGCTTCTAGTTTTGCTTTTGCACAGTTAGAAGACAGGTTTTTGCGAGGAAGACTTGAGTACTCTCACTTTGGCAATTATGGCTACAATATATGATAATCTTCAGCCAAAGGAGCACCACCTTCCAAAGGGGCACCAAATACCTACCCCTACTACCGGTAATTTCGAATTTCGTTCCTCTTATATCGATTTAGTGGAGCGAATTCAGTTCGCCGGTCTGCCTGATGAGGACCCCTTGAAGCATATGGAAACTTTCACAGACTACTGCTGTTCCATACGTATACCAGCTGGGGTGACTCAGGATGAAGTAAAGGGGTTGATGTTCTTATACTCCTTGAAGGATTCGGCGCGAGATTGGTACCGCTACCTTGATAGGCTAGCAGCTGGAGTCACGGACTGGATATCTCTAGCATTAGCCTTCTACAAGAAGTACTTCCCACTTTCAAAGACCGACGCCTTGAGAAACAAAATCACAAGTTTCCAGCAAGGAGTTGACGAGGATTTTTGTGAAGCATGGGGACGTTTCAAAAGTTTGGTCCGAGCTGTCCCTCATCATGGTTTCCAGCAATGGTATCTCTACAACCTATTTTATAATGCTTTATATGATGATTACAAGGTCATCCTGGATGCAGCTGCGAATGGTAGATTCCAAAACAATACCGGTCAGAATAAAGGTTGGAATACTATCGAGGAGATGGCAGTCCATAAAGCTGAGTTTGGAAGTTCACGTGGAAATTCGCGAAAGCAAAGTGATGAAATGAGTGCCGTTGTGACACTTATTACTTCTATTACTGCCCGTCTCGAGAGGCTCGAGGCCTCTGAAGCTTCCAAGGAAAGAATTAAAACGCCTACCCATAATTCAGATGAGACCGAAAAGTTGAGAGAAATGGTTCAACTTCTCTTGGTTCAAGTGGCGAATATGGAAGCAGCTGGAATTGAGTCCTCAAAGAATTTTGTGAAGCAATTGGAGAATATAGAGGCCAAGCAAGTGGCTAATTCTTCAAGCAAATGTGAAGGGCCAATTGAGACGATCAATGCCATTAATCTCAGATGTGGCCTCTCTTATGAAAGTCCCGACAAGCTAGAAGAAGACTCGGGAAATGATAAAGGAGCTTGGTCAGTTTATGCCGAAAAACGAGCTTAACTGCCAGTAATTCTGGTCGATCGACCAACATTATCAGTCGATCGACTGAAGCGTCAGATAAAATAGTTTCTGATCAGAAACTATTCACACCCAGCACGAGTGGTCGATCGACCACCATTTTCAGTCGATCGACTGAATCACCTGACGAGATTTATTCTAAACAGAAACTGTTGACGCCCAGCCAAGATGGTCGATCGACCATTAATACCAGTCGATCGACTGGGTCTTCAGTGCAAGACGCAATTCCGTCAACTAGTTTGCATGATTCTTCACTTATTGATGATTTTACGGAGGTTTTAAACTTCCGGAAGCCAAAGGTTACTGATCCTACGGCCAGTGTTGCAGTCCCGTATCCGGAGCGTTTGAAGAATAATAAGCTGGAGCGCAAGTTTGGTAAGTTTTTGGAGATGGTCCAAAATCTCGAGGTAACGATTCCTTTTACTGATTTAATTACCGAGGTACCCTCTTACGCTAAGTTTATGAAAGATATTTTAAATCGTAAGAGAAATTTTTGTGATGATGGTAATGTTGCTTTTGTGGAAGAATGCAATGCTCTTTCGCAAATTAATATACCACCCAAATTAAAGGACCCGGTAGTTTTTCTATTCCATGCACTATAGGTAGCCACGAAATTGGAAAGGCCCTTTGTGATTTAGGGGCCAGCGTCAGTGTCATGCCGTATTCTGTTTGCGAAAGGTTAAATAATGGTAGACTTAAGGTGACCGATATTACCGTTCAAATGGCAAATAGATCGACTCAGAGACCTATAGGAGTTCTAGAGGATGTACCCGTTCGAGTGGGTAAGTTTTTTATTCCTGTCGATTTCGTTGTTTTAGACATTGCAGAGGACAGTCAGATACCTATTATTTTAGGTAGACCCTTTTTACATACAGCTGGGGCTGTAATAGATGTCAAACGCGGAACCATCACCTTACAGGTAGGGGATGACACCATTGAGTTCAGTCTTGCTCACAAGGCGATTGCTGACGATGATACGTGTTATTCCATTGATATTGTTAACAGGGCTGTTACTTGTAATTGGAGGGAATCCTTAGCCAAGGATCCCTTAGGTGATCTAACCCGTTTGGGTGAGTGTGCAGGTAATATAGTGGAGAATGCTGAGGAGCCAGATGCTTTGGTAGGCTCAATGGAGAGCTACGAGCTCAATGAGGAAGAAGATGAGATGCTTTTAATCTTGGCCAACGAAAACTTGGTCAACACTTGCTACACCATTGAAGCTGATTCTGTCTATAATGTAGAGGTAAAGGTGCCAGAGCGTAAGCCACTTCCTCCTAATCTTAAGTATGTTTTTCTAGATGATACGGAGCAGTACCCAGCTATTGTTAGCTCTAAGCTTAATGATGACCAGCTGTCTGCTTTGATATGTGTGCTTAAGAAAAACAGGAAGGCTTTGGATTACTCTTTGGATGACATTAAGGGCAGCAGCCCTGATGTTTGTATGCACATGATAGAGTGGAGGAAGGCCACAAGCCTTGAGATGTGGTCAACGCAAGTTGAACCCGAAGATGCAGGAAGTTGTTATGGCCGAGGTGATGAAACTACTCGATGCAGGTATTATTTATACGAGTTGGAAACTCCAAGTGGGTTAGCCTTGATTCAGGTAGTTCCGAAGAAAGGAGGGACTACCGTGGTTAAAAATGAGAAAAATGAATTAATACCAACTCGAGTTGTGACAGGGTGGCGGATGTGCATTGATTATAGACAGTTAAATGCCGCCACCAAGAAAGACCACTTCCCTCTCCCTTTTGTTGATCAAATGACTGAAAGACTTGCTTCTAACAAATTTTTCTGTTTTTTAGACGGATATTCAGGGTTCTTTCAGATCCCTATTCATCCGGATGATCAGAGTAAGACTACTTTTACCTGTCCCCAGGGTGTTTTTACATATCGTAGAATGCCTTTCGGATTGTGTAATGCCCCTGCCACCTTTCAGAGGTGCATGATGGGGATTTTTTCTGATTATATAGAAAATATTATGGAGGTATTCATGGATGATTTCTCAGTTTATGGTAATGACTTTGATCGTTGTTTAGCTAATCTTGATAAAGTCATGCAGCGTTGTATAAATGTTAATCTTGTTTTAAACTGGGAAAAGTGTCAGTTCATGGTTACTGAGGGAGTTGTGTTAGGGCATCTAATATCTGATAAAGGTATACATGTTGACAAAGCAAAGGTGCAGGAGATTGAGCAATTACCTCCTCCCGTGAATGTTAAAGGAGTGAGGAGTTTCCTTGGTCACGCTGGTTTCTATCGGCGTTTCATTAAGGATTTTTCAAAAATTGCTAAACCACTTACACAATTGCTCCTTAAGGATGCTGTCTTTGAATTTACTGATGAGTGCCTTGTCGCTTTAAACAGGTTAAAGGAGGCCCTAGTTTCCGCGCCAATCATTCAGCCGCCTGATTGGGACCTCCCATTTGAAATCATGTGTGATGCCAGCGATTATGCGATCGGTGCAGTTCTGGGACAGCGAAAGAATAAAGCTTTGAATGCCATATATTATGCGAGCCGAACTCAAGATGAGGCTCAAGTCAACTATTTTACCACTGAGAAAGAGTTTCTAGCTGTCGTTTTTGCCTTAGACAAATTTCGGTCTTATTTGTTAGGTTCTAAGGTTATTTTTTATATTGACCATGCAGCGTTGAAGACTCTCTTTATTAAGAAATATGCGAAGCCGAGGCTTTTGAGGTGGATACTCCTTTTGCAGGAATTTGATTTGGAGATCAAAGATAAGAAAGGAGCAGAGAATGTGGTAGCTGACCACTTATCTCGTCTGCAGCTGACAGAAAGGGAGGATTTGTTACCTATTAATGATTCTTTTCCTGATGAGAGTCTGTTAGCTATTACTACTTCAGGGTCTTATCCACCCCCATGGTTTGCTGATTTTGCTAACTTTGCTGTGACAGGTAAGATACCACCCGAGCTTTCATGGCAGCAGAAGAAGCGGATTGCTTATGATGCTAGACAATACTTTTGGGATGATCCTTATGTTTTCAAGGAATGCGCAGACGGTCTCATCCGGAGATGCGTACCTCAATGGGAGGTGAAGGATATCCTAGAGGCTTGCCACTCTTCTGCTTATGGTGGTCATCACGGTCCGTCTAGGACTGTAGCTAAGGTACTCCAATCTGGTTTCTTTTGGCCAACTTTGCATGCAGATTGTCGCAATTTTGTTGCTGAGTGCGACGCTTGTCAAAGATCGGGGAATATTTCCAAGAGACATAAGATGCCACAGGTAGGCATTCTTGAGGTTGAGATTTTCGATGTCTGGGGCATTGATTATCAAGGACCTTTTCCGAGCAGTCAAGGTAATAAATATATCCACGTAGTTGTAGATTATGTATCCAAATGGGTGGAAGCTATTGCTACTCCCCATTGCGATGCAAAAGTCGTGATTAAATTGTTTAAAAAGATTATTTTCCCTCGTTTTGGTGTCCCTCGGGTTGTCATTAGTGATGGGGGAATGCATTTTAAAGAGAAACAACTTAGTGCTTTATTGACTAAATTCGGTGTCCAACATCGTCGAGGTTTGGGGTATCATCCCCAAACTAGCGGTCAGGTTGAGATTTCTAACAGATAATTGAAAGAGGTCTTAGCTAAAGTTGTTTCTAAATCACGGAAAGATTGGAGTCTTAAGTTAGATGATGTCTTATGGGCTTATAGAACCGCGTTTAAGACGCCAATCGGGATGTCACCATACCGATTGATTTATGGTAAGACATGTCATTTACCTGTTGAGTTAGAACGTAAGTCTTGGTGGGCTATCTGTGATTTGAATTTGGATCCTAACCTCTCTCGTGAGAAACGCATGACACAGCTGAATGAGTTGGAGAAATTTAGGCTGCTGGCCTATGACAATGCTAGGATCTACAAGGAGAAAACAAAGCGCTGGCACGAAAAGAGAATCATCAAGCGCGAATTCCATATTGGCGATAAGGTACTCCTTTTTAATGCTCGTATCCGTCTATTTCCTGGTAAGCTGAAATCCAGGTGGACCGGCCCCTATACGGTCACAACAGTCACAAAGTTCGGATCAGTTTAATTGGAGACCTCAGCTGGAGAAAGGTTCAAGGTTAATGGCCAATACGTGAAGCATTATCACGGATCAGATGCATATGTTGGGAAAGTCGAGGTATTATACTTCGACCCGTTATCGGATGATGCAAAGTGAGGTAAAAAGGTCGTGCGGGACCTCTTAAACCAGCGCTAACTGGGAGGCAACCCAGGTTGTAATTATTTGTAATTTAGGAATTTTATTTTGTTATTTCATTTAATTTGCATTTTTGAGTTTATTTATTTATTTTCATTTATTTTGCAATTTCTTGGTTTGGGGAACAAGTACGCCTTTGATAATTTTTGCAGGAATTTATCTTATGCAAAGTGCGTAGGTGGTTTACTGGACGTTTGTGAGAAAGGACGAGAAAGGACGTTTGTGACAAATTAACGTCTAAATGCCAGCGTTTGCAGTCGATCGACCAGGCCATTCAGTCGATCGACTGAAGAGGCGAGTCCAGAATGGTCTGTGCAGGGATTTTCGTCGATCGACCGAGTAAAGTGGTCGATCGACTACTCCGCGGGTTCAGATTACAACTAAAAGGGAAGTTTTTCACTCATTCACTTATTCATATTCATAACATCAAAAATCCTAACCAAACCCTAGCCTTTCCCCTTTTCCGCGATTTCATCTGCACTCCCCTCTCAATCTAGATTTCTCTTGCTTAATCCTGCAATTTCTGGTCAAAAGGTATGCTATAATCTCATTTCCATCCTCTATTTTCGACTTTTACTGAAGTATCTTGCCCAATTTTCGAGCATTGTCCCCTTGAGACGGAAAAATCGATTTGGGGATGATTGATTTAGGGGTTAATTTCTTGTTGTTTTACGCTTTAATTGCTTGTATTACCCTTACCCCCTTGATTTTCGAGATGATCTAGCAACTAGGAGGTGATAATGCCGTCTTTCCCCAAATTTCGAAACCTTAAATCGACTTTCAAATTCTGATTTTGTTCGGGTTTCCGTAACTTGACTTTGTTAGGGGATTCTTGTTGCTAATGGACTGTTTTACAGGTAATAAAGATGACAAAAGGAAAAGAGCATATGTACGAGGGACAATCGAGCCAAGGAGCTCCCAAGCGGCCAGGAGGACCGCCACAGCTGATTGTAGACACCACAGATAGTCTACCTGACTATCCGCAGGTTATCTTTGCAAATTCTACGCAACGTGCTAAGTTTTCTCTTTTTGTTTCGAAAATGAAGGTTACAGCTACCCGATTTCTCCATAAAGATACTTTGGAGAAATTAGGATGTTATGAGTCGGTTGTGTCCCTGCTAAATGGGACGGGTATGACAGGTTTAGTGGACATGGCTGAGTTCACATACTACGATTTGACCCTTGAATTCTTTTCGTCTTATGCTTTTGACTCAAAAGCTTTTGAGGCTGATAAGACCAAACCCTGCATTTCCTTTCGACTTTTCAATGTCAATTACTCTCTGACATTAGCTGATTTTGCCGATTTTCTGGGTCTTTAATTCGAGGGCAGAACCTCGGACACCTCTGATACACATCGAGTCATGTGGTCTTGCATTATTGACTTTTACGGGTCTAAGAGGACGGGCACTTCCGTCCACTTGCCCCCTCTTCGTTATTTTCTACGGCTAATGGGTAACACCATTTTCGGCCGTAAAGAGTCTAATAATGTGAATAATATTGAGCTGTCTATCTTGGCGGGTTATCTGAACGTTGAAAGTCGGATAGCCCGTATTTATAACATCGCCTACTTGACTGCCGCTCACTTTCAGACTGTAAGTGAGGGCACTTTGACCACCATTGCCTGTGGCGGGTTGGTGACACGTATCGCCAACCGCCTTGTTTTACTTTTCCCTCGACAGGAGGACCCCATTGACCCTGACCTGCGCTTCATGGACCTTGCTTACGCGAGGGGTGTCTATTGGGTTGATAGACAGATGCGGTGGAAGATTGATTCTTTCATCTGTGACCGCATCCCTGTCACTAGCTACCCTCCTGTCCTGCCCCTTACCACTGTTGAAGGGGCAGCTCGGCCGCCCTTGCCTAGTTACATGCTTCCTCTGGTGGCGGCCACTCCTACTGCTAGCACTTCGAGGAGAGCTTGTGCCTCCTCTTCACATGCACCCTCTACCTCCACTACTACTCCTACTGCTAGTACATCCACTTTTCGACCACCTACCCCATTGGTTGTCCCTCCGGTCATGGACCAGAGGGGAATGTCACGTGTTTTGGGTGATTTGTGCAGGAGTTTCAACCAGCACAGGTTGGACACGGCCTTAGCCCTGTACCCGGTCTACGAGGAGTTAGCTCGGGGGGGGGGGGGATGCTTCCACAGGGTGACTGGACTCACCCGTCTTACTTTCTTCCCCCAATGGGTGGCTACCCTCAGCCTGCCAGGAGACCTCCTCCTCCTCCTACTACTACTACTGGTCCCTCCACTTCCAGGAGAGCCACTACCGCTGCTGCTGAGGCGGACGAGGAGGATGACTCGGGGTCCGGAGAGTCTAGTGGCGAGGAGTACGATGGTGGAGATTAGATGCTGGTGACCTCCCCGTTTTTGGCTGGTTTGGGGAGGTCGTATTTTGTGAGTTCCTTCCTTTCTTTATCAGTTTCCTTTTATTTTGTTATGCTTTTATTCTCCCATATTTCTGCTGGTGATTTGCTGATGAGTAGAATGGGGGCATTGTGCGTTTTGGTTTGGGAAGGGTATTTGTATATCCCTTTTGTTTTGCATCTGCATTTTTCTTTTATTGCATTTCAGTCACACGTTTACTGCATTTTAGCTTGCATTTGTGTTATTTCCAAAAAATAAAAAAACAAAACAAAGAAAAAATAAAAAAAAATTCATAAAAACCAAAAATATCACGTTTACTTTTGCATATAGTTGAGTCGGATTGGAGTTATTAATGATGATTTTGCACTATTAGTCAAATATGCCATTCCTTGCCTTTTCACAGCTGCTTAGCAAGAATCAAAAGTGATTTCTCAAATTTTGTTATTGAATTCATTTCGGGTAATTAGACTTGACTCATTACTTTTGGCAAACTCCTTATACTTTCTGAGATATAGAGCCTATAACTGGTGACATTCATGACCGGTTAAATTAGGATTGAGAGTAGTACTCCCTTCATTTCATGTTTTGCACGTGTATGAGTTTTGATTGCTTATTGCCTATACGCATTGGTTTGTGGTCGGTATTGCATGTTTTGAGAATTATTGCATCCTCCCCTTTTCTCATTTTACCCCATTAACTCCACTATAAGCCATAACTGCCAGTTGCCCTCAACTACATCCCATACTTAGCCTACCATTGTGCCAAGCTAGGAAGTAGTAGAGGAATTTTTGTCGGATTAAAAGCGGTTTTGGTTCGTTTTGTACTGATGGAGTGAGTATTGATGAGAAGTGAAGGGGGTGTTAATGTTTCAGCCTGAAAATAGAAAGAAAGAAAAATTCAGAAAAATGAAAAAAATGGTTGTTTACCTGGGCAGAGAGCTCTGGTTGTGACAGGGTGGTCAATCGACTGTTATTTTTGGTCGATCGACTGCCAGCTCAGAAGTTGAAAAAAAAAGAATGAAAAAAAAAACAGAAAGAATAATAAGATATTTGAAAAAATAATAAGGTTTTGGTTGAATTGAGAACACGCCTCATGTGCCTACTTCATGAATTGGAGGCGTTTGTTTTGGGATATCGTGTTGCCTAGTCTTTTAAAGGCATGATTTGTAATCTAAGTTGGAGGAACAGGATGCGTCTTCTAATGGTTCGTTAGGTACTAGCTTGGCTCTAACCTTCACAATTCCATAATCGTTTTTTGCCCTTCCTTTCCCACTTAGCCTCACAATATCCAAATTTTGCAATAGTTCGGCATGTAATAGTCCTTGACGGTGGTTATGCGTGTGTACGGTAGCTAGAATCATTATTCATGCTAGTCAAGCATACATGTTTTGTCGGTCGCAGTCTAGGTGAGAGGCTGTACTTTTCTTTCCTCTCTTTTACATATAATCTTACCATTTGCTTTGCTGAGGGAATAGTGACCCGGGAGAGTCCGAATGCATGAGTCTTGCAAGGTCGAACGCCCAATTTAATTCCATGATATGCATAATTTTTGTTCACTTGATTTGAGCTTTGCGGTAGTTGACTATGTGCATTAAACGGTTTGGCATTGGCTTGTAGCTAGCTCTGAGATATACTCCTTTCCAATAGATTTTTATATGGGTCATAGTGTTTGCTTGGGGACAAGCAAGGTTTGGTTTGGGGAGATTTGATACGTGCATATTCTATACACTTTATCTGCGGTTTTGGCACGTATTTCCATGCGTATTTGTTAGCCTTAAGCTATTATTTCTCCCGAAACGGTTTACTTTGCATTTTATATGATTTATTGTAGGAACGAGTGGAAGTCAGCTAAATCAAGCCTAAATCGTCCTCCGGGGGCAACTTCAAGGAAGCTTAGAAGAAGGAGATTCGGATTCACCCACCTTGGGATGCGTGCAAAGGAGTGAAGAGCTGATTTGGAGGAACAAAGAGGCCACTGCACAGCATTACCAGTCGATCGACCACTCCCACCAGTCGATCGACCGTTGAAATCAAGCAGAAGCTGCTGTTCTGCATTAACCAGTCGATCGACCTTTCTGACCAGTCGATCGACCAGTTTTCGAGCTGAAAGATTATTTCTTCGTGTTAGACTTTTAAAAGTCCAACTTGTAATTAATCTTTGGCATCCTTTTATCAGTAGAACGCAGCAAATTTTAGGTTATGTTTTTTATTATCGGAAAACTCAGTTTTTAGATCTGGCTTAGAAACAGAAAACCCCGAATTCGATACTTGGCTCATCAATTCAATTAGTAAATTTATGCAAATTTCCTTTTCTTTTAATTCTTGTTATTTAAATTCTTGTTCTATCAATTTAATTCCAGAAATTCATCCTTTGTCTTTTGTCTTTTATTTAAATTCAATCATGTCAATCTTGTTCTTTGTTATCAATTTAGCAATTGTCTTAGTTTTAGTCATGCGTAGCTAACTTCTTTGATTGGGAACGAGGTGAGCCATGGTAGAAATTAGGATTGTTTTGTAGTATGAATTCTTCTGTATTGGTCTTGTTGTCTCTTGATAAATCTTTTTACTAGATTGAAAGATTATTAAATTGAATTATCATTAGATTAGGAATTTCCCTTGGGCGAAGGCTTTGAGAAATTCTAGGGAATTAATAGACCGTAAGGTTAATTGAGCATCGATCGAAAGGTTAGCTTATGTTCCTGGAGACCGTATTATAAGACTTCTCTGCTTTACTGACCTGAGTTTTGCCAAGGTAAACCAAAGTTCCCAGTCTCCTCTTTATCTTGTTGAGAAATTTCATTTTAGCATTTAGCCAATTAGTCAACCAATCTCAAAACCCCCCAATTAATTGTTACTTTTATAGACTGGAAACTAGCAAACAAAATCAACTGTGTCTCTCTGTGGTTCGACCCTTACTATCACTAGCTATAGTTTTAGTTTGGAATTATAAATTTAATTTTGATACAAAACGACGGTATCAATGCTCTTATGCATATGATTCATTATTGTTCATGTGCATGATTATTCTAATGGCGGAAACATTAGTAACTAATAATCATGCGATCAACCATTCTTAGGTTCAATGAACGACCATGAGTGCTAATGGCAATTCCATTTTCATTGACATGAATAACCTATGTTTCTCGTTGATTCGATGTGTATATCTCAATACTTATCCAACATCTCATGACGTGATACTTCTTTGTAAAAGAAAGTATTAGCTCGTCATTCTCAATGAGTAATGAGTTATAAACTTTTTCACGATGATTGCTCCCACTAAATTCCATGTCTTCACATGATAATTTCCAAACTCCCACTTAATTCCACATGTTTCGAAATTGACTACTCAATCGAAACATTTCAAGAATTGAAATATATTTTGCTTTGCCAAGTTATTAAGATAAAACCATATATGTTCCCATCATATCCTTTCAAAATACCTATTTTGAAGAGGTCTCATCTTAACCTTATGGAAAGAGATTTTAATCTCTAACTCATTCATTTTATAATAATGCGTAGCAATGTCATTATTTAAATATGAATAATATCTAATACACGTCCTTCAAAATACCCTTTTCCGAAGGAGGTTTAACCATTTCATTTTCATAATGAGGTTAAGTAATAACATTAGCGTGGTTAATACTTAACTTAGCTATGGTGGATATCGGTATATCAATCCTTGCAACTTCTAGTCATAAATCTCATTTATTTTCTAGGATGTAACTTTGATTCATTTAGGCTCCTAAGTAAATATTAATATTGAAACTATTGGTCAAAAAAAAAACAATATCATAAACTAGTCAATTAAGACTTTACATTAGTCATTCTTCTTTCAAAACTTTCTTTTGGTCTCCTCGTGTAGTTATCTTGAGAACATATTCTTTTGATTACTTCACTTGGTCTCTTTTGTCATGTAGATCTATTCGAGACCATAGATCTCATCTATTCGTGTATACTATATAAATAGATATACCTTTATTCAAATCATTCTTCCTTGCGTAGATCTCATTTACACAATTACACAAATTTATCTTGGTGTTCTTTGTGTCTTCATTTTTCTCCCACTCTATCTTTAGAATGAATACACTAGAGATTCAAAGATAGCTTATGAGATACAAATAATGATTTTGAAGTAGAAGGAGGACTATCTCATAGGTTGACTAATTGTTTTAAATTTGATAAGTGTACTCGGTGATGGACATTCCTTTAAGAGAGTTCATCAACTCAATATCACTTTATAATTGATCATATACAAGCCTTAAGCTTGTGGACATATAATGAATCCCATCATTATAGTTGTCTATTAGATCACTTTAAGTGAATGATCATATGTTTCTATGAGCAAGCGGATAAAGACGAATTTTAGAACAAGGATAAAATACGATAAAACGGGTGACTTGGGTTGCAAACCAAGCCACCATTATCCAAAATACAACCAATATCCAAAATAAATTTCCATGTCGAACACGGAAATCAAAAGGTTCTAAAATACGAAACATAAATTAAAATAAGACAATAAAAATACAAGCTTCATGGAAGCTACTCCTAGCTTCTCGATGGTTTCTCAAGCTTGCTTTTCTTTTCCCTTGTCCTTGCTTGGTGGAGGCCCTATTTACAATAAAAAGGGGATACATTATCACAACTTTGTATCACAATACCATAGTTGAATTAGAAACATAAAAGAAAGGATAGTCATTTACCTACTAGAGTGATCTTTCCAGCTTTAATGTCACCAAGGTATTTGGAACAATTTATTTTCCAATGTCCAACACCATTACAATAATGGCATTTGTCAAGAGGACCCTTCTTGATCTTGGAGGTGCTAGCTTCATAAGTCTTAGTTTTGGTGAAAGTGGGAGCTTGCTTCTTACCCTTCTTCCCGTTCTTCTTGAACTTCCCCTTGCTTTTTGTGCTAATGTTAAGCACATCCTTAGGTGGGTTAACATTTAACCCCATGTCTCTTTCGGCTTGGACAAGTAACTTGTGCAACTCTTCAAGAGACACGTCCTTGTCTTGCATGTTAAAATTCACCCGGAATTGAACATACGCTTTGACTTTGGACAAACAGTGTAGAATCCTATCTACAATGAGTTCTTTGGGGATTTCAACCTTTTGAATTTTCAAGGTCTCGACTAGCTCCATCAATTTGAGCACGTGAGGGCTAACCTTTTGGCCCTCCTTAAAATCAAGATCAAAGAATGCCGCGGCCGCCTCATATTGGACGATCCGCGGAGTTTGTGAAAACATTGTCACAAGCTTGGAGTAGATTTCATTAGCGGTGCCCATCTTAAAGGCTCTCCTTTGGAGATCCGCCTCCATCGCAAAGATCAATACATTTTTCATTGCGGCGGACTCCTTATGGTAAGCCTCATATGCTTCCCTAGTAGCGGCACTCGACCTAGCATTAGGTTCGGGTGGAGAGGCCTCGGTGAGGTAACGAAGCTTGTCGTCACCTTGGGTGGCTAATTTGAGTTGGGCATCCCAATCGGAGAAATTTGACCCATTCTTTTCAAGTTTACATCGATCCATGAAGGATCGGAGCCATGAAGTATTAGTGAGAGGTGTGGCGTTGGTGTTTGGAGTAGCCATTTGTTATGAGAAATAGAAGTGGTCTACAAAACAAAATATAGAAGGAATAAAACATATGTCGTTTTCAAAATAATAATACTCGTAAAATAAATTTAAACAAGTTTTATTGCATTTATCTAGTGACCTCTACCCAACTTGATAAATGATTCCAAGACCCAAATTCATATTAATTTAGGCATCGGTAAAGGCGAAAAACAACCCTTATCAATATAACTCGGTGGATTAACCTTTTAATCGATTCTACTTTTAGAACTCTTGGTCGATAAATTTACATTAAAATTTATCTTTAGCCCGAAACACATTCGGCAACCGTCGAGAATACTTTCGTTGAGTTCAACCCAAATTCGAATAAATGTGTCCATGATCCAAACTTACATCAACTTGGGCATCGGTAAAGCCGAAAACAACCCTCATCTTTATAAATTCGGTGGGTAGACATTTATCACCCACTTCCCCTACGTAACAAGGTTTGTACCCCGGTAAAGCCGAGTGCACTCCCTCACGAAATAGGTTTTCATGGTTTCTACTTTTTGGTAAGGCTATGTCTCAAGTGATTATTTTAGTGAGAGGTCATGTCAATTTATTATCTATCACGTTTTAATTGAACTAAAGCGGTGAACTACGATAATTCTAATTGACACGGTCGATAAACTCGATTAAAATGACAATGCATGTTTTAGTTATGGCTATTTAGCGATGCATGCAACATATAAATAAAATGCAAAACATAAAATAAATCCTAGTATGGCCTTCCTAAAATAGAAAATCTAATTAACTATTACATATTCGGAAACCAACTCCATTGGTCCCTTGAACTTCGGTTATGGCACGCATCTCGAGGTAACACCGTCTTTATGTATCGCCTTCTTGAGTGACACCGTCTTCATAGAACTCCGGAATAAATAAATTACATAACAAATTACATAATTTCCTATTATACATTTGAAATTAAAATAAAATAAATCTATTAAATTACAAAACAGTGATACGAGATCACAATAAATTACAACCGAATCGATATTCCCATACATTTCGGGTAATATCAATTAAAACTAAGGCCATTCTAAGTAAAAATTACATAATTCAAAATTACATAAAATAAAATTATGACAATCATAACTAAAATGCGGCATTATAATATGTATGAACATGCCCAATTTTATGCTAAATCGCCTTTAAGGAGCCAATATCGTATATTAAACGGTTTTTACGGATTTGCGTGTTTCAACCTTTTAGAATCACAACAAATTACATAAAATCATATTTATGCACAAGTTAATTACCCTAGCCAACTTAGGACTCAAAATTAGTCTCCACTAACTATTTGACTATAATTAACTCATATTTCTTAAAATTGTTCATTAATGGACCCAAAATTACAATAAAAATGCTATAAACTTCAAATAAATCACAAAAATTTCAAATAAATTTGAAATTTGAAATTTAAACTAATGAACATTCTGGAAAAATACCATGACACTCATAATTTTCAAAAACTTAGGTTAAAAATTTCGAAATTTATCTGGAAAAACAATGTTGCGGTTTATCGGATTTATCAATTATAATCATAAAAACATGAGGAAAAAAATATATTCATCAACTTTTCAATTTTAGATCTGAAAAAGATAATAAAATGCAACATGTGACATTTTTCCTTCGTCATGAAGTAAGTTTTAGCAATTAGTCACTAATTAAGTCACTATTTATGCTATTTTTTTTATCAAAAATTCATAAATCATGCATAAAGACTTCAATATAGCCTATTATTTTACATACATCTTGTAACATTACATGCGACAACATACTAAAAATATATGACCAGATTCGAAATTTATCTCATATTAACCTATTTTTCATCTAAATCCGATTTTTATCATGAAAAATCCATATTTCAAGCTTAAGAACTCCAAAAATTATGAAAATTTACAGGTCATCTAAAAATAACATATGTGAAAACATATCAAAAAACCACTAGAAAATTCGAAGTTAAGCTAATTTTAGTCCGAAAATGACATGTTAATCATAAAATCCCATTTTTAAAGCCATTATTATATAAGATGAACAATAAAAAACCATAAATTAACCAAAATATCCTAAATATATTTTAGGACCAGAAACTTTAACATGCATAATTTATTTCGTGATATATCATAATAACACAAATTTACAAGTTTTATATGTTAATCGTATAACTCGGAGAAACTATAACCGATTTGCATGCAAATAACCAAGGCTCTTGATACCGCTTTTTAGAAATATATATCTCATTACTAGACATATTCATATATGTGATGATTTAATTTTAGTTATAAAATTAAATGTTGATCTTATGCATGCAAACAATAATAAAATTAAAGAAGAAATCATCATCTTACATTGAAGATTTCGGATTTTATGGGCACAAGTGAGTTCTCCTACTCACTTGTTCTTGTGCTTCCTTAAGTGGATGAACAAGGATTCAAGTAGAGAATCCCTACCAAGGTTTTATACCCAAAGTAACAACTTAATAAAATTAATATTATTATTACTAGAACAATATTAATTTTGTATAAAATTGACCAAAGTATTATTTGATCTCTTAATTTTTCGGCTAAGAGAAGGGAGAAAAGGAAGGATTTTTATCTCTCTAAAAACTCTTATTTTTAGATGTTGAAAAAATGAATAATACACTAATGTATTTTTGGTAGTGTATATGGTAAAAATTAAGGAGAAAAACCCATGTTTTCTCCTCTTAAAACCGGGTGGAATGGGGAGGGAAATGGACAATGCATGCACAAGGTTGTCTTCACAAGAGCAAGTAGGGTTGCATGGCTAGGTTTAGGAAGAAATGATTATGTTTACCACTAACATAATCAATCAGAATATATTCCTAATATCACCCTTAATTTCGGTCATTTTAGATAAAATGGACTCCATTTTACCTTTGTCAATTTGTCACATGTCACATGTCACATAAAATTGTTATGTATTTTTAACATATTAAAAATCAACGTATTAATAAAAATACGTCATATACAAAATCGACTTAGTAATTCATAATTACTTGTACCAAAATATTTTACCAATTATAAATCACAACATCTTGTATTTATAATAATTTATTCATTCAAATGCAATTGTTTCCTTAAACAATAATTTCATCTAAGTAATAAAACAATTCGATTACTTAGACCGTATCTTATTTAATCAAATTACAATGAGACACGTAAATATTACTTCCAAAATCGTCCGTCAATTTTAAGTATTTTAATTAACCCGTATCGTCATACGATCAATTAAATGATCAATTAAGAGTGTTACCCTTTAGGTATGACCTAAGGGGATCAACTGATCACTACCGTCTCACGACAGTAATGTCAAACTCTAGTCAGCCAATTATTACCGATATGTGTGGACCAGTTGACAGTAAAATATTACTTCCCAATTGTATTCTTTAAAATGAGACTTAAACATGTGATCATCATGATCAACAGTTGTGATCGCATTATTGTCGGAGGACACATATTCCAACACCAATCGTATCCAAGACTCGAAACATGGCACACACTCGTAACCAAAGGTCGAGTAACCTCTAATCGGAAAACATGACACACACACCCGTAACCAAAGGTCCGAAGAAAGGCGGAAGGATATCCTAATTCGGAAACATGGCACACACCCGTAACCAAAGGTCCGAAAGAGGAAATATAATCCAATCTGGAAACATGGCACACACTCGTAACCAAAGGTCCAAAAGGGGTAAATAAGGAATGTCAAGTAGTCACACAATGTAAAACGTCACACTTGACTCACAATAGGAGTAAGAATGATCATGCAAACATCATACGACACGGTATCTTTAATGTCACATTCATACTCATGGCTTGCATCTCACCATGAGTACGGATGGGAACATCAATCCCGACGATCATATCGCAACTAGAGGGCTTATAGCTCACCCCTAGTATCCGATAGGACCAAGACTCTCACAACAGAACAATACACGGCCTTATCCAGAATACGACTCTTCACAAATATCTATTTAATAAAGATAACTCATACTTGTCTTATATTAATAGATACTCCATTTTCTAATTTAACATGCCGGTTAAATAAAATATAATAAATGATAATGAATAAATTACGTTATATGAAATTACGGAATAAAATGTGACTAAGCCCATATGGCTCATTCATGAGCCCAATATGTGAACCATCCTAAGCCCAAACAAGTGAACATTTCAAGCCAAATTGATGAAATGTAACAAATCCAACTCATAAAACATGACTAGTCCAACTAATAAGGCATAAAAAGTCCATTTACCACAATCAAATGAGCCCAACAACTAAACATGTGAAAGACGATATTAACGATTTACGTTATATAAAATACGAGACGGTTATCATATTTTAAATAAATCAAACTAGCGCCAAAACAATTTATAAACATGACTAGCCCAAAGTTACCAAATATAGCTAGCCCTTTTACTAAAATTAAACGAGCCCAACAAACTAAATCGAATGAGTCCCACAAAATAATTATGTGAATGAACGATATTAACGAATTATCATTATATAAAACATGAGACGGAAATTAAGTAATTTCAAACGACCGAAATTTGCGCCAATGGCAAACCAATGCCACGACTCAAGGGGAGCCCATTTTAGGCAACCTTTCCACGCCTCAACAACCACCTTCGTCCATCATTAGACCACCCTCAAAACGGCCACAACCCGACTGTCCACAACTAGTAACCATGAGCGGAAACAAGAGCATGCTAAGACGGATACCAAAAACGTTTACACTCACTCACCATACGCACCAACCCAGGCCCAAATGACCACCTAGTAAGCTATCCAAAACCGAGACAAATCAGCCAACCAATCACCCAAGAACCGAGCTAACTTTGGTCACTACTACAACCTATGGACCGCCCATAAAACAGTCCCCCAACGGCCAAATGGCGGCCTGCTCTGCTATGACAAAACAGTCCCAAAATCCTGCAAATAATCACCCATGATATCCCCAAAATAGAGGTCAAGCCGCGCCCAAATGGTCTTGTACCCTCACCCAAACATCCACCACGCACCTGACCACAACTCACTCAGTCACCAAGCACCAGACACAACTCATGGCTGCCCATAACCACACTTCACACCGCCTTATACCCCGTCCTAAAATCAGTCCGAAAACAGAACCAGGGTACACGCAACTGAGCCCAAACACAGTTCCCAATGACCACCCATTCGACAGTTCCAAATCAGTTCGTGGGTTGCAATGACACCGTTTCCAAAACAAACTAAACTGTACCGTGCTCACGACTACTTGAATAGCAGCCAACAGAAGAACAAGATGGAGCATATGCGACATACAAACAAAAGTCGAATCCTCTTAAACGAACCGAGCCATGAAAACAGCCGTTCAAAACATGTAAAATACTTGCTAAACTCACATAATTAACCATACACATAAGAACGGCGTAAAGGTTTAGGCTTGAGACGTAAACGAGTGAAAAATCAAGTAAGAGGCGAAATATCGACTAATTGTCGAGTAACCTATCATTGTTACCTTAACTTTCTTCAATCTTCGAGAGAATGGTCTATTATGAACGAGTTTCCTTCTGGGTCCTCAAAGTCTTCACCTAGAAACCGTAATAACAGCCGAGTTAGCTTAAAAACGTTACATTCATGAGACGGGTCGAGATGAAAACTCCACAAGACTATGTCTTTCTTACCTTAAAAGATGAAGGAAGAGATAAGGAGAAGAATGGTGCAAAAATTAAGAGGAATGGTGAAGAAATAGAGAGGAGATCTCGGTTTTAAGCTCGACGAAAATGGCGTGTTTATGAGCTCTGCTTGGTTTGGTAATTTTGTTGCTACTGCAGGGATTTTTCGAAAAAGAAGGAAAGAAGAAAGAGGAGGATTTGTTGGGATTGGTCAACAGGTTTTGTGAGGGTAATAAAATAATAGAAGTAGGAAGTGTGTTGTCGATACGAGATAGGTTGAGAATATATTAGCCTCACATGTGAAAATGTGACGATCCTTTGCTAGACTGAAGTTAAGACGTGAATTATTATAAGTGTTGTCATTATTATTATCCGACCAAAAATATGTATACATAAATTCTTATATAAATTATGTCTGAAGAATATAATTTAATAATACGTATTTTTATATAAACGAGGTTTTACATATTATTTTTATAAAAATCGGGTTTGGAATAAAATTAATTAAATCGAACAATTCAAAAATATAAAATAAAGTGGTTAATTGGTTTAATAAGTTTTAAATGTCAAAACGGGAAATTCACGGATGTTACACATGCATCTTCAAGGTAGTTCTCATCATCTCCTACAACTCTTGCCAAAACCGAGAAATAAACCTCGCATCTCGATCTCACAGAATGTCCTTAGGGACTCCATCTAACCTCACCACATGTTTCCTGTACCCATTAGCCAACTGAACCTTACTCCATGTATCTTTCATTGGAAAAAAGTGAGCTGACTTAGTCAAACGATCAACTATCACCCATATTATGTTGTTACCCTGCTGGCTCCTCGGTAAACCCACTATAAAGTCCATAGAGATAGATTCCAATTTCCACTCAGGTACGTCAAGAGATTGAATCTTACCTTGTGGTCGTCGCTGCTCTCCCTTAACCCTCTGATATGTCAAACATCGAGCCACGAACTCAGCTGTTTCCCTTTTCATCCCAGGGCACCAGAAACTCTTCTTCAAATCTCTATACAGCTTGTTGCCACCTGGATGTACTGAATACAGTGTGCAATGAGCCTCTATGATGATCACATTTTTCAACTCTTCGTCACTGGGAACACATCATCTCCCATCAAACCGAACACTCCCATCTATATGAATAGAGAACCGAGACACTGTCTCATTCTCTACTCCAGCTCTCCACTCCTGAATCTTAGGATCTAGAGCCTGCTTCTGGCGAATATCATCATAAAGATCTGGCTCCACTTGTTAGGTTCATATACCTATTATTAGACTCTTATAATAGTGAACTAATTAACTTCTGAATTTGTGGTCTTTAGATCTAGTGCATGCATAACAAAATAAGAGATTAATAAGAAAAATAATGTTCCTTACATTATTGTTTTCGGATTTATGGGCACAAGTAAGGTCTCCAACCTTCACTTGTTCTTGAGCTATAATGAGTATTAGGATGATCCTCCAAAACTCTATATTAAGAGCCCTCCTCTTGATTGCACCCAAGATTTAAGCCTTATCACTACTAAATAATATTTGCTAGATATTTATTTAGTAATCTACCTTAAAATTTATTACTAATACTCATATATTACATTTATATTATTAGTAATGTTGTTGAATAATTTGGATCATCATTTCTCAAGTTTTTTTAGAGAAAGATGAACTAAGTAAGAGAGATATATGCATGAATAAATGAATGAATATATGAATGTATATCAATACTATATATTAAATCCAGAAACCAAGGAACTTCAATGTAATTAAAGAAAGTTATACAAATTTATTATACTATATAGTATTAAATCACTAGCCCCGTGTGATGGACCCGATTAAGGGACTTCAATGCAAATATTATATAGTTTGGGTTAAAATTAAATTATATAGAAGCTTGGTAATTTTCCTAAACATTTGTAAGAGACTAAAATATGGTCAATTTCCTTAAAATAAAATAATTAATTAAGATGATCAATTTTCTTAAAATAAAATAATTAATTAAGATGGTTAATTTCAAGGAGACTAAAAGAAAGTAGATACTTGATAATTTTCCTAAATATTTATAGAAGACTAGAAGATGGTCAATTTCCTTCAAATAAAATAATTAATTAGTATAAACATGCACACTTATGGTATTAATTATTATCATTAGACAATTATATATTAAATTTAAAATCTATGCAATTTTATTAAACTTTATAGTTTATTAGATGAATAGAGATGTTAATTATTTAACATACAAAAATATAATATAAGTAAGTTATAAATAATTTAAGTAAGATTCCATAATACATAATATTGCATAATTCTTTTGATTTGATTTAATGCATATATGTAATATATATTTATATAAATATATAATCCTCTTAAAATTGCATGCCTAAGTGGTAAAATTAATTTCGTCAATAAAGAAAAGAATTGAAGTAACATTGGATATAGTTATATGATAGTAATCACTCATTTGAATAGTAAAAGTAACAATATTATCAGCGAGATTAGTGAAAGTGGTAGAAACAACAACGGGAGTAGTGAAATAATCAATATTAATGCAACAATAGTGAAAGTAACAATAATTACGGCGAGAGTAGTGAAATTATCAATATTAATGCGGCAGTAGTGACAGTAACAATAATTACGGCGGGAGTAGTGAAAGTAACAATGATTACGGGCAAGCAGTGAAATGTTATTACTATTGTTTCATTAATAAGAGTAAAACATTAATAGAGTAGTGAATTTGTCTCAAAATTTATTTTATCGTAATTTTAGGATATCTCATAAAAAAATATATTATTGATAAATTTATGGGTTATCCAACTTTAAGTAATTTTATTTAATGAAAAAAAAAATTTAATGGTAAGTAGAGGTAGCCCGGGCGGAGCCGGGCACCAATACTAGTACTATATATTAAATCCAGAAACCAAGGGACTTCAATGTAATTAAAGAAAGTTATACAAATTAAATATACTATATAGTTTTAAATCAGTAGCACCGTGTGATGGACCCGATTAAGGGATCTCAATGCAAATATTATATAGTTTGGGTTAAATTAAATTATATAAAAGCTTGGTAATTTTCCTAAACATTTGTAAGAGACTAAAATATGGTTAATTTCCATAAAATAAAATAATTAATTAAAATAGTCAGTTTCCTTAAAATAAAATAATTAATTAAGATGGTCAATTTCTAGGAGACTAAAAGAATGAAGATGCTTGGTAAATTTCCTAAATATTTATAGAAGACTAAAAGATGGTCAATTTCCTTAAAATAAAATAATTAATTAGTATAAACATGCACACTTATGGTATTAATTATTATCATCATAAAATTATATATTAAATTTAAAATCTATGCAGTTTTATTAAACCATATCGTTTATTTGATGTATAGAGATGTTAATTATTTAACATGCAAAAATATAATATTAGTAGGTTATAAATAATTCAAGTTAGATTCCATAATATATAATATTGCATAATATTAGAAAGTTATACAAATTAATTATACTATATAGTTTTAAATCAGTAGCACCGTGTGATGGAGCCGATTAAGGGATCTCAATGCAAATATTATATAGTTTGGGTTAAATTAAATTATATAAAAGCTTGTTAATTTTCCTAAACATTTGTAAGAGACTAAAATATGGTTAATTTCCATAAAATAAAATAATTAATTAAAATAGTCAGTTTCCTTAAAATAAAATAATTAATTAAGATGGTCAATTTCAAGGAGACTAAAAGAATGAAGATGCTTGGTAATTTTCCTAAATATTTATAGAAGACTAAAAGATGTTCAATTTCCTTAAAATAAAATAATTAATTAGTATAAACATGCACACTTATGGTATTAATTATTATCATCATAAAATTATATATTAAATTTAAAATCTATGCAGTTTTATTAAACCTTATCGTTTATTTGATGTATAGAGATGTTAATTATTTAACATGCAAAAATATAATATTAGTAGGTTATAAATAATTCAAGTTAGATTCCATAATATATAATATTGCATAATTCTTTCGATTTGATTTAATGCATATATGTAATATATTTATATAAATATATAATCCTCTTAAATTGCATGCCTAAATAGTAAAAATAATTTCGTCAGTAAAGAAAAGAATTGTAGTAACATTGGATATAGTTATATGATAGTAATCACTCATTTGAATAGTAAAAGTAACAATATTATTAGCGAGATTAGTGAAAGTGGTAGAAACAGCAATGGGAGTAGTGAAATAATCAATATTAATGCGTTAATAGTGAAAGTAACAATAATAATGGCGGGAGTAGTGAAATTATTAATATTAATGCGGCAGTAGTGGCAGTAACAATAATTATGGTGGGAGTTGTGAAAGAACAATGATTACGAGCAAGTAGTGAAATGTTATTACTATTGTTTCATTAATAAGAGTAAAACATTAATAACGGGAGTAGTGAATTTGTCTCAAAATTTATTTCATCGTAATTTTAGGATATATCATAAAAAAATATATTAATGACAAATTTATGAATTATGCAACTTTAAATAATTTTATTTAATGGAAAAAAAATTAATGGTAAATGGAGGTAGCCCGGGCGAAGCCGGGCACCAATACTAGTAGGAGTAAAAATAAGAACCAAAAACCCTACAAAAAGAGGAGTATGGCCGGGTAAGGTCAAGCCAAAATGGCATCTTACCTTTTCTATTTTACTCTTCTCAAAATTGTAGGTGTGTTAGAATAGGTAGTGTATGCTTGACTAATTTATTCTTATCACATAAAATAATATAATAACAACCCACTACTACTCCCTCCAATTCGGTTCATTCACATAAAATGGAACACAATTTTATTTTGTCAATTTGTCATTTGTCACACAATATGTCACATGTAGTATGTTACATATTATTAATTAATTTAATGCATATTTATTCAATAAATATCATTTTATAGATTAATTAAATTACATATAACAAATTGACTAGTGATACTTGATCACATAAACAAAATGGGTCATTTAATTATAATTCACAACATATTGTAATTATAATTAACCATTCATTCTTATCTCAATTGTTTCACAAACAATAATCAATTTTAGTAATAAAGTATTTCAATTACTAAAATAAATCTTATTTAATTCCATTACAATTAGATATAAACATTCTCTCTCACAAATTGAATTGTTTAATTTTAAGGAATTGATTAACTTGTATCGTCATACAATTAATCAACTTTAAAGATACGGGCATCATCCTTTAGGTGTGACCTTAAGAGATCAATTGCCACCACCGTCCTACGACAGTAACGTCAAACTCTAGCAAGCCAATCGTTACCGATTAATGTTGATCAGTTGACTATTTAATTTATCATCCCATTTGTATTCTTATTATGAGATTTAATTATGATATTAAATCATGTGATCGCACTATTGTTGAGGACACAGTTTCCAACAATCTCCCACTTGTCCGAGACAAGTGTGCGTCACCAATTCTCTTGTCCTATTACAATCTCCCACTCAATGCAAGGTGTCTCGCAGGTCGTACTTGCATTTGATCATATCTTAAGTGGTTTCCTCGATGTGGAGAGTAACTGTCTGACCGTAATTATCTACCATAAATACCTTCCGAGTGTGGCCACAAATTTTCAGTTCACTGCTCCTCGAGGGCCTAGAGATTTCAAACAACCCTGACAAGGGGATGGACAATTCCTATCGCACTATTCCCTTTGTTTAGCCACAGTTCATCATAACCGAAAATATACTCATTTGACCTCAGTTACGACAGTCGTAGAGCATAAATCAAAGGCAATCAGAAATTTGTGCCAACTTTGGCGAACAGTCTCTAATCAAAAGAATTGACTCATAAGAATACTATAGCAGCTCTTGCCACGACCGGGCTTTATTATAACACCCCCATACTCCAAGTGCCTTACCAAGACCACTTAAGGCATGAAAGTGCTACCATCTCGGTTTCCCGAGGCAATGATAATCATAAGACAATAACGAAACATACTTAAAAGTAAATAGTTTAAGTGATTACATGATCAAAACCAAAACTGATAAACTGAAATACAACATTCTCAGACGGTCTATTGCTAGAACTATCAAAGCTATAAAACACCGTCTGACACAGCGGAAGACTTCTAATCGCCACGTGATGACTCATCCCAGCTATCCCATACGCGTCATATCATACCTGCTCAATAACTGCTCACCACCCCCGAATGGATCACCACAGTTTTTAAAACATTTAAACGGGGTCAGTACTAATCACACAATCTATATAACCAACAACACAGTAAACAAGCAGCTCAAACCGTCACACACACAATCACACCCACTCCAATCAATCTCCGTCACCGACTCTCCACTGGACTAGCCCTGCCAGTGGGGGACCGCAGCCGTACCTACCAAATCCCCGCTCATCATACCGAGCGATAACCCTGTCCAATTAATGTGCACATCCCCTCCCGTGGCGGGTTCCACGGAGGGCGAAACTAGGGCGTGAAGCCACTCCCGCAAGTGACTTCACTCAGCCGAGAACGCATCTCGAGAACCAGAGACAAACAATCACAACTATCAACAACAATCAATCAACAACCGTCATAAAACCAATACGATAATAATCAGCAATTACACAACACCAACAATGGATTATGGGACTAATACTGAGTAGGGAAACCCTACCTGGAAAGCAACACAAACATCAGACGATCTAGCAGCTGTCTCAAAACCTTTCGTCTACGAACCCTTCTCCTATACACATAATCATACAATCACAACCACGTCAACATAAACATAGAAATCCCCCAATCCCAAAATTAGGGTTTAACGCAACTTAACGAAATACTATAAAATTGGTATGTAGATCTTACCCTTGACGCAAGGAACACTATGATGCAAAGAACGAGATGATCCGACACTCCTAGCCTTGGGGATTTGCCAACAACGCAACGAGAGAGAACTACGTAACTCCTTTTTATTTTGAAAGGTTTCGAAAGGATAAAAGTGATTAAAGAAACTGGCGAAAACCTTTTATATTAAACTCGCGTTATTAGCAAAACCCGACAAAACAACCCCGTAAAACACACTTACTCGATCGAGTAGCTGGGGTACTCGATCGAGTGCCCCCTTACTCGATCGAGTATCAAGGTTACTCGATCGAGTACCCAACAGGTCAGAAACTATTTTTAAAACGCAACACACCCTTACTCGACAGAGTAAGGCCTACTCGATAGAGTACCCAGAGACTCATAAAACCGTAGTATTACAGTCTTCCCTCCTTAAAAATAACTTTGTCCCCGAAGTTCAACCCATACATAAAAGCAAACATACTAACTCGGTCAAGACGCAACAAAGCTACTAAGAACTCAAAACAAAACCCCAACTTATAAGACATGAAACCATGAAACCATGAACCCTTAACACCAACTCCACCAACTATTCCTACCTCCCCACATCGCTCACGATGTCGTATCAACTATATCATAAACTCTCCCGACACTAACTCCATACACTACCAACTACTATCCTCTAACGCTGCTAGCTCCATAATATATCATCCACTACCAAACCTAATATCACGACACTCATAGACATCAAACGGAATGTTATATTCTACCACCCTTAAAGGAACTTCGTTCTCGAAGTTTACTCAGACTCATAACCTCATCATCCAACTGTCAACACTAGTGAAAAATTCTCACACTCCTAAACATCATACTACTACAAGCACGGCCATGGCCTTTTAACAACATCAGCCACAATATATACAACTTCATTCTTTATGCTACACCAACACTCTACTTCAAATTATACTACGACATGCACAAACATCAAACTCTCTTTTATCGCATCTTACTCCTCTTAAGATAAATGTTACGTCCTCGTAACTCACTAATACTAAACCTTAGCTACATCATCTCATTATCCTCCTCACCACCGCATGTCAAAGATAACCACCTATAATCTAAACACTCGCCATGCATATATCCAAGTCTCTCTTACTTAAACATTTCTCATGTCTCAACTCATTCGGCATACCACCTAACCTATACCATAAAACTCGTAGCAAAAGCACCATACTAACTCTCCATTATTACTGCAAAACAACATACCTCTCTATGTAAAGCACCTATCTCCTAAAAGCATAACTCACGATCCACACTCGTTACGTACACTCACATTAGATCCTCAAGTTCTTTCTTTCATTACCGCAAAACTCATACATAACTTAACATGACACTAATTCCTCCAATCACCCTACACTCACTGTCTCAACAAAGGATTATGAACCACCTGCATCTTTCAGATCATTACAACACATATTCCACGAATCACTTGCCATGACTATGACTACCGATGCCTCGTCTTAAAACAAGATAAAAAATTACTGTCACAACCTCTCTCAACCGTGTCCCATCAACAGAATATCACTATACCATGACAACAACGAAAACATATACAACTCTATTTTATATCACACTCTACCCTCATTCCCAAACTGAAACTGGTAAAGAAAACATCAATAAACAAGACAACTGTCTATCTGCACAAACTGAAACTCGCAGGGAGCAACATCAAACAAAACAACAATCTATGTATAACTGGTATGTACTTTCGAAACTCGAATCATAAACATCCCACCTACTCCACCACAACCGGTGACTGCATCGCAACACCGCCACCAACAGCCACACCGCAGTGCAAAAATGTAACGCCCCGTAATTTAGGACCGTTAATAAATTTCGGAAGTAATTTATTAATCAAATAAAATTTGATATTTAAGTATTTAAAGTAAAAATAATTCAAAGAAATATATATTATATTTTGAAGAAAAGTATTTATTTTGATAGTTTCGAAATGTTTAAAAATAGTTTAAACCGTGTAAAACTTTTTATTTCGAAATAAGGGCGTATCGGGGGGAAAATGACAATTCTTTTGAACGTTGGGTAAACGGATTTGGAAATGGGTCGTATGAATATTCAATTTTCTTGTAATCTCGTGTTTAAAAACTTTGGTCTTGTCGGAATTTGCATTTGACTTACGGTTTTAATTATTATCGAAACGAGTTAAAACCGACTCGAAAAATCCCGACTCAAACCCGCTCTCCTCCTTTCCTTTCTCCCTTACCCGGCTCCCCTCCCCCTTTCTTTTCTTTTTTTCTGATTTTTTTTTCTTCTATCTTCTTCTTCTACCTTCTAATAAACACAAAACACCATTTTTCACAAAATCAAGCCAAAATCGACATAATTTCTTCGTTTCTACTCGGATTCTCGCATAATTTATATTTTCGGAATCCTCTCGTCGCGATCTACAACTTGGTATAATTTAATTTCAGTTTTCTTGAAGTTGTTTTAAGATGAATTTTCGGTAATTTCGGTTTTATGTACTCATTATTGTGTTTTAATTGTTCGTTTAGGTGAAGAATTGGAGGACGAGTTCGGGGACTCGTATATTGTAGAGGATAGCGGCTAGTTGTTGTTAGGGTTTGGATTTTGAGGTGCTAATTTCTCTTTTTCTAGCTTAAGGTAACATATTTCGAGT
The DNA here is from genome assembly GCF_048544455.1 of Silene latifolia. Taxonomy (NCBI): domain Eukaryota; kingdom Viridiplantae; phylum Streptophyta; class Magnoliopsida; order Caryophyllales; family Caryophyllaceae; genus Silene; species Silene latifolia. The sequence continues at coordinate 196,284,866 of NC_133534.1, forward strand.
TACTCGACGAAAGATCGTCACATGCTGTGTTGTTTTTGTATGTTTTATGATTTTTGTTTGTGTAGTAATTTTCACATGTTTAAAATGGTTGCATGCATGTCAATTGTTAGATTAAATTATCATAATAGTATGGAAATGATATGGGAACGATTAGATAATGCTTAAAACGAGTTAAAATGAAGAAAAACGGAAAAAAAAAAGAGGAGTAAGGGTGGCGGCAGCAGGCCGGCAGGCCCGTGGCAGGCCCACGGCTAGCCCACGACTGGCCCGGGTCGGCCCGTTGCTTGTTTCGCGGTTTTCCATGCATTGTTCGTCATTTTAGGTTCATTATTGAGATAATTAGAATAAGTAATGTATGGGTAAACTTTTGAATTAAATCAAATTAGTAGTAAAAATTATGTTAAAGGTAAAAATTATATTTATATGGTAGTTGACACATGTTAGGATAAATCATAAAATGAAATTATAAAGATTAGGCTCAGAATGAATTATATAGCGATAATTGTAATGTTTTGTTGATTGTGCCGAAAACTGAGCCTTAGTCCCTTTGACTGATGCGACGTCAGTTAATTGAGTGATTGGTCAGCCGCAATTTAACCCGTACCTGTCGCAGGGCTGGGGTTGCGGGTAAAAATTCGGTTGGATGAAATTTTATATGAATTAGATAATCGGCCTTTTTCTTGTTTTAGGCCATTTATTATATCTCTATTTCACATGTGTAGTTAGTTGAATTTAAGTAGTTTCTTATATTGTAAAAACGGCCCTAGATTCCCTAAAGCCTTTAATATGGTTAATATTGTTAGAATTAGAAATTGGTATTGAGGATTCTGTTGGTTTATCTGCTGAATAGACATTTATATAGCCTTTCACATGATAGAATGTTAGCATTTAGGTTGGTAAGTTGGACTTTTTGCCCTCTTATGGTTAAGTGGGTATCTTACTTGACTTGTGTGGTGAGTCTTGTGTGGTGTGGGCTAAAGTATTCAAGCTGGGACTAGGTCCTAGGTGAGTATTTCGGCCTTCATCATAGATAGGTCTTTATAGTCTCTGACGACTATATGTTCACTGCTTGATAGCCTTTGTGTTCCTGACTAGTGGATTTATATCCAAGTTGGGGCATGACCTCAGTTACTTATTTTGATAGTAAGTGGTCAGCTTAAGTACTAGCCAACACTTTGGTGGACTCCTTAGGGTACTCACTTTGTTTTAGAAAAATTGTGAGTCTTGGGTGCGGTAGTGTGTATCCGCATGTCTAGGTCTGCGCAGATTTTAGGCTAGGGATGTGTTGTGTCTTGGCCATGTTTTATTAATATTAACCGCTGAGCCAAGATACCGGTTCGATTACCTTCCCTACCTCGTGGTATAGACTCGAGTTACAAAGTGACTATTGACCGTACTAAGAACTTATGCCTGGCTTTGATATATTGCCCTTTCTTGTATGGTGATTTTATGAACTGTAATAGGTGAGATGTAAGCGATTCTGATTGATAAAGGTTGGATTACTATTTGAATTATATGATTCACATGATAGTTTAGTTTGGTCAGTTTAGGGGTCATAGGTTAGATTACATGATAATTACATTGTTTATCATATTGTTTACATGTTTTACTACATGTTACATTAATTTTGACGATTCGTGGCTGGGAGAACTCGAAGTTACTCCCCACTGAATTGTGGCTTTCGTGTTTGTATAAAATGCGATTGACAGGTTGTTGATGCTTGTTGGGGTCACAGACGAGCTAGTGAGCAAGGAACCTTGGACCTAGTTTTGGCTATTCTATTAGTAAACCTTTTACCTTTTGGTTTTGTATATAATTTGAAGGGACATATGTCTCCCTTTTCTATTTTTGGTTTGTATCATTCTATTTTCTTATTTAGCTATGGCATGTAAAGTCGTTCATTAGCATTGCAGGTTTTGGCACCCGCTTCTGGGAATGTTGGAAATGTTGTGATTGGTTTAGAAATTTTTTTGAAATTACAGGTTTTTGGCTAGTTGAACCAATTACAAACATATCCTACCAGTTTTTCTGTAGAATTTACTTAATTAATTAAGGCTAGATTTAAGGGTGTCAAAGAAAATATCCGCATCACAACACTAAGTACCGTGTCCGGATCACCACCCGAGGCACATCAACCACATCGATAGACATCACAGCTACATACAATTCCCACAAACACTGACTCAGAATAACTTCTCAGACAAGAAAAACTTATTCAAATCCATACTAAATCACATCGCAACATATTATATGAATTAAACAGATAAACTCATGAATATCATCCCCTTACCATATCACAGATTAACATGTATCATAAATACATACAAGCATAACTAGTCATGCCAAAACAGTCAAATTATTACGTTTTTAAACATCATTCCATTACGCTATCGTATCCAACATGTATTACAGAACATTCAGATAACAACTTTATAATTATCACACCATACCACTTCTTGTGAGGTCAGAACCTCACACAAACATTTACACATATCATAGACCCGTAATCACATCCACCTAGTCAATCCTGATCACGTAAGTTACCACTCGATAAAGGTTACCTCTCGCTTGAGCTTAACTCGTATGCCCCTCATAACACATTCTCCCATTCGCATAACCATCACCTCATGCCGAGTATAACCATACCATTACTATTCAACTATTAGCACCCGCCTCATCTAATCGCATCTTACACCTCCTTACCACCATACATTTCAATCGGGTCTCTACAAAATCAACCTCTTTAGAATGGCCATCTTCCCTATTTATCATCACTCTTGACCACTAGTGACAACATCTCAACCCTACTATCGTTCGGACATTAAGCTTCTTACACTCATCTCTAAACATCACGGTTTCTTTCCTATCTTCGGTTAACATTCCAAATAACTAACATCGAATCCATCAACAAAATTTCCTCAACATTTTTTTCAATACTATTCTTAATTGTATCATCATCTAACTCTCCACCAAAAATCTCGTATCGTGCAAATATTCCACCAACTTCATACTCCCTTAATTCCTCGTAACTCATGATTAATCATGTTGTCCTGAAACTTCCGTAAAACCATTAACTTACTTACTCTTGATAATATCATACATCCCGATGATTCCTTACTTTTATCTCACATAACTCCGGTGAACATTTTACTCAGCTTACTTTTACCCTTCTTTTCTCTTTATACTCAACAAACCAATTAACCATTCCACTCCTTATTACTTCTACCTAACTCCTTAGTGCTCCAATTACCTTCACATCGCTCCAAAACTCAAATCCCATTATTTTATATCGATATCATCTCACTCTCTCTTACCATGGATCTTCTCTTATTATGCTATCACTCACACTTACCACAAATCTATCCATAAAATCAACGTTCACTGTTCAAACAATTGCATCTCCTTCGTACCTCTCTAGAAATCAAAAATTTATTTCACACCGTTAAATGCCCAAAGAAATCACACATAGTTTCACCTCTTAATAAACCAAATATTCCAAACTCACTCACTGTCTATAAATCCACCTCGCAACATGTCTCACTAAAGTTCACTATATACCACCCTTCTCAACCCCTTTAAAACGAACTTTCACTACATATATTCTTGACCCACACGACTCCTAACCATCTCCCTCCATAATTCTTTACACAAACCTCAAGTTTCTACAATCCACATCATTCATGTCGACCCCTTTATCCTCACATTCCTTACACTTATATCACTCCTTACTCACATCCACTTGCCTTTACATCACTCAAAATCGTAAATATATCACTCACCACGTCTCGCAAAACTTGAGCCATGCCTCAATCAGCTCGTCAATGTTCTTTTTCTTTTTCCACTTCTCATTACAACCACATATAGCTCATCTCCTCCCACCAAACTCAGACTCACCATAAGGTACCACTCACCACCCCATAAGATTGGGTAACTTACGTATCAAGACCAACATACATGTAAAGCAATGCATAAAGAAGCAAAATAACAACTTTGAATTAAACATATTATGCAATGAATTCAAAAGATAAGCATATGACCCGAATCATGGGTCACTAGATCGAGTACTGGCCACTCGATCGAGTAAGGGACTTACTTGATCGAGTAGGTGAAGATCAGAAGCACGTAAAACAAATCACCAGGTCTACTCGATGGAGTAGCTGAGGTACTCGATCGAGTGCCCCCTTACTCGATCGAGTATCAAGGTTACTCGATCGAGTACCTTACGCAATTCTCAGCATCGTCCAGTTTTCGTAAAACAGTCACAACTCACTCATTTCTTGGTCGTTTTGGGCGTGTGACCTATCGTTATAATCATAAAAGAACAAGCTATCACCTCCAATTGGAATCATATTAAAATCATTTATGCATCTCAAGTTATAACAGTTTAAAAACAACCTTGCTATAATCGAAAACACAACTACTTGATTTTACTTCCAAACAACTTAAATGACAACATGGTAAACAAAAACAACTCGATGCTCATAAAATAAGTATCCCTAACCACATGTTACTAACTTCAAAAGCCAAGCAACAACATTCATTATGCACATGCATCACTCAATTTACCAATCACATATTACCCACATGTTTTTATTATATAACTTTACGTAAACAAAATCACAATTATATGACATCAAGTATCATATTCACATGTTACTAGCATAACAACCTTATAAAATCTCTTCCATCATACAACATGCTTTAAAAAAAAATCATATTATCATGCAACAATTATCATCTTTTTCCATCAATTATTCATGCTCTTACTCAAACTTTCAACTATATAAACTCGTACAACACTACCAACAACATATATTTATACATAACTCTATGTATAACTCAAATCAAACAAACTTTCTTTCCGTATTTCTATAATGCCATCTTGTAAAACAACTATCATGCTTTCAATCAATAACTTACGAAATCACATCATCACCATCTTTCCTACATATTCCCCATTCTCCACATACATACATCCACTGATTCATGCCACACATCACCATATAGGTACACAATTCACAAGAAAAACACATAGCGATCCCGACTCATATCCCATGGTGACCGGTTCAAAATTGTAGGGCGGGTTCGCGACTTTAGGACGTCTCCCAAGCCTTTGCATTAGCTCCTACAACTTTTACCCCGGGTCCATTTTATTTGACTCCCTATGTTCATTAGATTCATTAGTTACAGGTTTCAGGATCGTTGCTCTGATACCATTTGTAACACCCCCATACTCCAAGTGCCTTACCAAGACCACTTAAGGCATGGAAGTGCTACCATCTCGGTTTCCCGAGGCAATGATAATCATAAGACAATAACGAAACATACTTAAAAGTAAATAGTTTAAGTGATTACATGATCAAAACCAAAACTGATAAACTGAAATACAACATTCTCAGACGGTCTATTGCTAGAACTATCAAAGCTATAAAACACCGTCTGACACAGCAGAAGACTTCTAACTGCCACGTGATGACTCATCCCAGCTATCCCGTACGCGTCATATCATACCTGCTGAATAACTGCTCACCACCCCCGAATGGATCACCACAGTTTTTAAAACATTTAAACGGGGTCAGTACTAATCACACAATTTATATAACCAACAACACAGTAAACAAGCAGCTCAAACCGTCACACACACAATCACACCCACTCCAGTCAATCTCCGTCACCGACTGTCCACTGGACCAGCCCTGCCAGTCGGGGACCGCAGCCGTACCCACCAAATCCCCGCTCATCATACCGAGCGATAACCCTGTCCCATTAATGTGCACATCCCCTCCCGTGGCGGGTTCCACGGAGGGCGAAACTAGGGCGTGAAGCCACTCCCGCAAGTGACTCTACTCAGCCGAGAACGCATCTCGAGAACCAGAGACAAACAATCACAACTATCAACAACAATCAATCAACAACCGTCATAAAACCAATACGATAATAATCAACAATTACACAACACCAACAATGCATTATGGGACTAATACTGAGTAGGGAAACCCTACCTGGAAAGCAACACAAACATCAGACGATCTAGCAGCTGTCTCAAAACCTTTCGTCTACGAACCCTTCTCCTATACACATAATCATACAATCAGTACCACATCAACATAAACATAGAAATCCCCCAATCCCAAAATTAGGTTTTAACGAAACTTAACGAAATACTATAAAATTGGTATGTAGATCTTACCCTTGACGCAAGGAACACTATGATGCAAAGAACGAGATGATCCGACACTCCTAGCCTTAGGGATTTGACAACAACGCAACGAGAGAGAACTACGTAACTCATTTTTCTTTTGAAAGGTTTAGAAAGGATAAAAGTGATTAAAGAAACTGGCGGAAACCTTTTATATTAAACTCGCGTTATTAGCAAAACCCGACAAAATAACCCCGTAAAACACACTTACTTGATCGAGTAGCTGGGGTACTCGATCGAGTGCCCCCTTACTCGATCGAGTATCAAGGTTACTCGATCGAGTACCCAACAGGTCAGAAACTGTTTTTAAAACGCAACACACCTTTACTCGACAGAGTAAGGCCTACTCGATAGAGTACCCAGAGACTCATAAAACCATAGTATTACATTTATGAATTACCAGAACTCTATAAGCGGTCACTGCCCGACAGAGTGTCCCATAGAGTCTGCCTATGTGATCGACTAGTCATCCCATATGACTCTATGGCACTTGAACTTGCCACCAATCGCATCACACTCTAGTTACTTCGAGACGTCACCTCCTTTATGCAACTAGGTGCGAATACTATGTCAATCCAGTTCACTTTAATGGGGTTCAATTTATCTCAACAACCCATTTGGATTTAACAAAGTAATGGATGAGTTAATGAAACTCAAACGATAAATGCGATTATCATATATGAATAGTCAATACACTATTACTACTTCATATCTTATAATCTATAGTGTACCTTTTACACTAGTTGAAATGCATAAATGCCTGGTAAGTGGATATACCATATATCAATATATTCCAACTTTACAAATTGCTATTTCCTTTTATTTAATGTCATCTCTAATGACATGAATTTATCTAAGTATATGTCTAGTCTTCTTACTAGACTTGGGCTCTTTAGCTTCAAAGATGCTCCCATTGTTATCACATAACTTGTGATAAAGTCATTTGTAAAGGGATTCACTCTTATTCCCTATGTTGACCATCTTATCACAATTTACTTAGATTCCTTTTATAGAATTTGCAATGTATGAAACTAAAACACTTCTTTAGTCTCTTACCCCTAAGTCAATAAAGTTAGCCTATGATTTCAACAAATCCTTTTCGGATTGGAAACTAAAGTTTGTGCAACCCTTCAACACATAACTTAGTATATCATCCAAACATAAGAACGAATCCTTAATTCTTCTCAAGAATCTGAAAGGATGTTCTTTAAGGCTTTCACAAGACCATTAACTTGTTATTGACTTATTATGGTCTCAGCATATTATTCATCACGGCGTGTGCATTTAATGGCATACATGATCGTACTAATGGCGGAAACATTAGCAATCTATTTCATGTGATCAACAACTTAATAGGTTCAGTGAGCGACTATGACTCTCTCATAGCAATTCCACTTTCATCAACATGAATAACCTATTCAACCTTGTTGATGTTAAATAGATATGAAAGAACTTATCATCATACGTCTCTCAACTCTATGCCAATATTCTCTCGAATTTAACACGTAGATTTGAAAATCTAGAATACATTACACCTTGTCCTAGTCTCCCAATCACTCTTTCACAAAAGAGAGCATTGGTACGTTATTCTCAATAAGTAATATGTCTTCAACATATAAGACATGGGAAAATAATTCTTGCTCCCACTTAACTTCATGTATAATCATGATTTTTCAATCATGTGAATGAAACCATTCTCAATTATTACATGAACGAAAAGTATAATCCTTTGATTGTAACACCCCGTAATTTCGGACCGTTAATATATTGCGAAAGTAATTTATTAATCAAGTTGAATTTAATATTAACGTATTTGAAGTAAAAATAATTCAAAGAAATATAATTTTATTAAATTTTGAAGTAAAGTATTTATTTTGATAGTTTCAAAATGTTTAAAAATAGTTTAAACCGTGAAAAAATCTTTTAATTCGAAATAAGGGCATATCGGGGAAAAATGACAACTCTTTTGAAAATTGGGCAAACGATTTTGGAAATGGGTCGTATGAGTATTCAATTTCCTTGTAATCTCGTGTTTAAGAACTTTGGTCTTGTCGGAATTTGCAATTGATAAGCGGTTCTAATTATTATCGAAACGAGCCAAAACCGACTCGTAAAATCCCGACTAAAACCCGCTCCCTTCCTCCTTTCCTTTCCTTTTCCGCGGCACCTCCCTTCCCCCTTCCTTTTTTCTGATTTTTCTCACCTAACTTCATCTTCCTTAACATTCTATCCTATTCTAAACTAAAATACACCATTTTCTTACCTTTCTAAGCCAAATTTCACCATAACTCACTCGTTTCTTGTCGGATTTTCGCAAAGTTTATATTTTCGGAATCCTCTCTTCGAGATCTACGTCCTAGTATGTTTTAATTTCAGTTTTCTTGATGTCGATTTAAGACGAATTTGGGCATATTTCGGTTTTTATACTTATTATTGTGTTTTTATTGTTTATTTAGGTGAAGATTTGGAAGACGAGTTTGGGGACTCGTATATTGTTGAAGATAGTGGCTAGTGTATATTAGGGTTTGGTATTTAAGGTGCTAATTGCTCATTTTCTAGCTTAAGGTAACATATTTCGAGTTACTTGACGAATAATCGTCACATTCTTTGTTTTTTTTGTATGTTTTTGTGATTTTCGTTTGAGTAGTTAATTTTCACATGATAAAATGGGTTGCATGCATGTCTAATGCTTGTCTTTTGTTAGTTTAAGTTAACATATTAGTATAGGAATGATTAATTGATGCTTCAGACGATGTTAAACTGAACAAAAATGGAGAAATGGAGGGATGGGGGTGGCGGCCAGCAGGCCCGGCAGGCCCACGGCTGCCTTGGGGTTGGCCCGGGTTGTCCCGTTGCTTGTTTCGCGGATTTTCATGCATTACTTGTAGTTTCGGGTTTATTAATGATATATTTAGTAAAAGTAACATGTGGGTAGTCTTAGGAAATGAATCATATTAGTAGTAAAAAAATTATGTTGATGGTAAAAATTATGTTTATATTGGTAGTTGCACATGTTAGGATAGATTATAAAATGAAATTGTAATGAATAGGCTCAAAATGAATTTTATAGCAATAATTGCAATGTTTTGATGATTGTGCAAAATCGAGCCTTAGTCCCTTTGATCGATTCGATGTCGAGTCAATTGAGTGATTGGTCACCGCAATTTAACCGCACTGTCGCAGATGGGGTTGCGGGTAAAAATTCGGTTGGATGAAATTTTATATGAATTGGACAATCGGCCTTTTTCTTGTTTTAGGCCATTTATTAAGTTTTTAGTTCACATGTGTTGTTGGTTGAATTTAATAGTTTCTTATATTGTAAAAACGGCCTTAGATTCCATGAAACCTTTAATATTGTTAATATTGCTAGAATTGGAAATTGGTACTGAATACTTCTTGCAGGTTGTTGTGTTTGTCATAGATAGGCCTTTATAGTCTTTGACGAGTATATGTTCACTGCTTAATAGCCTTTGTGTTCCTGACTTGGTGGGTTTATATCCAAGTTGGGGCATGACCTCGTTACTTATTTTGATAGTAAGTGGTCAGCTTAAGTACTAGCCAACCCTTTGGTGGACTCCTTAGGGTACTCACTTTGTTTTAGAAAAATTGTGGGTCTTGGGTGCGGTGGTGTGTATCCGCATGTCTAGGTCTGCGCAGATTTTAGGCTAGGGTTGTGTTGTGTCTTGGCCATGTTTTGATAGAACCTCTGAGCCAAGATACCGGTTCGATTACCTTCCCTACCTCGTGGTATAGACTCGAGTTACAGAGTGACTATTGACCGTACTAAGAACTTATGCCTGTCTTTGATATATTGCCCTTTCTTGTATGGTGATTTTATGAATTGTAATAGGTGAGATGTAAGCCGGTTACAATTGATAAAGTTTGGATTACTGCTTGTTATATGTTTCATATGATAGTTTAATTTGGTCAGTTTAGTATTCATAGGTTAGAATACTTGATAGTTAAATTGTTTATCATTTTGTTTACATGTTACACTACATGTTACATTAAATATGACATTTCGTGGCTGGGAGGACTCGAAGTTACTCCCCACTGAATTGTCGCTTTCGTGTTTGTATAAAATGCGATTGACAGGTTGAAGATGATTAAATGGGGTACACGGACGAGCTAGTGAGCAAAAGAACCTTGGACCTAGTTTGGTTATATTATGTAGTCAACCCCTAAACTTTTAGTTGTGTATATATTTTGAAGGGACATATGTCTCCCTCTTTGATTTTGGTTTGTATCATTATATTTTCTTATCGTTAGCTATGGCATGTAAATTAGTTGTTAGCTTTTGCAGGTTTTGACACTCTTTTTCCGGAATTGTTTGTGAATGGTTTAGGAAAGTTTTAAAAATTACAGGTTTTATCTAGTTGAACCAATTACAAACATATCCTGTCAGTTTTTCTGTAAAATTTACGTGTTTATTTAACGCTATATTTAAGGGTGTCCGTTTGTGATTGCTAATTGTTAGGTACTAATTAATTTTCTCTTTTGTAAGATGGCTCCGCCAAGAAGAATTTGATGTCATTTTGGGCATGGATTGGTTACATACTTATCATGCTCGATTTGAATGTCGGGACCAGAAAATAATTCTTACAAGCCATTCAGGTCACCGTGTGTCTTATCAAATGGTTAAAAGACAAACCGGTACTAAATTAATTTCTGCTATGAAGTTTGTCAATGCGATGAAAAAGGGTCATCAAGCCTTCTTGTGTATGGTGACTCCTTCTGATTCTTCCTCTCTGCCTCCTAAAGAGAACATTCCTGTAGTATGTGAATTTCCCGATGTTTTTCCTGATGAGCTACCGGGAATTCCTCCTGAAAGGGAAGTTGAATTTACTATTGATCTTATTCCTGGTACCGGCCCTATTGCTAAAGCTCCTTATAGGCTGGCACCGTCTGAAATGAAAGAGCTGAAGGCTCAGTTGGATGATTTGATTGCCAAAGGTTTTATCGACCTAGCTCTTCACCTTGGGGTGCTCCTGTTCTCTTTGTAAGAAAGAAGGATGGATCTATGCGATTATGTATAGATTATCGTGAACTTAACAGGGTTACTATTAAGAATAAATATCCTCTTCCTAGAATTGATGATCTTTTCGACCAACTCCGAGGTGCTTCCACTTTTTCTAAAATTGATCTTCGTTGGGGCTATCATCAAATTCCAGTCCGAGAAGCTGACATTCCTAAAACCGCCTTCAGTACGAGATATGGTCATTTCGAGTTTACGGTGATGCCATTCGGTTTGACCAATGCTCCAGCAGTATTCATGGATCAGATGAACCGTACTTTCAGAGAACACCTTGACAAATGCGTTGTAGTGTTCATTGATGACATCCTGATCTATTCTAAATCTGAAGAAGAACATGTCTAATACCTTCGTGTTATTTTAGAGATTCTGCGCCGTGAAAAATGGTATGCTAAATTCTCTAAATGTGAATTCTGGTTACCTAAAGTGACCTTCCTTGGGCACGTCATTTCAAAAGAGGGCGTTATGGTAGATCCTGCCAAAATTGAAGCCGTTGTTGATTGGAAATGTCCGACCAATGTTTCTGAAATCCGTAGTTTCCTTGGCTTGGCGGGTTATTATCGGCGGTTTGTGAAGGATTTTTCAAAGATTGCTAGGCCGATGACTCGATTCTTTGTCAAGAAAGAGTCTAAGTTTGTGTGGTCTGAGGAGTGTGAAAATGCCTTCCAGGAATTGAAAAAGAGGTTGACTACCGCTCCGGTGTTGACCTTACCTGAAGAAGGAGTGGACTTTGATGTTTACTATGATGCTTCTAAGCATGGGATAGGTTGTGTCTTGATGCAAAAAGGGAAAGTCATTGCGTATGCCTCTCGACAGCTTAGAGTTCATGAAGTTAACTACCCGACTCATGATCTTGAATTAGCTGCGGTGGTGCATGCTTTGAAGATTTGGAGACACTACCTCATTGGAGTCCATTGCAACATCTACACCGACCACAAGAGCCTGAAATATCTCTTTACCCAAAAAGATCTGAATATGAGACAAAGAAGATGGTTAGAATTGGTGAATGACTATGATGCCGATCTAATTTATCACGAAGGAAAAGCTAATGTGGTGGCTGATGCTCTTAGCAGAAAATCCTGTCATTCTTTGAATTCTTTTCAGGAATTACCTCCTGAACTTGCTTTAGAACTTCAAAAATTAGGAATAAGCCTTGTAAAAAGGGGCTCTCATCATCTTGATGCCATGTCAGCCGAACCTGACTTCTACCGTGAGATCCGTGCTTGCCTTCCCGATGATCCTACTTTCAAATCCATTCGAGCTAAAATTCAACTTGGGCAAGCTAAGGATTGTAAGATTGATGATGATGGGTATCTTCGTTATCATGGTAGAATCTATGTTCCGAGTACAGCCGATTTGAGAAAAAGATTTCTTGATGAAGCACACCTCTCTCCTTACTCCATTCATCCGGGAGGTACCAAAATGTACAAAGATTTGATATTACAATTCTGGTGGCCTAGGATGAAGATTGAAGTTATGGAGTATGTCAGTAAATGCCTCACCTGCCAGAAAGTAAAGATAGAGCATCAAAAGCCCGGGGGTTTGCTTCAACCATTGGATGTTCCTCTTTGGAAATGGGAGTCTATTTCCATGGATTTTGTGATGGCTTTACCCAGGACTTCCACAGGGAAGAATGCTGTTTGGGTGATTGTGGACCGATTGACTAAGTGTGCTCGGTTTATTCCTATCAAAGAGACCTGGAGATTAGAAGTTCTAGCTGGTGCCTATGTGAATGAAGTAGTGCGCTATCATGGGGTTCCTAAAGATATAGTTTCAGATTGAGACCCTCGATTTTGTTCTCGGTTCTGGACTGCATTACAATAGGCCTTGGGTAGTAAACTATTGATGAGCACTGCTTTTCACGCCGCCACTGATGGTCAAACCGAGAGAACGATTCAAACTTTATAGTATCTTCTTCGTGCCTGTGCCTTAGATTTCCGAACATCCTGGGAGAAATGTTTACCTCTGGTTGAGTTCTATTACAATAACAGCTATCAAGCCTCCATTAAAATGGCACCATATGAAGCTCTGTACGGTAGAAAATGCCGTACTCCAGTCTGTTGGGATCAAACCCGAAATGTTCCAATGTTAGGACCTGATTTGGTCACCGAGTCCATTGAACAAGTTAAAATCATTCGGGAGCGGATGAAGGCCGCTCAGGACCGTCAAAAATCATATGCTGATGTCCGTCGTCGACCACTTTCTTTTGAGGTTGATGATCAAGTATTCCTTAAAGTGTCACCTATGAAAGGGGTGAAACGGTTTGGCGTAAAAGGGAAGCTGAGCCCTAAATATACTGGACCTTTCCTGGTGATTGAAAAGATTAGTCCTGCTGCTTACCGTTTAGAATTGCCCCCAAATCTGAGCAAGGTTCACAATGTCTTACATGTTTCCCAATTGAGGAAGTACATTAGTGACCCTAGCCATATCATCCAAGAAGAGATTCTTGAATTGGAGCCTAACTTGGTGGTTGAAGAAAGGCCAATTCGGATTCTTGAAAAAGCCAACAAGCAACTTAGGAGCAAAGTTGTACCTTTAGTCCGTGTTCTTTGGCGTTGTGGAAATGTCGAAGAAGAGACTTGGGAAACTGAAGCTTCTATGTTAGCTAAATATCCTGAATTATTCTCGTAAGGTATTCCTTTTCTTACTCTTTTTCCGAGTTACTAAGCCTTATTTAATCATAATTAGTAAAGATAGTATTCTTACTATAGAACTTTAAACTAAAATTTTGAAAATACTTATATGATTTTTAATGGTTTTATCATTAATGAGTGTTAAATCTCGTTGTTGGTGACGTCCCAATAACGGGTTTTCTCATTTATTTGTGTAGAAATATTTTTATATCTTGATATGAATGTGGATGTTCTTGTCTGATCAACAAGAGTATCACCGTTTCATTGAAAAGATACCTATATTTTTCTTATGATTATATTATTAAGATGTTGTATGCTATAATTTCTCCTTCTAAGTTTCGAGGACGAAACTTTTTAAAAGGAGGGGTGATTGTAACACCCGTAATTTTTAATCGTTAATATATTGCGAAAGTAATTTATTAATCAAGTTGAATTTAATATTAACGTATTTGAAGTAAAAATAATTCAAAGAAATATAATTTTATTATATTTTGAAGTAAAGTATTTATTTTGATAGTTTCGAAATGTTTAAAAATAGTTTAAACCGTGTAAAAATCTTTTAATTCGAAATAAGGGCATATCGGGGAAAAATGACAACTCTTTTGAAAATTGGGCAAACGATTTTGGAAATGGGTCGTATGAGTATTCAATTTTCTTGTAATCTCGTGTTTAAGAACTTTGGTCTTGTCGGAATTTGCAATTGACAAGCGGTTCTAATTATTATCGAAACGAGCCAAAATCGACTCGTAAAATCCCGACTAAAACCCGCTCCCTTCCTCCTTTCCTTTCCTTTTCCGCGGCACCTCCCTTCCCCCTTCCTTTTTTCTGATTTTTCTCACCTAACTTCATCTTCCTTAACATTCTATCCTATTCTAAACTAAAATACACCATTTTCTTACCTTTCTAAGCCAAATTTCACCATAACTCACTCGTTTCTTGTCGGATTTTCGCAAAGTTTATATTTTCGGAATCCTCTCTTCGAGATCTACGTCCTAGTATGTTTTAATTTAAGTTTTCTTGATGTTGATTTAAGACGAATTTGGGCATATTTCGGTTTTTATACTTATTATTGTGTTTTTATTGTTTATTTAGGTGAAGATTTGGAAGACGAGTTTGGGGACTCGTATATTGTTGAAGATAGTGGCTAGTGTATATTAGGGTTTGGTATTCAAGGTGCTAATTGCTCATTTTCTAGCTTAAGGTAACATATTTCGAGTTACTCGACGAATAATCGTCACATTCTTTGTTTTTTTTGTATGTTTTTGTGATTTTTGTTTGAGTAGTTAATTTTCACATGATAAAATGGGTTGCATGCATGTCTAAGGCTTGTCTTTTGTTAGTTTAAGTTAACATATTAGTATAGGAATGATTAATTGATGCTTCAAACGATGTTAAACTGAACAAAAATGGAGAAATAGAGGGATGGGGGTGGCGGCCAGCAGGCCCGGCAGGCCCAGGCAGACCCACGGTTGCCTTAGGGTTGGCCCGGGTTGGCCCGTTGCTTGTTTCGCGGATTTTCATGCATTACTTGTAGTTTCGGGTTTATTAATGATATATTTAGTAAAAGTAACATGTGGGTAGTCTTAGGAAATGAATCATATTAGTAGTAAAAAAATTATGTTGATGGTAAAAATTATGTTTATATTGGTAGTTGCACATGTTAGGATAGATTATAAAATGAAATTGTAATGAATAGGCTCAAAATGAATTTTATAGCAATAATTGCAATGTTTTGATGATTGTCGAAAAATCGAGCCTTAGTCCCTTTGACTGATTCGATGTCAGTCAATTGAGTGATTGGTCAGCCGCAATTTAACCCGTACCTGTCGCAGGACTGGGGTTGCGGGTAAAAATTCGGTTGGATGAAATTTTATATGAATTGGACAATCAGCCTTTTTCTTGTTTTAGGCCATTTATTAAGTTTTTAGTTCACATGTGTTGTTGGTTGAATTTAATAGTTTCTTATATTGTAAAAACGGCCTTAGATTCCCTGAAACCTTTAATATTATTAATATTGCTAGAATTGGAAATTGGTATTGAATACTTCTTGCAGGTTGTTGTGTTTGTCATAGATAGGCCTTTATAGTCTTTGACGAGTATATGTTCACTGCTTAATAGCCTTTGTGTTCATGACTTGGTGGGTTTATATCCAAGTTGGGGCATGACCTCGTTACTTATTTTGATAGTAAGTGGTCAGCTTAAGTACTAGCCAACCCTTTGGTGGACTCCTTAGGGTACTCACTTTGTTTTAGAAAAATTGTGGGTCTTGGGTGCGGTGGTGTGTATCCGCATGTCTAGGTCTGCGCAGATTTTAGGCTAGGGTTGTGTTGTGTCTTGGCCATGTTTTGATAGAACCTTTGAGCCAAGATACCGGTTCGATTACCTTCCCAACCTCGTGGTATAGACTCGAGTTACAGAGTGACTATTGACCGTACTAAGAACTTATGCCTGTCTTTGATATATTGCCCTTTCTTGTATGGTGATTTTATGAATTGTAATAGGTGAGATGTAAGCCGATTACAATTGATAAAGTTTGGATTAATGCTTGTTATATGTTTCACATGATAGTTTAATTTGGTCAGTTTAGTATTCATAGGTTAGAATACTTGAAAGTTAAATTGTTTATCATTTTGTTTACATGTTACACTACATGTTACATTAAATATGACATTTCGTGGCTGGGAGGACTCGAAGTTACTCCCCACTGAATTGTGGCTTTCGTGTTTGTATAAAATGCGATTGACAGGTTGAAGATGATTAAATGGGGTACACGGACGAGCTAGTGAGCAAAAGAACCTTGGACCTAGTTTGGTTATATTATGTAGTAAACCCCTAAACTTTTAGTTGTGTATATATTTTGAAGGGACATATGTCTCCCTCTTTGATTTTGGTTTGTATCATTATATTTTCTTATCGTTAGCTATGGCATGTAAATTAGTTGTTAGCTTTTGCAGGTTTTGACACTCTTTTTCCGGAATTGTTTGTGAATGGTTTAGGAAAGTTTTAAAAATTACAGGTTTTATCTAGTTGAACCAATTACAAACATATCCTGTCAGTTTTTCTGTAGAATTTACGTGTTTATTTAACGCTATATTTAAGGGTGTCACATTGATGCTTGCTTAAGACCATCATAGGATTACTTAAGAAAGCTTTGCATAATATGTTAGGATTCTTAGATCTTTATCCAAGATTTTGTGTTCCATACACATTCCCTTTCTAAATTCCCATTTTAGAAAAGTGGATTTTTAATATCATAAGCCATTCTTCATCAAAATGAAATGTGGCAATTCCTAACTTGATTTATCTTGATCAAAATCTTCATGTCAATCTATCCATTTAGGTACTCTAAAGCTTCTATTTACTTTAAAGAGACCCTCGTCTTTAGGTAAATCTACTCTTTGAGTATTAATCTTTTGATTGTAATGCTATGGCTCGTATGTAACAATGTCGATTTGGGATAATACCATTACTTTCGCAAAGCAACATTTTAACAACAAACATGTGTGCTAAACTCCCACTCAACTATACTCCCACTCTATCTTTATAGATTATAGTTCCATTACTTTCACAAAGTAACGCATTAACTATAAGACATGTTTGCGACGATCTAATTTACTCCCACTCTCTCTCTTAGAAATGCCCCATATCTTCTTAAGAGATAGCTTTGTGAGTTACAAACATATATATGATGGAGTATTAGAAGTTTCTTTAGACTGACACATTAGCTCATAAAAGACCAGCTCTTTTACGGCAGACATAATATACGAGTCTTATCCATGTCATCTGTTAAATAGACTCTCTATTTTAGGTATCTCCAGGTTAACCCTCCAGATTAATATAAAATCCCCAAAAGTGAGTTCAACAACTCAACCCGACTCATATTAGTTTGATCTTATGGGTAGTGACACAAGGTCATAATTCCATATATAATAAATCAAATTCATTACTTAGATCTTTGCCATCACAATCGGATCGTAATGCTTTAATTCCTTTTGTACAATTGGTTCTCTACTTCATTTTAGAAATTCTTTAAATTTCTCAAAAGCTTCACTTATTATTTGATCAAGTAAATATACCCATATCTACTTAAATCATCGGTAAAAGTGACGAAGTAGTCATAATTTCCCTTGAGGTGATTCTCATTTGACCACATACATCGGCATGTATTAGTCCTAACAAATCACTTGCTCGTGTTCCTTTACCACTAAAGGGAGTACAAATCATTTTGCGAAGGAGACAAGATTCGCATATTCCATATGATTGAAAAATTAAATGATTCAATAAATCTAGTCAACACTAGCCTTTAAATGCGTTTCTCATTTATGTAACCTAATCGTAAAAGGGCCAAATGTACAAATTATTTGAATAACTTATTATGAGTCATTTGGATTGTAGGTTATAGATATCTTTAGTTGAGTTGGAATTGTCTTCAAACATAGATACCATTAATAGAAATGGCTTGGCGCATGGTCAAGTCATTTCAAGAAAATACAACTATTATTTTTGATTGCAAAAGAACAATCCTTCTATGTCTAACATAGAAATGGTAATAATGTTTTTAGACAAAGTGGGCACATAATAACAATTATGTAGCTTACAACTCAAAGCTATTAGCTAAACCAAAGTGGCGGCTACCCTAGCTCCATTTCCTTGCCGGCGATCCACATCACCCTTATTTAGCTTTTCCACATTTCCAAGTCCCACTTGGAGTGATAAGTCCAACATTGATATCCTCCAAATACTAGGGGCAATTACGGTTCCAATGGCCCATGACATTACAATAATGACATTCATGGTAGGATTGGGCACCCTTCTTGGTTTTGATTGTGGTAGTCTCACTATCAACTTCCAATTCACAATCGGATTTGGTTTCTTACCCTTCTTTGCCTTTCCTTTATTATTAATACTATTACCGCTTTCGATTGCAAGGACACTCTTGCTTGAACTCCCACTCAATTTGATGTTTCTCCTTGCTTCATCAAACAAGGATACCTTGGAATTTGTGAGATTATCCTCATATGATTCTGTTACCAAGGATGTGGTGGGCATGAGTATGGGAGTGGGAGGTGTAGAAGTAGTAAAAAGACAAATATTTCCATCATCACCAATGCCAAAGCATAGTTCTCTAATCGGGTCATCGTCATACGAGGAGAATTTTTCATTGAATGATTGGAGCCATGAATTAATGGTGATCGGTGTAGAATTATTAGATGAATCCATTGCAAATAAATAACTACAAAAAACGGAGATGAAAGGAAATAATTAACATTTATCGTTTTAGTAATACTTGTAAACATTTTAAACAAGTTTAAGCATTTATATAGTGACCTCTACCCAACTATTATAAATATTCCGTGATCCAAATTCATATCAATTCGGGCACGGTGAGCCGATTCATCCCTTATCAATATAACTCGATGGATTAACTCTTTAATCGATTCTACTTCTAGAATTCTCGGTCGATAAAAATTACTTTAATATTTATCTTTAGCCCGGAACACATGCGATTACGGTCACGAATACTTTCGTTGAGCTCAATCCAATTTTCGATGTAATAACATTTTATTACCACTTACCCAACGTAACAAGTTTAGTACCCCGGTGAGCCAAGCCTACTTCCTCATGAAATTGGGACTCATGGTTTCTACTATTTGGTAAGGCTAATTCTCAATTATTATTTAGTGAGAGGTCTTGTCAATTTATTATCTATCACGTTTAAAGTGAACTAAAGCGGTGAACTACGATAATTATAATTGACACGGTCGATGACTCTATATGATATGCATGTGTTGTTATGGCGATTTGGCAATGCATGCAACATATTAAAAGAAATGCAAAGCAATAAAAATTACTTGTATGCACTTCCTAAAATAGAAAATCAAATAATCTATTACAAATTCGGAAACCAACTCCTTTGGTCCCTTGAATCATCAAGTGGCATGCCTCCCCAGAACACCGTCTTTTGTCGGAACGCCTTCCCGAATGGCACCGTCTTGATGAAGCTCCATAATTACAAATAATAATAAAAATACAAAGGTATTCCTATTATACATTTGTAATATTAAAAAATAGAAAAAATAAAAGTGATACGAGATCACATTAAATTACAACTGAATCAATATTCCCTTCATTACGGGTAATATCTATTAAAACTAAGGCCATACCAAGATAAAATTACATAATTCAAAATTATATAAATAAAAGACATTCAACAATTGAAATATGCAGCATTATAATATGTATCTATCATGCCAAATTATGTGCCAAATTGCCCTATTTAACTTGTAACGTTTATATAACCCGGTTTTATGGAAATGTGTGATCATAACTTCTTAAAATCACAAATTAACACTTAAATCACATTTAAGCTCAAGTTAATTATCCTAACACTCTTAGTACTCAAAAATTAGTCATCACTCAATTTTTGACAATAATTCAAGTTGATTTAATTTTATGCTCATTTTTTACATTAAAATCATAACATTTATGAAATAAATACAAATTAAATTACAATAATTTCAAAATTTGAATTTTAAATTTGTGAACATTCTGGAATAATTCCATGACACTCATAATATCAAAAATCATTGTTAAATTTTTCGAATTTAATTTCGAGAAAATATAGTTGCAATTTATCGGTTTTATCTCATAAAACATCTAAAGTATCCAAAAATTAATCTAATCAATTTTACAACTTTATATCTGATAAGTGGGATATTTATGCAACCTAAAATAATTTTCTCATGCGATGCAATTCATTTTAGCCATTTATGCTAAAATGGTCACTATTTATGAAACCTAAAATAATCAATTCATCTCAAAATTTACATACAGTGTAAATCATGCATGTGATAACATATTAAAATATCATGGCATGGTTCGAATTTTAACTATAATTAACCATTTTACCTCTTATAATCCATTTTTATATCATAAAAATCATAAATCATGCAATATTAATCAAATTAACACGAGATTTTACACACAATTTGTAAAATATGCATGTGAGGTCATATAAAATTTCCAAGGTCAGAGACTAAGGTTTACCATTTTTAGTCATTTAACCTCCATTTATGCCCTTTTTATCACATAAAAAATCATAAATCATGAAATATTAATCACATTAATATAAAATTTTACATACAATACATAAAATATTCATGTGAGGTCATACTAGAAAATTAAGGACAAGAGTGAAGGTTAACTTATTTTAGTGAATAAAAGTTCATTTTACTCATAAAAATGTAATTATTTCACTAAAAATCATAAAAATGAACAAGAAATTACCATAAATCATAAAAATAACATAAAAAAATTTTAGGACCAGAATTTATAACATACATCACGATTTCGTGATTTACTCTTATAAATCACAAATTTTTAGTTTTAATTAAGTTACTTTTAACTCGAAAGACCAAACCGATTATGCATGCAACATCCTATGCTCTTATACCACTTGTTAGGTTCATATACCTATTATTAGACTCTTCTAATAGTGAACTAATTAACTTCTTAATTTGTGTTCTTTAGATCTAGTGCATGCATAACAAAATAAGAGATTAATAAGAAAAATAATGTTCCTTACATTATTATTTTCGGATTTATGGGCACAAGTAAGGTCTCCTACCTTCACTTGTTCTTGAGTTATAATGAGTATTAGGATGATTCCCCAAAACTCTATATTAAGAGCCCTCCTCTTGATTGCACCCAAGATTTAACCCTTATCACTACTAAATAATATTTGCTCGATATTTATTTAGTAATCTACCTTAAAATTTATTACTAATACTCATATATTTCATTAATAATATTTGTAATGTTGTTGAACAATTTGGATCATCATTTCTCAACTTTTTTTAGAGAAAGATGAACTAAGTAAGAGAGATATATGCATGAATGAATGAATGAATATATGAATGTATATAAGAGTAAAAATAAGAACCAAAAACCCCACAAAAAGAGGAGTGTGGTCGGGTAAGGTCAAGCCAAAATGGCATCTTACCTTTTCTTTTTTACTCTTCTCAAAATTGTAGGTGTGTAAGAATAGGTAGTGTAGGCTTGATTAATATATTATTATCACATAAAATAATATAATCACAACACACTACTACTCCCTCCAATTCGGTTCATTCACATAAAATGGACCACCATTTTATTTTGTCAATTTGTCATTTGTCACACAATATGTCACATGCATGATCTTACATGTTATTAATTAATTTAATGCATATTTATCAAATAAATATCATTTTATAAATTAATTAAATTATATATAACAAATTGACTAGTGATACTTGATCACATAAATAAAATGGGTCATTTAATTCTAATTCACAACATATTGTAATTATAATTAACCATTCATTCTTATCTCAATTGTTTCACAAACAATAATCAATTTTAGTAATAAAGTATTTCAATTACTAAAATAAATCTTATTTAATCCCATTACAATAAGATATTAACATTCTCTCTCACAAATTGAATTGTTCAATTTTAAAGAATTGATTAACTTGTATCGTCATACAATTAATCAACTTTAAAGATAAGAGCATTATCCTTTAGGTGTGACCTTAAGGGATCAATTGCCACCACCGTCCTACAACAGTAACATCAAACTCTAGCAAGCCAATCGTTACCGATTAATGTTGATGAGTTGACTATTTAATTTATCATCCCTTTCTTATTCTTATTATGAGATTTAATTATGATATTAAATCATGTGATCGCACTATTGTTGAGGACACATTTTCCAACACCACTGTCAACTCCGCTCTAGCATTCTCTTTTTGTATCACATGTATCCCCATCTTCCCCCCCCCCCCCTCATCTCTCAACCTCATCAAAGACATAGATGTGCATATAGAATGCACACTCTTCATTCTCAGCGCATCTGCCACCATGTTTGCTTTCCCTTCATGGTATATGATATCTATGTTGTTGTCGACTATCAGCTCCATCCACCTCATCTGTCTCATGTTCAGCTCCTTTTGAGTAAAGATGTACTTGAGACTCTTGTGATCTGAAAACACCTTAAAGGTCGCCCCTATAAAGATAGTGTCTCCAAATCTTGAGAGCAAACACAACTACACCCAACTCTAGATCATGTGTCCGGTAGTTCTCCTCATAAGAATTCAATTGCCTAGAAGCATAGCCAATGACTTTCCCATTCTGCATCAACACACATCCCAACCCACTCTTTGAAGCATGTGTATACACCTCAAAGTTCTCACACCCTTCAGGTGAAGCTAAGACCGGAGTCGTGGTCAAACACTCCCTTAGTGTTTGGAACGTCGTCTCAAAACTTTTATCCGAACGAAACTTGTTCTCTTTCCTCATCAACGCTGTCATAGGTCTGGCGATATTTGAAAAGTCTTTCATGAACCGACGATAGTACCCTGCAAAATCCAAGAAACTTCTGATCTCTGCCATATTCTTCGGTGTCTCCCACTTAGACAGTGCCTCTATCTTTGTCTGATCCACAGATACACCATCTTTAGAAATTACATGCCCCAGAAAGGCAACTTCCTCGAGCCAGAACTCACACTTAGACAACTTTGCATACAGCTGATTGTCACACAAAGTTTGTAACACTAACCTCAAGTCCTCCTCATGCTCGTCCTTAGTCTTGGAATAGACTAAGAAATCATCTATGAACACCACCACAAACCTATCCAAAAACTGACTGACGACCCGATTCATCAAATCCATAAACACTGCTGGTGCATTAGACAATCCAAACAGCATCACCACATACTCATAATGACCATATCTCGATCGAAAAGCTGTCTTCGGTATGTCCTCATCCCGAATCCTCACCTGATGGTAACTTGATCTCAAATCAATATTTGAAAAGACTTCTGCCTCAGTCAACTGATCAAACAGATCGTCTATCCTTGGCAAAGGATACTTGTTCTTCACTGTAACCCTTTTCAGCTCCCTGTAGTTGATGCACAACCTCAAACTCCCATATTTCTTCTTCACAAACAGAACTGGTGCTCCCCACTAGGTCTAACATATGGCTTATCTATCAAATCATCCAACTGCTTCTTCAACTCTTCCAACTCTTTAGGACCCATGCGGTACCGGTCCTTAGAGATTGGTCCCGTCCCTGGTTTCAACTCCACACTGAAATCTATGTCTCTCTTCAGTGGCAAACCTGATATCTCCTCCCGAAAAACATCTGGGAACTCTCCCACCACTGGTATTTGATGAGCTGTCGAACCCACTTTACTATGGTCTTTCACATGGCATAGAATCAAAGGACACCCCTTCCTCAGATAAGACTTCAATGTCACCGCTGCAATCACTTTGACTTTGGGTTTGACAACAAACCCACGATAAGACACACTAACTCCCTTAGGACCTCTCAAAGAGACTCTCTTTTGGTGACAATCTATTCTAGCCTTATACTTACCCAGCCAATCCATACCAACTATCATCTCAAAGCCACCCATAGGAAACTCTAACAAATCCACTAGAAGGTCAACCTGCCCAACTATCATATATACACCCTTATACAACCTCCCAAAAGACACTGACTCACCCGATGGTATAAAAACATCATCTTTTACAGACTCAAACTCTCTCAAACCCAAAAGGTTAGCATGATTCGACGATACAAAAGAGTGTGACGCCCCCGAATCAAACAAAATAAAGGTAGAAACATCATTAACAAGAAAGGTACCCATGATCACGTGAGCATCATCCTCAGCAGCTTTCTTGTTTATCATGAACAACTTGCCACTGGTCTTTTTTCCACCTCCGTGGATTGTACTAGCAGAAGTAGATGGCTTGGCAGCTGACCCCTAATTGTTGTTAGCTGTCGATTTTTTATAAGAGTTACCGCCATTGCAGTTAGATCCACCGTTGTTGTTACTCTGAACTCGTTGGTTATTCAATGATCCAGCCGGCCTATTGCTAGAAAAACTCTAAGATGGACCCTGCGAGAATCTCCCATGCGATGGTCTCTGAAAGCCTCTCCCCACAGCACTAGTACACTCATGCCTCTTCTGGCCCATACCACCACAGTTATAGCAAGAGAGATTCCAGCAACTACTACTACCCCCATGACCACGCCCATATGACGCTCCACTACTAAAACCCAATCACGAAGAGTAAGCCCTCGCCTGGTTATGGTTACCCCTCTTATAACTGGACTGACCACCACCCTCACTCTCAACCTTTCTCTTGTCAGGACCCCTCTCCTTGTTCTCATTGGCTATTTCGACCAATCTCTCAGCTCTCCCTGCTCGCTCATACACTTCCTTAACATCTGTAAGGACCCCAACTGGTAGCTTCTCCATTATCTTGTAAGCTAACCCCTTCTCAAATATCAGTGCCAAATTCTCCTTATTCAACCCAAAATCCTCTGCATAGCTACACTTCTTGTTAAAATTATGATAGTACTCAGCGACAGTCATATCTGAAGTTATCTTGAAATCATCAAACTCCTCCCTCAGCTTACTACGAACTTGTTCAGGTACAATCCTTCTAGTTTATGGGCCCGGGTTGTTAGTGCTACATACTATCTGAATGGGGATTTCTTGTCGGCATCTATGGGCATAATCCTAGCTATACATGGAAGAGTCTGGTTGAGGCTCGTATGATCCTTGATTGTGGGATGCGCAAGAGGATTAAGAATGGGATGGATACGCTGGTATGGAGGGAGGCGTGGATTCAGGGCACTCGGACGGGAAAGGTGTTATCGCCATGCAGGGACGGTAATTTGGAGCTGAGAGTGTCGGACCTCTTGGAGGCGATTGGTGGGTGTTGGGATATTGGTAAGCGTGAGCATCTCTTTCTTCCTTTTGATAAAATCATATTGCTAGCATTCAGATTAGTGAAAATCGACCTAGGGATGCTTGGTATTGGGGGATGGAGAGAGATGAGGAGTACATAGTGAAATCTGCTTACAAGATGTTGGCTGGGATGCTATGGATATGTCGGAAGCATCGGAGGCGGAAAGGAGTAGATGGCTCTGGAATACGCTTTGGAAGGTTGTGGTTTGGCCTTGTATAAAGCTCTTCTTCTGGAAACTGTGCAATGAAGTGATAACAACTGGAACGAACAACGCGGCCTGAATTGGATGTAACTTTACGTTTTGTTCTCTTTGTAATTCTTTTGATGAATCTTGTCTTCATTTTTTTCGGCACTGTGGGGTCGTGTAATACTACGGTTTTCTGTACTGTTGGGTAGTCTATCGAGTAAGGCTTACTCTGTCGAGTAAGTGAGTTTGGATTTTGAAAAAGTGTACTGGTGATGGGTACTCGATCGAGTAAGTGGGTTACTCGATCGATTAAGGGGCACTCGATCGAGTAACGTACGTACTCGATCGAGTAATTCGGTTTCACCGGTTATTTTGCCAGGTTTTGTTAGCAATGCAAGAAAGATATATAAATGCTTTCGTCAGTTTCTTTTTAACTTTTTAGCAATGCTATCGAATCCAAGAGGCTAGAGTTGTCGGATCGTTGTGTTCTTTACGCCGTTGAGACCGTTGCATCGTGGGTAAGATTTTATTATGATTTTTATATCGTTTTATAATTTTTTATTAAAACCCTAATTGGGTAATTTGGGGGATTTTGGGATTTTGGTGATTGTTAGATAGTAATGTTATGATTATATGATTAAAGGAGGTGCTTTCATTAAGGAGCAGTTTTGAATGGCTGATTTGTGACGATCTTTGTGATTTGCCTTTCCAGGTAGGGTTTTCCTACTCGTTTATTGATTACATGATGTATGATAGTTGATTGGTGAGATTGTGATTGTCGTTGATCTTTATCATATTGATATTGTGTTTGGTAATTGTTGTTGTATAATTGGTTGGATGATTTGTCTGTGGTTCGCGAGGCGCATCCTCGGCTGAGTGGAGTCACTTGCGGGAGTGGCTTCCCGCCCTTGATTCGCCCTCTGTGGAACCCGCCACAGGAGGGGATGTGCAAATTAAGGAACTGGGGTTTTCGCTCGGAATAGATGAGAGAAGATTTGGTGGGTACGGCTGCAGTCCCTCACTGACGGTGTGGAATATTTGTTGCGATGGATATTATGGCAGGACTACACACTTTATTGTGTAGTCAGGTGTGTGGAGATGTGACGTAGTTGGATGTTCATATATGTTGTTTGGTTGTTTATCTTATATTGTGTAATCAGTAACTGACCCCAGTAATTGTTTTTAAAATAATGGTGATCCATTCGGGGATGGTTAGCAGTTATTGAGCAGGTATGAGATCGATTGCGCGAGGGATAGCTCAAATGGAGTCACCACGAGTCGTTATAGTCTTCCGCTGTGTCTTTGAACTCATTTTCATTTAGTTGGTTTTGGATTTGGAACATTTGTATTTACTTTATAGTTTTGGGATTTTGTTCATGTAATCACTTAAATTCATTTACTTAATTTTGTTCTTTTATGGTCAACTTGATATCATTACCTCGGCTAACCGAGATGGTAGCACTTCCATGCACTACGTAGTCCTGGTAAGGCACCTTGGTATATGGGGGTGTTACAAAGTGGTATCAGAGCGACGATTTTGGAACCTGTAACTAATGAACCCAATGAATCTAGGGAGTCAAACTAAAATGAACCCGGGTAGGAGTTGTTAGGAGCTACTGCAAAGACTTGGGAGACGTCTTAAAGTCGCAAACTCGACCTACAACTTTGAACCGGTCACTATGGGGTGTCATGGACTTGCTATGTGTTTATTTATGTTCTATTGCATATATTTGATGATGTGTTGTATGAATTTAAGTGATTACATGAACAAAATCCCAAAACTATAACGAAAATAAAAATGTTCCAAATCCAAAACCAACTAAATGAAAATGAGTTCAAAGACACAGCGGAAGACTATAACGACTCGTGGTGACTCCATCCGAGCTATCCCTCGCGCAATCGATCTCATAACTGCTCAATAACTGCTCACCATCCCCGAATAGATCACCATTATTTTAAAAACAATTACCGGGGTCAGTTACTGATTACACAATATAAGATAAACAACCAAACAACATATATGAACATCCAACTACGTCACATCTCCACACACCTGACTACACAATAAAGTGTGTAGTCCTTCCATAATACCCATCGCAACAGATATTCCACACCGTCAGTGGGGGACTGCAGCCGTACCCACCAAATCCCCGCTCATCTATTCCGAGCGAAAACCCCAGTTCCTTAATTTGCACATCCCCTCCTGTGGCGGGTTCCACAGAGGGCGAATCAAGGGCGGGAAGCCACTCCCGCAAGTGACTCCACTCAGCCGAGGACGCGCCTCGCGAACCACAGACAAATCATCCAACCAATTATACAACAACAATTACCAAACACAATATCAATATGATAACGATCAACGACAATCACAATCTCACCAATCAACTATCAAACATCATGTAATCAATAACCGAGTAGGAAAACCCTACCTAGAAAGGCAAATCCCCAAGAT
Organism: Silene latifolia; assembly: GCF_048544455.1. NCBI lineage: Eukaryota > Viridiplantae > Streptophyta > Magnoliopsida > Caryophyllales > Caryophyllaceae > Silene > Silene latifolia. The sequence continues at coordinate 196,313,171 of NC_133534.1, forward strand.
CGTCACAAATCAGCTATTCAAAACTTCTCCTCTATGAAAGCACCTCCTTTAATCATATAATCATAACATTACTATCTAACAATCACCAAAATCCCAAAATCCCCCAAATTACCCAATTAGGGTTTTAATAAAAAACTATAAAACGATATAAAAATCATAATAAAATCTTACCCACGATGCAACGGTCTCAACGGCGTAAAGAACACAACGATCCGACAACTCTAGCCTCTTGGATTCGATAGCATTGTGAAGAAGAAAGCAACGTAACTTGTTTAACTCTTGAGAAGTTTTAGAAAAAGGTAAAAAGTTAAAAAGAAACTGACGAAAGCATTTATATATCTTTCTTGCATTGCTAACAAAACCTGGCAAAATAACCGGTGAAACCGAATTACTCGATCGAGTACGTACGTTACTCGATCGAGTGCCCCTTACTCGATCGAGTAACCCACTTACTCGATCAAGTACCCATCACCAGTAAACTTTTTCAAAATCCAAACTCACTTACTCGACAGAGTAAGCCTTACTCGATAGAGTACCCAACAGTACAGAAAACCGTAGTATTACACAACCCCACAGTGCCGAAACAAATGAAGACAAGATTCATGAAAAGAATTACAAAGAGAACAAAACGTAAAGTTACATCCAATTCAGGCTGCGTTGTTCGTTCCAGTTGTTATCACTTCATTGCACAGTTACCAGAAGAAGAGCTTTATACAAGGCCAAACCACAACCTTCCAAAGCGTATTCCAGAGCCATTTACTCTTTTCCCCCTCCGATGGTTCCGACATATCCATAGCATCCCAGCCAACATCTTGTAAGCCGATTTCACTATGTACTCCTCATCTCTCTCCATCCCCCAATACCAAGCATCTCTAGGTCGATTTTCACTAATCTGAATGCTAGCAATACGATTTTCTCAAAAGGAAGAAAGAGCTGCTCACGCCTACCAATATCCCAACACCCACCAATCGCCTCCAAGAGGTCCGACACTCTCAGCTCCAAATTACCGTCCCTGCATGGCGATAACACCTTTCCCGTCCGAGTGCCCTGAATCCAAGCCTCCCTCCATACCAGCGTATCCATCCCATTCCTAATCCTCTTGCGCATCCCACAATCAAGGATCATACGAGCCTCAACCAGACTCTTCCATGTATAGCTAGGATTATGCCCCATAGATGCCGACAAGAAATCCCCATTCAGATAGTATGTAGCACTAACAACCCGGGCCCATAAACTAGAAGGATTCATAACTAGGCGCCAAGCTTGTTTTACTAGATCAGAAGAGCAAGACTAAACAACCGAAAATCACGAAAACCCATCCCACCCTTACACTTCGGCTTACATAAATCCCGCCAAGCCACCCATGAGATGCCCCTCCACCCCTCCGCATGAGCCCACCAAAACTGCGCCACTAAGGTTCTAACCTCTTCGCAAAAAATCGTCGGGATTTTAAAAATGCTCATAACATAGGTATCGGGTGAATTGGCAACCGTCGTTATTAGAACCTCCTTACCAGCCCTAGACAAGATTTTCCCGCGCAACCTTGCAACCTTTTGCGAAGCTTATCCCTAATATTATCAGTCATCAGCTTTTTAGACCATCCGACAACAATAGGGACTCCCAAATACCGTTCCTGTACTTCCACCTCAACCACACCTAATCTCCTCGCCACCCAACCCCTTTTCTCCCGAGAGATGCCCTTACTAAATGAGACCGTTGTTTTATCGAGATTCACCAATAACCCTAAAGCCCCCCCTACATACGCAAGACATTGTTAACCATATCCGCCACCTGTTCAGTGGTACGAACAAAAAATATACTATCATCGGCAAAAAGCATATGTGATATAGTTGGTGCTCGCCGTGAAACCCGAATACCATGAAGGCTGCTATTCTCCACGGCTCGTCTCATAAGGTTAGAGTGCGCCTTAGCACACAAAATGAAGAGATACGGTTAAAGCGGATCTTCCTGCCTTAGGACTCTACCTGGTCGGAACTCCAAAGATAGTTCCCCATTAATATGAACAGGAAAAGAGACCGTAGAGACACACTCTTTCAAACCCCATCGTCTGTATCACATGTTCCAAAAAACTTCACTCTACTCTATCATAGGCCTTTGCCATATCCAGCATTATAGTCATATGACCATCAGCATCCCGCAAATTCTTCATGTAATGAAACATCTCAAAGGCTATCAAGATATTATCAGAAATGACTCTCCGTGGTGTAAAGGCACTCTGGTTTTCTGAAACAATTTATCCAAGAAAACATTTGAGTCTATTCGCCAACACCTTAGAAACCAGCTTATAAATGACATTCCAAAAGCTAATAGGTCGAAACTCTCTAATTTTGTCAGGATCTTTGTTTTTCGGAATTAAGACGATATTAGTCTTATTAAAAGCTTCGGGCGGCAACTCACCTCGCAAGATGCTAAGCATAAAGTCTATAACTTCCGGTCCAATGATATTCCAATAAGACTGATAAAATAACCCATTCATTCCATCCGGACCCGGTGGCCTCAGTGGATGCATTTGATTCAGCGCTTCAACAATCTCCTCCTCACGATACTCCCCCTAAGCTCCATGTTCATTCAATCAGTGACACGATTTTCCATGCCTTGCACCACCTCGTCGAACCCCCCGGATTCGAAGTTGAGAAAAGCTCATAGACGTAAGTATTAGCAATCCTCGACACTTTAACATCTCCCCTTCTCTCGACCCCATCATCATCAATCAACATCCCGATAATATTATTCCGCTTTCTCTCCCCAGCCCGGCTATGAAAGAATTTAGTATTGCGGTCACGATTCCTCAACCATAAAGCTCAAGGCCTTTGGCGCTAATATTGTTCCTCCTGCCGACTAAGCTCAGCCATCTCCGCTATGAGTTTCCACCATCGTAGCACCTCCTCACTACTTCGCCCCCCTTGGTTGAACCTAGCCAATTGTCTCCTTTTCTTCAACAAATTCTCAACCAACTCTAGATGGCCAAGGCCGAGATATCCATCTGGCAACTAATCGCCATATCCTTTGAGCACCGACAGGCTTTGCTTCAGGCCTTGGGGAAGCTGACAGTGCCTTCCACCTCCTCACTTGAAGAAGTGGTAGCCCATATGACCAGGGACGTCCCTAACCTAAACAACCCAATCATCTTCTTCGACGAGGATATCCCTCCCGTTGGAGCCACCACAACTTGGCCCTATACATCACCGTGCAATGCTTGAAAAAGAACATACCCATGGTTTTGGTGGATGACGGATCTGCAGTCAACATCATTCCTCTCAAAACAGCTCATAAACTGGGGATCAAGGAAGTTGAACTAGTCAAAACCAATCAAGCAGTTCGCGCCTACGACGGCACTCGCCGTAAGGTCGTAGGTTTTATCAACCTAACCATCGCAATATGACCCTTGGAGAGGCCTGCCAATTTCCAAGTTGTCAACATCGACGCATCATTCAACATGCTTCTAGGGCGCCCTTGGATCCATGCTTGATGTGAATCCTATTTACGCACATTTAGTCCCCTAACGAGCCTAGTTCCTATGCTTTTTAGTATGTATTAGGGTCGTTTCTTGTCTTTAGCTCCTTTCTACGCATATTCTATGAGGTTTGGTGTCCTTTGTAGGAGAAGAGCACTAACTTGGCTAGATGGAGTAAAGCGACGCTAAATTAATAGCATATAACGACCAAGCACCATAGAGAAGACTAACACTAAAGGACTAAGATAATAAAATAAGGAAATGGGCAATGACAAAAGATCTCCATGGCTCCTCAATGATCCCCACAGATCATGAGGCAGCCAAGCAAGAAGAAGAAGAAAAGCCCTTGAGGACGGGCGACCCAAATCTGGCCCGGGCGTCCCCAAGCTCTGGAGGTGTGTCCCCCATACCAGGTCGGGCGTCTCCCCATACAGCATGTTTATATTCGAGCAAGAGGTCGAGTGTCCCTTCCTTGGACTTGAAAGTCTTTGGACGTAAATTAAAGGGTCTAATCGTCATTTAAGCTCTTAGTTAACCTAATCCTTGTATCACTATATATACTCTCTTTGTATTAAATTGGGAAAAAGGTCCTCTTAGTAGGGATCAAGTTCTCTTTGATTAGATTAGGAGTAGACTAGAATAGATTAGCCTTTAATCATTCCACAAATTGCACTTTAATCTTTCCTTAATTATTGTTCAAGATTTCCTATTGGGTAATTGAAAATTAATGGGTTCATCAATCAAGCAATCAAGTTCTCTTCTATTATTCTTTCCTTTCCATTTGTTCATCTTAAGATTGGTATAATTCCTTCACTCTTTACTTAATTATTGTTTATTGTTTCACTCTTCCATCATGTTTATACTTGTTAAGATGATTGACACCATTGTTAACATAATTTCCATGATAATGAGTGAGTAGTTTCCTAACTAGGGATTAGTAGAGATTAGGGGAGTAATTACGGGATAAATCTATGCTTAATGAGTTCATATGAATGCTTGCTTATTGTACTTTCAGCTTATGCACATGTTATGTTTGATGAAATGCTTGATTGACAACCTAGTATGATTCTCTTATCTTTTCAACAAGACTTCTAACACATAAGCTAACTCAAGGCTTGTTAGACCATGCATATAATTGATTTAGGATGAATTAAGTCGATTGTAGATGTTACTAGCCGACTCGGCTTCGGGACCCAAACCTTCGTAGGACTCATTTATGTTATCTCATCACGAATAGGGAAAACTAAGTCGACTTGTAGGTGTTGTAAAATTTTGACCGACTCGGCTCCGAGACCTAAGTTTCCCTAGGAATTGTAAGATATACACTAACTTGATTCCAACAATATTAATTGATTGCATCTATATGATTCATTTATGCTATCTTACCATGATTCTCCTATGATCCAATGACACCCTGGCCTCCTTAATCAAATGTTTGCCTTTCCATTTCTATTTACTTGCCTTGTTCTTTGATTGTTTACATTTCCTTGTTATAGTTTGGCACACAACTCCAACCCCCAATATTTGTGACATTACCATAAATTGAGATAGATAGACTTAGAAACAAAAGCACACCGTCCCGTGGATCGACCTCGACTTAACCACTATCTAGTTGTTTGTTGAGAATATAAATGTGTTTGATGGAGCATACAACGACAACTCTCATTAATGTTGACAATGCCGTTACATTTACCCTTCACCAGAAAATTAGGGTCCCCTTCAACGGGAAAACAATCACAATTCCTTCATCCCCAATCAAAGCCGTCATGAAAGAGGGGATAGCCTCTCAAGTCACTGAGGAGATCGACAACGAAATGTGTGGATTCCAAGCCGTGAATGCCCTAACATTCAAACCAACAGCTTTTGATTGTGATCCGTTCTCAAACCTTATGATCAACCACTTCTTGATGCGCATGGGTATTTTCCGGGCATGCCTCTTAACCCGCTGAAAAGCACCTTGCCTCCCCCGAAACAGGTGTAGATACCCAGTATCTGCTGAGACTCCAACAAACACCCGATGATTATAGGACTACACCATGTTTTGGGATCGCAGCGTTTGATCGACAGTTTGTGTACAACTTTACGTCGGAAAACTTAAAACGATTTCAAAAACAAAACATTTCAAAACATTTCAAGAATACCTGGAGTGTTTAATGCACGGCGACGAGGTCGCAATGACACTAACTAGAGTCAAAACCGACACCGGACCAAAATCCGACTCGAAAATTCAAATCCCGACTCCAACAACGAGTCAAACCGAGTCAAACACAAAAACCAAAACATTTCAAACCTTCTACCTTAAGTTTTCCCGGATTCATGTCGGTCAAGTACCAAACATGTGACTACAAAACCTAGGATAGAACAAATCATGATTGCGTTTGTTGTGAAAGCGACAACACAGCTCGAAGAGCCGCAACGTGGCTCGCGCCTCTTTGAGCAGCCCAGGTGGCCACATTGCTCAAAACTCACACAACCACTCATTCTCCTATAAATACCCCTCAAATGCCACCCATTTGAGAGTTACGCGAGTGTCCGCCCCCTCTTTTCTTCCTTAAAATTCTCGACTCGACTTCTTAAGTCACAATCCGACGCGTATTTACGACCTACCAATCGTAAATACGAGCCTTACACATTGTTTGGTACCGTCATCGTGCATTAAATCACTTGACCGACCACTCCGACCACTACACCATCACTAAACTTTTAAAACACTCTTTTACTTACCAAAACGGTTTTAAACCGAGTTTTTTCCGATCAAACGAGTTGTTACACTTACGTCGGTCACTCGCCATAACCAAACATGTAAGTATGAGGGTGTAAAAATCCTCTTTTATTATGTTTTCATTTGTTTCATGACTCTAACATGCTAAAACATGCGTAACATGAACCAAATCATGGAATAAACGAGCCAAAACTGATTTTTGGTCTGAGGCAGAAGCCCCTTAGGTCGCCAACTGGCTCCCGCCTAAATAGGGTACTCAGACCCGAGATCAACCGTGTTTGTTCTCGTCATTTCCCTTTAACCCACTTTCATATTTGTAATCGGTTTTCACCATTTCAAGTATTTTCGAACCATTTTTATTTCATTTCACATGTTTTAACCATGAAGCATTTTTCACCCTTGGTTCTTCATACCATGACGCTTAAATCCGTGTTTCGGTGATAATATTTGGTTAATGACATTTAAAAGGTATTTTAAAGCCTTTTATTTCATTTCTTCACATTTTCAAACAAGCATATTAGTCACCAACACAAAGTCATCCTTGGTTCCGCATACCATGCCGGATTTTAACCCGGGTACGATGATGAGTATCGACTAATTACATTCTAATGGATTTAAAACAACTAATCCATAATCATTTTCAAAACTATTCATGTCAAGTTTTGTCAAATCGAACCCGACACCGAATATTATCAAAACAATGATGATTATTCGAGTCTAGTTCTTTAAATCAACAAATGCGGTCTAAAACGACCCCTTCAAATCAAACCGGGTTCAAATACCCATTTCAACACGTTTTATAACGTTTTCTAACAGGTCAGAACACGGCACATAAACCGTGGGCCAACCCGCGCCTAAACAGGCTCTCCATTTCTCATTTTCAAAACCAGAAAGAGGCCCCTTGTATCGCCAGCTGGCTCGCGCCTCATATAGCTGTCTGGTACAGGACCTGTTCCCTTCCAGCATTAGTCTAGGATGATCCCGACTCCGGTTAACCCGGATATAAGACGGGTCAGATGACTATTTGGTTATTCAAAACCACATTTTGCAAATGCCTTACTAAGACAAATGGATCAGGTTATGCACCCTAAACCTAATACGGTAAATGGATGTTTAATTTCCGTCTTGCATACAAATCAATCATTAATCCAACTTGACATCTTATACTTGATACTTGGATTAAATCAATCGACTTAGAAAGCTCTCACATGTTTGGTTTAAATCATTGGATGCGCATTCATGCATTTAAACCGTTTTATCAACTTTTGCATTCAACCAACCAAGATCGATCAGTAGAGGCCGCTAAACGCGGGCGGGATTGGGTGTCTTATTAAAGGACTTCCCAATACGTACCTTCACCTCTTACTCAGAATCTTTGGATAGTGGACGACCTTATCCAGGGCGTACGAGAGTCATTCTAGAGATAGGATGCTAAAGAGGGACGATTTCCTTATCTTTAGTACCTATGTTAAACGCTGCTTTGTGCTTCGATTTGACCGAGGTATAAAGTGGAATTCGAACGGGTTCCAGACATCCCACAAATGCTTGGTGGCGACTCCGAACATCTCTAATCGTTTCGAGACCCTTACCGAGACGAAACCGACCGATCTAAAACGATCCGGTCGAAAGCATCTTTACGCGGTCGAGCGTGGCTTTCAAAAGACCGCTGGATATCCCCAGATTGGCTTGGCGTGCAGGTGGCCCGTGACTACGGATTGGTGGGTGGCCCAAATCCACAGACCGAGACGTGGCCCATCCCCACAGATTGGCGACTCCGCTGGGGATAACTAGGACACTTACGTCTTTGTGATCCCTAGATGGTGAGACTCGAACGAGGTCTTGGTTGGAATGCATTAATTGATATTGCGGTCACGGTCGGGTTTCCTTGTCCGGGCCCACAACCTAACCCTTTTCGACCGATTGGCCCGTTTCGTCGGCGTGAGTTTTCTCATCCCCGCGTTTCGAATCCCGATTGAGTCAAGCATACCATTGACGTTACACATTTCTGTTTCGTTAAAGAGCTTTCATCACTTTCGAGCACGAGGCTAGGGCACCCTCCTTACACATTTTGTTTGGATTGGTACCCCTCTCGCAAATCGGGGTTTGATTGCTTGGTGTGTAACCCACCCTTTTAAGCCAAAACCCGTGTCAGCATAATGCATAATATAATGAACTGTGAGTGCTTATGTGCTACTTGATCATAAGTCCTTCCGTGTCATTTTCAAAACTTTCAAAATCACCTTTTTGCGCCGTTATAATGGCCATTTAAAACCTCGGTCTTTCGCCGACCGATACACGCCTTTCTAGGCCGTCGTAAAGACGATTTTCAAACTCGGTTTTGTATAACCATTTCAACACGCCTTTCTAGGCCGTCGTAACGATGATTTTATCAAACCCGGTTTTGTATAACCATTTCAAATCACCTCTTTACGCCGTTATAATCGCCGCGTCTAGACACGGATTTTAACCCATTTCGCGCCAACTTTGGCTTTCTTTCAAAACCCGAGAAAAGTACACACCCTTTTTTCGAGACACTTTCGGATCCCGAGGACCATACACCGTCCCCGAGACCTTTTCAAACTCGATTTTCAAAACATACAATTTTGAATTTCAAAACCGTCTTGGGAAGCAACGCACTGTTTTCCGAGCCGACTCAAACTCAAACAGTCTTTTGCAAATAAACTTAAGACGACCCTTTTCAACTGATCGACTTGCGGAGATCTTTATCTTCGGAAGCCGCCCATTAAAGCGACAAATGAATCTTTTTGAAAATTTCTATTTTCGAAAACTTCAGTCCACCATTCCAATTCCGCCTCGTGTCTATCGAGTCAAAGCAAACATACTTATGGGTCTTTACATATGAGTCGTCTCTCCACGAGACCCGTCCAACGGCGTCACGCCGTCATGCTGGATTCGTGTCAAAGGTTCGGTCAAACACCGTCACGTCATAAATCGAGTCAGCCCCGAGGGACCACACACGGTCACCCCGTCTTGTTGAGTCGATCTTTGTCTCGTCCTCTATGTTGTCTGCGTTCGGTCTTGGAACCGTGTCGGATTAAGTTGTAATGTGAGCCGTTTTTCTGCCTCAGAGCCATGGCCCCGTCTTCAACTTCGTCTGTCAACCACAACAACAATGATAACAACAGAGATGTCACAACTAATAAGCTAGCCAGCTTGCTCACCGCTCTTAAGGTCACCCTGGATCGCGTCGAGACCCGTATCGACGCCCTCGAGAACAAGGAAGATGGGGAACATAATACCCCACCTATGACTGAAATTGAGAAGAGGCTGAAACTTCTGGAAGAGCAGCTCCTACCCCGGGGCAACAATATCAACCTCGAGAACAACCGAAGGTTCGAACCTGTTGGGGACCAGTTACCTGACAACTTCACCCTGACTGATGTGCCTAAGTTCAAGGGAGTGGAGGACCTGCTCAACCACATCCGTGCTTTCAAAGACTACATGGCCATTAACGGGGTCAAACAGGAGCTCTTTACCCGGATCTTCCCATCCTCTTTAGAGCCGATTCCTCGCCAATGGTACTAATCCTTGGACCCGAAAAACCTCACCACTTGGGATGAGATCGCAATTGAGTTCGCCAAACAGTATGCCGACAATGTCGAGATCCAGGCCAACACTCGTACTCTCGAGGTGCTAACCCAAAACGACAAGGAAGGATTCACTGAGTTCCTAACCCGTTGGGGGAGGGTGAGTACTCAGTTGGTGAGTAAGCCGAGTGAATCAACTCTGGTGGAAAAATTTGTTAACAACCTCCGCCCGGTTTATGCCAACCTGCTGAGGTATCAGAATATCAAAGACCACTGGCGGGGGTTATCAAGGATCCACCTCAACCGGATCTCGCCCTTACGGTCAGACAAACAAGATTGATGAGGTTAACCTCGTCGAACCATCTGCCAAGAAAACTGAACGCCCCCAGAGAGGGTTCACCAACATAGGGTCGACTTACGCAAGTGCCCTGAAAAGGCTCATGGACCAAGGGAAGTTACAACCGATCGGGCCCACCCTGGACCCGGCTGACGCCAAGAAGTCCCGATTTTGGAGCCCCAACGCCTACTGCCAGTATCATCGAAGGAAGGGGCATGATACCGAAAATTGCTTCAAACTCAAGCACCTCATTCAAGACATGATTGAGAAGGGAGATTTGCCTATACCCCCACACACTAATCCAAACAACAAGACGAATCCCCTAGGAATTCATGCCATCTCTGACGATGAGCTGACCCTAAACTGCTCTCATCTCATCTTGCCGATTGACGACGAGGTGAATGTTCTGGAAAAGGATCCTTCAGACGGAGTGTTTGTATTCAGTGCTGCCACCATACTCACTATGTTTCAGCAAGTTGAAGAGGCCATAGCCAGCCTCTCTGAGAGAATCACCCGACTCGACGACGCCTACCGTCGACTCATCTTCAATCCACCAACACCGCGCCAGGATGGATTGCTCCCGCGGCCATTCTGGCATAGACCTCACGAAAATCACCCTCAAAATAACCACCCTCAAAATAACTACCCACAAAATAACTACCCCCACAAAAATCGCTCTCACAAAAATATCCCTCACAAGAACTACCCACCGAGGAATACCCCTCCAAGGTATCCTCGAGACTCCGAAACTAACGGCATATGGAGAGATGACGTTGAGGACGTCTATATCATCCCGGGGAAGGAAAAGCGGGCGAAAGAAATCGGACATCTCACCCGATCCGGACGTCCCTATCAGAATCCGAACAATCCAACGGTCATTCCAACAACGAATGACCAAATCGTCCCAGAGGCAGACACTCAACCAAAAGCTCCTGAAAACTATATCCTGAAACAACTTCAGAAAGCAAAAGGCGAGATCTCGATCTGGCAACTGATCGCCACGTCTTTTGAGCATCGGCAGGCCTTGCTGCAGGCCTTGGGGAAATTAATCGTGCCCTCCACCTCTTCCCCAGAAGAAATAGTGGCACACATGACGAGGGACGCCCCTGATCTGAGTAACCCGGTCGTCTTCTCCGACGAGGATATCCCCCTGTTCGGAGCCAATCATAACCTGGCCCTGTACAACACCGTACAATGCCTCCAAAACAATATACCAATGGTCCTAGTGGATGACGGTTCCGCCGTGAATGTCATTCCTCTCAAAACTGTCCACAGGCTGGGTATTAAGGAAACTGATTTGATGCCGACAAATCAAGGAGTACGCGCCTAAGACGGCACTCGTCGCAAGGTCGCTGGGCTAGTCACTTTAACCGTCGCAACCGGCCCACTAGAAAGACAAACCAGTTTTCAAGTGGTCGACATCGACGCATCCTTCAACATGCTCCTGGGACGTCCCTGGATTCACGCCGTCAAGGCGGTCACATCAACGCTCCACCAAAAGATCAGGGTCCCCTTCAACGGGAAAACGATCACGATCCCCGCTTCCCCTATCAAAGCAGTTATGAGAAGAGGGGTGGCCTCCCAAGCCATTGAGAAGGACGACAATGAAATGTGGGGTTTCCAAGCCGTGAACGCCATAACTGATGAACTGACAACCTCTGAGTGTGACCCGTTCACCAACCTCACGGTCAACCGTATCATGATGCGTCAGGGTTATTTCCCGGGCTTGCCGCTCAACCCACTAAAGGACCCATTGCCTCCCATGAAACAGGCTAAGGTCCCCAACATTCCCTTTGGGCTGGGATACGAACCTATCAATGAAGACATCCAGGAGATGAACCTCCTAGTCCGAAAACGCAAAAAGCACGGGGTTATCCTCCATCCCTACCACCTGACTCTCAACGGATACTTTGTCCCCGAGGGAGAGTCTGAACTCTACCACGGCTTTCCGGAGCCAATCTATGACTCTATGGCTAGGGCTAGATACCCGGGAGTGGAAGTCTTCCAGGACTGCTACTTTATTCCCGACAACATCGAAGCTGCATCAACTGAGTCCAAGCCGTCACCATGCCTTGACGGACAAGCTATCACACTACACTTTGGTAAAGATAACGTCAAACACCTCGACTACGAGGACATTATAAACATCGCCCTGAAAGACAACCAATTTGATCCAACCGCCTTGATCTCCGATTCTGACCCGGAGAAAGCTACCCAGGGCTGGAGGAAAACCATCAGGTGGACCGATCGCCGAGGCCGCATTCTCAAGATAACAACTGGAGAAGGCCCTATGTTCAAGGAGGGCAGTGAAGAAGGATCTGAATCTGAATCTGAGTCTGAGTCGGAGTCAGAGTCTGTCGTAGCTCCTAACACTCCGGATGTTCCAGTCAAGGTCCCCTTTCCACTGTTTTATCACAAAGTCGTGGCTGATTCAGAGGCTGAGTCCACTAAGGTCTCCCCCACTCCCATGAAAGATGACAACCTGGAGCCTGTCCCAGGGGCCACTTCCTTTGTCGTATCGCCTCTGACTGACCACGAGATGTATGTCCTTTCTGAGCTTTTCGCTCGTGTCAACTTAATGAACGCTAAGTTTGCTTATGACTCATCTCAATTTAACTGCAATGCAATTCTGAATGATTTTGAGGAATTTGACTTGAGTGACTACCCACCTCACTTAGCCAAAGAACTTGACAAGCGGGAAACAAGAACTCCCATCATTAAGGAAACCGAGCCTATTAACGTAGGAACCGACAATACACCTCAAGAACTTAGGATAGGGACAACCCTGGACCCCTCGGAAAGACAACAGTTCATTGACCTCCTCCACGAATACAAGGACGTGTTCGCCTGGTCTTACAGAGACATGCCTGGGATTGACAGAGAAATCGCAGAGCACCGGATACCCATTAAACCCGGGGCTAAACGTGTAAAGCAGAAGCTACGCCGGATGCGTTCTGAATGGGCCCTAAAAATCAAAGAAGAAGTGGACAAACAGTTCAAGGCTGGGTTCATCAAAGTGTCTGAATACTCGGATTGGGTGGCCAACATTGTGCCGGTACCAAAGAAAGATGGAAGAATTCGGGTTTGCGTCGACTTTAGGGACCTGAACAAGGCAAGTCCAAAAGACGACTTCCCTTTGCCACATGTTGACATTCTGGTGGACAACACTGCCGAACATGCTCTCCTATCATTCATGGTCGGGTATGCCGGGTACAACCAGATTAAAATGGCTGAGGAAGACATGCACAAAACAGCGTTCACTACACAGTGGGGTACATATTGCTACACGGTCATGCCTTTCGGCCTCATCAACGCCGGAGCAACCTATCTAAGAACCGCTACCACTCTCCTATATGATATGATGCAGAAGGAGGTAGAGGTATATTGTAATACTCCGTATTTATGAGTCTTGGGGTACTCTATCGAGTAGGCCTTACTCTGTCGAGTAAGGGAGTTTTGCGAAATAAAATAGTTTCTGACCTGTTGGGTACTCGATCGAGTAACTAGGGTACTCGATCGAGTAAGGGAGTACTCGATCGAGTGTCCGGTTTACGGGGAGTTTTTCTCGGGTTTTGCTAATTATGCGATTAGGGTATTTAAACATAATCGTCGTTGTTTTAATTCACTTTTACCAAAACCTAAAACCTGTTTAAGAGAGAAAGCAGTCAGTCATCTTCCTAATCGCATCCTTAACAATTCCCGGAGTTCAGACGGTCGGTTCTTGCTGTTTTTCGTGTCGTTGGATTCCTTGCGTCGAGGGTAAGCTTTTAACATAGTATTTATAATGTTTTGTTAAGTTTGGTGAAACCCTAATTTAGGAATTGGGGGTTTTGGGTGTGTAGTTTGTGATGTGTAGTCTTTATGTGCTGTATGATAGGAGGAGAATTCGTAGAGGAGCCGTTTTGATACAGCTGTAGATACCGTCTGCGTGTTGTGCTTTCCAGGTAGGATTTCCTACTCAGTATTAGTCCCATAATGGGATTTTGGTGATGTGCTGTAGTTAGTTGTTTGATATGATGATTGTGATTGTGATTGTGATTGTGATTGTGATTGTGATTGGTTTCTATGGCTCTCGAGATGCGTTCTCGGCTGAGTGGGGTCACTTGCGGGAGTGATCTCACGCCCTAGTTTCGCCCTTCGTGGAACCCGCCACGGAAGGGGATGTGCACATTAATGGACAGGGTTATCGCTCGTACGATGAGCGGGGCTTAGGTGGGAACGGCTGCGGTCCCCCAGTGGTGGTCCGGTGGACGATCGGATTGAGATGATGGGAGTTGGTGGTGTGTGTGTGTGTGTGTGTGTGTGTGTGTGAGTTCAGTTCATTGTCTGTTTATCTTATTGTTGTTATCTATATTGATTGTGTGATTAGTCTTGACCCGTTTAAATGTTTTAAAAATGTGGTGATCCATTCGGGGTGGTGAGCGAGTTAATGAGCGGTATGAGTGATGCGTATGGGATAACCGGGATGAGTCATCACGTGGCGTTAGAAGTCTTCCATTTGTGTCGACGAAGTCTAGTAGCCTTGATAGTTTTAGTTGTAGACCGTATGAGAACCTTGTAATTCCTTTTATTAGTTTTGGTTTGAACATGTAATCACTTAATCTATAATTACTTTAAAAGTACGTTTCTTTATTGTCTTATGATATTCAGTACCTCGGGCAACCGAGATGGTAGTATCCTTATACCTGAGTGGTCTGGTAAGGCACTTGGAGTATGGGGGTGTTACAAATGGTATCGAGAGACGATTTTGGAACTGTAACAAATGAACATAATGAATATAGGGAGTCTAATAAAATGAACCTGGTGTATGTGTAATGGGAGCCGGTGATGCTAGGTTTTGGGTGAGTAGGCGCCCTCACTTCAAAATCTTGGCCCCATGATACTTAAGCCAGTCACATGGTATGGGAACGTGGAGTCCGTGTGTATATGTGCGACGTGTATGTTAATTGTGCTGTATATGGTTTGTTGAAAGCATGTTGCATGATAGTTGGTTGACATGTTGGTTGGAATCGTTGGAAAAGTATATGAGAATGATGAATGATTTGGTAGAAAAAGAAAGTAGTTCGTATATGATGATGTGTGATGAAGTGGATTTTTAATGTTGTTGTATTAGCAACATGGAAATAGGATTTGTAGTGTAGGGGTGTGGTTTGTGTTGTGAAAAGTTATGAAAATTTATAACATGCGGGTAATACATGGTTGAAAGTTGAATGTTATATGAGCATGATAGATGGTAATGTTTGACTTTTGGTAAGTAGTAACGTGAAGAATAGAGGTTCAATGATATGTGTTTTATATAACGAATTGGATGAAAAGCATGATGGTTGTTTATAACGTGGCACTTGATAACACGAAGTAGATTATTTTGTTAATTGTATGAGGAGTCGCGCAGATTTGAATGCGTAGTTGTAATCATAATGTTGAAATAATAATGAATGCATAGTACGTTAGGGTATGTGAGATAACATTCGGGTAGTATTCTCGAGTCTGCATGACTCGATCGAGTGGGTTTGATTCGATCGAGTGGGTACTTGTCGTTATTTTGACCAGAATCGTGTTTTTGGGCACTCGATCGAGTACCTCGGGCACTCGATCGAGTATGGGGTCACTCGATCGAGTAGCCGGGCTACTCGGTCGAGTAAGTCGAGATCGAGAAGATCTGTTTGGGTTAAGTCGGGGCACTCGATCGAGCATGTTGGGCACTCGATCGAGTAGCCTCTGTTTCGATCGAGTAGGTTCGGTACTCGATCGAGTGGGGTCTGTGCAGGTCATATGCGTATTTCGGGTCATATGTTTGTCTTTTGACATTCGTTGCATATTACGTTTAATTCAAAGGTGTTGTATTACTTCTTTATGCATTGTTTTACGTATGTGTTGGTCCTGAAGCGTAAGTTACCCAATCTTATGATGTAAAGAGTGGCACTATGATGAGTATGAGTTCGGTGGGGAGGACATGAGTTATATGTGATTATGATAGATGGTGGAAAAAGAAAAGGAAGATTGGTATAGTTTATTGAGGCATGGCGCAAGTTTTGCGAGACGGGATGAGTGATATGATTGTGTGTTGAGTAATGTAAAAATAAGTGAATATAGACAAGGGATGATGTGAGTATAATGAACGTGAGAATGAAAAGATTGAAAGTAAGAATGTGGATAGTGGCAGCTTGAGATGTGTAAAGAGTTAAGGAGGGAAATGGTTAGGAGTCGTGTGGGTGATGGATTTATGTAGTGAAAGTTCGTTTAAAGGGGTTGAGAAGAGTAATATATAGTGAACTTTGTGGAGACATGTCGCGAGGTGTATCTGTAGACAGTGAGTGAGTTTGGGAGGTTTGGTTTATTAAAAGATGAAACTACTGTGTGATTTCCTTGGGTAATTAACGGTATTAAATGAATTCTGACTTCTAGAGATGTAAAAAGGGGGATGCAATTGTTTGAACATTAAACGTTGGTTCTATGGATAGATTAGTGGCAAGTATGAGTGATAGCATAATAAGTGAAGATCCATGGTAAGAAAGAGTGAGATGATGTCGGTAGGAAATAATGGAATTAAGTTTTGGAGCAACGAAGGGGTAACCAGATTTCTAAAGAGTTAGCTAGAAGGAATAAGGAGTTGAACTATTAATTGGTATTATTGAGTGTAAAGAGAAAAGAAGGATACAAGTAAACTGGGGAAAATGTTCACCGGAGCTATGTGATATAAAGATAAGAAATCATCGAAATATATGATGGTATCACGAGGATGTTAGCTAAAGGTTATATAGGAGTTTCAGGGCAACATGATTGGTAATGAGTTTCGAGGAATTAAGGGAGTAAGAAGTTGGTGGAGTATTGGCACGATACGAGATATTTGGTGGAGAGTTGGATGACAATACAAATAAGATAGCATTGGGAATAATGTTGAGGTACTTTTGTGGATGGGTTTGATGTTCTTTATTTGCAATGTTAACCAAAAAAAAAAAAATGGTAGAAAAATCATGTTATTTTGATATGAGTGTAAGAGACTTGATATGCGAGCAGCAGTGGCATTGTGGTGTTATCACTAATGGCTAAGAGTGATGGAATATTAGAAAGGTAGCAATTCTAAAGAGGTTGATTTGGTAGGGACCTGATTGTTGTGTATGATTGGGAGAGGGTATAAGATGTGGTTAGATGAGGCGGACGTTATTAGTTGAATAGTGAAGGTGTGATTATATTTGGCAGGAAGTGATGGTTGTGCGAATGGGGGAATATGTTATGAGGGGCATATGAGTTAAACTCGGGCGGCAGGTAACCTTTTTCGAGTGGTGACTTACGTGGTCAGGATTGACTAGTTGGTTGTGATTACGGGTCTGTGATTTGTGTAAATGTTTGTGTGAGGTTCTGACCTCACAAAAAGTGGTATGGTATGATAATTATAAAATTGTTTTATGAATGTTCGGTAATATATATGTTGGACACGATAATTTAATTTAATGATATCCAAAAAGTTAATAATTTGATTAATTTGACATGGCTAGTTATAATTTTAATGCGTATTAATAACACATGTGTATTCCGTGAAATGGTAGAGATGATGTTCATGAGATGCTTATCTGTTTATCCATATAATATGTTGTGTGGTGATTTAATAAAGTGGATTTGAGTAAGTTTTTCTTGCCTGAGAAGTTATGCTCAGTCAGTGATTATGGGAATCGTATGCAGTTGTGATGTCTATCGGTGTGGTTGTGGTGCCTCGGGTGGTGATCCGGGCACGGTACATAGTGTTGTGATGCGGGTATTTTCGCACTACGGTGTGGCTGTTGGTGGCGGTGTTGTGATGCCGTCACCGGTTGTGGTGGAGTAGGCGGGATGATTATGATTCGAGTTTCGAAAGTACATACCAGTTATACATAGATTGTTGTTTCGTTTGTTGTTGTTTCCTGTGAGTTCAGTTTGGACAGATAGACAGTTGTCTTGATCATTGGTGTTTTCTTTATCGAGTTAAGTTTGAGAATGAGGGTAGAATATGATATGGAATAGAGTTGTATATGTCTTCGTTGTTGTCATGGTATAGTGATATTACATTAATGGGACACGGTTGTGAGAGGTTGTTACAATAATTTTGATCTTGTTCTAGATAAGGCTTGAGAGACATGGTAATGGCAAGTGAGTCGTAGAACATGTGTGGTAATGACCAGAAAGATGCAGGTGGTTCATAATCCTTTGTTGAAGACAGTGAGTGTAGGGTGTTGGGGAATTAGTGCCATGTTGAGTTATGTATGAGTTTTTCGGTAATGGAAGAAATAACTTGAGGATCTAGTGTGAGTATACGTAACGAGTGTGGATCGTGAGTTATGCTTTTGGGAGATAAGTGCTTTACATAGAGAGGTATGTTGTTTTGCAGAACTAATGGAGAGTTAGTATGGTGATTTTGCTACGAGCCTTATGGTATAGGTTAGGGGTGTGCCGAATGAGTTGAGTTATGAGAAATGTTTAAGTAAGAGAGCCTTGGATATATGCATGGCAGTGTTTAGATTATAGGTGGTTATCTTTGACATGCGGTGGTGATGAGGATAATGAGCCGATATAGCTAGGATTTAGTATTAGTGAGTTACGAGGACGTAACATTTGTCTTAAGAGGAGTAGGATGCGATGAAAGAGAGTTTCATGGTGGTGCATGTTGTAATATAATTGGAAGTAGAGTGTTAGCGTAGCGTAAAGGAGGGATTTGTTTTGTGGATGATACTTATAAAAGGCCATGGCCGTGCTTGTAGTAGTGTGATGCTTCAGAGTGTGAGAATATTTTATATAGTGTTGACAGTTGAAGGATGATGTTATGAGTCTGAGTAAACTTCGAGGACGAAGTTCCTTTTAAGGGTGGTAGAATGTAACATTCCGTTTGATGTTATGAGTATTTTGGTAGGGTATGGAGTTAGGGTTGAGAGAGATATAATGGAATTGATACGATATCGTGAGCCATGTTGTGGAGGTAGGAATAGTTAGTGGAGTTGGTGTTACGAGTTCATGTTTGGGTTGGAGTTTTGTTTTGAGTTCTTAGTCACGTTGTTGTGTCTTGATCGAGTTAGTATGTTTGTGTTTTTTTTATTGTATGGGTTGAACTTCGGGGACGAAGTTCTTTTTAAGGAGGGAAGACTGTAATACTCCGTATTTATGAGTCTTGGGGTACTCTATCGAGTAGGCCTTACTCTGTCGAGTAAGGGAGTTTTGCGAAATAAAATAGTTTCTGACCTGTTGGGTACTCGATCGAGTAACTAGGGTACTCGATCGAGTAAGGGGGTACTCGATCGAGTAGCCTTGGGTACTCGATCGAGTGTCCGGTTTACGGGGAGTTTTTCTCGGGTTTTGCTAATTATGCGATTAGGGTATTTAAACATAATCGTCGTTGTTTTAATTCACTTTTACCAAAACCTAAAACCTGTTTAAGAGAGAAAGCAGTCAGTCATCTTCCTAATTGCATCCTTAACAATTCCCGGAGTTCAGACAGTCGGTTCTTGCTGTTTTTCGTGTCGTTGGATTCCTTGCGTCGAGGGTAAGCTTTTAACATAGTTTTTATAATGTTTTGTTAAGTTTGGTGAAACCCTAATTTAGGAATTGGGGGTTTTGGGTGTAGTTTGTGATGTGTAGTCTTTATGTGCTGTATGATAGGAGGAGAATTCGTAGAGGAGCCGTTTTGATACAGCTGTAGATACCGTCTGCGTGTTGTGCTTTCCAGGTAGGATTTCCTACTCAGTATTAGTCCCATAATGGGATTTTGGTGATGTGCTGTAGTTAGTTGTTTGATATGATGATTGTGATTGTGATTGTGATTGTGATTGTGATTGTGATTGGTTTCTATGGCTCTCGAGATGCGTTCTCGGCTGAGTGGGGTCACTTGCGGGAGTGATCTCACGCCCTAGTTTCGCCCTTCGTGGAACCCGCCACGGAAGGGGATGTGCACATTAATGGACAGGGTTATCGCTCGTACGATGAGCGGGGCTTAGGTGGGAACGGCTGCGGTCCCCCATGGCAGGGTAATGGGTCCAGTGGACGAGTCGTATTGAGATGATGGGAGTTGGTGGTGTGTGTGTGTGTGTGTGTGTGTGTGTTCAGTCACAATGTCTGTTTATCTTATTGTTGTTATCTATATTGATTGTGTGATTAGTACTGACCCCGTTTAAATGTTTTAAAAACTGTGGTGATCCATTCGGGGGTGGTGAGCAGTTAATGAGCAGGTATGAGCTGATGCGTATGGGATAACTGGGATGAGTCATCACGTGGCAGTTAGAAGTCTTCCGCTGTGTCAGACGAAGTCTAGTAGCCTTGATAGTTTTAGCTGTAGACCGTATGAGAACCTTGTAATTCCTTTTATTAGTTTTGGTTTGAACATGTAATCACTTAATCTATAATTACTTTAAAAGTACGTTTCTTTATTGTCTTATGATATTCAGTACCTCGGGCAACCGAGATGGTAGTATCCTTATACCTGAGTGGTCCTGGTAAGGCACTTGGAGTATGGGGGTGTTACATATATGTCGATGACATGATCGTCAAATCAAAATAACGGGACGGCCACATCAATGCCCTCCGGAAATTCTTCGC
The DNA here is from genome assembly GCF_048544455.1 of Silene latifolia. Classification (NCBI taxonomy): domain Eukaryota; kingdom Viridiplantae; phylum Streptophyta; class Magnoliopsida; order Caryophyllales; family Caryophyllaceae; genus Silene; species Silene latifolia. The sequence goes on from NC_133534.1 coordinate 196,333,810, forward strand.
TCGTCTGCGGAAATATAACATGAGACTAAATCCTCAGAAGTGTGCATTTGGGGTAACCTCCGGAAAACTCTTGGGACATGTCGTTAGCAAAAGAGGCATTGAGATTGATCCAACCAAAATCAAAGCCCTTCCACATATGCATCGGCCTAGGAACGAGAAGGAGATTCGGGGATTTCTCGGTCAGGTCCAATACATCAGCCGGTTCATTGCCAAACTCACTATGATCTGTGAACCAATATTCAAGAAGCTTCGTGCCTCCGATCACACCGATTGGGACGACGACTGTCAGAAGGAATTCGACAGGATAAAGGAAATCCTATCCAAACCTCCTGTCCTCATGCCACCTCAACCGGGGATTCCTCTATCCCTATACCCGATTACACAAAGGCCATGGGAGCAATGTTAGCACAAACAGTTGGTAACGAGGAGCGAGCCATCTACTACATCAGCAAAAAGTTCATTGAGTACGAGACGAGGTATACCCAACTGGAAAAGACATGCCTTGCCCTAGTATGGTCAACAAAGAAGCTGCGACATCACATACTCAGCTACACGGTCCACATCTACTCCAAGATGGACCCGGTTAAATACATCTCCGAAAAACCCGTACTAAACGGAAGGCTGTCTAGATGGACACTCATGCTGTCCGAATTTGATCTCAAGTTTGTACCCCTCAAGGTTATCAAGGGAAGAGCAGTCGCTGATTTACAAGCAGAAAATCCCGTCAACGAGGATCCAACGACCGACACATGGTCACTTTCTGACGAAGACATCCTTTGTGCTGATTCTGACGCATGGGACCTGTACTTTGACGGTGCATCTAATCTGAGAGGCTTCGGGATGGGAATCCTTCTAATATCACCAGAGGGAGAACATGTTCCGATCTCGGTCAAGCGAGACTTTGCCGTCACCAACAACGCCGCTGAATATGAAGCATGCCTCATCGGCCTACAAGCAGCCATCACACTTGGCATCAAGAGACTGAGGGTCCATGGCGGTTCCTCACTCATCATCAATCAGGTATCCGGATCATAGAAAATCCGATCTGACAGCTTAGCTCCGTACCGAGCAAAGATCAATCAAGAGGCCGAGTTCTTCGACCAAGTCGACTACTTCCACTTGCCGCGAGAGGAAAATCAGTTCGCTGATGCCCTGGCAAAACTTGCCGCGCCCGTCAACATACTTGACGACATGACATCAATGCCCCTATGTGTCGAAAGAAGGAGCGAGCCAGCTCACATTTGTGCCATTATCGACGACGAGGAAAACCATGATGAACCTTGGTACCAAGCCATCCTCAATTCCAAAACCAAAAACGAATTCTCTCCCAACTCTGATCAAAGAGGACAAAGAGCCATCCGTTTACTTGCATCATAGTTCGTGATAAACCAAAACCAACTCTACAAATGGACACCCCAAGGGATTCTCCTCCTTTGTATCGACCATTACAAAGCCAAAAAAGTCATGGGAGAGGTTCACGACGGAGAATGTGGCCCTCACATGAATGCAATGATGCTTACACGGAAAATCATGCGGCTAGGTTACTACTGGACAACCATGGAAGCCGATTGCCGTAACTACGTCAAACATTGCCACAATTGCCAAATCTTCGCCAACATACAACACATACCACCATCCCTTTTATACACCATGACATCACCCTGGCCATTCTCAACCTGGGGCATCGACATCATCGGTGAAGAGTCTATTGATCCAAAATACTCAAGAGGGGGGGGGGGTGAATTGAGGATTTAAAACTTTATGAAAGCTTTTTCGATTGTGTGAATGTAATTGATTATTTAAAGTTTATTGATTAAACTTTAACTAATCAACTAATGATTGTAAGCAAAGTAAACGAAAGAACGAAACAAGAAGAGACACACGGATTTTTGAAGTGGTTCAGTTTCACAAGTCGAAACCTACGTCCACTATTCTCGATTAATAAATTTAGTACCTTTCTCCGGATTACAAATTTACTAACCCAACTCGTACAACTAACTCTAGCTGTAACTCAATGAGTACCGTTAAATACTCGAGTGACTAACTTACGCTAATAAGAAAGCACTAATGATTCTACTAAAAGTTCACGTTAATGAACGAGTAAGAAATCAAATAAGCACTATTATCTTATAACGATAACAATAAGAACGAATGCACAAGTTTATAATTCACACGACCTTTTTCGAAAATAAACAAAACGGTTTTCTTGCTTTAAAACACGGTTTTTGTTTTGTGAAGATATATGAAAGTTATGCTCAAAGGTCTTAACTTTAATGATGTAAAGTATGGAGTATTTATAGTAAAAGAGGAGCAAGGGTTTTGGTTTACTAAAACCCTAGATGCCGTGTGCCCTAGATGCCGTGTGGAAGCCTTGTAAAGCAAGAAAGGAATTAGGTTAAATCTTTCCTTAATTCTTTTCCAAGACTTGCCTTAATAAATAATATTTTCCTATCTTAACAACTCACCAATATCTTGGAGATTAGGAAAGATAATATAAGGAGATAAATAAATCTCTAACAAATATTATCCTAATACCTTAACCTTTATCCAAGCAAAGACTTAATGTGCAAGAAGGAAAGTACTATTCACGTTTACTATTCACGCGGCACTGTTCACGGGTACTATTCACACAGCACTATTCATCCCTAATATTTTTATAAGATAGAAAGGAATAAATCAAATAATAAAGAGATAACAAATCTCTAATCAAATATTATTTTAAAGATTTACTCAATCTTTTCCTTCTATCTTTACAAAAATAATATCTTATAAGTTAGGAAAGAATAAATCAAAATAATATAAAAGAGATATTAAATCCCTAATCAAATATTATAAAGATTTACACAAAACCCTAACTTGTACAAAGAGTCATCGTGTAAGAGAAAGAAACGACTCATAAGCCCATTCTTCTTTCACGAAACCTTAGGTAAGATAAATTAGGTTTAGGGTATTATAGAGTATGTAGAAACTAGAAACCCTAATTAGCAAGATGTCTCAACTCATAAGTTGATTCAATCATAATTACTAATTATAAGCTCATAGTAGAACCATACTCAATATTAAAATAAGCTCCCTTGTAAAATAAATACTTTTACTAAAACATTTAAAAAGGTTTTCCAAAAACAATTTAAAAACTATTTTGTCGTGTGTTTTATAAACTTCACATCTCAATGTTATAGTAGAAGAGCTATAACATTGAGCTCTTTAACAAGTAATGTTATGGCTGTGAAGCTATAACTTTACCAATTTAAGAAGCGCATTCTTACGTTATCATTACGAGACAATCACCTACACTATTCTAATCTTCGTTAGGAGATCTTCGAGTGTAGGCTACTTCATTATCCAAGCTTGGTCAATCTTTAATTGAGCTTCATCTTCTCATGAATGCTTGAACAATTCTTCCATTATCTTTAATATCTTGATCCTTGATTGAGGGCATGTTCATGATATGTTCTTGTATACTTCCGTCACAATTCTTTAATACTTGCGATTAGTAAGTCCAATCTAAAAGACTAAACAAACAATTACGCGCAACGAGTATATAAAGTATAAAGCACTCTTGACATCATCAAAACATAAACATATATTCTATATGGTTCAACAAATTCCCCCTTTTTGATGATGGCAAGTCTCCTAAAATTGTGACTAAGTATGTAGTTCCCCCTCAATATAATACCGTTATCTTTATAGATAAAGATCAACGCAAGATCAAGACAATTTTTCAAAAACCGAAACTTAAGGACTTTAAGAGACAATTGGTCTTGACAAGGAGCAAGCTTAGACAAATACTAAATCATGGTTATTTCTTCCCCCTCTTGACATCATCGAAAAGACGAGAACAGACATAAAACGACTAGAATGATATCAACCGAGGCAAGAAATATATATTAATCAAAGCACATATTATAGTATAAGAACGATTTCAACATAAGCAAGCTCTAAATACAGAGTGTGTAATACAAACCAAGATGAATAGAGATTTTGTAGGAGAGAAGAAAATTAGTCACTCACCTAACTACGACCTACAAAAGCATGCATGCAATCTAACATGATAGATATCTCTAGTAACCGTACATATACACTCCAACCAATCAAGGTCCAAAACACATGCCGAGGACTTACATATGAATGTGAGGTGAGGTAATTGGGTAAAAAGGGGCAAAATAATTTGGATATGTGGAGGTAAAAGCCAAGCTAGCACCGAACACAACCAAAAGGAACCATATTCCACTTTCCAACCCAACATAACAGATGATGCACCATGCCAAGTATGGCACACACTCACTCACACCAATAAGTACTTCTCCTCAAGTAATATGAAAATGATAAGAATAGAAGTAATAAGAGATTCTTGCTTTTCCATCTTTTATAGTATCATTTTTCTCCTTTGTTTTGTATTTTTTTTTTCATTTTTTTTTTCATTCCATCTTTTTCTTTTTTCAGTTCATCTTTTTCTTCCTTCCTTCCAATATTCATCACAACACCAACCAAATTGACCACAACAAGACTTCCAAATATACCAACAAGACTAGCTTGACAAGGGTAGGCTATATGGAATGTAGTTGAATAAATAGGTCAAAACAAGGCAAATTTGGCTAATGTGAGGTTAATAGGTAAAACGTAAAGGAAGGGTCGCCTCTCCACATGTGTCACCACCACAAACCGAGTGTATACAGGTAATAAGAGACAAATTTCATGCTTATGCAATTAGATGTTACATGCCATGTAAGGAGTACTACTCACATCCTAAATAAAACCAATCATGAATGTCATTGGTTTATGAATCTCTAAACCTTAGAATGTATATGTGATGAACAAGAGTTATGGTTTGTATACAACACAAAATATAACAGACTAGCAAATGGAATATTCTCATAAGATAATAAAATACTATATAAGAATGTACTTGCAACGGAAAATACGAACACAATCATATAATCTCATCTTAACTAGCCAGTCATATGGTTAGGAAATAATTATGATAATTTAGGTGCCACTGATTAAACCAATTTCCAACCGTAATGTCTCAAAACGTCCTCTAGCTAACGATTTTGTCAAAATGTCTGCCCATTGTTTTTCAGTACTACAAAACTCAAGTTTTATATTCCCCTTCTCAACATGGTCTCGTATAAAATGGTGTCTTATTTCAATATGTTTGGTACGTGAATGTTGTGCGGGATTTTTAGAAATTATTATCGCACTAGTATTATCACATAAAATAGGAATACATCCTACATCAACACCATAATCACGTAATTGTTGCTTAAGCCATAAAAGTTGAGTACATACCAGTCTGTGACAATATATTCGGCTTCAGCAGTTGAGAGAGCAACCGAATTTTGTTTCTTCGAACCCCACGTGATGATACATGGTCCGATAAAAGTGGCGACACCTGACGTGCTTTTTCTGTCTAGAGAACATCCCGCGTAGTCGGCATCGGAATAACCGATTAAATCAAAATTGCACTCCATTGGATACCATAGGTATAAGTTGGCCGTTCCAATTAAATAACGCAAAATTCGTTTTACGGCCGTCATATGCGATTCTTTGGGAGACGATTGATATCTCGCACAAACGCATACGCTAAACATAATATCGGGTCTACTTGCGGTCAAATATAACAGTGACCCAATCATCCCACGGTAAGTAGTTTCATCAATCGATTTACGGTTTCATCCAATGTCAATTTCTTGTTCTCGACCATTGGAGTAGGCATAGCGTGTGAATTTTCCATCCCGAATTTCCGAATCAACTCTTTGATGTATTTCTGTTGATGGATTTTAATGCCTTCATCTGTTTGTTGTATTTGCAGACCTAGGAAGAATTTTAATTCTCCCATCATACTCATCTCGAACTCGGAAGTCATCAACTCAGAAAAGTATTTGCATAGGCGTCGGTTGGTTGATCCAAAGATGATATCATCGACGTATATTTGAACAACCAAAAGGTCGAATCCTCGTTTTCAGAAATAGGGTTTTGTCGACGGATCCTCTCTTGAATCCTTTGTCAAGTAGAAATTTGGATAATCTGTCGTACCAAGCCCTAGGTGCTTGCTTCAATCCGTATAGGGCTTTGTCTAATTTGAATACGTGATCCTCAAATTTGATATTCTTAAAACCAGGGGGTTGTTCAACGAAGACTTCCTCTTGCAAATATCCATTCAAGAATGCCGTCTTGACGTCCATCTGGAATAGCTTCATCCCTTTGTGTGCGGCAAATGCTATCAGAAGTCTAATAGCTTCAAGACGAGCAACAGGTGCGAAAGTCTCGTCATAATCTATTCCTTCTTGTTGATTATATCCTTGGACCACCAATCTTGCTTTGTTTTCGACAATGACTCAAAGCATCATCCAATTTGTTCTGAAGACCCACCGAGTTCCAATGACTGTTCGATTTTTTGGTCTAGGAACTAGATGCCAAACCTTGTTTCTTTCGAACTGTTGTAACTCTTCTTGCATAGCTACAATCCAATCCGATTCAGCAAGAGCTTCATTGATGTTCTTTGGTTCGATCATAGATAGGAAAGAGTAGAAAGAGCAAAAATTGTTCAAGGAACGTCTTGTCTGGACACCCTTCTTAATATTCCCAAGAATATTGTCCATAGGGTGTGAGTTCTTGTATTTCCACTTCGTCGAAGTACTTGGTTCATCCTCGTTATTTGAGCTTGACCCGACTTCACTTGGTTCGGAATTTGAGGAAGTTCCCCCGAATCCATTCGGGTGTTGTATTTGAGCCGATTATAACCTCGGACTCTACACCTTGATTTGGATTCAATGTTACAAATAACATCATCTATAACATTGTTTTGGGAGTTCTTGTCTTTAGTCAATGTTATAGTATCATCAACTATAACTTTGCCTTTATCCTTTGAGGAACGATCAATTTCATCGTTTATTCCCTCAATCTCATTATCCTCTAATTCCAAATCCGGGGGGTCATCTCTTGTGAGACGGAAGTCGGGTTCATCCAAGTCTTCTTCCTCATCCTGTAAAGGCTTATCGAACACGTTATCTTCATCAAAGATAACATGGACACTTTCTTCAATACAGAGGGTTCTCTTATTGAAGACTTTATAAGCCTTGCTATGATCTGAGTATCCTATAAAAATCGCCTCATCACTTCTAGGGTCGAATTTGCTTAAACGGTTTTTACCGTTATTATGTACAAAGCATTTACTCCCGAAACAACGAAGATGGGAGATATTCGGTTTTCGACCTCTAAGGAGTTCATAGGGGGTTTTCTTAAGGATAGGTCGGATCATAGCACGATTGTGGATGTAGCAAGAAGTACTAATGGCTTCAGCCCAAAAGTTACGAGGTAAACCACTACACAGAAGCATTGTACGTGCCATATCTTCTAAAGTTCTATTCATACGTTCAACGACACCGTTTTGTTGCGGAGTTCTTGGTGCGGAAAAGTTATGTCCTACACCATTAACTCTACAATATTCTATAAAGGTTTGATTATCAAATTCGGTGCCATGATCAGTACGAATAGATACTAGATTAGTCTTATATTTATTTTGAACACGTTTCATAAGACAATCAAATTCATCAAAAGTTTCATCTTTTGAATGAAGAAAGATAGGCCATACATACCTTGAGTAGTCGTCTACAAGAACAAAGACGTACCTTGATCCTCCTCTACTTCTTACCTTCATAGGTCCACATAAATCCATGTGTACTAATTCCAAGGCTTGTTCTGTGCTTACTACTCTTTTTGGCTTGAACGATGATCGTACTTGTTTACATCTTGCACATGTGTCACACATCTTTTCTTGGTCAAACTTGATCTTAGGTAACCCTTCTACCAAGTCCCATTTCTCCAGCTTGTTCAAGGTTAGAGAGCTAATGTGACCAAAACGCTTATGCCATAAACAAGGATCATCAAGAGTAACTTTCATACACGAAAAAGAGTTAGTAGGCACAACATTTAAATCTACCATATAAACGTTCCTTTTACGGTGGCCTTCAAGAATGACATTGCTAGTTCCTTCAATAATAATGCGACAACTATCAGTATGAAAGACTACTTTGTTACCTTTGTCGCATAGTTGAGATATGCTTAGCAAGTTGTGTTTTAGACCATCTACAAGATAAACGTCACTTATTGCGTGAGATTTGGAGATTCCGATTTTGCCAACTCCTATTACTTTTCCCTTTTTATTATCCCCGAACGTCACTTTTCCTCCGTTGAAAGGCTTGAGTGAAAGAAACAGATTTTTGTCTCCGGTCATGTGTCTTGAACATCCACTGTCAAGATACCATTGGTTGTTTTCTTTCACTTCTTCCTGCAGAAAGGATTAGATACAATTTTTAGGTACCCAAGCTAAGTTGGGTCCCTTATGATTAGTTACTCTAAATATTAGATCCTTTCGAACCCAAATACTTCTAATCACCGTCTTTCTAACTTTAGGTTTATTTATCTTGGGAGGATTTCTAGGGTTAGGGTTTTCTCTAGGTCTCGGAACTTCTCTAGGTCTCGGAACTTCTCTAGGTCTCTCTTGACTAGATGCCTTGTGAATAGGTTTACTAGGTTTAGATTTGCAAGGGCTTTGTGAGGTGCTAGGTTTCTTAGAGTAGTCAAAGGCCATGTCATAGAACCAACGGAATTTATTGTTCCTTTCTTCGTTAGGTTCGTCAGTGGGAGTTTCCTTATCCTCGTCAATGTGTCAGTTTTGGCATGTTCGGCATTCTTTCGTAAATCGTGAGCCTTTTTGACACAATTGATTTGGATATGACCCGTATGACCACAGTAATTGCAAATCAAATATTCAGGAAGATCAGCATACTTCCTTTTTCTAAAATCAAAATCCGAAGGTGTTGATTTGCATTTAGAGTGATCTCTACGGCTATAGCACTCATGTCCTAACCCCATCTTCATATTATTGTCAGATTGTTCGGTTAGGAAGTTCAGGACTTTCGTGCTACCTTCCCATTTGTCATGCACCTTTCTAGCGTGTAGAAGAAGGTCTTTTAGGGTTTTAATTTCCTCTTGACATTTCGTGTGATCTACATCATTGTCCTTTTTAAAGTTGTCACGAAAGTCTTGGAATCGTTTGTTAAGAATGAACACAACATCGGTGTGGTGTTTCTTAACATTGATCATATCGGTCTTAGATTCTTTTAATTGCTTTGAAAGGGAATCTATCTCTTTCTTTTGATCCAAGATTACTTCTTCATTAGAAGTGACCTTAGCTTCCAAAAGTTCTCTGACTTTTCTAAGTTCTAAAGTTATAGCTTCATTAGCTATAACTTTGGCTTGAAGGTGCTTGATTTTAAGCTTTAGGTCGGAAGTTATAGCTTCATTAGCTATAACTTTGACTCTAATTCCTTCTTTTCAGCCATAGTAGAATCTAATGTTGTAGCTTTCACATTTGTAACTTTAGATTTCAACTTCTTAGCTTTAGTCTTGAGATTATGATTCTCTTCCGCAATATCGAGAATCTGTTCCTTTAGATCTTTCAATTCCAAATCCTGTTCATGGCACTTATCAAGAGATTGTTCAAAGAATTCAATTAGGGCACTTTTAGACAATTTCTTAACACGTTTTTTAAGCTCAAGGTAACTTACCTCTTCATCGTCATCTTCGTCCGATTCTCCAAGAAAACAATAGTTTGAGTGAGAGGTTGTGCTTTCATCATCACTGTCGGAGATTAGGTCAAGACTAACACTTTGCTCGGACAAAGGTTAGCCACTTCGTCGTCTTGATTCCTCGTCATCTTCTCGATTCAAGGTCTCCCCAACACGAAGCCATCATAACTTGCTTGAATTCTCTCTTTGTCTTCTCACGTTTCGTCTTGTCCTTTATCTTCTCCCATGTTGGACAATCTTTGATCATATGACCAGATTCTCCACATCTGAAGCAACCTCTATTTGCGAAAGATGACTTTGAGTCATTAACCTTTTTGTTGAATGACTTGTTGTTGTTGTTGTTAAAGGATGATTTTGTTTGTTTGTTTCGAAATATTTTGTTTTTGAAACGGCGTGCAAACAGAACAGTTTCATCCTCTAATTCAGAGTCCACTTCTTCACTCTTTAAGGCCATACTCTTATTTCGGCTTGGTTCAGCGTCATCTTTGTTAAGAGTAATTTCATGGGCCATGAGAGCACCTATGAGTTCTTGATAGGATAGGTTTTCAAGATCTCGTGATTCCTCCATTGCGGTGACTTTAGCACGCCACTTTTTAGTAAGGCTCCTAAGAACCTTTCTAGCAATGTCCTCAGTACTGAATTTCCTACCTAGGTTTTTCAGTTCGTTTATAATGCTCGAAAATCTTGCAGACATGCTATCTAAGGACTCATTAGGCTCCATAATGAATAGCTCGTATTTTTGCATAAGCAAATCAATTCGGTGCTTCCTAACAATGGAAGTACCTTCATAAGCTAATTCGAGCCCATCCCATATCTCCTTGGCCGTGGAACAAGAGGAGAACCGATCAAACTCAGTGGAAGTCATTCCGTTTTGCAGAAGACTTATTGCTTTGGAGTTCTTCTCGGCTTTCTTGTAGTCGGCCTCGACATAGTCTTCTTCTTTCTTTTCATAGGTAGTGCCTTCCTCGGATGCCACAAGAATTTTATGCGGTCCGTTTTGAATAATCCTCCAAAGACTCCCAATCGTGTCCTTTCACATAGTGAGTCATCATGTTTTTCCATAATCCATAATTCTTCCCATCAAAGACGGGACACTTGAGATATTTGGAATCCATTTATCACGTGATAGGCAACGGAATATAAAACAAGAAGATAAATGAAAAACAAGATAGATCGGCCTCTTTGCGGTTAGGCAATCAAGAGCACGAGGCTCTGATACCAATTGAAGAGTCTATTGATCCAAAATACTCAAGAGGGGGGTGAATTGAGGATTTAAAACTTTATGAAAGCTTTTTCGATTGTGTGAATGTAATTGATTATTTAAAGTTTATTGATTAAACTTTAACTAATCAACTAATGATTGTAAGCAAAGTAAACGAAAGAACGAAACAAGAAGAGACACACGGATTTTTGAAGTGGTTCAGTTTCACAAGTCGAAACCTACGTCCACTATTCTCGATTAATAAATTTAGTACCTTTCTCCGGATTACAAATTTACTAACCCAACTCGTACAACTAACTCTAGCTGTAACTCAATGAGTACCGTTAAATACTCGAGTGACTAACTTACGCTAATAAGAAAGCACTAATGATTCTACTAAAAGTTCACGTTAATGAACGAGTAAGAAATCAAATAAGCACTATTATCTTATAACGATAACAATAAGAACGAATGCACAAGTTTATAATTCACACGACCTTTTTCGAAAATAAACAAAACGGTTTTCTTGCTTTAAAACACGGTTTTTGTTTTGTGAAGATATATGAAAGTTATGCTCAAAGGTCTTAACTTTAATGATGTAAAGTATGGAGTATTTATAGTAAAAGAGGAGCAAGGGTTTTGGTTTACTAAAACCCTAGATGCCGTGTGCCCTAGATGCCGTGTGGAAGCCTTGTAAAGCAAGAAAGGAATTAGGTTAAATCTTTCCTTAATTCTTTTCCAAGACTTGCCTTAATAAATAATATTTTCCTATCTTAACAACTCACCAATATCTTGGAGATTAGGAAAGATAATATAAGGAGATAAATAAATCTCTAACAAATATTATCCTAATACCTTAACCTTTATCCAAGCAAAGACTTAATGTGCAAGAAGGAAAGTACTATTCACGTTTACTATTCACGTGGCACTGTTCACGGGTACTATTCACACAGCACTATTCATCCCTAATATTTTTATAAGATAGAAAGGAATAAATCAAATAATAAAGAGATAACAAATCTCTAATCAAATATTATTTTAAAGATTTACTCAATCTTTTCCTTCTATCTTTACAAAAATAATATCTTATAAGTTAGGAAAGAATAAATCAAAATAATATAAAAGAGATATTAAATCCCTAATCAAATATTATAAAGATTTACACAAAACCCTAACTTGTACAAAGAGTCATCGTGTAAGAGAAAGAAACGACTCATAAGCCCATTCTTCTTTCACGAAACCTTAGGTAAGATAAATTAGGTTTAGGGTATTATAGAGTATGTAGAAACTAGAAACCCTAATTAGCAAGATGTCTCAACTCATAAGTTGATTCAATCATAATTACTAATTATAAGCTCATAGTAGAACCATACTCAATATTAAAATAAGCTCCCTTGTAAAATAAATACTTTTACTAAAACATTTAAAAAGGTTTTCCAAAAACAATTTAAAAACTATTTTGTCGTGTGTTTTATAAACTTCACATCTCAATGTTATAGTAGAAGAGCTATAACATTGAGCTCTTTAACAAGTAATGTTATGGCTGTGAAGCTATAACTTTACCAATTTAAGAAGCGCATTCTTACGTTATCATTACGAGACAATCACCTACACTATTCTAATCTTCGTTAGGAGATCTTCGAGTGTAGGCTACTTCATTATCCAAGCTTGGTCAATCTTTAATTGAGCTTCATCTTCTCATGAATGCTTGAACAATTCTTCCATTATCTTTAATATCTTGATCCTTGATTGAGGGCATGTTCATGATATGTTCTTGTATACTTCCGTCACAATTCTTTAATACTTGCGATTAGTAAGTCCAATCTAAAAGACTAAACAAACAATTACGCGCAACGAGTATATAAAGTATAAAGCACTCTTGACATCATCAAAACATAAACATATATTCTATATGGTTCAACAATCGGGAAAGTCAACCCGATAGGCACAAAGGGGCATTGCTTCGTCCTCGTCGCCATCGACTACTTCACCAAATGGGTGGAAGCACAGTCATATGCAGTCTTGACCGCTAAACAAGTGGCCAAGTTCATTCAAAACAACATCATCTGCCGATATGGGGTACCCCATGAAATCATCAGCGATGAAGGCTCTCACTTCCGGGCGGAAACTCAAGCCTTGCTGGACAAACACAAGATCAAACGACATCGATCATCCCCCTACCGTCCTCAAACCAACAGAGCGGTGGAGCCAGCGAACAAAACTTTTGTTACCATTATCAAGAAAATGCAAGACAACTACCGCGATTGGCCGAGCAAGCTCCCATTCGCACTCTGGGGATACCGAACCTCCATTCGAACACCGACAGGCGCCACACCCTTCTACCTAGCATACAGTATGGACGAGGTTCAACCGGTAGAGTTAGAGGTCCCATCTCTACGCATCCTACTAGAGAGTCAAGTCCCTGATGCGGAATGGACCCGTCGAAGGTACGAACAACTCACTCTTCTAGACGAACGACGACTCAACGCCTTGCACAACGTCCAGCTATACCAACGACGTATACAACGGGCATTCAACAAGAAAGTCAAACCCAAAAACATCCAGGAGGGCGACTTGGTCCTCAAGTCAGTTCGAGCACCATTACCCGTCGATCCGAGGGGAAAATTCAAACCCAACTGGGCCGGGCCATAGCTGGTCAAGAAAATACTTTCGGGGGCGCAGTGAGACTGGGCGACCTAGACGGGGAGGACTTTACAAACCCGACCAACCTAGACCAACTCAAGAAATACTACCCTTGAATCCTATCAACCAACAACCTAGCCTAGTTTTGCAACTAGCAAACACCTCAACCCATTTTCAAGTCAAGTTCCTCAATATGTTCTGATTTCAAATTGCATGTTTTATCGAGTCTAAGCTGCGGCACCTTGCCCGTTTCGAATGTCCTTTGATCCGTCAAAGGCAACGTCCATTTGCACTACAAAAATAAACCCCCTGAACTACGAGCATGGTTTGATTTCACCTTTTCAGGTGAATACGTAGGCAGTCCCTCTTATGCCTGAGGGATACAACCACAATACCCAATTCAAATTCACAAAACCCCCTGAACTACGAGCATGGTTTGATTTCACCTTTTCAGGTGAATACGTAGGCAGTCCCTCTTATGCCTGAGGGACACAACCACAAAACCCAATTCAAATTCACAAAACCCCCTGAACTACGAGCATGGTTTGATTTCACCTTTTCAGGTGAATACGTAGGCAGATCCTCTTATGCCGGAGGGATACAACCACAAAACCCAATTCAAATTTACAAAACATTCTGAACTACGATTGTGGACAAGGCCCTCGGGAACTGCGTCCGAGGGATCCACACCCGGCATAATCGACTCGAGGTTCTTTCGAATCGAATTAAGACATATTAGAGTCGCCACCAAGTTTTTTGGGAACTTGGAACCGTTCAAGTCAACTTTACACCTTTCATCGAAAAGCATAAAGCCAATCGACTACGAGTGATTAAAGATAAAGACTTGTACCCTATATCACTCGATTTGAATGACTCTCGTAATCCAATGGTATTTAGACGGATCCACAAACCATAGATCTTGAGTAAGGGGTGAGGGTACGTGTTAGGAAGCCCATAAGGACACCCAACCCCGCCCGTCGATAACGGCCTCTACTAAGTCAAGTGTCGGATTTCAAACAAGGTCATAGCTACTACGATGTATGAAATGCAAACGTTGTTTTAACCCTATCATGTGACAACAATTTCTATGTCGTTTTAGATGCAACTAAACTAACTTTGTCAAAGTTGTAATTTAGCATGTGGGTTGATTGATCTAGCAACATTCAAACGAAACAAACAAGGCTTGATGGGGAATGGGGGAGCCGTTGGGATCTACCTATTACAAACCAGGCATTTCATGCCGACACAACAACAAATTGAAGATACAACTCGATCTAAATACAAAGCTATACACACGACGCAATACATGACACCACACACGGCCGTTGGCCTAGAAAACCGTGCACATGAGGGGTGGCCCACGGCTCACATGACACACAGCCTTGGGTCACTCCTCGTAATGTGTGCTTTCACTTAATCCCATCGAATTAGACATAGGGCTACGCACCAAAGCATGCATTAGCATAAACCGGGCCATGTTGCTTTAGACAACACGCGGTTTACTACGCTCCTACAAGCATTGGGAACAACCGTCTAACCAAACAAGACCAAGGTTTTTAGAAAAGGTTTTGACTCAATAAAAGTAAAACAAACTTGAAAGATTACAACTCGATAAACAAACTGTAAATTACAAGCTACGAAACAACAAAGAACAAATGATAAACAAAGAAAGAGAAACGAAATAAGAAAGCCAAAACACACGGCCAAATCACGGCCCAAGACGAGGCCAACCTAGTTCCTAAGTTAGATTCATTGGTTAGATCTAATGATTGCGAAAAGGGATAGGAAACAAGTTAGAAAACGAGTTAAAAACGATGTTGATTGATTGTCGCATGAGGGTGCATTCTACACGGCCTAAAGGGTCTAATTAGGTCAAATTCGCTAATTAATTTAACTCATCGAGTGTCAATAAGAAGGTGCTAATCACGCACTCTTATACTAGCGAGAAATTAGGTGAAAGAGAGAGATGCGTTCAATTATTTACAGAATCGTCGATTGATTTTATAACTTACGTCGAAGCCACCTATCGTGTCTAATTAGATTATTAAATTAATTTAAAGTCATCTAAATACGTCATAGGTTAACAATCAGAGGTTAAACTAACATACAACGGGTCCTAGGGTATGTCGATTTGGCCGAAACAAAAGGGGGTCGAAAGCGAAGAACGAAGTTAGACAATTGTTTTATTTATGCCCTACCTTGAACACGAGGATATGTAAATGAGACGGGGTGTACGACCGACAGAAGTAGCGGTTTCTTTTCCCATCTCAAGTCAACGCGGGTGTTCATGGTGGTACTTTAACTCATACTCGGACTAACTAGTTTCATAGTTAAATTAAAACAAACGATAAACAAACGAAAAAACAAACAAAAAACAAACTAAAAAAAGCATAAGAAAACGAAATAAAAAAAAGGAGAGAGAAGGGGATTTGATGCACCCTCAACCTACATGTATCGTTGACACCGTCTTGGGTCGTAATCGATGGTAGATTTTATCTCGAGAGGCCGTCGTCGACGAAGAATAAAGCAAACACGCGTTTTGGAAAGTTTCTGGACAGCGATTTTAAAACAGTGATATCTCCCTCGTTTCACGACGAAAATTCGATTCGAAAGATGTTTTGGAAACTAGAAAGAGAGGAGAACAAGGATCTTAAAGCAACCCCTGCTCGTTTTGGGTTATTGGGCACGAAAAACGAGCACAAACAGAACTGGACAGACAAGAAGAAACCGCGAAAACAGAGTGTTATTTCACTCTGTTTTTCGAGGAATTTCGTGTACTCTCAAGGGCAATTTGGCTCGTAATTCTTTATCTAATGTGTATATGGATGTTATGTGGTTAATTAGGAACAAGAAACTCGAATTTTTATGGTGATTTGATGGAGGAACGAAAGGGTTTTCGAAGGAGACACACAAACAGTTTCAGTTTGTGTGTCGGTTTTGTTTAGGGTTTTTGGAGGATGTTTAGGGTTTGTTTCTGAGGTTTAAAGCTTCTATGTGATGGTTGGATGTATGGAGAACTTAGAGGAATGAATGTATGGTGAAGGGGTGGTATTTATAAGGGTTTAAAATAGGTTAAAAGGGGGTAAGGAGCAATCGGGCTAGCTGGAAAATAGCTGCTGTCCAGCAGCTTTGGGAGGGGTTTCTAGGGTTCGTTTTGGAGGATTTCTTGGTGATTAAGCTAGGATAATATGGGTAGGATACTAGGGTATGGGTTAGGGTTAATGGGTACGGGTCTTGGTAGTGTTTGAAGCGGGTTTGGGCTCGGGAATTGGCTCGCAAAACAGGGGAGCTGTTCGGTTTTATGCGGGCTGCTTGGGGTTGGTTTTGAACGAGATTTTGGGCTGCTTGTGAGGGGGTTCGAACATGGGTTGATGGGTATTGGTATAGGTGGGTTAGTATACTCGAAATTCGTGCCAATTCGCAAAAGAAACGGGCTTAAAAAACGAGCTAAAATCGAGCTCAAAACACACGATGCAAAACGAGTTCCTCGCTTTTAAAAATCGATTTTTCAAATCAACTAATAAATTAAAATAAATGACTTTTCAAATCAAATATACTCATAAAATGATTTTTCAAATCAAATATTTATTTTATTTTCAATAAAATAAACTTGCCCAAAATAAATTCAAAATAAGATAAATTAAATTGAAACTACTTTAAAAAAACAAACTTTAATTTAAATATCATTTAAATTAATAGAATGAACTTACTAAAAAAAACATTAATTTAAATATCATTTAAATTAATAAAATACTTCATCGACGACGCCCATTCTACCTCGTAAAACGAGCTCCAAATAATGACAATGACAACTAAAGAATACATGTGTCCTATCATCATCGGGTGTTTGTCGGGTTCTCTACAAATTCCAATATCGACGGATACGGGTATCTACAGAGCCCACACTTTGACTGAGGCTTGGACAAGGCGAAAGTCAAAGTATACCCCAGGTCCCTCTCGACCTGAGGATTCTTCGGGTCGTTTATAGTCCATTAGACTTGCGTATATAAGCTCTTGACCATAAGAAGAGACCATACCTGAAACTTCGTTGGGGTTGACTCTTGCTTCTGTTGCGTCGAAATATCATCGTTGGTCATCGACCCATAAATTGTATAAATGGTGGGTTGAGCCTTTATCCTTAGGCGCCTACGTATCCGTTTCTGACGGAATCAAACCCGCGTCGTAGTTCGGCAGCTGCTGACTCATGCCCAAAGTTTATCATCTGCTGGCATTTGTCCGAAATTCATCATCTGCTGACATTGGCCCAAAATTTATCATCTGCTGGCGCTTGTCCGAATGGGACGGGACTTTCCGAGGAGGTTGCCGCCGCTTTCATCATTTGCTTTCAGCTACGGAATTCTTCCATTTCATACTCTTGTATTGAATTGAATTCTTGGTGGATGTCATCCTTTTCATCTTGACAATGGTCTCTGAAGCCAACGGCTTCAGAGCCCCCAGTTTGCAATGTCTCTAAAGTCGAAGACTTTAGAGCCCCCAGTTGAAGCATATCCTGCTATATTTGAAACATAGAAAATGTACTTGCAATAATCATCTCATAAGCACATTTGGATCATCGATCTTGAAATTGGATCATTTGAAATACTGGGTCATCGACCCGAAAATTGGATTTGATAATTTTGAATGATTGGGCCATCGACCCGAAAATTGAATTTGATAATTTTGAATGATTGGGCCATCGACCCGAAATTTTGAATTTGAAATGAATTACTTGGATGTTGGGTCGTCGACCCAAAATTTGATTTTGAACTTTGAGTTCTGAACCTTGACTTGAAATGTACCACTACTTGGATCATCTATCCCATAATTCGCAAAAAGTTTTTGAAATTTCGGAATTCTGAAATCTTTGGCATTTTGAAATCGAACCTTGACGTGTGAGCAGGAAATACGACTCAGACACTCTGTATGACTCGTAAACAACGTGGGCGTAGCCCGCTACCGTAAAACAAAAAAAGAAAATAAAACCGTAAGTGTGCATGGGTTTTAGTTCAAATATTGACTCGTTGAGGGTAGAAATGTAAATTGGCCATTCTGGCGCCAAAAGATGGCAAATGGGAATCACAAAGTCGTCGAACTTGGGACGGAGATATCGTATGGCATGGGCGTGCTCCCAAGGGCACATAGGAATCAAGATCACTTGGCATTGACAAGATGGATTAAACTCATGGAGCAACAACGTTAGCTTCGCCTAGACACTAAACACAGACTTATTTTATGAGGACACTTAGACATCACACATCACTCTTGTTGGGAACATTCTGTCACTCTTCTCCTCGCCTCCTTTCTTTTCAGCGAGTTTTCATCATTTCTTGCCACCGCCTTCTTTCTTTTCAGCGGGCTTTTACTATTTTTTCTTCCACGCCTTCTTTCTTTTCAGCGGGTTTTTCATATTTTCTGTTCCCAACACAAACCTACATCTATATGACTCGACATCTTTGCCTAAACCGCTAGATAAAGCTCATTCTGAGACTTGATACTATTCATCTGAACCTATATCCTTATCCTAGCCTACATCGAGTGCTAAGACCGACTCAAACAAAGGTGGCTTCATTTGGACTTGGTTAAGACCCGTAAGAAACCGACAAGACGACAACTTGGATGATGGTGGATTGAATCCCTTATTCTGAAGGACTGCCTACGTATTCGCGTGGAGCGAAATCAAATCCGACGTAGTTCGATCTTGGTGCATAAACATGGCATATTGATTGTGTGTACACACTCGAAGGTTTCACCTAAGGTATCATGTCGTATCCCATTCTAGCGTGTAAAGTACCGTTAAATCCCGTGTCTGGGGTTAGGTGTAAAAGGCTTGGATCTTTTGGGATGTGGAGCTTGGTAATAACAAGTTGGAATGGTTAACCATCATTCTGAAGGTTTGTTTTGTGGTGTTAAGGCCAAGGGCTATGGCTTATAACGTGGTTGGAAATGGGTGTCTCGGGTTTGATGAACCACGAGTGCAAATGGGTTGAAAAATGATGTGGGTTCAAATTTCCATGTCTGGACCCTAAAGGTTGGGTGTAACAACACAAGCGGAATGATTCTCAAAATTCCCGACTATCCCCTTGTAACTGTCTCAGGAAGGACTTAGAGGGTAAAGAGGTTGCTACTTAAGCTTTTGGGCTTCGCCCATTGAACTTCAACTATGGGTACTTGACTTGACTTCTGGCTTCCGTAACTTCGACATTCAACCAAAAAAGCATTCCGCAATAACTTCAACATCTTTTTTCCTTTTTTCTTTTTCTTTCATCTTTTTTCATTTTTTTCATTTTTTTCATTTTTCCAATTTTTCTCTTTTTCTCATTTTTCATTCTTTTTCATCTTTTTTCTCTCTTTGAAAATGATCTTCTATTCGTTCTCTTAGTCATAAATGGATACACCTTGAAAACTGGGCTTCGCCAACTAATTTGGGTAGGAACTAACAATTCCGTGTTAGAACGGGTTGATATCTTCTCTCTTTGAGATGGGATGATTTTTTTGGGGAAAAGGCTTGCCTTCCATCATCGATAGGGGAAACAAGGAGCTAGTCCGGGTTTGTCATAGAATCATCTAAAAGCTTGTCACAAACATTGGTTCAGATGGAGGTTTTCTACCACCAGACATGGAATAGGTAAAGGAATCAAACACGGGATCCTAGTGTACCTTACATTTTGAAACAGGACATATTTCTACCCCAGGGATGCCTTTGAGTGTGTTGTGCATTTTATCATGCTTTCAGAATGATTGAGGATTGAAAACAAGAGAAATTTGGAAACGAAACTGCAAATTTTTATTGGAAAGACAAATGCTTAACAGACTCGAAGGAACGATTCCTAGGACACACCCTAGATCATCGCGGAACAAACGACTCAACTTCAGGAAAAGAAAGTCCTAGACTCGACTCGACTAAGATAAGAAAACAGATCCCGACTCATAATTTCAAATCTGGTCATGAGCTTTCCCTTGTTCAGTTGTCAACTTAGATGCTCGGTTCTAGTCCTTGATCCCTTCGATGGTCTGCCTCCATCCCGAGGTAGTCCTCTGAGGATCTACGCCAATGATAAAGGTTGGTGAACCGAATTGTCTTTTATTAACTTCGTTAACGAGAGGAGTACATTCTAGAGCAAGACTCCCGATTTGAATTTCATTCTTCTGGTTTGGCAAGAATTCGAAGCAATCCACAAATATTTTCCCGATAAACACCCCTTTCAAGTGACATGGGTGGATAAGATGGGAATAATCGACATTGTCTTCGACAGAAACAAAGTTAGTGTGGTCGCCAAACGGATTGGTGACGTTGTTGGGCTTTATGGCCGGGATTGGGAGCGTTCCGTTCTCAATCATATCTTGAATTTCGTGCTTTAATCTAAAGCACCTTTCAGTATCGTGTCCCTTCCCTTGATGAAAGGCACAGTAGGCATTTGGTTTGTACCATTTGCCTTGTTGTTCAGCAGGTGGATCCGGAGTTGGACCAATGGGCTTCAACTTTCCTTGGGCCATGAGCCTTTGGAGAGCATAGGCGTACGTGCACCCGATATCAGTGAATACCCTCGGGGCTTGGCGCGGAGGCCTTTTTGACTGTCCATCTAAGAGATTGACAGTTTCAACAAAGTGGGCCGCTGCGGGCGCTTTTGCTTTAGATGACGAAGCCCCTTGGTATCCCTTTGGCTTCTCTGCTTCAGCAATTCGGACATCGTCCTCTACCTTTATCCCGATCCTTATCAATTCTTTGAAAGAACCGAAGTTTTGGTATTTCAGAGCATTACGGTAAACAGGTCGTAGATTCTTTACGAACTTATCCACCATTTCGACTTCATCAGGCTTCTTAGCTAACTTTACGCTTTCAGCGCGCCATCTTGCGAGGAATTCAGTAAAGCCCTCTTTTTCCTTTTGTGTCATAACCTCCAAAGTTCTTATGTTGGTTTGAATCTCGACGTTGTCAGCATAGTGCTTACAGAACTCCACCGTAATATCTTCGAAAGTGGGGAAGTTCTTGAGGTCCAGATTATAGAACCACGCCTTTGGGTGTTCACCCAGAGATTGGGCGAAAATTTCAGAGAGCATATCAGCAGGTACTCCCTTCAGTGCTAAGTACCCTTTATAGGCCTTAACATGGTGGACTGGATCTTCAGTGCCCTTGAACTTTGGGATGTCAGTGAGTACCATGTTCGTGGGCAACTTATCCTGAACTGGGGCATAGGCCCTAGCATTCTCATAGTGGATGTTCTTCCCCTGGGAGAGTTTCAAACGGTCTTCGATGAACTTGAACCGTTTCTCCAGATCAGTCAGTGGTGGAGGGGGTGGAGGTGAATCTTCACTCAGCTTAGATTCGATTGCATCCATTCTAGTTATCATGAGGTTCACGGCCTCAGTAAGCTTGTTAACGGCATCTTCCATTGCTTGACGTCGGGTTTTTGGCGGCCTTTCTACAAGAAAACCCCGTACTGAGTCAATATTTAAAGTAAGAGCCCCTGCACACTTAAGGACTCGACCCCAACTTGACTCGAACAAAGACTCGACTTGAGATTGACTAACCAGAGGTTCGACTCACGGTTTGATTTAGACATCGGTTCATTTTAGACTCGACAAAACGACATGACTCGAACTGTCATAACTCGATTCTAAACTGGACTTGGTGTGACTAAACCCGTGATTGGGCTAACATAGCCCATGGGTTCGAGTGAAACGTCCTAAAGGGCCTAGCTTGGACGTTTTTGTGGACTATCCTAGACCAAAAGGTCGACCAACATGACTCAAGGCCCAAGAGGTGAGCTTGGGTGACCTAACAAGGTCGTGTTCTAGACTCTTAGAACGAAACACACCCGGCCTAACACGGCCATGACCCGGACACGACTCGACGCATTTCATGCTTGGTTGAGGTTCGAGAAACATTTTGGATTGATTTTGAAAAATGAAGGATTGATTTGAAAATGAGATTTGAAATGGGCGACATCCGGCTATAAAAGCTTGTTTTGGGCGAAATTCTAGTCCTATTTGGGCAAAGCATTCCGCGTTTTGAAAATCATGCTAGGTTTGAAAGTAAGTTGTTCAAAAGTTCGGTTTTGAAAAGGACTTGGAATTTTCGAAAAAAGGACTCGGGAAAACATATTGCACGTTGTCATTCTCATGTTATAAGGATGTATGCTCCTAGACATCTCTAAGTCTCGGCAAGTCTTCTACAAGAAGGTCTATGCCCTCCATCCTTTTGCGGTCTTATAGAGCAAGGTGTCTTAAGGTAAAGTACCTAGAAGATTGTCCCCACTCCCAAGAACCACGCGAGGCGAAGTGGAAGCGAGCAATGTGCAGCTTCCTGGCATAGTGGGACGTCGCCCCCCACGCATCACGAAGAAACGCTGGGACGGCCCGGGCAAGTCCATAAGGGTTTATGCATGAATCGTAGCACTATGAGTAATGTTTTACTTTCCAACACTTTCTTTTCAAGTTTCACCTCGGAGGAAAAGACCCTAGAAACACAGTGTAACTAGTCCTCTGGTCCCCAGTGAGTCGCCAAAGCGTGGACAAGGCCCTCGGGAAGGCTGCGTCCAGGGATCCACACCGCATAATCGACTCGAGGTTCTTTCGAATCGAATTAAGACATATTAGAGTCGCCACCAAGTTTTTGGGAACTTGGAACCGTTCAAGTCAACTTTACACCTTTCATCGAAAAGCATAAAGCCAATCGACTACGAGTGATTAAAGATAAAGACTTGTACCCTATATCACTCGATTTGAATGACTCTCGTAATCCAATGGTATTTAGACGGATCCACAAACCATAGATCTTGAGTAAGGGGTGAGGGTACGTGTTGGGAAGCCCATAAGGACACCCAACCCCGCCCGTCGATAACGGCCTCTACTAAGTCAAGTGTCGGATTTCAAACAAGGTCATAGCTACTACGATGTATGAAATGCAAACGTTGTTTTAACCCTATCATGTGACAACAATTTCTATGTCGTTTTAGATGCAACTAAACTAACTTTGTCAAAGTTGTAATTTAGCATGTGGGTTGATTGATCTAGCAACATTCAAACGAAACAAACAAGGCTTGATGGGGAATGGGGGAGCCGTTGGGATCTACCTATTACAAACCAGGCATTTCATGCCGACACAACAACAAATTGAAGATACAACTCGATCTAAATACAAAGCTATACACACGACGCAATACATGACACCACACACGGCCGTTGGCCTAGAAAACCGTGCACATGAGGGGTGGCCCACGGCTCACATGACACACGGCCTTGGGTCACTCCTCGTAATGTGTGCTTTCACTTAATCCCATCGAATTAGACATAGGGCTACGCACCAAAGCATGCATTAGCATAAACCGGGCCATGTTGCTTTAGACAACACGCGGTTTACTACGCTCCTACAAGCATTGGGAACAACCGTCTAACCAAACAAGACCAAGGTTTTTAGAAAAGGTTTTGACTCAATAAAAGTAAAACAAACTTGAAAGATTACAACTCGATAAACAAACTGTAAATTACAAGCTACGAAACAACAAAGAACAAATGATAAACAAAGAAAGAGAAACGAAATAAGAAAGCCAAAACACACGGCCAAATCACGGCCCAAGACGAGGCCAACCTAGTTCCTAAGTTAGATTCATTGGTTAGATCTAATGATTGCGAAAAGGGATAGGAAACAAGTTAGAAAACGAGTTAAAAACGATGTTGATTGATTGTCGCATGAGGGTGCATTCTACACGGCCTAAAGGGTCTAATTAGGTCAAATTCGCTAATTAATTTAACTCATCGAGTGTCAATAAGAAGGTGCTAATCACGCACTCTTATACTAGCGAGAAATTAGGTGAAAGAGAGAGATGCGTTCAATTATTTGAGAATCGTCGATTGATTTTATAACTTACGTCGAAGCCACCTATCGTGTCTAATTAGATTATTAAATTAATTTAAAGTCATCTAAATACGTCATAGGTTAACAATCAGAGGTTAAACTAACATACAACGGGTCCTAGGGTATGTCGATTTGGCCGAAACAAAAGGGGGTCGAAAGCGAAGAACGAAGTTAGACAATTGTTTTATTTATGCCCTACCTTGAACACGAGGATATGTAAATGAGACGGGGGTGTACGACCGACAGAAGGAGCGGTTTCTTTTCCCATCTCAAGTCAACGCGGGTGTTCATGGTGGTACTTTAACTCATACTCGGACTAACTAGTTTCATAGTTAAATTAAAACAAACGATAAACAAACGAAAAAACAAACAAAAAACAAACTAAAAAAAGCATAAGAAAACGAAATAAAAAAAAGGAGAGAGAAGGGGATTTGATGCACCCTCAACCTACATGTATCGTTGACACCGTCTTGGGTCGTAATCGATGGTAGATTTTATCTCGAGAGGCCGTCGTCGACGAAGAATAAAGCAAACACGCGTTTTGGAAAGTTTCTGGACAGCGATTTTAAAACAGTGATATCTCCCTCGTTTCACGACGAAAATTCGATTCGAAAGATGTTTTGGAAACTAGAAAGAGAGGAGAACAAGGATCTTAAAGCAACCCCTGCTCGTTTTGGGTTATTGGGCACGAAAAACGAGCACAAACAGAACTGGACAGACAAGAAGAAACAGCGAAAACAGAGTGTTATTTCACTCTGTTTTTCGAGGAATTTCGTGTACTCTCAAGGGCAATTTGGCTCGTAATTCTTTATCTAATGTGTATATGGATGTTATGTGGTTAATTAGGAACAAGAAACTCGAATTTTTATGGTGATTTGATGGAGGAACGAAAGGGTTTTCGAAGGAGACACACAAACAGTTTCAGTTTGTGTGTCGGTTTTGTTTAGGGTTTTTGGAGGATGTTTAGGGTTTGTTTCTGAGGTTTAAAGCTTCTATGTGATGGTTGGATGTATGGAGAACTTAGAGGAATGAATGTATGGTGAAGGGGTGGTATTTATAAGGGTTTAAAATAGGTTAAAAAAGGGGGTAAGGAGCAATCGGGCTAGCTGGAAAATAGCTGCTGTCCAGCAGCTTTGGGAGGGGTTTCTAGGGTTCGTTTTGGAGGATTTCTTGGTGATTAAGCTAGGATAATATGGGTAGGATACTAGGGTATGGGTTAGGGTTAATGGGTACGGGTCTTGGTAGTGTTTGAAGCGGGTTTGGGCTCGGGAATTGGCTCGCAAAACAGGGGAGCTGTTCGGTTTTATGCGGGCTGCTTGGGGTTGGTTTTGAACGAGATTTTGGGCTGCTTGTGAGGGGGTTCGAACATGGGTTGATGGGTATTGGTATAGGTGGGTTAGTATACTCGAAATTCGTGCCAATTCGCAAAAGAAACGGGCTTAAAAAACGAGCTAAAATCGAGCTCAAAACACACGATGCAAAACGAGTTCCTCGCTTTTAAAAATCGATTTTTCAAATCAACTAATAAATTAAAATAAATGACTTTTCAAATCAAATATACTCATAAAATGATTTTTCAAATCAAATATTTATTTTATTTTCAATAAAATAAACTTGCCCAAAATAAATTCAAAATAAGATAAATTAAATTGAAACTACTTTAAAAAAACAAACTTTAATTTAAATATCATTTAAATTAATAGAATGAACTTACTAAAAAAAACATTAATTTAAATATCATTTAAATTAATAAAATACTTCATCGACGACGCCCATTCTACCTCGTAAAACGAGCTCCAAATAATGACAATGACAACTAAAGAATACATGTGTCCTATCATCATCGGGTGTTTGTCGGGTTCTCTACAAATTCCAATATCGACGGATACGGGTATCTACAACGATCATGGTTTGATTTCACCTCTTTGGGTGGATACGTAGGCAATCCTTTCTTACACAAGAAGGATACAACCATTCCCACAATCAAATACAACCATCCCCCAATCAAAAAAAAACATCCCCATCACAAAAAAAGAAAGGGAAAACCATTCCCTTTCCCGCCAAAATACAAAATAAGCCTTTCTCCCTTTCCACAAAATACCACTTTCCCAAGTGCAAATGTTTAGGACGATTCAAATCGAATTGCCTTTACAAAATGGATGAAAGAAACAAGCGTTCACAATTTTCAACACGAGCAATCCTCTTATTTAATTAATAATGGGAGGGATTACAATTTCGACAACAAATAAAGCTCGACGAGTCTACAACTTGTCAAAGCTAAGGTGTCAACTAACACACCTGACATAGTAAAACTAGCACAAAACACACAATAACTAGCTAGTACAACATAATAAAAACTCACAACAATAATACAACATAATAATAAAGTTGGTAATGGAGGTCTTCACTCTTCCATTCTACCCTTGCCTTTTCCTTCGGGGTACATCTTCCCCTTGTTCTTCTTGTTGGCCCGCCTAGCATGGACTTCCTCCTCGGAACGGAACCTCAACGGATATAAGATGGCGACGGCCTCCGGTCTAGCACAAGACCCCATGTTCGACCCAAGACGAGCCAGTGCACGGCCCACCATATTCTTGGGGCCGGAACTCCTCCTCTTCGGTGGTCTCATCACACCGGGGGTAGCTCCATCAATATACTACTCAAAAAAGGCACGGTTGGCCTTGCCAACCTCTCGATACTTCAAGTCGACAACCTCGTCCTTACGAAACTTGGACCTTTCTTCCAAGGACGGAGCACGTGACCACTTGACATAAGCGGGAGTCACCCATGTCGTGGCAACGGGGTTTGGCACCTCCCAAAGTGGCCGAGTGGCCCACCACCTTTCAAAGAATTCCACAAGCTCGGAATTCGGGAAAACATTCTCTTGAGCGGGCACCTTTTGTTGACGCCCCATTTGCCTTATGAGCCTTTCGGGATAAATGAAGGAAACAACCTTCAAGCCCACCACCATCAAAGAACGAGGACTAGCACCTGAAGCGGGAAACCCCATGAAGGACCTCAAGTGCCACCACGGCACCAGCCAACGGATATGAGGACCACCCCCCTTCGCCAATCTTGCGGCCCAATAGGCCTTGGTGGAAGCAAAACTATCCGAGTACAACTTCATCCTCATGGTAAGATGACGGAAGGAGTAAGAAGAAGGATTAACCGGAGGCTCTACATACCTTAGCCTCTCCAATAGCCACACTTGGAGGATCCTTGGCGATCCGAAAGAGGGAGCTTCTCCACAAAAGCCTTCCTTGTCCAAAGCTTGGATAATCTCTCCAAGCACCAACCATGATGGATCTCTACCATGCTCCATTTGCTCAATCACATGGATAAGGGTCATGCTACCATGACATATTGGACCCTCCTTCTTGAAGACATCAACAAAGAGGTACACATGGACAAGGCAAAATGCAAGAGCCCTTCTCCTAGCAACCTCCGAGATATTAGCATCTAACCGATTCGAGAAGATGTTGATAAGAGCCAACATGTCCACACCATGTGGAGCAAGAAGAAAGTTGACTTGGCTTGTTGACAAGCCCAACATGGAACGGAATTTCTCCTTGTAGCACAACCGAGTCGGAGGAAGCACCAGAGCACAACCCGGCCACCCACCAATGGCTCAAACTTCTTCGGCAAGAGGACAAATTTCACCTTTCGGGAAGACGAAAACATGATGTTTCGAATCCCAAAACCGAGAACATGCTTCAGGAAACGAAGGTTGCACCTTGACTTGACGAAACACCAACAATTGACCAACTCCCATGCAATCGAGTTGATACTTCTCTGGAGGCGACAAATCCCGGCACCATTGTCGCAATGCGTTCTCAAAAGCATCCATGAAATATTTTTGTGGTAGAAGAAGAGGTTTTGTAGAGATGTTTTTGTGTTTCGGATGATGAAACAATGAAGCGCAAACATCCCTATTTATACAAAATGATCAGCGCATTTTTCAGAAAAAGGGGAGAGTCGGCTTCCATCACCGAGCTGCTCGCGCCTCTTTGGGGCTTTTCCAGGATTCCCGCTGTTGACTTGTCTCTTTCAACATGTGTTTTCTCCTGACACCTCAAACCTCCCGCCAGGATCCTCGCGCCTCTTCGGGATGATTCAGGAAATTTTGTGTTTCTTCACACTCACATTTCCTTGTTTTCGCGTTTTACGAAATCCGACACGGTTTCCATGACGCAACTTTAAACATACGGATTTTTCTTCCTTTTTTTAGGGGGGAAGGGCTAGTCGCCCCGATCCGCGATGGATCGTTTCCATGTCAGTCGAAATTCCGAAATTTTTTGGCTTTTCACAAATTTCCGGCAAAAATCAAAATCGAAAATTGATAACACAACATCGATTTTCCTCAAAAATTCAAGCACTCACAAATTCGAGTCCTGACCTCAAAAAGCAAATGTACTCGCAAAAATCCTTTTCTAAAATTCTTTCCTGACGGTTTGAGTTTGAATTTTTCGAGTCAATTTTCAAAAATTTCGACGCAATTTAATTCACGACACGAGTTAATTGCTCAAATTTTCAAATCAACTCCTTTTGAATTCAAAACGCGACGATTTGTCACGGAATTTTCAAAATTTCAAATTTTAACTTCAAGTCTTCTTGGTTAATTTTGTTTTTCAATCAAATGCTTTTACGTGTTTACGTTTATGCGTATGTGCTATCTGTTGCCTGTTTTCTACACTAACGATGCAGGAACTGTTGCAAAGCAAATGGAGAATTGACAGCCGACAGCGCTCCTCCGAAACACAACACAAAAAAGAAGCCAAAAATCACAAAATGAGCTACAATCCAAAAACACATATATACAAACCGCCTTACGCAAAATACATCGACAAACGTCTATCATACAGACACGGGCCTAAAACAACCGTCTATCATACAGACACGGGCCTAAAACAACCGTCTATCATACAGACACTGGGCTAAAACAAACGTCTATCATACAGACACTGGCCTAAAACAAACGTCAATCATACAGACACTGGCCCAAGACAACGAACAGGGGGCTATCTGCCACCTACCGAACTAAGCACCTCTATCCTCTCAAACGGAAAAGACAGAGAGCAACATAGGAAACAGAGGAGCAACAGCGAAAGCAGACGAGGTTACCATGACGATAACCCCGCGTTCCTCCTCCGTAACAAAAAAGAAGACAGTGTCTTGCAGACTTCGGATGATGAGGAGGCCAAGAACCATGATGCGACACGGCACCCCGGTGCTGAACCCCACTCATCAGCCACCCTGTCTATGAGCCACAACGAAAAGGACAAACCGGCCACGTTACTAGCCCCTCCTCCTCTACGGAAGCATCCTCCACCACCGCCTCGAGTACGGCAGCCTCCTCGGCCGCTACAGCCCCTCTAGGATCGACTTCCTCCTCCAAGGCCTCAACAACGGACCCCGACAGTCCCAGACGATACCCTGCGATAAAAAAACAACAAACAAAAAAGCGTCAGCCGAAATTTCGGCATCCCGCCCCAAACCATTCACAAAAAAAAAACACAAAAACGACTCGCCCCTCTTTTCAAGCAACAGACGAGTCAAAACCACAAAAACGGCATTTCAAGACCTCTACAAGGTCCGCCAACAGCCCAAAGTACCTTCCTAACACAACGGGGATTTTTCTACGGCTCGAAAAGGCAATTCATACGCTAATTTGAGCCTAAACCGGTCAAAAATTCAAAAACGACCGCAAAAAGGCAAACGTGACTTTATCACGCCTCGAGGTGACCTAAAATACCAATAAGGTCCATTTCAAAGCAAACTGACTCAATTCAAGCCCAAACAGGCGCTTATTTTGTCAAACGTAAGACCGTCGCAAAAGGCAAAAATCCCATTTTGCCCACAAACATCCAACGAAGGTCCTTAGATGGCAAATACGGGTTTTCCCAACTACAATGCAATCTAGTGGGAATCACTACCCAAGCAAATAAACTTGGCATTGCAAAATGAGACGGTTTCTCGCCTCACTCACGTTTTTCGAGCATAGGGGGCGGGAACGGGGACCAAAATGCAAACTAAAAGCACCCTTAGACTCCTAAACAGGTTTCTAACCTAATGCAAACATCAATTTCGCTCGAAATTGGCTCAATCAAAAATGCCCAATTCGATTTTTAGGGCAAAATTTCGCCCTAACTTAGTCGAGCTGAAGATCAACAATTTTGAAAGGATTCAAGAGGAAATACTTACCTTGAGATGACATTGTTGATAATGGCACGAATAGAAGCAAGCTAGAAGGTCCTTCAATGGCGATTTTGCGGGATTTTGAGGTTGAAGATGAATAATGAATCATCCGCAGCTCAACCTCGCGTCTATTTAACAGAAAAAAGGGAAGCCCCTTTGGTTCGCCAAGTAGCTCGCGCCTCAATTAGGCGTCCCTTGCTTTTTCAGCGAAATTTGGGCTTTGGCCCAATTTCCACACAACAAATTCGGATTTTCGTTGACGATATTGAATGTCGTCATTTCCTCAAAAACAAACAAAACCAAATAGTGAAAATTTAAATTCACTATTTTCGAAAATTTCAAGCAAACGGCGACCAAAACCGCCAACTTCAAAAATAATGGTGAAATCAAATTCGCTATTTTCCTTCTATTTCAAAATAATGGCGAAAATTAAAAACCGCTATTTCTCCAAATTTCAAGCAACGGCGGCACATAAACCGTCACTTCAATTTATAGTGAAGATTCCAAATTCACTATTTCCATCAAACACTACTACAAATACAGGCAACTACAACGACCATTTAACAACGCTTATTCACGAAAATCATCAAAACACGTTGTAGAATTGATGCCGCGAATTTTACCAAACTTAATTACAACGGTTCTGTGTCGTTAACCGTTGTTATGGGTTTTAACAACGGGTCATACTTTCAAAACCGTTGTTAATATAAAAACTAATAACAACGGTTATATTTTAACCGTTGTTAATAATTTGACGCAAAATTAGTAAAAAGTAATTAAAACGGTTTGTTTAGAACCCGTTTTTAATACTTTTTAACAACGGTTGTAGACTCAATAACCGTTGTTATTAATGTTATGAAAATCTTAAGAACGACAGATTGCTTTATTCTGCTATACGCTACAAAACACAAACAGAAGTATATACTGCTACTATATCATCCTCCATTCCTCCCTGATCGTCTCTCTGTCTTCATCTCCGTCACTATTGTCACCGTCTTCTCTCCCTCATCATGTTTATCAATCAGGTATATATATGTTTCTTAGCAACGCTTATAGATATTGGATTTTTTGGGTTATTATCAAATTTGTTGATAATTTAGCTTAATTGCTTTCCTGAATTTTGTTTATTTTTTTGCTTATTATTGTATTTTCTGAATTAGTTGCCTATTATTACGAATGTAGAATAATGACTCGAACTTGGATGATTGATGCAAATATGAGTGACCGCACCTACAAGGATGGTTTAGCTGAATTTTATGAATTCGTTTCGAACAATTTGAATGGTTCTTCTAGTATTGCATGTCCTTGTGAAAGATGTGGTAATATTAGTTATATGGCTTTTCCGGACGTTAAAATACACCTAGAAAAGTTGAGATTTAGTCGATCCTATACACGTTGGATTTTTCATGGGGAATAATTAGAGGAAGAGAATAATTCTGAAGAAGATGATGTTGAGGTACACGAAAGGCTAACTGATGATCCTGAGTTTGCCGAGTTTTTTGAGTTGGAAGTAGAGAAGTTGAATGTAGGGTCTATAGATAATGAAGAGAATGATGATGAGTCGATTGCTTTTGAAGATGTAGGTGATGACACTAGTAATTGGGATGACCTTAACAACATGTATGGGAAGTTGTGTGAGTCTGAAGCACCTCTATATCCTGGTTGTAAGTTAACAAAAATGTCGGTTGTGGGGAAGTTGTAGAATATCAAGGGGGCAAATGGGGTGAGTGACACGTGTTTCACTAGTTTTTTAGCCTTGATAAAGGAGTTGCTTCCTGATGGTAATGTTCTACCTGTTAAGACATATGAGGCGAAAAAACTAATAAGAGGAGTGGGCATGAAATATGAGAAAATACATGCATGGCCAAATGATTGCATATTGTATCGAAAATTATATAAAAACTTAACCAATTGCCCTAAATGTTTGTTGTGGCGTTATAAGGATAAGGAAGGGATCCCGGCTAAGGTGTTGTGGTATTTTCCATTGATACCAAGAGTCATAAGGATTTATGTGAATCCCGATGATTCAAAAATGTTAACTTGGCATGAAACATGAAGAATAAATGATGGAAAGCTAAGACACCCGGCAGATGGTATGCAATGGAAATCGTTCGACGCTAAGTAACCCGAGTTCGGCAATAAACCTAGAAACTTACGTTTAGCGCTGTCCACTGATGTAATGAACCCACACGGAAACATGAGTAGCCAACATAGTACCTGGCCAGTAGTGTTGGCAATTTATAACTTACCTCCATATGTGAGCATGAAAAGAAAGTATTTGATGTTGTCGTTGTTAATTTCCGGCCCTAAACAACCTGGAAATGATATAGATGTATATTTGGAACCTCTTCTAGATGATTTGCGATTGTTGTGGGATAGTGGGATAGAAGTATTTGATGCATATAAGAACGAAACTTTCAATTTGAGAGCGATGTTATTGTGTACAATAACTGACTATCCGGCTTATGGCGACCTTTTTGGGCACACAATTCATGGGAAAGAGGCTTGTCCATTGTGTGGGGAGGATATCGAGTCTGAATACTTGAAGTCTTCTCGTAAGTATGTGTATTTGGGAAATAGGAGGTTCTTGTATCATTACCATTGTTATCGCAAGATGCAGAAAGCATTCAATGGAAGACAAGAACTTCGTCAACCTCCTAGAATTTTAAGTGGGCATGAAGTTTATCAGAAAGTAAAGCATATTGAGATAGATTTTGGGAAGAAGAGCGGCTCTAAATTGTCTTCTCGTGGGTATAAGAAAAGATACATATTTTTTGATAAACTTCCATATTGGCCTGACCTGGAGGTCAAGCATTGCCTCGATTTTATGCACATTGAGAAAAATGTCTGTGATAATATTATCAATACCCTTCTGAATGTTCCTGGTAAAACAAAGGATAACGCCGCAGCTAGGGAAGATATGAAAATGATGGGTATTAGACTAGAGTTGGCACCACAGAAGAGAGGTAATCGTACATTTTTACCGCCAGCAGCTTATACCCTTTCACGGAATGAGAAAAAACAGTTATGTGCATGCTTGACTGGAATTAAAGTGCCACATGGTTATTCGTCGAACATCAAAAGCCTAGTGTCGATGCAAGACATAAAACTCACCGGGTTAAAGTCACATGATTGTCACACTTTGATGCAACAATTACTACCTGTGGCTATTCGTTCCATTTTACCTGAAAAGGTAAGATATGCTATAACTAGATTCTGTCTCTTCTTCCAGTCCATATGCGAGAAAGTCTTAGATCCCGATGACGCGGATTCATTGCAGGACCTCGTTGTAACCTCTCTTTGTCAGTTGGAAATATATTTTCCACCCTCTTTCTTCACTATCATGATTCATCTGACCATTCACTTGGTTAGGGAGATTTTGTACCTTGGGCCCGTGAACTTGAGATACCAGTATCCTTTCGAAAGATTGATGAAAGTCTACAAGGACTATACATCTAATCGGTATCGTCCGGAAGGTTGTATTGCTGAACGCGCTATTTTAGACGAAGCTCTTTCATATTATTACGCTCATCTCTCCCCTGAGGAGTTGATTGGCGATCCTAAGAATCGTCATAGTGACTGGATGACCGGAAAAGATATTAGGGTCGGGTTGAAAAAATTGTGACACGTGAAATGTTGCATTTAGCACACATGTATGTGCTAAACAACGAATATGAGGTGCAACCTTATATTCAACAACACAAAGATGAGCTCAAATACGATCACCCAAACAAGACCGAGAAGTGGATTGCGAACGAGCATACGAAGACGTTTGCAGAGTGGTTTAGGAATATTGTCTTAGAGTGTACGGATGAAACTGGTGATGACATCTCTCCTAGGTTACTACGTCTTGGTTTAGGTCTAAATGCCAGGGTCACCTTTTACAACAGTTTTGCCATTAATGGATATACTTTTTACACCCGCGAGCAAGATGAGTTGAGCACAATGCAAAATAGTGGTGTGAGTTCTGAATTTGAGGCAATGCACTTTGCTACTTCAAAAGATAAAAAGCCTATTTGGGGAAAATGCCTTTATTATGGTGTTATTCAAGAAATATGGGTACTAGATTACATTGATTTCACAATGCCTTTGTTTCGATGTAACTAGGTTGATAACAACATCCATTGTGTTCGAAAGGATAAGATGGGATTTACGTTGGTCAATCTGTGTAAGGTTAGCAATAATAAGGATGATCCTTTCATAATGGCATCCCAAGCTAAACAAGTGTTCTATGTCACCGATCCTATGGATAAGAAGTGGTCTGTTGTACTGTCTATAAGGAGTAGAAGGAGTAGTCCATCCGATAATGGTGATGATGATCATGATGTCGTTTTTGAGGGAATGGATCACTCTACCATTGTATCTTATTTCGACGATGGTGACACTGATCATGAGGACACTGAAAGCATCTATATGCGTAATGACCATGGTGAAGGTATTTGGGTTAACGAAGAAACTATGACATCCAAGAAATGTCCCCGATCCTGAGATAGTTCATCAGGACACAGTGATATGGACGACCAACATTTTGAGTCATTTTCAGACCAATAATTTGATGGTTTAATTTATTGGTAAATCAATAATAGTCATTGTTAAATAAAAATTCCCAAATTTGTTGTAGCTTAGATATGCTGGTGTTGGTGTTGAAATTGCTGAATAATGTTGATCTTATTATTAGATGTGGATCTTTGGTGTTGAAATTTTGAATAATGTTGCAAAGTATATGGTGCTTCAACATTCTTGTATGTATTGTTACAGGTTTGGACTGTAATGGAATTACAGTAATTTAAAAAAAAAAAAGAGGTTCAACAATAACAACGGTTATATTTAAATTACCCATTGTTAGTACTTTGAACAACGGTGATAGTTACATTACCCGTTGTTATTACAATCAACAACGGTTATTGTTACATTACCCGTTGTTATTACTTTCAAAAACGGGTGTAGTACCCCTACCCGTTGTCATTGATTTTTTTGACATATTTCATTTTGGCGCAAATTTGGTGAAAATATATTACAACGGGTATATTTTAACCGTTGTAATAAAGTTTTGACAACGGTTGACTTTTATTGACCCGTTGTTATTAACATATAACAACGGTTTTGCTTTGAGCACCCGTTGTCAATAGTTTGTCTTAATAAAAAACTAATTTACAAACACATACAGCATACCATCACAAACACACACAACACCAGTTCAACCGTTGGTATCCTGAGTTTATTCTTCTCTCTTCCTCGCTTTCTACATTCTCCTTGCCGGTCGTCGCCCAATTTCCGACGCCCAGATTCCGTTGCCTTCCCTTATCATCCTGCTCGTTCTCTTTATCATCATCATCATCAGGTATGTTCACTTTAATTTTGTGTTTCGTCATTAGGGTTTTAAGACGATAATCTTTTTTCTTTTTCATGCATCTGTTTGTTTTTTTCTTTGTTATCTTTATCATCCCGCATCATCTACTTCACTCCTCTTATTAGGGTTTAGGAATTTAGAAGCTCAATCTGTTGTTTTAAATTTTCATTCCTATTAGGGTTTAGGGTTTTAGATAATACTCTGCATGTACGTTGTTAAGTTGTTCATTTCCTATATCATTCATATTTGGGTTTTAGGAT
Source organism: Silene latifolia (assembly GCF_048544455.1). Taxonomy (NCBI): domain Eukaryota; kingdom Viridiplantae; phylum Streptophyta; class Magnoliopsida; order Caryophyllales; family Caryophyllaceae; genus Silene; species Silene latifolia. Next base: position 196,369,907 of record NC_133534.1, read on the forward strand.
TATCATGGGTGAAAAACGGAAAAGAAGTCAAAAGAATAATAAGCCTGGGGATAATAAGCCTGGTGAGAGAGGTTCTACGAAGTGCCCGAAAGTCCATGCAGCTATAGCCGCTAAAGAGCCGATGGAAATAACATGGAGCTCGAAGGGTTTCCCTACCGGTCCAAATGCGGGTTATTTCTCCAGTTGGATTGGATGTTGCACAAGGCAGTTTGTGCCTATCCATTTAGATGATGTTAGAAGTTTGAATCCAAAATTGGCGGAGTTATACTTGGCTCGTGTAAAGGAAGGCTTTATTCTACCGGATGAAAGCCATGATACGTATTTGATGCATAAGGCAGCGGATGTCCACAGGCAGTGGAGGTGTGACGTTGCTAGGGACTGGTTGTATGTGGACAAGGTAACGGGGGAGATGCGTAAGAGCCCACCGAAAAACAAGTGTCCCTATCAGTCAGGAACAATGGGATCTTTTCAAAGAGATAAGAACTAATGAGAAGTTTCAGGTTAAATATCCTTGCCTTTTAACGATTTACCTATCATTTTTTTAATTAATGAGTCCTTTATATAATCTTTTTATTATCTCATCTACTTGCGCTTTTATATAATTATTTGAAGTCCGTTAGCAGAAGAAATCGTGCTAACATTTCATGCAAGAAGGGGAAATGGTATGGTTCTCGAGGCGGTTACAGAAAGATAGAAGAGAACCTCGTATGTAGCATGCATTATTCCCCGGCCTGTGAGACTTTATTTTTTTAATCACACTTGGACTTGAATTGATACACATTTACATCTATAAATGTTACCATGTTAATGTGTAGGTGGAAAAGGGAGTGACCAACTTGGATCGGCATGTAAATTATAAAGAAGGGCACACGCCTAAAGGATCCCGGTCGTCGCGTGACAAATATGATAAGGAAGTGTTGGCCAACATAGTAAGCATTATTTTATTAAGACGAGTTCATTACTACCTTTATTATTTTAGTCACAAATATAATTTGAAGTTTATTTAATATATTATAGGACAACGTATTGAAAGAGGTAGAAGAAGGGAAATTCACACCCAGTGGTCGTAATGACATTCTTGCTAGAGCGATCGGCCGACCCGAACATCCAGGTCATTTGAGGGCCGTCCCGTTACAGGTTGGAGTAATGAAATATTATGGGACAACTGCCCCGATAAAGAAGAAAAGGAAGACTAAGTCTGAGAAGGCTGACATGGTACCATTTATTCTATTATTTTAATTTAAGTTCAATTCACATGTTATTGTTGGGATAAAAATTGCTGAAACATTACATTCTTGCACGTGACTTGATTAATGGCATCCGTACTACTAAAGTTGAATGTTGGAGGCAAGCTTTCCGAAAAAGAAGTGAAGATGATAGAGGATGTCATTAACAAAGGGGGTAATAAGGTACTACAGATTGGTCAAGAGGCCGCTACTACCTTGGCAATACATGAGAAGGAAGTATCGGTCAACGAGATTCAGAAAGATCAGGTACCTAATGCTTCTGAAGCTGTAACAACTAAAGCCGATCAGGTACCACCTAATACTTCCTTAATTTTCTTTTTTTTTTTTTTTGGGTAAGATCAGGGGGTGTGTTCCCTGCCAGCTCTAATGCTATAACTTCTGACATCGTGCCATTGGTTAATTTTATTAGGTAAATAATGGGTCTGAAAAGGAGATGCAACTTGAGAAGACGGCTGATGGAAAACAGTATACATCCCCTTCAAATCAGTTCCTTGTTTTCAGTAAGGTATGCATACATGAAGTGTTTAATTAGTTAAATTTAAATGAATTCTATTAAATTTTGGGATATAATAATGTATATGTATATTCTTCAGGCCGTAAACAAGAAGGTAGTAGTTATTCTTGCTGACCCTAAATTCAAAAATCTAAATGTGCGTGTTAGCCGGGGTCTCGTAGAAATGCCAACCAAATCAGCAGCGGTAACTGTAGTAGTTCATGGCGAAAAACTCTTGCCGAATCATAGAAAAGTAGAGATAACTACAGTCTTTCCAGGCCATGAAAACTTTCAACTGCCCGTCCCAGTTCGTGACAACATTACCATTCTGGGAGATGCGGTTGGTAGTTTCATCCAATGGCCTGAAACTCACCTCTACTTGGCTCGGTTGTCTCCGCCTAAGCAGCCGAAAGCAGTTGGGGTTAGAAGAAATACCTTTATATATATGTTACATTTTTAATTGTTGAATGTTTTTATATGTTAAATTTATATGTTATTTTTTTTTGTAGGGAACAAAAAAGCCGGCTTTGGCGGATAAGCCAAATGTCCGGGGACTTGATGAGGTATTTAATTAACTTCTCCATTTTTATGAAAACCTCCCTTTAATTTTTTTTGTTTCTGTATTTTTAAAAAGCATGGAAATTTTTTGTATGTAGGGAACAGAAAAGCCGGCTAAGGCGGATAAGCCTAAGTCCCCGGACATGCGAACTGTTGGAATATGTGTCCTCCGACAATAATGCGATCACGACTGTTGATCATGATGATCACATGTTTAAGTCTCATTAAAGTGAATACAATTGGGAAGTAATTTTGTTACTGTCAACTGGTCAACATATATCGGTAATGATTGGCTTACTAGAGTTTGACATTACTGTCGTGTGACGGTGGTGATCAGTTGACCCCCTAGGTCATACCTAAAGGGCAACCCTCTTAATTGATTATTTAATTAATCGTATAATGTTACGAGTTAATTAAATTACTTGAAAATTGACGGACGATTTTGGAAGTGAAATTTACGTATCATATTGAAATGTGATTAAATGAGATACGGTCTGAGTAATTGAATTGTGTCATTACTCGGATGAAATAAATTGTTTAATGTAACAATTAAATTTGAATGAATTATTATAAATACAATCCGTTGTGATTTATAAATGGTAAAATATTTTGGTACAAGTAATTATGATATTACCAAGTCAATTTTGTATGTGACGTATTTTTATTAATACGTTGATTTTTAATATGTTAAAAATACATAACAAATATATGTGACATATGACATGTAACATATAGACAATTGACAAAAATAATATGGATTCCATATTACCAAATGGACCGAAATTTAGGAGAAGTTTAAGCTAATTAATTGTTTAATTGGTAGCTAAACATAATGATTGTTTTGCTTTTTAGCCATGCAAGCCTATGGTGCATTGTGAAGACAAATAAATCCATGCATTGGCTCCCCTTTTCTTCTCCCTTTTTTACGGTTTAGAGAAGAACAATTCATCATTGTTCTTCTAATTATTTTACCCATAATATACAAAAGATTGTAGTGTATTATTGATTTCTAATCAATCATCCAAAATACAAGTTTTCTAGAGAAATAAAGTCCTCTCTTTATCTCTCTTCATAACCGAAAATATTCAAAGTGTTAACAATATTTTTGGTTCAATTTTCTCATAGATTAATATTATAACTAGTATTTGTAATATTAATTTAATTAAGAGGAGCCTTGGGTATTATATTTAGGGAGAGATCTTACTCTTAGATCTTTGTTCTTCCATTGGAATAAGCTCAAGAACAAAAGACAAAGGTGATCTCTTTTGTGCCCAAATAACCCAAATTCAATATGTAAGGACATGATTTCTCCTCTATTCATTTTATTGTTTGCATGCATAAGATCCGTTTTAATTTATGACAAATTAATTAGACATATATAAGACTATGTTTTAATGTATATGAATCTACATTTCCTTCAATCGGTATCAGAGCCACGGTTGTTTGCATGCAAATTGGTTAAAAGTTTTTCCGAGTTATATGAATAACAAAATAAAACTTGTAAAATTTGTGTTATTATGAGATATCACGAAATAATTACATGCATGTTAATATTTCTGGTCCTAAAGTGTTTTAGGATTTTTTGGTTAATTTTTCGGATTTTTATTGTTCATATTCAATAATAATGACATTTAAATGTGATTTTATGAGTAAAAATGTCATTTTTGGTCGAAAATTAGCTATACTTCGAATTTTCACTTGGTTTTTGGATATGTTGTTACATATATTATTTTGAGATAACCTGTAAATTTTCATAATTTTTGCACTTGTTATGCTCGAAAAATGAATTTTTCATTATTAAATTCGGATTTAAGAGAAAAATAGGTTAATATGAGTTAAATTTCGAATCTGGTCATAGAATATTTATATGTTGTCACATGCAATTTTACAAGATGTGTGTAAAATAATTGGCTATAAATAAGTTTTTTTAGCATGATTTATGAATTTTTGAAGAAAAATGGCATAAATAGTGACATTATTAGTTGAAAATTAATAAAACATATTCTATGACTTAGGAAAAACGTTTAATGTTGCATTTTATTATATTTTTCAGATCTAAAATTGAAAAGTTAATGAAAATAATTTTTCCATGTTTTTATGATTATTTTATTAAATATCGATAAACCGCAACATTGTTTTTCCGGAAAAATTTCGAAATTTTTAACCTAAGATTTTGAACATTATGAGTGTCATGGAATTTTTCCAGAATGTTCATGAATTTAAATTTCAAATTTTGAATTTATTTGAAATTTTTGGATTTATTTGAAGTTTAATAGCTTATTTTTGTAATTTTGGTCCATTTATGAACAATTTTTGTAAATAAAAGTTAATTATGGTCAAATTACTAGTGGAGACTATATTTTGAGTCCTAAGAGGTTAGGGTAATTAACTTATGCATAAATATGAGTTTATGTAATTTTGTGATTATAAAATGTTGAAATCACGCAAATCCGTAAAAACCGAGTAATATATGATATTGGCTAATTAAAAGGCGATTTAGCATAAAAATTGAGCATGTTCATACATATTATAATGCTGCATTTTCTTATGATTGTCATAATTTTAATTTATGTAATTTTGAATTATGTAATTTTACTTAGTATGGCCTTAGATTTTAATTGGTATTTCCCGAAATGTATGGGAATATCGATTCGGTTGTAATTTTTATTGTGATCTCGTATCACCGTTTTGTAATATTTAATAGATTTATTTTATTTTAGTTACAAATGTATAATAGGAAATTATGTAATTTATTATGTAATTTTATCATTCCGGAGTTCCAAAAGACGGATTTCTTCAAGAATGGCGATACATAAAGACGGTGTTACCTCGAGATGCGTGTCACAACCGAAGTTCAAGGGACCAATGGAGTTGGTTTCCGAATATGTAATAGATTAATAGTTTTTCTATTTTAGGAAAGGCCATACTAGGATTTATTTACTTTTATGCTTGCATTTTATTTTATGTCACATGCATCGCTAAATCGCCATAACTAAACATGCATTGTCTTATTTTATCGAGTTAATCGACCGTGTCAAATATAATTATCGTAGTTCACCGCTTTAGTTCACTTAAAACGTGATAGATAATAATTTGACATGACCTCTCGCTAAAACTATCAATTGAGACATAGCCTTACCAAATAGTAGAAACCATGAAAACCTATTTCGCGAGGGAGTGCGCTCGGCCCCACCGGGGTACAAACCTTGTTACGTAGGGGAAGTGGGTGATGAATGTTAATCCACCGAATTCATGTTGATGAGGGATGTATCGGCCCCACCGTGCCCAAGTTAATGTGGGTTTGGATCATGGACACATTCATTCGAAATTTGGATTGAACTCAACAAAAGTATTTGATAAGGGATGTATCGGCCCCACCGTGCCCTTGTCGATGTGTTTTGGGCTATAGATAATTGTTAATGTAATATTATCGACCAAGAGTTCTAAAAGTAGAATCGATTAAACGTTAATCCACCGAGTTATATTGATAAAGGATGTATCGGCCCCACCGTGCCTAAGTCGATATGAATTTGGGTCTTGGAATCATTTATCTAGTTGGGTAGAAGTCACTAGAAAAATGCTTATAACTTGTTTAAATCATACATTTTTACGAGTATAATTAAAACGACATTTGTTTTACTCCTTATTTTGTTTTGTAGACCACTTCTTATTCATAACAAATGGCAACACCAACTCCTAATACTACACCACTCGCTACTTCATCATGGCTCCGATCCTTTATGGATCGATGTAAACTTGAAAAGAATGGGTCAAATTTCTCCGAGTGGGATGCCCAACTCAAATTAGCCGCCGAAGGTGACGACAAGCTTCGTTACCTTACCGAGGCCTCTCCACCCGAACCCTCCACTAGGTCCACCGCGGCCACTAGGGAAGCCTATGAGGCTTACCAAAAGGAGTCCGCCGCAATGAAAAATGTATTAATATTTGCGATGGAGGCGGAGCTCCAAAGGAGAGCCTTCAAAATGGGCAATGCTAATGAGATTTACTCCAAACTTGTGACCATGTTTTCACAAACCCCGCGGATCGTCCAATATGAGGCGGCCGCGGCATTCTTTGATCTCGACTTCAAAGAGGGCCAAAAGGTTAGCCCTCATGTGCTCAAACTCATGGAGCTTGTCGAGACCTTGAAGATTCAAAAGGTTGAAATCCCCAAAGAACTCATCGTAGATAGGATTCTACACTCCTTGTCTAAGGTTAAGGCATATGTGCAATTCCGGGTGAATTTCAATATGCAAGACAAGGATGTGTCTCTTGAGGAGTTGCACAAGTTACTTGTGCAAGCCGAGAGGGACATGGGGTTAAATGTGAACCCTCCCAAGGATGTGCTTAACATAAGCACAAAGAGTAAGGGGAAGTTCAAGAAGAATGGGAGAAAGGGTAAAAAGCAAGCTCCCACATTCACCAAAGCTAAGTCTTGTGAAGCTAGCACCTCCAAAGTCAAGAAGGGTCCTCTTGACAAATGCCATTATTGTAATGGCATGGGACATTGGAAGAGGAATTGTTCCAAATACCTTGGTGATATCAAAGCTGGAAAGATCACTCCAGTAGGTAAATGACTAACCTTCTTTTATGTTTCTAAATTCAACTATGGTATTATGATGCAAAGTTGTGATAATGTATCTCCCTTTTTATTGTAAATAGGGCCTCCACCAAGCAAAGACAAGGGAAAAGAAAAACAAGCATGATAAACCATGGAGAAGCTAAGGATAGCTTTTATGGAGCCTTGTTTTTCATTGTCTTATTTTATGTTATGTTTTGAATTTTTAGAACTTTAAGTTTCCGTGTTCGACATGGAAAGGTATTTTGGATAATGGTTTGCATTTTGGATGATGGTGACTTGGTTTGCAACCCAAGTCACCCGTTTTATCATTTATCCTTTATGTTCTAAAATTTCATCTTTAAAATTGCTTGCGTTTTGAAACATAAGATTATTCACTTAAAGTGATCTAATAGACAAATATAATGACCGGTTTCATTATATGTCCACATGCTTAAGGCTTGTGTATGATCATTTATGAAGTGACTTTGAGTCTATGAACTCTCTTAAAGGTATGTCAACCACCAAGTACACATATGAAATCAATAACAATTAGTCAACCTATGAGGTAGTCCTCCTAATACTTCAACATCATTAATTTGTGTCTCATATGCTATCTTTGAATGCTTAGTGTATTCATTCTAAAGATAGAGTGGGAGAAAAATGAGGACACAACACACAAGGCAAGATATAATTGTGTACTTGTGTAAATGAAGATCTATGCAAGAGAGAATGATTTGAATGAAGGTATATCTATTTACATAGTATACCAAATAGATGAGATCTAGTATACCAAATAGATGAGATCTATAGTCTCAAGTTAGTTCTAAATGACTTAAGAGACCAAGTGAAGTAATCATGAAAGTTTATTATCAAGATAACTACACGAGGAGACCAAAAGAAGTTTTGGAAGAAAAATGACTAATGTAAAGTCTTAACAAGCTTTTGACTAAGGTTATGAATCATTTGACCAATAGTTTCAATCATGAGTTTTACTTAAGAGCCTAAATGAATCATAGTAACATACTAGTTATGATCAAGTTGCAAAGATTGATATTCCGATATCTTCAATAGCCAACGTTTTAACCACGCAAATGTCATTGTTTAACCTCGATATGAAATGGTTAAACCTCCTTCCGAAAGGGTATTCCGAAGGACCTATTCTAAATATTATTCGTATTTGAATAATGACATTGCTACACATCATTATGACATGAGTGTGTTAGAGATTTAAAATCTCTTTCCGTAAGGTTAAGATGAGACCACTTCAAAATAGGCATTTTGAAAGGATATGATGGGAACATATATGGTTTTATCCTAGTAACTTGGCACGGCAATTTATATTTATATTCTTGACAATTTTTGATTGAGAAGTCAATTTCAAAACATGTTGAATTGAGTGGGAGTTAGGATATTCTCATGTGTAGACATGGAATTTAGTGGGAGCTATCATCCTTGAATGTATAAAACACATTACTCATTAAAGAATGACGAGCTAATACCTTCTTTCATAAAGAAGCTTTCGAGTTTTCAATTCTGGATGAAAATGGACAAAGATGAATCCAATTACCTCATGGGATGTTGGATTAGTATTATAGAGATACACATCGTATCAACATATACATAGGTTATTCATATGAATGAAAATGGGATTACCATTAGCAGTCATGGTAGTTCATTGAACCTGAGAACGGTTGATCTCATGATTATTAGTAACTAATGTTTCCGCCATTAGAATAATCATGTACATGTCCAATTTTGAATCATATGCATAAGAGCATGGTGATTGGTTGGTGAGCCATAATAGAAACGTCATGAATTCTCGAGAAGAATCCGATGAGCGATTTCAGTGGTTGACGGAATGTTCTATTATGTTTCAAGAAGTTGTACATATTATAGAAAATCTGAGCACATATGAGGATTTATGAGAATCCCAATTCTTTCAAGCCTAGAAAGAGAAATGAGAAGTTTTGGAAAGATGCTTGGTTGAATAAGAAGTTATTCAAAAACAATCTTTCCTAGTTAAGCTAGGACTTATTAGAAGTGCTAAGCTAAATAATCTTGTCAATTGTTACAAGATTCTACAAAACATATACCTAGTGCATTATGTGTGGATGAAATACTTGATCAGTGCAAGTTGTATTATTCATCGCAAATTCGTTCATTATGAGATAATCGATAAGGAAGTTCTTTCAAGATAAAGAACCGAAACCAAGGTCGAGAACCTTGATGTGTACTTGGTAAGATTCATGCTATGAGTGAGAACATGAATGTGAAGGAAATTGCAAGTGCAAGAAGTTTGAACACATGGACACATGGGATGTTAAACTTCTATTGCAATCAATGAGTGTTTACACTTATGATATACATCACAAGGTTGTAATATGATATTGACTACCCGAGTGTGATGTCGACATTTGTCGTTTGAGTTATTATTAACTCACTATGTACATTGTTATATCCAAACGGGTTGTAGAGACAATTGAACCCCGTTAAAGTGAACATGAATTAACATTGTTTTTGCCCATAGTTACTTATATGAGGTGACGTCTCGAAGTGACTAGAGTGTGAGGCGATTGATGGCAAGTTCAAATGCCATAGAGTCATGTGAGATGACTAGTCGATCACATAGGCAGATTGTTAGGAACATTTTGTCGGGCCTTATGACCGCTTATAGAGTTCTGGCAAATTTATATAGCCTGGTCGTGGCAAGAGCTACTATAGTATTCAAAATGAGTCGATTCTTTTGACTAAAGACTATTCGCCTAAGATGGCACAGTTTCAGATTAACTTTGATTTGTGTTACTACGACCTTCGTAAATGGGGTCAAATGGGCATATTTTGGGTTATGATGGTGTGGCTAGTCGAAGGGAATGAGTGCGATAGGAATTGTCCACCCCTAGTCAGGGTTATAACAATATCTCAGGGCCACTCGAGGAGTAATGAACTGGAAATGCGTGGCCACGCTCGGAAGGTATCCAGTGTGGATAAATCCGGTCAATCAGTTATTCTCCAGATCGAGGAAACCACTCTCGATATGATCACCTGCAAGTACGACCTGAAAGACACCTTGCATTGAGTGGGAGATAGTAATAGGACAAGAGAATTGGTGACGCACACTTGTCGAGGACAAGTGGGAGATTGTTGGAATATGTGTCCTCCGACAATAATGCGATCACGACTGTTGATCATGATGATCACATGTTTAAGTCTCATTAAAATGAATACAATTGGGAAGTAATTTTGTTACTGTCAACTGGTCAACATATATCGGTAATGATTGGCTGACTAGAGTTTGACATTACTGTCGTGTGACGGTGGTGATCAGTTGACCCCCTAGGTCATACCTAAAGGGCAACCCTCTTAATTGATTATTTAATTAATCGTATAATGTTACGAGTTAATTAAATTACTTGAAAATTGACGGACGATTTTGGAAGTGAAATTTACGTATCATATTGAAATGTGATTAAATGAGATACGGTCTGAGTAATTGAATTGTGTCATTACTCGGATGAAATAAATTGTTTAATGTAACAATTAAATTTGAATGAATTATTATAAATACAATCCGTTGTGATTTATAAATGGTAAAATATTTTGGTACAAGTAATTATGATATTACCAAGTCAATTTTGTATGTGACGTATTTTTATTAATACGTTGATTTTTAATATGTTAAAAATACATAACAAATATATGTGACATATGACATGTAACATATAGACAATTGACAAAAATAATATGGATTCCATATTACCAAATGGACCGAAATTTAGGAGAAGTTTAAGCTAATTAATTGTTTAATTGGTAGCTAAACATAATGATTGTTTTGCTTTTTAGCCATGCAAGCCTATGGTGCATTGTGAAGACAAATAAATCCATGCATTGGCTCCCCTTTTCTTCTCCCTTTTACACGGTTTAGAGAAGAACAATTCATCATTGTTCTTCTAATTATTTTACCCATAATATACAAAAGATTGTAGTGTATTATTGATTTCTAATCAATCATCCAAAATACAAGTTTTCTAGAGAAATAAAGTCCTCTCTTTATCTCTCTTCATAACCGAAAATATTCAAAGTGTTAACAATATTTTTGGTTCAATTTTCTCATAGATTAATATTATAACTAGTATTTGTAATATTAATTTAATTAAGAGGAGCCTTGGGTATTATATTTAGGGAGAGATCTTACTCTTAGATCTTTGTTCTTCCATTGGAATAAGCTCAAGAACAAAAGAGAAAGGTGATCTCTTTTGTGCCCAAATAACCCAAATTCAATATGTAAGGACATGATTTCTCCTCTATTCATTTTATTGTTTGCATGCATAAGATCCGTTTTAATTTATGACAAATTAATTAGACATATATAAGACTATGTTTTAATGTATATGAATCTACATTTCCTTCACGAACTACCTCGTCCAGACAACATCTTGATGAGGTATTTAATTAACTTCTCCATTTTTATGAAAACCTCCCTCTAATTTTTTTTGTTTCTGTATTTCTAAAAAGCATGGAAAGTTTTTGTATGTAGGGAACAGAAAAGCCGGCTAAGGTGGATAAGCCTAAGTCCCCGGACATGCCAACTACCTCGTCCAGACAACAACTTGATGAGGTATTTAATTAACTTCTCTATTTTTTAAAAAACCTCGCTCCCTTATATTTTGTCTGTATTTATAAAAAGCATGCATGGTAATTTTGTGTAGGGGACAAAAAAGACTGATAAGCCTAAGCCCCCAGTCATACCTGCTACTACTACCTCATCATTGAAAGAACAGGTTGACGAGGTATTTAGTTAAGTACGCTTTTATTTTTATTACTCCAACTAGGATATGTTACCTTTGGATTTTTAGTTATTTTAATTATCTACATGTGTAGGCTGGTGGTAGTAGCACAAAATCAAAGAATCATTATTTCCCCGACCTGAAAGAAGTTAGGAGTTTAAACGACACACAATATAGTGGGAAGGATTACATGCGAAAAGTAAGAACGACCACGATGAGGAAACTGCATGAGGAGGCTGGCCGTCGCATAGAAACCGAGCAATTGATAATTATTCCACTCGAGGAGGATATTCTAGGGGTTGAGCGCGAAGCACTTATGTCATGGGGTATGCTAGCCATTTGGGCTGGCCTAGACCTGATTGATGTCCAACACCTATTTGTTTGGATGAAGTAAGTTTCTTAATAAATAATTTCATATTCTAATATTCGGACTACTAGATAGTGTTTTAATTAAATACCGGAATTAATACCGTAATAATGTAGGATATTGAAATTGAGAGTGATCCCCGAGAAGAAGATTCCAGTTGATCAATACGGATTCCTGTGCCCCTATGTTTTATCTTTATTTATTCTGGAATTCTCGTTCGAAGATCGGGTAGATTATATTGCTCAGCAATTGGCGACACCCAATAAGCTGATTTTTGCCGCTTATAATGAAAAAGGGTAATAAACAAATTAATATTACGTTTCCCCCTACAATTGAATTTTCATAACTAATTTATGTACTTGTTAATAATGATGATGTCTCTTGATGTAGGACTCATTGGGTGCTAGCAGCCATCATGCCGACAAGGAAGAAAGTTTTTTGGTTGGACTCTTTACATAATCAACCAAGCGAGACTTTTAAGCGCTTGATTAATAAGTAAGTTTCTAATACTGATTTATTTATAATAATATTAAGTTTCAATTTTTATTTATAGCAAAAAGCTTATTTTTGCCCCTAAAAAAATGAGTTTCTGCCTCCTTTTTTATTTTAAAAAAAAAAGGCCTTTGAGAAGAGAAGAGCTAACGAGCAGGATCAACCCACGAAAGATTCTGATGTTGGCCCTGATTTTATTACGATAACAGGGGTACGTGCTCAAATACAAAACATTAAGTGCAAAAATCTGTGTTTAATACTAATACAATACCTAAAGTTCAAGATTCTGATGTGAGCCTTCTCTTTCGGCACATTGGATAATATGGGTACCATATTATTTTTGTCAATTGTCAATATGTCACATGTCATATGTAACATAAATTTGTTATGTATTTTTAACATATTAAAAATCAACGTATTAATAAAAATACGTCATATACAAAAATCGACTTAGTAATTCATAATTACTTATGCCAAAATATTTTACCGTTTATAAATCACAACAGTTTGTATTTATAATAATTCATTCAATTATAATTGTTTTCTTAAACAATAATTTCATCTGAGTAATGATACAATTCGATTACTCAGACCGTATCTCATTTAATCACATTTCAATTTGATACGTAAATTTTACTTCCAAAATCGTCCGTCAATTTTTCAAGTAATTTAATTAACTCGTAACATTATACGATTAATTAAATGATTAATTAAGAGTGTTGCCCTATAGGTATGACCTAGGGGGTCAACTAATCACCACCGTCGCACGACAGTAATGTCAAACTCTAGTCAGCCAATCATTACCGATATATGTTGACCAGTTGACAGTAAAAATACTTCCCAATTGTATTCTTTAAAATGAGATTTAATAATGATATTTAAATCATGTGATCGCACTATTGTTGAGGACACATTTCCCAACAGATTCTCTTGAATCCGCTCGGATTCTAACCCTTTGTACCCAGATTCAGTTCCATCCGTGTACAACACATTTCCCTTGCCAATCTTCCATTCTTCCTCACATCTTGTGTTCTTCATTGTGGGGGCACTACTAAGGCATGGATAGCCTAGGCAAATGTCATCCCCACACTAAGGTAAAGCACTGCACATCAATTGAACTTGTGAGTCTCTCCCTCACTTCTCTCAAAAATTACAATTATCTTGATCAAAGCAAATAAAATAAATCCAAAGATGACAAAAATGCATTATAAGAATTGAAATGCGAGTTAGGGAGTTAGAAATATTTACAAGTGGTGGTTTAGGGAGGACTCCACCAAACTCTCATTCTTGATTAGATGTCAAGGGGGCATGTTCAAGGTGTTGTTGATGTTGCTCAACACCTTGAAGAAATAATCAAAAGCTTGTTCATTATCGTGATAAAGTTCTTCAATAGACCTTGGCCCTTGTTGTCGGTCTTGATCAATAGCATGTCCAATATAGGGATTAAAAATCCCTTCAAATTCATCGTCCCAAAGACCACATACTTCATCCACTTGATTATTAAAAATCTCTTGATTTGATGTAGACAACTCTCCCAATCTCTTGTCTTGGCCAATGAGGCCATCTTCTTCTTCTTCTTCTTTGTTTGAGCTTTGAAAGCTCTCCTTGTCACAATTTACTTGCTCTTTGAATGGAGCATCTTCAATTTTCTTTTTCCATTAGAATTCCGATTTCTTCCTTTCATCCTTCCGACAATAATGATCAACCATAAAACATGGTTCGTGCAAATGGGGAGCTCTCATGGTCTTGTCAAGATTAAAAGTTATACTTTCATCTCTCACTTCTAGAGTGAGCTCACCATGCTTCACATCAATCACCGCACCCGCGGTGTGTAGGAAAGGTCTTCCTAGGATGATTGGAATGTTGGAATCTTCCTCCATATCAACAATGACAAAGTCCACCGGGATGAAAAACTTCCCAATTCGCACGGGGACATCTTCCCATATCCCTAATGGTGTCTTCGTCGATCTATCGGCCATTTGGAGCGTGATATTGGTACATTTAAGCTCTCCCATCCCCAATCTTTTACTCACCGAGTACGGCATAACACTCACACTAGCCCCTAGATCACATAGGGCTTTGTTGATTGTGGTGTCGCCAATGGGACACCGTATTGAGAAGCTTCCCGGATCCTTGAGTTTTGGAGGTGAACTCCCTTGAAGTATTGCACTACTCACCTTGGTGAAGGCGATAGTCTCATGTTTCCGAATCGACTTCTTCTTTGTGAGGATGACTTTCATGTATTTTGCATAGGCCGGTACGTGATTGATTAATTCCGTGAAAGGAATCGAGACTTCCAAATTCTTGACAATTTCCATAAACTTTCCAAGTTGGTCATCAAATTTGGGCTTGGCTTGACGACTTGGAAAAGGAAGCCTAATCACAATGGGCTCCTTCTCCTTGACCTTGTCTTCATTTTTCTTTGAAACTTCTTCTTTTGATTGTTCTCCAACCTTGGAGTTTTGCACAACTTCTTCCTTACTAGCTTTCACAACTTCATCCTCAACTTGCTTCTTCGGTGCTTCATACCTTGTGCCACTTCTCAAGTGAATAGCACTAACCGTTTCATGTCTTGGGGGATTACTTTGAGGTGGTAATTGCCCCTTTTGTCTTTGTGAGCTCGAAGATGCTAGTTGAGTCAATTAGGTTTCCAACATCTTGGTGTGAGCTAGAATGTTGTTGATGGTGATTTCCTTTGCTTGACTATCCTTTTGCATTTGAGTGAAAAACTCTTGTTGATTCTTTTGCATTTCGAGGGCCGCTTTTTAAACATCCAAACCTTGGTCATATTGTTGATTGTATGGATTTTGATTTTGATAACCTTGGTTTTGGTTGTAAAAGGGTCTTTGGTTTTGATTTCTCATGGGTGGTGGGGTGTATGTTGTTTGAGGATTTTGAACATTTTGGCTTTTGTATAAAAGATTTAGATGGAACTTGGTATTCTCATTATAATAATTTGAATAAGGGGTACCACTTTTATAAGCTTGGAAAGCATTAACTTATTCGGTTGTTCCCCTACACTCACTTGGGTCATGACCCAAAGTTCCACAATTCTCACATATCCCACTTGGGATTGATGAAGATGCCGTCATGGCATTGACATGATGCTTTGGTGATTTTGAGACTTCTTCAAGTCTAGCCATTGCTTTTTCGAACTTCAAGTTGATAGTATCGATATGGGAGCTTAGTTGGGCACCTAATTGAGTAACGGCGTCCACTTCGTGCTTTCCTCCTCTAGTAGCCTTGCGAGGCCTACTATATTGTGAATTGTGGATTGCCGTCTCTTCAATTTTGCTCCAAGTTTGGTTGTCATCAACCTCGGTGAACATCCCATTCGATCCCATATTAAGGATATTTCTTGAGTCTTCATAAAGACCATTCCAAAACTGTTGAACCAAGAACCATTCGCTAAGTCCATGATGAGGACATGAGCGACAAATTCCTTTGAACCGTTCCGAAGCTTCATACAAAGATTCTTCATCCCTTTGCTTAAAACACGTAATTTGAGCTCTTAGCATGTTTGTCTTTTCCGGTGGGTAGAATTTTTTGTAGAAAGCTAGAGCCAACTTCTTCCAAGAGTCTATTCCGAGAGTAGCCTTATCAAGGCCTTTCAACCATTGTTTGGCGGTGCCAATTAGAGAAAATGGAAATAAGACCCATCGAATTTGGTCTTGAGTTACACCGGTTTGTGAGATCGCATCACAATAGTCACAAAAAGCCTCCATATGAGAATGAGGGTCTTCACTAGGCATCCCCCCAAATTGGCTTCTTTCGACTAATTGGATAAAGGCGGATTTGGCAATAAAATTTCCGGTTAGATGTTGTGGTGTAGGAGTACCATTGGATAGGTTATCCTCGGTTGGTACGGAATGTGATGAAAACTTAGGCATTGTGGGTTGATTTTGTGGTTGGTTTTCTGTTGGGTTCTCCCACCTTCTCTTGCAAAAGGGTTAATGAACTCAATAGTTGGTTGAATATATACAACCTCACTAATACCTCTCAAATTTCTCCTAGCAAATCTTCTATTGGTTGTCAAAGTTCTGTCAATTTCACGATCAAGAGGTACCAAGTCACCTTGTGACCTTCTAAACATGCAAAATATCAAACAACTTGCAAACAATTAGAACAAACCTTGAGGAGTTTTACTTCCCCAAGGCAAAGAAAGACACAACTAATAGCAATTAAAGAAATCTAAATCAAGCTAACACCGTCCCCGGCAACGGCGCCATTTTTTTGGTCGGATTCCGTTTCGTGTTCACAAATAGATGTGGTCGTTGGGTCACGATCGAATCAAAACACAATTTATAACTTCACAAAACAACTCTACAATTAGTAAAGAGGCAAGTAAAGGTCGGATCCCAAGGGACGGGAGTTGAGATGAGATTTCAATTGAAACTAGTGGTGTCTTAGGGGTGTCACAATTTGGTTTGATGTAGAAGGTCACTAAACTAAATAGCAATGAAAGTAAACAAGCAAGATGAATTAAAAGGGTTGTAAATAATTGATTAAAAGCACTAGGGTATCATTGGGTCATACGGGAATCATGGGAATTGATCATACAAACATGTTCTCAAATTATAAGCAAGCAATTATTGTTGTGATGGATTGAGTTGGGTTATATCTTACAATCCTAGGAAAGTTTGGGTCCCGGAGCCGAATCGATTAGATTGTACAACACCTACAAGTCGAATTAATCTTCCCTACTCAACAACATGCATGGTCTAATGAGACTCGAGTTGGTTTATGTCTTACAAGTCTCATTGAAAGGATAGGTGATGGGTAAAAAATGCAAGGATTCATAGGCTCGCATTTCATCAAACATAACATGAGCATGAGTCGAGATTCAATACAAGCAAGCAAATAAACTATGAAATCATATTAATTTAAGCATGAATCATCCCCCATGTTGGTTTCTCCTAATTACCCATTAACCCTAGCTAAGGAACTACTCACTCATCATCATATTGAACATGCTAGCAAGGTTGTCAATCATACTAACAAGGTGAAACATGATGAACAAATGAAAGTAATTAGCAATAATTAAAAAGGTATTAAGAGATTATACCTACTAATGATTCCAATAACAAAGCAAGAATAAAAGAAGTACTTGATGCTTGATTGAGAGGTTGTCAATCTCCCAATAATAACCCAAATAATCTTCAATTACCCAAAATAAAGGATGAACAAGAGAGAAATTAAGGAACTAAAACTTGTATTAAAACTTGATTAATTGTTGATTACAATATTAAAGAGAGATTTGATTGATATTAACTATCCTAAGAATTGCTAAGAAGAACATGCTCCTCTATTTAGACTAATGGGGTATTTATAGTGAAAATTAGGGAGGATGCATTAGGGTTAACTAAGGGCTAAACTAGTAATTACACTTTTTAGATTGAGCAAGGAGGAGCCGGTATTTTTCGAAGGAAGGGCTTCTTTCTTCGTAGCTTGGAGAAGACGAAATTGGCTGTGAAGGAATCCGTCCGGATTAAGGTCGGGACGGGCGGATTCTGGCGGTGGGATCCGAGCGGATTCGATTGAATCCGGGCGGATTCTTGTGGTGCAATCCGAGCGTCTTTGGAGGAAATCGCTCGGATTGTGCTGTGGGGAGACGGGCGGATTGGGGACAATCCGCTCGGATTGTAGTTCAGCACAATTCCTTCTTCTTTTCTTCCCTTTTCTTCATAAATTCCTTGGGGATTTCCTTGGGGACTCAAGGATCCTTTCTCAACATTGCTCATCTACTATCATATGTACAAAGGCCTTCTAATCTTGTCTCTCCTTGATGCTTGGTCATTGGATTCGATCAATTTAGCCTCGTTTTGCCACGAAAATGCAAGATTCTTACTCCTTTCCTACCAAGGGATCAAAATCTCAAAGAATATGCAAAACAAAGAACTAAAGATAATAAATGACCCAAATATGCACTAAAAATCATGGGAACGAGGCTAATTCGGGGACTAAATGTGCGCTAATTATGGTCACATCAACGGGCGACTTTCCTACCAGGACGGGCGTTTTTCTGAAGACGGGCGGATTCTTATGCAGGACGCCCGGATTTGTCAACAGTCCCAAAATTTCAAAAATTCAGCTCAGAAGGACGGGCGGATTCTGACCAATACGCCCGGGTTGCCTGAAGACGGGCGGGTTCTCTTCAAACCGCTTGGATTCTTCCCCATTTACCCGGATTCAGTTCCATCCGTGTACTTTGCATATCCCTTGTCATTTTTCATTCTTCAAAATCTCGTGTTCTTCATTGTGGGGGCACTACTAAGGCATGAGTAGCCTAGGCAATTGCTATCCCCACACTATGCTAAAGCACTACACATCAATTGAAATCATTAGTCCCTCCCTCACTTCTCTCAAACATGATAATTATCTTGATCAATGCATAAAAATACAAAAATGACAAAAATGCAATGTACGAATTGAAATGCGAGTTAGAGAGTTAGAAATATTTATAAATGATGGTTTAGGGAAGACTCCACCAAACTCTCATCCAAAGTAAGATGTCATGGGGGCATGTCCAAGGTGTTGTTGATGTTGCTCAACACCTTGAAGAAGTAATCAAAAGCTTGTTCATTATCATGATAAAGATCTTCAATAGACCTTTGCCCTTGTTGTCGGTCTTGATCGATAGCATTGCCAATATAGGGATTACAAAACCCTTCAAACTCGTCGTCCCAAAGACCACAAACTTCATCTACTTGATCACTAAAGATCTCTTGAGTTGATAGAGACAACTCTCCCAATTTCTTATCTTTGCCAATGAGGCCATCTTCTTCTTTGCTTGACTTTGATGAGCTTTGCAAGCTTTGCTCTTTGAATGGAGCATCTTCAATTTTCTTCTTCCATTGGAATTCCGACTTCTTCCTTTCATCCTTTCGGCTATAATAATCAACGACCATAAAACATGGTTCATGCAAACGGGGAGGTCTCATGGTCTTGTCAAGATTGAAAGTTATACTCTCATCTCCTACTTTTAGAGTGA
Organism: Silene latifolia; assembly: GCF_048544455.1. NCBI lineage: Eukaryota > Viridiplantae > Streptophyta > Magnoliopsida > Caryophyllales > Caryophyllaceae > Silene > Silene latifolia. The sequence goes on from NC_133534.1 coordinate 196,389,400, forward strand.
GCTCTCCATGCTTCACATCAATCACCGCACCCGCGGTGTGTAAGAAAGGTCTTCCTAGAATGATTGGAATATTGGAGTCTTCTTCCATGTCAACAATGACAAAGTCCACCGGGATGAAAAATTTCCCAACTCTTACGGGAACATCTTCCCATATCCCTAATGGTGACTTCATCGATCTATCGGCCATTTGGAGTGTGATATTGGTGCACTTAAGCTCTCCGATCCCCAACCTTTTACTCACCGAGTACGGCATAACACTCACACTAGCCCCTAGATCACATAAGGCTTTGTTGATCGTGGTGTCGCCAATGGTACACGGTATTGAGAAGCTTCCCGGATCTTTGAGTTTTGGAGGTGAACTCCCTTTAAGTATTGCACTACTCACCTTAGTGAAGGCGATAGTTTCAAGCTTCCGGATCGACTTCTTCTTTGTGAGGATGTCTTTCATGTATTTTGCATAGGCCGGCATGTGATTGATTAATTCTGTGAAAGGAATTGAGACTTCCAAATTCTTCACAATTTCCATAAATTTTCCGAGTTGGTCATCAAATTTGGGCTTGGCTTGACGACTTGGAAAAGGAAGTCTAATCACAATGGGCTCCTTATCCTTGACCTTGTCTTCATTTTTCTTTTAAATTTCTTCTCCATCCTTGGAGTTTTGCACAATTTCTTTTTTGTCACTAGCTTCCACAACTTCATTCTCAACTTGCTTCTTCGGTGCTTCATACCTTGTGCCACTTCTCAAGTGAATGGCACTAACCGATTCATGTCTTGGGGGATTACTTTGAGGTGGTAATTGCCCCTTTTGTCTTTGTGAGCTTGAAGATGCTAGTTGAGTCAATTGGGTTTCCAACATTTTGGTGTGAGCTAGAATGTTGTTGATGGTGATTTCCTTCGCTTGACTATCTTTTTGCATTTGAGTGAAAAACTCTTGTTGATTCTTTTGCATTTGGACGACCGCTTTTTGAACATCCAAACCTTGGTCATTTTGTTGATTGTATGGAGTTTGATTTTGATAACCTTGGTTTTGGTTGTAAAAGGGTCTTTGATTTTGGTTTCTCATGGGAGGTGGGGTGTATGTTGATTGAGGGTTTTGAACATTTTGGCTTTTGTTTGAGAGATTTGGATGGAATTTGGTGTTTTCATTGTAATAGTTGGTGTGAGGGGTACCACTCTTGTATGCTTGGAAAGCATTCACTTGTTCATTTGTTCCCCTACACTCACTTTGGTCATGTCCCAAAGTTCCACAATTCTCACATATCCCACTTGGGATTGATGAAGATGCCGTCATGGCATTAACATGATGCTTTGGTAATTTTGAGGTTTCTTAAAGCCTAGCCATTGCTTTTTCAAACTTCAAGTTAATGGTATCAATGTGAGAACTAAGTTGATTACCCAATTGAGTAATGGAGTCTACTTCATGCTTCCCTCCTCTAGTAGCCTTGCGAGGTCTACTATATTGTGAGTTATGGACCGCCATTTCCTCAATTTTGTTTCAAGTTTGATTATCATCAACTTCCGTGAACATTCCATTTGATCCCATGTTGAGAATGTTCCTTGAATCTTCATAAAGACTGTTCCAAAATTGTTGTACCAAGAACCATTTGCTATGTCCATGGTGAGGACATGAGCGACAAATTCCCTTGAATCGCTCCCAAGCTTCATACAAAGATTCTTCATCCCTTTGCTTAAAGCCCGTGATTTGAGCTCTTAGCATGTTAGTCTTTTTCGGTGAATATAACTTTTTGTAGAAAGCTAGAGCCAATTTCTTCCAAGAATCAATTCCGAGAGTAGCCTTATCAAGGCTCTTCAACCATTGTTTGGCGGTGCCAATTAGAGGCAAGTAAAGGTCGGATCCCAAGGGACAGGAATTGAGATGAGATTTCTATTGCAGCTAGTGGTGTCTTAGGGATGTCACAATTGGGGTTTGAATAGAAGGTCACTAAACTAAATAGCGATGAAAGTAACAAGCAAGATGAAATTAAAGGGTTGTAAACAATTGATAAAAAGCACTAGGGTGTCACGGGGTCATAGGGGATTCATGGTAATTGATCATACAAACGTGTTCTCAAATTATAAACAAGCAATTATTGTTGTGATGGATTGAGTTGGTTTATATCTTACAATCCTAGAAAAGTGTGGGTACCGGAGCCGAATCGGTTAGATTGTGCAACACTTACAAGTCGACTTAGTCTTTCCTACTCAACAACATGCATGGTCTAATGAGACTCGAGTTGGTTTATGTCTTACAAGTCTCGTTTAAAAGAGAGGTGATGGGTAAAAAATGCAAGGATTCATAGGCTCGCATTTCATCAAACATAACATGTGCAGGAGTCGAGATTCACAACAAGCAAGCAAATAAACCATGAAAACATATTAGATTAAGCATGAATCATCCCCCATGTTGGTTACCCCTAATTACCCATTAACCCTAGCTAGGTGACTACTCACTCATTATCATGTTGAACATGTTAGCAAGGTTGTCAATCATACCAACAAAGTGAAACATGATGAATAAATGAAAGTAATTAACAATAATTAAAAAGGGATTAAGAGAATTATACCTACTAATGATTCCAATAATAAAGCAAAGAATAAAAGAAGTACTTGATGCTTGATTGAGAGGTTGTCAATTTCCCAATAATAACCCAAATAATCTTCAATTACCCAAAATAAAGGATAAACAAGAGAGAGATTAAGGAAATAAAACTTGTATTAAAACTTGATTAATTGTTGATTACAAGATTAAAGAGAGATTTAATTAATATTAACTACACTAAAGATTGCTAAGAAGAACATGCTCTTCTAATTAGACTAATGGGGTATTTATAGTGGAAATTAGGTGACTCCGCTGGCGAGCACCTAGACCAAAACACAATTTATTGCTAAGAAGAACATACCTTCCCCAACGGAGTCGCCAATCTGTGGACATGAGCCACGTCCCGGTCTGTGGATTTGGGGCCACGTACAAGTCCGCGGTCGCGGGCCACCTGCGTATGCCCAGCCGATCTGTGGACAATGGCAGCGGTCTTTTGAAAGCCACACTCGGCGGCGTAAAAATGCCTTCGACCGGATCGTTTTAGATCGGTCGGTTTCGTCTCGGTAAGGGTCTCGAAATGATTAGAGATGTTCGGAGTCGCCACCAAGCATTTGTGGGATGCTTGGAACTCGTTCGAATTCCACTTTATACCTCGGTCAAATCAAAGCACAAAGCAGCGTTTGACATAGGTACTAAAGATAAGGAAATCGTCCCTCTTTAGCATCCTATCTCTAGAATGACTCTCGTACGCCCTGGATAAGGTCGTCCACTATCCAAAGTTTCTGAGTAAGAGGTGAAGGTACGTATTGGGAAGCCCTTTAATCAGACACCCAATCCCGCCCGCGTTTAGCGGCCTCTACTGATCGATCTTGGTTGGTTGAATGCAAAAGTTGATAAAACGGTTTAAATGCATCGATGCGCATCCAATGATTTAAACATAACATGTGAGAGCTTTCTAAGTGGGTTGATTTAATCCAAGTATCAAGTATAAGATGTCGAGTTGGATTAATGATTGATTTGCATGCAAGACGGAAATTAAACATCCATTTACCGTATTAGGTTTAGCGTGCATAACATGATCCATTTGTCTTAGTAAGGCATTTGCAAAATATGGTTTTGGATAACCAAGTAGTCGTATGATCCGTCCTATATCCGGGTTAACCGGAGTCAGGATCGTCCTAGACTAATACTGGAAGGGAACAGGCCCTGTACCAGCAGCTATAAGAGGCGCGAGCTAGCCGGCGGTGTAAGGGGCCTCCCTCTGGTTTTGAAAATGAGAAATGGGGAGCCTGTTTAGGCGCGGGTTAGCCAACGGTTGTATGCCGTGTTCTGACTATTTAGAAAACATTATAAAACGTATTGAAAATGGGTATTTGAACCCGGTTTGATTTGTAGGGGTCGTTTTAGACCGCATTTGTTGATTTGAAGAACTAGACTCGAATAATCATCATTGTTTTGATAATATTCGGTGTCGGGTTTGATTTGACAAAACTTGACATGAATAGTTTTGAGAAATGGTTATGGACTAATTGTTTTAAGTCCATTTTGAATGTGATTAGTCGATACTCATCATCGTGCCCAGGTTAAAATCCGGCATGGTATGTAGAACCAAGGATGATTTTGTGTTGGTGACTAATATACTTGTTTGAAAATGTAAGGAAATGAAATAAAAGGCTTTAAAATACCTTTTAAATATCATTAACCAAATATTATCATCGAAACATGGATTTAACCGTCATGGTATGAAGAACCAAGGGTGAAAATGCTTTATGGTTAAAACATGTGCAATGAAACAAAAAGGTTTCGAAAATACTTGAAATGGTAAAAACCGATTACGAATTGGAAAAATGGATTAAGGGAAATGACGAGAACAAAGATGGTTGATCTCTGGCCTGAGTACCCCATTTAGGCGCGAGCCTGTTGGCGACCTAAGGGGCTTCTGCCTCAGAACAAAAATAAGTTTTGGCTCGTTTATTCCATGTTTTGGTTCATGTTATGCAAGTTTTAGCATGTTAAAGTCATGAAACAAATGAAAACATAATAAAAGAGGATTTTTACACCCTCATACTTACATGTTTGGTTATGGCGAGTGACCGACGTAAGTGTAGCAACTCGTTTGATCGGAAAAAACTCGGTTTAAAACCGTTTTGGTAAGTAAAAGAGTGTTTTAGAAGTTCAGTGATGGTGTAGTGGTCGAATTGGTCGGTCAAGTGGTTTAATGCACGATGACGGTACCAAACCATGTGTAAGGCTCGTGTTTACGATCGCTAGGTCGTAAACACGCGTCGGATTGTGACTTAAGAAGTCGAGTCGAGAATTTTAAGGGAGAAAAGAGGGGGCGGACACTCGCGTAAGTCTCAAATGGGTGGCATTTGAGGGGTATTTATAGGAGAATGATTGGATGTGTGAGTTTTGAGCGACGTGGCCACCTGGGCTGCTCAAAGAGGCGCAAGCCAAGTTGCGGGTCTTCGTGCTGTGTTGTCACTTTCACAACAAACGCAATCATGATTTTTTCTATCCTAGGTTTTGTAGTCACATGTTTTGTACTTGACCATTCATGAATCCGGGAAAACTTAAGGTAGAAGGTTTGAAATGTTTTGGTTTTTGTGTTTGACTCGTTGTTGGAGTCGGGATTTGAATTTTTGAGTCGGTTTTTGGTCCGGTGTCGGTTTTTACTCAAGTTAGTGTCATTGCGACCCCACCGCCGTGCATTAAACACTCCAGGTAATTTTGAAATGTTTTGAAATGTCTTGTTTTCGAAATCGTTTTAAGTTTTCCGACGTAAAGTTGTACACAAACTGTCGATCAAACGTTGCTATCCCAAAACATGTTGTAGTCCGATAATCATTGGGTGTTTGTTGGAGTCTCAGCAGATACTAGGTATCTAAAGAGCCCCCACTTTGACTGAGGCTTGGACAGGGCGAAAGTCAAAGTAGAGTCCCCAGGTCAATCGAAGATTACAACCTGAAGACCCAAGCGACGTCGAGGCGGCTCGAAAAGATTCGGGCCAAGGACCTGCCGTCGGGAAGGGTGACGCCAAGGCGACTCGAGGGTACGAGTCAAGGACCTGTCGTCGGGAACAGTTTAGAGTTTGTCGACTGTCTGCGGGTCGTTTAAAGTCCGTTAGACTAGGTACAAAGGCTCGCCAACCATAAGAAGGAGTCATACCTGAGGCATCTTCGGATATGTCCTTGCGCGTTTGCGGATAAAGGGTCGCCAGCTGTGGTGCGTATGTGAGGAGGGCTCGCCAGCCGCGATGCGTTGTAAGGCTCGCCAGCCGCGATGCGTTGTAAGGCTCGCCAGCCGCGACAAGGAAATGTACCCGAGGCATCTTCGGGATGTATCCTTGAAAGGTTGCGGATAAAGGATCGCCAGCCATGGTGCGTATGTGAGGAGGGCTCGCCAGCTGCGATGCGTTGTAAGGCTCGCCAGCCGCTATAAGGAAATGTACCCGAGGCATCTTCAGGATGTATCCTCGAAAGGTTACGGATAAAGGCTCGCCAGCCATGGTGCGTATGTGAGGAGGGCTCGCCAGCCGCGATGCGTTGTAACGCTCGCCAGCCGCGACAAGGAAATGTACCCGAGGCATCTTCGGTATGTATCCTCGAAAGGTTGCGGAAAAAGGCTCACCAGCCATGGTGCATATGTGAGGAGGGCTCGCCAGTCGCGATGCGTTGTAAGGCTCGCCAGCCGAGACAATGAAATTTACCCGAGGCATCTTCGGGATGTATCCTCGAAAGGTTGCGGATAAAGGCTCGCCAGCCATGGTGCGTATGTGAGGAGGGCTCGCCAGCTGCGATGCGTTGTAAGGCTCGCCAGCCGCGACAAGGAAATGTACCCGAGGCATCTTCGGGATGTATCCTCGAAAGGTTGCGGATAAAGGCTAGCCAGCCACAGATTGTGGACATGGGCCACGTCCCGGTCTGTGGATTTGGGGCCACCTACCAGTCCGCGGTCGCGGGCCACCTGCGTATGCCCAGCCAATCTGTGGATAATGGCAGCGGTCTTTTGAAAGCCACGCTCGGCGGCGTAAAAATGCCTTCGACCGGATCATTTTAGATCGGTCGGTTTCGTCTCGGTAAGGGTCTCGAAACGATTAGAGATGTTCGGAGTCGCCACCAAGCATTTGTGGGATGCCTGGAACCCGTTCGAATTCAACTTTATACCTCGGTCAAATCGAAGCACAAAGCAGCGTTTGACATAGGTACTAAAGATAAGGAAATCGTCCCTCTTTAGCATCCTATCTCTAGAATGACTCTCGTACGCCCTGGATAAGGTCGTCCACTATCCAAAGTTTCTGAGTAAGGGGTGAAGGTACGTATTGAAAAACCCTTTAATCAGACACCCAATCCCGCCCGCGTTTAGCGGCTTCTACTGATCGATCTTGGTTGGTTGAATGCAAAAGTTGATAAAACGGTTTAAATGCATGAATGCGCATCCAATGATTTAAAGCTAACATGTGAGAGCTTTCTAAGTTGGTTAATTTAATCCAAGTATCAAGTAAAAGATGTCGAGTTGGATTAAAGATTGATTTGCATGCAAGACGAAAATTAAACATCCATTTATCGTATTAGGTTTAGGGTGCATAACATGATCCATTTGTCTTAGTAAGGCATTTGCAAAATATGGTTTTGGGTAACCAAGTAGTCGTCTGATCCGTCCTATATCCGGGTTAACCGGAGTCGGGATCGTCCTAGACTAATGCTGGAAGAGAACAGGCCCTTTACCAGACGGCAATAAGAGGCGCGAGCCAGCCGGCGCTGTAAGGGGCCTCCCTCTGGTTTTAAAAATAAGAAATGGGGAGCATGTTTAGGCGCGGGTTAGCCAACAGTTGTATGCCGTGTTCTGACTATTTAGAAAACGTTATAAAACGTTTTGAAAATGGGTATTTAAACCCGATTTGATTTGAAGGGGTTGTTTTAGACCGCATTTGTTGAGTTGAAGAACTAGACTCGAATAATCATCATTGTTTTGATAATATTTGGTGTCGAGTTCGATTTGACAAAACTTGACATGAATAGTTTTGAAAATGATTATGGACTAATTGTTTTAAGTCCATTTTGAATGTAATTAGTCGATACTCATCATCGTACCCGGGTTAAAATCTGGCATGGTATGTAGAACCAAGGATGATTTTGTGTTGGTGACTAATATACTTGTTTGAAAATGTAAAGAAATGAAATAAAAGGCTTTAAAATACCTTTTAAATGTCATTAACCAAATATTAACACCGAAACACGGATTTAACCGTCATGGTATGAAGAACCAAGGGTGAAAAATGCTTTATGGTTAAAACATGTGCAATGAAACAAAAAGGTTTCGAAAATACTTGAAATGGTAAAAACCGATTACAAATATGAAAAATGGATTAAGGGAAATGACGAGAACAAACACGGTTGATCTCTGGTCTGAGTACCCCATTTAGGCGCGAGCCTGTTGGCGACCTAAGGGGCTTCTGCCTCAGACCAAAAATCAGTTTTGGCTCATTTATTCCATGTTTTGGTTCATGTTATTCAAGTTTTAGCATGTTAAAGTCATGAAACAAATGAAAATATAATAAAAGAGGATTTTTACACCCTCATACTTACATGTTTGGTTATGGCGAGTGACCGACGTAAGTGTAACAACTCGTTTGATCGGAAAAAACTCGGTTTAAAACCGTTTTGGTAAGTAAAAGAGTGTTTTAAAAGTTTAGTGATGGTGTAGTGGTCGGAGTGGTAGGTCAAGTGGTTTAATGCACGATGACGGTACCAAACAATGTGTAAGGCTCGTGTTTACGATCGGTAGGTCGTAAACACGCGTCGGATTGTGACTTAAGAAGTCGAGTCGAGAATTTTAAGGGAGAAAAGAGGGGGCGGACACTCGCGTAAGTCTCAAATGGGTGGCATTTGAGGGGTATTTATAGGAGAATGAGTGGTTGTGTGAGTTTTGAGCGACGTGGCCACCTGGGCTGCTCAAAGAGGCGCGAGCCAAGTCGCGGGTCTTCGTGCTGTGTTGTCACTTTCACAACAAACGCAATCATGATTTGTTCTATCCTAGGTTTTGTAGTCACATGTTTGGTACTTGACCATTCATGAATCCGGGAAAACTTAAGGTAGAATGTTTGAAATGTTTGGGTTTTTGTGTTTGACTCGGTTTGACTCGTTGTTGGAGTCGGGATTTGAATTTTTGAGTCGGTTTTTGGTCCGGTGTCGGTTTTGACTCTAGTTAGTGTCATTGCGACCCTGTCGCCGTGCATTAAACACTCCAGGTATTTTTGAAATGTTTTGAAATGTTTTGTTTTGGAAATCGTTTTAATTTTTCCGACGTAAAGTTGTACACAAACTGTCGATCAAACGCTGCTATCCCAAAACATGTTGTAGTCCGATAATCATCGGGTGTTTGTTGGAGTCTCAGCAGATACTGGGTATCTACAGAGCCCCCACTTTGACTGAGGCTTGGACAGGGCAAAAGTCTAAGTAGAGTCCCCAGGTCAATCGAAGATTACAACCTGAAGACCCAAGTGACGTCGAGGCGGCTCGAAAAGATTCAGGCCAAGGACCTGCCGTCGGGAAGGGCGAAGCCAAGGCGACTCGAGGGTACGAGTCAAGGACCTGTCGTCGGGAACAGTTTAGAGTCTGTCGACTGTCTGCGGGTCGTTTAAATTCCGTTAGACTACGTACAAAGGCTCGCCAGCCATAAGAAGGAGTCATACCTGAGGCATCTTCGGATATGTCCTTGCGCGTTTGTGGATAAAGGCTCGTCAGCTGTGGTGCGTATGTGAGGAGAGCCCGCCAGCCGCGACAAGGAAATGTACCCGAGGCATTTTCGGGATGTATCCTCGAAAGGTTGCGGATAAAGGCTCGCCAGCTGTGGTGCGTATGTGAGGAGGGCTCGCCAACCGCGATGCGTTGTAAGGCTCGCCAGCCGAGACAAGGAAATGTACCCGAGGCATCTTCGGGATGTATCCTTGAAAGGTTGCGGATAAAGGCTCGCCAGCCATGGTGCGTATGTGAGGAGGGCTCGCCAGCCGCGATGCGTTGTAAGGCTCGCCAGCCGAGATAAGTAAATGTACCCGAGGCATCTTCGGGATGTATCCTCGAAAGGTTGCGGATAAAGGCTCGCCAGCCATGGTGAGGAAATGTACCCGAGGCATCTTCGGGATGTATCCTTGAAAGGTTTGTTTTGGAAGTAGCAAACTTGTGATCTCGCTGGGGAAATAGTGAGTGTGGATTCTCACTATCACTATTTTGGAATGAGTGGGTTCCGCGAGGAAGCCCCTGCTGGTATTTGAAGGAATAGTGAATTTGGAATCTTCACTAGTCGCTCTTCTTTGAATTTGAGATGGCGGTTTTGATCGCCGTTTGTTTGAATTTTGAAGGAAAGTAGCAAATTTGAGTTTGCTGTTTTATTTGAAGTGACGGTTTATATGCCGCCGTTGACATTTGAAAGAAATAGTGAATTTGGAATCCTCACTATTGATTGAAGTGACGGTTTATGTGCCGCCGTTGACATTTTGAAAGAAATAGTGAATTTGGAATCTTCACTATTGATTGAAGTGACGGTTTATGTGCCGCTGTTGACTGAAATTTGGGGAAATAGCGGTTTTTGAATTTTCGCTATTATTTTTGGAATTGACGGTTTTAATTACCGTCGTTCGGATTTTGAGGAAATAACGATATTGAATTTCCGCTATTTTTTGAAATTGAAGGAAAATAGCGAATTTGATTTCGCCATTATTTTTGAATTTGGCGGTTTTGGTCGTCGTTCGCTTGAAAATTTTGAAAATAGCGAATTTTAAATTTTCACTATTTGGCTTCGTTCATTTTCGAGGAAATGACGACATTTAATATCGTCAACGAAAATCCGAATTTGTTATGGGAAATTGGGCCAATGCCCAAATTTCGCTGAAAAAGCAAGGGACGCCTGCTACGACACCTTCCGGTTGTCAAGGCTTGCTTGGTACCCAATCGAGGTATGTTTTCCTCTTTTCTTTTGTTTTCATTGCCTCTCTTGATAGGAGGGTTTGTCATTTTCGATGTGGATCCGAATGGTAGGGAGTCGACTTGCTGATGAGGACTCAGCCCCCAGCTTTCCCGACGGAGACCACTTTTCAGGGGCCGGGTGGCGAGGAGCTTCAGTTGCGCTTGCCGGAGCCTGCGGCGGCCGAGGTGGCCGACGCCGGCATGGAGTGGAGGTTGGTTTTTCTGAGGGTGAGTTCCTGGCTTGAACACTTTCTCCAATTATACTTTGCCTTACATTGTATTGAAGGACATTTTTTGTTTTGTAGGTGACGACTGTCAGCCACCAGAACTTGTGGCGGATGGCCAACCGCTGGAGGGCGCTTGCTGGTGACCTGGCTACGAGGGAGGCTCGACTTTCTCAGGTACGTTTTGTGTGTTGTTTATTTTGTATTTGGTGTTGTATTTCACGTTTTTAGATCTTGAGGATCTGTTATTGTGTTTTGTAGGGCACAGCGGATCCGGCGGAGCTTGCTCGGGTCCGTGCTGAGTTGGAGGCAGCCAGGTCGACGATCGCGGGCCAGGAGCTGGGGATCATCCGTCGGGACCAGGACTTGAGGCGTCGCGAGGACGAGCTGCGGGGTCGAGACGCGGAGATTGCCTCGCTGAAGGCTCAGGTGGCTGCAGCGGAGGAGCTTCACGTCAAGATGGAGCGTGAGACGTTGGAAAGTTCCCCGGAGAGGGAGCCTGAGCTGGTGGTGGTGTCTGCGTTGGCGGCGACTCCCATGGAGACCAGCACTGGTCCAACGGGAGACGCCGAGTAGCTGTTGTAGTTTGTCCGTGTCTTGGACCTTTGTCTGTACATATTTACATTTTGCGTGAGGCGGTTTGTATATATGTGTTTTTGGATTGTGGTTTATTTTGTGATTTTTGGCTTTTTTTGTGTTGTATTTCGGAGGAGCGCTGTCTGCTGTCAATCCTCCATTTGCTTTGCACCAGTTCCTGCATCGTTAGCATAGAAAACAGGCAACAAATAGCACATACGCATAAACGTAAACACGTAAAAGCCATTGATTGAAAATCAAAATTAACCAAGAAGACTTGAAGTTAAAATTTGAAATTTTGAAAATTCCGCGACAAAATCGTCGCGTTTGGAATTCAAAAGAAATTGATTTGAAAATTTGAGCAATTAACTCGTGTCGTGAAATAAATTGCATCGAAATTATCGAAAATTGACTCGAAAAATTCAAACTCAAACCGTCAGGAAAGAATTTTAGAAAAGAATTTTTGCGAGTATATTTGGCTTTTGAGGTCAAGACTCGAATTTGTGAGTGCTTGAATTTTTGGAGGAAAATCGATGTTGTTTTATCAATTTTCGATTTTGATTTTTGTAGGAAAATTGCGAAAAAGCGAAAAATTTTCAGAATTTCGACTGACATGAAAACGATCCATCGCGGATCGGGGCGACTAGCCCTTCCCCCTTTAAAAAAAGAAAGAAAAATCCGTATGTTTAAAGCTGCGTCATGGAAACCGTGTCGGATTTCGTAAAACGCGAAAACAAGGAAATGTGAGTGTGAAGAAACACAAAATTCCCGGATCAACCCGAAGAGGCGCGAGGTTCCTGGCGAGAGTTTTGAGGTGTCAGGAGAAAACACATGTTGAAAGAGACAAGTCAACAGTCAGAATCCTAGAGAAGCCCCAAAGAGGCGCGAGCAGCTTGGCGATGGAAGTCGGCTCTCCCCTTTTTTCTGAAAAATGCGCTGATCATTTTGTATAAATAGGGACGTTTTCGCTTCATTGTTTCATCATCCGAAACACAAAAACATCTCTACAAAACCTCTTCTTCTTCCACAAAAATATTTCATGGATGCTTTTGAGAGTGTATTGCGACAATGGTGCTGGGATTTGTCGCCTCCCGAGAAGTATCAACTCGATTGCATGGGAGTCGGTCAATTGTTGGTGCTTCGTCAAGTCAAGGTGCAACCTTCGTTTCTTGAAGCATGTTCTCGGTTTATGGATTCGAAACATCATGTTTTCGTGTTCCCGAAGGGTGAAATTTGTCCTCTTGCCGAAGAAGTAGGAGTCATTGGTGGGTGGCCGGGTTGTGCTACGGTGCTTCCCCCGACTCGGTTGTGCTACAAGGAGAAATTCCGCTCCATGTTGGGCTTATCAACAAGCCAAGTCAACTTCCGTCTTGCTCCACATGGTGTAGATATGTTGGCTCTTATCAACATCTTCTCGAATCGGTTAGATGCTAATGTCTCGGAGGTTGCTAGAAGAAAGGCTCTTGCATTTTGCCTTGTCCATGTGTACCTCTTTGTTGATGTCTTGAAGAACGAGGGGCCAAGATGCCATGGTAGCATGACCCTTATCCATGTGATTGAGCAAATGGAGCACGGTAGGGATCCATCATGGTTGGTGCTTGGAGAGATTATCCAAGCTTTGGACAAGGAAGGCTCTTGTGGGGAAGCTCCCTCTTTCGGATCGCCAAGGATCCTCCAAGTGTGGCTATTGGAGAGGCTAAGGTATGTAGAGCCTCTGGTTAATCCTTCTTCTTACTCCTTCCGTTATCTTACCATGAGGAAGAAGTTGTACCCGGATAGTTTTCCTTCCACCGAGGCCTATTTGGCCGCAAGATTGGCGGAGGAGGGTGGTCCTCATATCCGTTGGGTGGTGCCGTGGTGGCACTTGAGGTCCTTCACGGGGTTGCCCGCTTCGGGTGCTAGTCCTCGTTCTTTGATGGTGGTGGGCTTGATGGTTGTTTCCTTCATTTATCCCGAAAGGCTCATGAGGCAAATGGGGCGTCAACAAAAGGTGCCCGCTCAAGATACTCTTGTCCAAGAGAATGTTTTTCGGAACTCCGAGCTTGTGGTATTCTTTGAAAGGTGGTGGGCCACTTGGCCGCTTTGGGAGGTGTCAAACCCCGTTGCCATGACATGGGTGACTCCCGCTTATGTCAAGTGGTCACGTGCTCCGTCCTTGGAAGAGAGATCCAAATTTCGTAAGGACGTGGTCGTCGATTTGAAGTATCGAGAGGTTGGCAAGGCCAACCATGCCTTCTTTGAAGAGTATGTTGATGGAGCTACCCCCGATGTGATGAGACCACCGAAGAGGAGGAGTTACGGCCCCAAGAATATGGTGGGCCGTGCATTGGCTCGTCTTGGGTCGAAAATGGGGTCTTGTGCTAGACCGGAGGCCGTCGCCGTTTTAGATCCGTTGAGGATCCGTTCCGAGGAGGAAGTCCATGCTAGGCGGGCCCACAAGAAGAACAACGGGAAGATGTACCCCGAAGGAAAAGGCAAGGGTAGAATGGAAGAGTGAAGACCTCCGTTACCCACTTTATTATTATGTTGTATTATTGTTGTAGGTTTTTATTATGTTGTACTAGCTAGTAATTGTGTGTTTCGTGCTAGTTTGACTATGTGAGGTGTGTTAATTGACACTTTAGCTCCGGCTAGTTGTAGACTCGTCGAGCTTTATTTGTTGTTGAAATTGTAATCCCTCCCATTATTAATTAAATAAGAGGATTGCTCGTGTTGAAAAGTTGTGAACGCTCGTTTCTTCCATCCATTTTGTAAAGGCAATCCGATTTGAATTGTCCTAAACATTTGCACTTGGGAAAGTGGTATTTTGTGGAAAGGGAGAAAGGCTCAATTTTGTATTGTGGTTGGAAAGGGAATGGTTTTCCCTTTCTCTTTTTTGATGGGGATGTTTTTTGTATGTGGGATTTTTGTATGGGGATGGTTATCTTTTGATTGTGGGAACGATTGTATCCTTCTTGTGTAAGAAAGGACTGCCTACGTATTCACCTGAAGAGGTGAAATCAAACCATGATCGTAATTCGAAATGTTTTGTGAATTTGAATTGGGTTTTATGGTTGTATCCCTCAGGCATAAGAGGGACTGCCTACGTATTCACCTGAAGAGGTGAAATCAAACCATGCTCGTAGTTCAGGGGGTTTGTTTTTGTAGTGCAAATGGACGTTGCCTTTGACGGATCAAAGGACATTCGAAACGGGCAAGGTGCCGCAACTTAAACTCGATGAAACATGCAATTTCAAATCAGAACACATTGAGGAACTTGACTTGAAAAAGGGTTGAGGTGTTTTCTAGTTGTAAAACTAGGCTAGGTTGTTGGTTGATAGGTTTCAAGGGTAGTATTTCTTGAGTTGACCTAGGTTGGTCGGGTTTGTAAAGTCCTCCCCATCTAGGTCACTCAGTCTCACTGCGCCCCCCGAAAGTATTTTCTTGACCAGGTATGGTCCGCCCCAGTTAGGTTTGAATTTTCCCCTCGGATCGACGGGTAAAGGTGCTCGAACTGACTTGAGGACCAAGTCGCCCTCCCGGATGTTTCTGGGTTTAATCTTCTTGTTGAATGCCCGTTGTATACGTCGTTGGTATAGCTGGACATTGTGCAAGGCGTTGAGCCACCGTTCGTCTAGGAGAGTGAGTTGTTCGTACCTTCGACGGGTCCATTCCGCCTCAGGGACTTGACTCTCCAGTAGGATGCGTAGAGAAGGGACCTCTAACTCCACCGGTTGAACCGCCTCTATACCGTATGCTAGGTAGAAGGGTGTGGCGCATGTCGGTGTTCGAATGGAGGTTCGGTATCCCCAGAGTGCGAATGGCAGTTTGCTCGGCCAATCGCGGTAGTTGTCTTGCATTTTCTTGATAATGGTGACAAGAGTTTTGTTCGTTGCCTCCACTCCTCCGTTAGTTTGGGGACGGTAGGGGGATGATCAATGCCGTTTGATCTTGTATTTGTCCAGCAAGGCTTGAGTTTCCGCCGGAAGTGAGAGCCTTGATCGCTGATAATTTCATGGGGTACCCCATATCGACAGATGATGTTGTTTTGAATGAACTTGGCCACTTGCTTGGCGGTCAAGACTGCATAGAACTATGCTTCCACCCATTTGGTGAAGTAGTCGATGGCGACGAGGACGAAGCAATGCCCCTTGGTGCCTACCGGGTTGACTTTCCTGATGATGTCGATGCCCCAGGGTGATGTCATGGTGTATAAAAGGGATGGTCGTACATGTTGTATGTTGGCGAACATTTGGCAATTGTGGCAATGTTTGATGTAATTACGGCAATCGGCTTCCATGGTTGTCCAGTAGTAACCTAGCCGCATGATTTTTCGTGTAAGCATCATTGCACTCATGTGAGGGCCACATTCTCCGTCGTGAACCTCTCCCATGACTTTTTTTGGATTTGTGATGGTAAATGCAAAGGAGGAGAATTCCTTGGGGTGTTCTTTTGTAGAGTTGATTTTGGTTTATCGCGAATTGTGATGCGAGTAAACGGATGGCTCTTTGTCCTCTTTGATCAGAGTTGGGAGGAAATTCGTTTTTAGTTTTGTAATTGAGGATGGCTTGGTACCAAGGTTCATCATGGCTTTCCTCGTCGTCAATAATGGCACAAATGTGAGCTGGCTCGCTCCGTCTTTCGACAAATAGGGGCATCGATGTCATGTCGTCAGGTATGTTGACGAGCGTGGCAAGTTTTGCCAGGGCATCAGCAAATTGATTTTCCTCTCGTGGAAAGTGGAAGTAATCGACTTGGTCGAAGAACTCGGCCTCTTGATTGATCTTTGCTCGGTAGGGAGCTAAGCTGTCAGATCGGATTTTCCATGATCCGGACACCTGATTGATGATGAGCGAGGAATCGCCGTTGACCCTTAATCTCTTGATCCCAAGTGTGATGGCTGCTTGTAGGCCGATGAGACATGCTTCATATTCAGCGGCATTGTTGGCGACGGCGAAGTCTAGCTTGACGAGATCGGAACATGTTCTCCTTCTGGTGATATTAGAAGGATTCCCACCCCGAAACCTCTCAAATTAGATGCACCATCAAAGTATAGGTCTCATGCGTCAGAATCGGCACAAAGGATGTCTTCGTCAGGAAGTGACCATGTGTCAGTCGTTAGATCCTCGTTGACGGGATTCTCTGCCAGGAAATCGGCGACTGCTCTTCCCTTGATAACCTTGAGGGGTACAAACTTGAGATCAAATTCGGACAGCATGAGTGTCCATCTAGACAGCCTTCCGTTTAGTACGGGTTTTTCGAAGATCTATTTGACCGGGTCTATCTTGGAGTAGATGTGGACCGTGTAGCTGAGCATGTAATGCCGCAGCTTCTTTGTTGACCATACTAGGGCAAGGCATGTCTTTTCCAGTTGGGTAAACCTCGTCTCATATTCAATGAACTTTTTGCTGATGTAGTAGATGGCTCGCTTCTCGTTGCGAACTGTTTGTGCTAACATTGCTCCCATGGCTGTGTCGGTTACAGTCAGGTAGAGGGATTGAGGAATCCCTGGTTGAGGTGGCATTAGGACAGGAGGTTTGGATAGGATTTCCTTTATCCAGTCGAATGCCTTCTGACAGTCGTCGTCCCAATCGGTGTGATCGGAGGCGCGAAGCTTCTTGAATATTGGTTCACAAATCATAGTGAACTTGGCAATGAACCAGCTGATGTATTGAACCTGACCGAGAAATCCCCGAATTTCCTTCTCGTTTCTAGGCCGAGGCATTTGTTGAAGGGCTTTGATTTTGGTTAGATCAATCTCAATGCCTCTTTTGCTGACGACATGTCCCAAGAGTTTTCCGGAGATAACCCCGAATGCACACTTCTGAGGATTTAGTCTCATGTTATATTTCCGCAAACGAGCGAAGAATTTCCGGAGGGCATTGATGTGGCCGTCCCGTTCTTTTGATTTGACGATCATGTCATCGACATATACCTCCACCTCCTTGTGCATCATATCATGTAGGAGAGTGGTAGCGGTTCTTTGATAGGTTGCTCCGGCGTTGATGAAGCCGAAAGGCATGAACGTGTAGCAATATGTACCCCACTGTGTAGTGAACGCAGTCTTATGCATGTCTTCCTCAGCCATTTTAATCTGGTTGTACCCAGCTTACCCGTCCATGAATGATAGGAGGGCGTGCTCGGCGGTATTGTCTACCAGAATGTCAACATGTGGCAAAGGGAAGTCGTCTTTTGGACTCGCCTTGTTCAGATCCCTGAAGTCGACGCAAACCCGAATTCTTCCGTCTTTCTTCGGTACGGGCACAATGTTGGCCACCCAATCCGAGTATTCAGACACTTTGATGAACCCAGCTTTGAACTGTTTGTCCACTTCTTCTTTGATTTTTAGGGCCCATTTAGGACGCATCCGGCGTAGCTTCTGTTTCACAGGTTTAGCCCCAGGTTTAATGGCTATCCGGTGCTCTGCGATTTCGCTGTCAATCCCGGGCATGTCTCTGTAAGACCAGGCGAATACGTCCTTGAACTCGTGGAGGAGGTCAATGAACTGTTGTCTTTCCGAGGGGTCCAGGGTTGTCCCTATTATAAGTTCTTGAGGTGTATTGTCGGTTCCTACATTAATAGGCTCGGTTTCCTCAATGATGGGGGTTCTGGTTTCCCGTTTGTCAAGTTCTTTGGCTAAGTGAGGTGGGTAGTCACTCAATTCAAATTCCTCATAGTCATTCAGAATTGCATTGCAGTTAAATTGAGACGAGTCATAAGCAAACTTAACGTTCATTAAGTTGACACGAGCGAAAGCCCGGAAAGGACAGACATCTCGTGGTCAGTCAGAGGCGACACAACAGAGGAAGTGGCCCCTGGAACAGGCTCCAGGTTGTCACCTTTCGAAGGAGTGGAGGTGACCCTAGTAGACTCAGCCTCGGAATCAGCCACGACTTTGTGGTAAAATAGTGGGAAGGGGACCTTGACTCGGACATCCGGAGTGTTAGGAGCTACGACAGACTCTGACTCCGACTCAGACTCAGACTCAGATCCTTCTTCACTTCCTTCCTTGAACACAGGGCCTTCTCCAGTTGTTATCTTGGGAATGCGGCCCTGTCGATCGGTCCACTTGATGGTCCTCCTCCAGCCTTGGGTAGCTTTCTCCGGGTCAGTATCGGAGATCAAGGCGGTTGGATCAAACTGATTGTCTTTAGGGGCGATGTTGATGATATCCTCATAGTCGAGGTGTTTGATGTTATCTTCCCCAAAGAGTAGTGTGACAGCTTGTCCGTCGAGGCATGGTGACGGCTTGGACTCAGTTGACGCAGCTTCGATGTTGTCGGGAATAAAGTAGCAGTCCTGGAAGACTTCTACTCCCGGTTATCTAGCTTCACCACAGAGTCGTAGATTGGCTCCGGAAAGCCGTGGTAGAGTTCAGACTCTCCCTCGGGGACAAAGTATCCGTTGACAGTTACGGAGGATAACCCCGTGCTTCTTGCGTTTTCTGATCAGGAGGTTCATCTCCCGGATATCTTCGTCGGTAGGTTCATATCCAAGTCCAAAGGGAATGTTGGGGACCTTAGCCTGTTTCAAGGGAGGCAATGGGTCCTTTAGAGGATTGAGCGGCAAACCCGGGCATAACCCTGACGCATCATAATATGGTTGACCGTGAGGTTGGTGAACGGGTCACAGTCAGCGGGTGTCAGTTCATCAGTTATGGTGTTCACGGCTTGGAAACCCCACATTTCATTGTCATCTTCCTCAATGGCTTGGGAGGCTACCCCTCTTCTCATAACTGCTTTGATTGGGGAAGCGGGAATCGTGATTGTTTTCCCGTTAAAGGGGACCCTGATCTTTTGATGGAGCTTTGATGTGACTGCCTTGACGGCGTGAATCCAGGGACGTCCTAAGAGCATGTTGAAGGATGCGTCGATGTCGACCACTTGAAAACTGGGTTGTCTTTCTAGTGGCCCGGTTGCGACGGTCAAAGTGACTAGCCCGGCGACCTTGCGACGAGTGCCGTCGTAGGCGCGTACTCCTTGATTTGTCGGGATCAAATCCGATTCCTTGATACCCAGCCTGTTGGCAGTTTTGAGAGGAATTACATTCACGGCGGAACCGTCATCCACGAGGACCATGTGTATATTCTTTTGGAGGCACTGTACGGTGATGTACAGGGCCAGGTTATGATTGGCTCCGAACAGGGGGATATCCTCGTCGGAGAAGACGACCGGGTTGCTCAGATCAGGGGCGTCCCTCATCATATGTGCCACTATTTCTTTTGGGGAAGAGGTGGAGGGCACGATTAATTTTCCCAAGGCCTGCAGTAAGGCCTGTCGATGCTCAAAAGACGTTGCGATCAGTTGCCAGATAGAGATCTCGGCTTTTGCTTTCTGGAGCTGATTTAGGATTGAGTTCTCAGGAGCCCTTGGTTGAGTGTCCACCTCCGGGACGATTTGGTCATTCGTCGTTGGAACGACCGCTTTGTTGCTCGGATTCTGATAGGGACGTCCGGACCGGGTGAGATGTCCGTTTTTCCTTCCCCGGGATGACATAAACATCCTCAACATCATCCCGCCATATGCCGTTAATTTCAGGGTCTCGAGGATACCTTGGAGGGGTATTCCTCGGCGGGTAGTTCTTGTGGGGGATATTTTTGTGAGGGCAATTTTTATGGGGGTAGTTATTTTGAGGGTAGTTATTTTGAGGGTGATTATTTTGAGGGTGAGTTTCGTGAGGTCTATGCCAGAATGGTCGCGGGAGCAATCCATCCTGGGATGGGTAGTTTTGAATGCTTCGGGAATTCTCCCTCGGGCGCGGTGTTGGTGGATTGAAGATGAGTCGACGGTAGGCGTCGTCGAGTCGGGTGATCCTTTCAGAGAGAGTGGCTATGGCCTCCTCAACTTGTTGAAACATGGTGAGCATAGTGGCAGCACTAAACACAAACACCCCGTCTGAGGGATCTTTTTCCAGGACATTCACCTCACCGTCAATCGGCAGGATGAGATGAGAGCAGTCTACGGTCGGCTCATCGTCAGAGATGGCGTGAATTCCCAGAGGATTCGTCTTGTTGTTCGGTTTAGTTGGTGGGGGTATAGGCAAATCTCCCTTGGCGTGAATTCCCAGAGCTTGAAGCAATTTTCAGTATCATGCCCCTTCCCTCGATGATACTGGCAGTAGGCGTTGGGGTTCCAAAATTGAGATTTCTTGGCGTCGGCTGGGTCTGGGGTGGGCCCGATTGGTTGTAACTTCCCTTGGTCCATAAGCCTTTTCAGGGCACTCGCATAAGTCGACCCTATGTTGGTGAACACTCTCTGGGGCGCTCAGTTTTCTTGGCAGATGGTTCGACGAGGTTAACCTCATCAATCTTGTTTGTCTGACTGTAAGGGCGAGATCTGGTTGAGGTGGATCCCTGATAACCCCTGCCAGTGGTCTTTGCTAAGACACCCTTTCGGAGGTCGTCCTCAATACGTGTCCCCAGAATCTGCAGATCTTGAAAGGTTTTGATATTCTGATACCTCAGCAGGTTGGCATAAACCGGGCGGAGGTTGTTGACAAATTTCTCCACTAGAGTTGATTCACTCGGCTTACTAACCAACTGAGTACTCACCCTCCTCCAACGGGTTAGAAACTCAGTGAATCCTTCCTTGTCGTTTTGGATTAGCACCTCGAGAGTACGGGTGTTGGCCTGGATCTCGACATTGTCGGCATACTGTTTGGCGAACTCAACTGCGATCTCATCCCAGGTGGTGAGGTTTTTCGGGTCCAAGGAGTAGTATCATTGGCGAGGAATCGGCTCCAAAGAGGATGGGAAGATCCGGGTAAAGAGTTCTTGTTTGACCCCCTTAATGGCCATGTAGTCCTTGAAAGCACGGATGTGGTTGAGTGGGTCCTCCACTCCCTTGAACTTAGGCACATCAGTCAGTGTGAAGTTGTCAGGTAATTGGTCCCCGACAGGTTCGAACCTTCGGGTGTTCTCGAGGTGGATATTGTTGCCCCGGGCTAGGAGCTGTTCTTCCAGAAGTTTCAGCCTCTTCTCAGTTTCAGTCAGAGGTGGGGTATTATATTCTCCAGTTTCCTTGTTCTCCAGGGCGTCGATACGGGTCTCGACGCGATCCAGGGTGACCTTGAGGGCGGTAAGCAGGCTGGCTAGCTGATCAGTTGTGACATCTCTGTTGTTATCATTGTTGTTGTTGGACGAAGCTGAAGACGGGGCCATGGCTCTGAGGCAGAAAAACGGCTCACATTACAACTCAATCCGACATGGTTCCAAGACTGAACGCAGACAACGCAGAGGACGAGATAAAGATCGACTCAACAAGACGGGGCGACCGTGTGTGGTCCCTCGGTGCTGACTCGATTTATGATGTGACGGTGTTTGACCGAACCTTTGACACGAGTCCAAACATGACGGCGCGATGCCATTGGACGGGTCTCGTGGTGAGACGACTCATAAGTAAAGAACCATAAGTACGTTTGCTTTGACTCGATAGAAACGAGGCGGAATTGGAATGGTGGACTGAAATTTTCGAAAATAAAAATTTTCAAAAATATTCATTTTTTGCTTTAATGTGCGTCTTCCGAAGATAAAGATCTCCGCAAGTCGATCAGTTGAAAAGGGTTGTCTTAAGTTTATTTGCAAAAGACGATTTGAGTTTGAGTCGGCTCGGAAAACAGTGTATTGTTTCCCAAGACGGTTTTAAAAATCAAAATTGTATGTTTTGAAAATCGAGTTTTGAAATGTTTGAAAAGATCTCGGGGACGGTGTATGGTCCTCGGGATCTCGAAAGTGTCTCAAGAAAAGGGTGTGTGCTTCTCTCGGGTTTTAAAAGAGCCATTGTCGGCGCGAAACGGGTTAAAATTCGTGTCTAGACGCGGCGATTATAACGGCGTAAAAAGGTGATTTGAAATCGGTTATACAAAACCGGGTTTGAAAGTCGTCATTATGACGGCTTAGAAAGGCGTGTTGAAATGGTTATACAAAACCGAGTTTGAAAATCGTCATTACGACGGCCTAGAAAGGCGTGTTGAAATGGTTATACAAAACCGAGTTTGAAAATCAACATTACGACGGCCTCGAAAGGCGTGTTGAAATGGTTATACAAAACCGAGTTTGAAAATCGTCATTACGACGGCCTAGAAAGGCGTGCATCGGTCGGCGAAAGACCGAGGTTTGAAATGGCCATTATAACGGCGTAAAAGGGTGTTTTTTGAAAGTTTGAAAATGACGCGGAAGGACTTATGATCAGATAGCACATAAGCACTCATAGTTTATTATATTATGCATTATGCTGACACGGGTTTTGGCTTAGAAGGGTGGGTTACACACAAAGCAATCAAACCCCGATTTGCAAGAGGGATACCAATCCAAACAAAATGTGTAAGGAGGGTGCCCTAGCCTCGTGCTCGAAAGTGATGAAAGCTCTTTGACGAAACAGAAGTGTGTAACGTCAATGGTATGCTTGACTCAATCGGGATTCGAAACGCGGGGATGAGAAAACTCACGCTGACGAGACGAGTCAATTGGTCGAAAAGGGTTAGGTTGTTGGCCCGGACAAGGAACCCGACCGTGACCGTAATATCAATTAATGCATTCCAACCAAGACCTCGTTCGAGTCTCACCATCTAGGGATCACAAAGACGTAAGTGTCCTAGTTCTCCCCAGCGGAGTCGCCAATCTGTGGACATGGGCCACGTCCCGGTCTGTGGATTTGGGGCCACCTACCAGTCCGCGGTCACGGGCCACCTGCGTATGCCCAGCCGATCTGTGGACAATGGCAGCGGTCTTTTGAAAGCCACGCTCGGCGGCGTAAAAATGCCTTTGATCGGATCGTTTTAGTTTGGTCGGTGTCGTCTCGGTAAGGGTCTCGAAACGATTAGAGATGTTCGGAGTCGCCACCAAGCATTTGTGGGATGCCTGGAACCCGTTCGAATTCCACTTTATACCTCGGTCAAATCGAAGCACAAAGCAGCGTTTGACATAGGTACTAAAGATAAGGAAATCGTCCCTCTTTAGCATCCTATCTCTAGAATGACTCTCGTACGCCCTGCATAAGGCCGTCCACTATCCAAAGTTTCTGTGTAAGAGGTGAAGGTACGTATTGGGAAGCCCTTTAATCAGACACCCAATCCCGCCCGCGTTTAGCGGCCTCTACTGATCGATCTTGGTTGGTTGAATGCAAAAATTGATAAAACGATTTAAATGCATAAATGCGCATCCAATGATTTAAACCTAACATGTGAGAGCTTTCTAAGTAGGTTGATTTAATCCAAGTATCAAGTAAAATATGTCGAGTTGGATTAAAGATTGATTTGCATGCAAGACGGAAATTAAACATCCATTTACCGTATTAGGTTTAGGGTGCATAACATGATCCATTTGTCTTAGTAAGGCATTTGCAAAATGTGGTTTTGGGTAACCAAGTAGTCGTCTGATCCGTCATATATCCGGGTTAACCGGAGTCGGCATCGTCCTAGACTAATGCTGGAAAGGAACAGGCCCTGTACCAGACGGCTATAAGAGGCGCGAGCCAGCCAGCGGTGTAAGGGGTCTCCCTCTGGTTTTGAAAATGAAAAATGGGGAGCCTGTTTAGGCGCGGGTTAGCCAACTGTTGTATGCCGTGTTCTGACTATTTAGAAAACGTTATAAAACGTATTGAAAATGGGTATTTGAACCCGATTTGATTTGAAGGAGTCGTTTTAGACCGCATTTGTTGATTTGAAGAACTAGACTCGAATAATCATCATTGTTTTGATAATATTCGTATTGGGTTCGATTTGACAAAACCTGACATGAATAGTTTTGAAAATGATTATGGACTAATTGTTTTAAGTTCATTTTGAATGTAATTAGTCGATACTCATCATCGTACCCGGGTTAAAATCCGGCATGGTATGTAGAACCAAGGATGATTTTGTGTTGGTGACTAATATACTTGTTTGAAAATGTAAAGAAATTAAATAAAAGGCTTTAAAATACCTTTTAAATGTCATTAACCAAATATTATCACCGAAACACGGATTTAACCGTCATGGTATGAAGAACCAAGGGTGAAAAATGCTTTATGGTTAAAACATGTGCAATGAAACAAAAAGGTTTCGAAAATACTTGAAATGGTAAGAACCTATTACAAATATGAAAAATGGATTAAGGGAAATGACGAGAACAAACACGGTTGATCTTTGGTCTGAGTACCCCCATTTAGGCACGAGCCTGTTCGCGACCTAAGGGCCATCTACCTCAGACCAAAAATCAGTTTTGGCTCGTTTATTCCATGTTTTGGTTCATGTTATGCAAGTTTTAGCATGTTAAAGTCATGAAACAAATGAAAACATAATAAAAGAGGATTTTTACTCCCTCATACTTACATGTTTGGTTATGGCGAGTGACCGACGTAAGTGTAACAACTCATTTGATCGGAAAAAACTCGGTTTAAAACCGTTTTGGTAAGTAAAAGAGTGTTTTAAAAGTTTAGTGATGGTGTAGTGGTCGAAGTGGTCGGTCAAGTGGTTTAATGCACGATGACGGTACCAAACAATGTGTAAGGCTCGTGTTTACGATCGGTAGGTCGTAAACACGCGTCGGATTGTGACTTAAGAAGTCGAGTCGAGAATTTTAAGGGAGAAAATAGGGGGCGAACACTCGCGTAAGTCTCAAATGGGTGGCATTTGAGGGGTATTTATAGGAGAATTAGTGGTTGTGTGAGTTTTGAGCGACGTGGCCACCTGGGCTGCTCAAAGAGGCGCGAGCCAAGTCGCGGGTCTTCGTGCTGTGTTGTCACTTTCACAACAAACGCAATCATGATTTGTTCTATCCTAGGTTTTGTAGTCACATGTTTGGTACTTGACCATTCATGAATCCGGGAAAACTTAAGGTAGAAGGTTTGAAATGTTTTGGTTTTTGTGTTTGACTCGGTTCGACTCGTTGTTGGAGTCGGCATTTGAATTTTTGAGTCGGTTTTTGGTCCGGTGTCGGTTTTGACTCTAGTTAGTGTCATTGCGACCCCGTCGCCGTGCATTAAACACTCCAGGTATTTTTGAAATGTTTTGAAATGTTTTGTTTTCGAAATCGTTTTAAGTTTTCCGACGTAAAGTTGTACACAAACTGTCGATCAAACGCTGCGATCCCAAAACATGTTATAGTCCGATAATCATCGGGTGTTTGTTGGAGTCTCAGCAGATACTGGGTATCTACAGATGCATTAGGGTTAACTAAGGGCTTAAATGACGATTAAGTCCCTACTTAAGGAAACGCCGGTATTTTTGGAAGGATGGGCATCTTTCTTGAAGCTTCAAGAAACGAAGTTGTCTGCCTGGGAATCCGTGCGTCATAGGCACGGGACGGGCGGATTCGAGGGTCACTGCCCGGGCGTCTTTGGGAGAAGACGGGCGTCTTCTGGATGCTGCTACCCGGGCGTCTTGGAAGGAAGACGCACGGATTGTGGCTTGGTGGCCGGGCGTCTTCTTGGGAAGACGCACGGATTGTCATACAGCGCGCTTTCTTCTTCTTTTCTTCCCTTGTCCTTCATCAAATCCTTGGGGATTTCCTCGGGGATGCAAGGATCTCTTCTCATCATTGCCCATTTACTATAGTATGTACAAAGGCCTTCTAATATTGTCTCTCCTTGATGCTTGGTCATTGAATTCAATCAATTTAGTCTCGTTTTGCCATGAAAATGCAAGATTTATACTTCTTTCCTACCAAGGGATCAAAACCTCAAAGAATATGCAAAACAAGGAACTAAAGACAATAAATGACCCAAATATGCACTAAAAAGCATGGGAACAAGGCTAATTCGGGGGTTAAATATGCTCTAATTATGGTCACATCAATTATACATCATAACAATTATTTAGATACATTTCTAAATACAAAACTAACATGAGTATACTACAACATTCTTGCTATTCGTCACACGATAATGCCAAATATTATGATGAAATCCACTAATTTGTATCAAATACTCATGAGGTGGTATTTGGCAAGGATTCTATGTCAATGTCATAGATTAAGAAGGAATATGTTGGAGTCACATGACCAATTTCCTTGATCTTTACTTATTTGGGGCTTGTTTCTATTTTAGTGTCTAACACTTTCTCTTTCGATCCTAGTTCTATCCTTAACAATTAAGATAGAAACTTTAGTAGTTCATATTACTCCCACTTACTTCAAGAATTTCCACTTGATGAAGACTTATCTTCATATAAATTACTAGTTAATCCTTCACAAGGATGAACTCTATTGTGGTATTTGGTCAATCAAAATTTCTAACAAATTAATTTACCAATTTAACATTGTCATGTTCTTAACTACTTAAGTGCTTGATGACAAGTGTTTAGGTTGAGCAATAGGCCTTTTGAACCATATGTATAGAAGAATTATCAAAACATATTTTGACTAATTATTACCTTTTAGTTATATTTCTTCACAAGAAATCATACATAGGTGTGTTAGGAATTTAAGATGGTAATCTTATATGACATAGGACAACTCCTATAGAGTTCTATGAAATAGAACGATTCCTATGGAGCTAGTCCCCAACCTATGATACAGTTCATTTTTAGAAAGATATTCTTTGTCGTTAGCAATAGTGGTTTAGCGGAGACTCATGTTACAATCGAATGATATCGCATATGAGTAGGAGTAATGAAATAGAACAACATTAAAAAAACAATGAAATAGTGGGAAAATTAAACATTCATCGTTATATCTAAAACATTTTATCATGTTCTAGCATTTATATAAAGACCTCCACCCAATTATATAAATGATTCCGAGATCCAAATTCATACTAGCTCGATTGTGGGACAACGGTTCCTCTACAACCTTTACTATTGCAACTTGGTGGATTAACCCTCTTAACCGATTCTACAATTAGAACTCTCGGTCGATGAATTTAGGTTAAGTTCATCTTTAGCCCGAACCTTTTGCGGCTACGGTCGCAAAATACCTTCGTTGAGATCAACCAAATTTTCGAAGTGTAATAACTATTTATTACCCCACTTACCCAACGTCAAAGCAAGCACCCCGGTATAATATTTCAATACCGTATTTTACCTATATGAAATTTAGTTCATGGGCTCCTACTCTTTGGTAACGCTAAGTCTCAATCTTTTAAAAGTAAAAGTCTTGCCAATTTATTATCTATCAATTTAAAGTGAGCAAAAAGTTGAATTGTCGATAATTATAATTGACACGGTCGATTACTCGATATGATATGCATGTTTTGTTTATGGCGATTTGGCAATGCATGCAACATATAGTGAAAAATGCATAAGCAATAAATAAATTTCCTAGTATGGCCTTCCTAAAATAAAAAATCAAATAATCTATTACATATTCGGAAACAAACTCCTTTGGTCCCTTAAACTTCATGTGACACGCCTCCCAAGGAAAACACCGTCTTGATCGGAACTCCTTTTCGAATGGCTCCGTCTTTAGGAAACTCCGGAATTACAAAATAATAATAAAAATACATGGCTATTCCTATTATACATTTGTAATAAAAAAATAAATCTATTAAATTACAAAACGGTGATGCGAAATCACATTAAAATTGCAACCAAATCGATATTCCCTTTCATTACGGGTAATACCATTAAAACGAAGGCCATACTAAGATAAAATTACATAATTCAAAATTATATAAATAAAATATGACATTCAAGAATGAAATATGCAGCATTATTATATGATCTAACATGCCAAGTTAATGTGCCAAATCGCCTTACTTAAACCTTATATCGTATATAATCCGATTTTATGGAAATGCGTGATAATAACTTATTAAAATCACCAATCAATACTTAAATCAAATTTAAGTCCAAGTTAATCATCCTAACCTTCTTAGGACTCAAAAATTAGTCTTCACTCAATTTTTGACTATAATCCAACTTGGTTTTCTATTATTGCTTATTAACCTTCTCTTAATCATAACAATTATGAAATAATTCCCAATAAATCATAAAAATTTTAAAAAAATTTGAAATCACATTTTTGTAAATACTGGAATATTACCAGGATTCCAAAAACTCAATAAAATTTGCCACAAAATATTTATAATTTATTTCATTAATAAATCGTATAAATCATAACTTTTACCATTTAATTCCAAATCAAACATAAAAATTATGGAAAAATCAAAATCAAAATTTTGGACATTCTCAAATTATTTTCAGAACCTGAAAATGGCAAAATTTCAACCAAAAATTTCATATTAATTTTTATGACTAATAAAGTTGCCCTTTTATCGATTTTATCACATAAAAATCAATTAACATTCCAAATCAATCAAAATTAATCATGCAACTTTAGATCTGATGTCCATATCAAATATACAACATTTGAGAAAAATTTAATACCATAAAATTTATTTTTGCTATTTTTGCTAAAAATAGTCACTATTTATATCATTTTAACCATTAAAATTATAAATCATGCATAATAAATCACATTTATCTAACATTTTACATACAATCTGTAAAATATGTATGTGACATCATATTAAAATTTTATGGCCTGTTTCAAAGTTTAACTATTTTTAGTTATTAAACCTCCATTTATACCATTTTTATCACATAAAAATCATAAATCATGAAATATTAATCACATTAATACGAAATTTTACATACAATACATAAAATATTCCTGTGAGGTGATACTAAACAATCACGGCCATTAGTGAAGTTTAACTATTTTTAGTAAATAAAAATTCATTTTACTCAATAAAATGTAATTATTTCATTAAAAATTATTAAAATAAGCAATAATAATCATCCATAAATCATCAATATGACCTAAAAACATTTTAGAACCAGAATATATTACATGCAAATTTGTTTCGTGACTTATCATCATAAATCTAAAATATCATATTTTAATTAAGTTACATTTAACTCAGAAAAACTAAACCGATTATGCATGCAACACCAAAGCTCTTGATGCCAATTGTTAGGTTCGTATATGTAACACCCCCATTTGTTCAGGAGCCTTTAGCTAGTCATTCCCAAATAAATAGGGATGTTACCATCTCGGTTTCCCGAGGTAGTAGATAACAAAGTCCAACTCACCAAAGTACTTTAAATAAAAACTTTAATGATTACATATGTCTTACAATTTTTAATCAACTAGAACTTAATGTTAAAATAGATACAACTCGCAGCGGAAATTAAATAAGTGATATAACTACATTTGTGATCTAGACTCCTGCAGGTCCGAAAGCTCACACGCCCAAGCTCCCCATATCCAGCTAACTCAAAACCTGCTATTTAAATTTGCTCCCCATTTAACCGGAAATATTAAATGGTTCACCACAGGATGCCATCGATTAAAGCATGCATCAATTTTATTTTGACATAGAAGCAAACACGTCAACCAATGGTTTAGTAACAATAAATACTAACAACAAAAACATACGATGACAATCCAATTTCTTTTTACATTGCACAACCCCCTGACAACGTGCTCCATCCTTTTACTTAGCACACCTCCCTTATCAACGTGCTCACTTTACATCATTCCAACCGAAGTTGAAGTATCCACCATCCCAACCGAAGTTGAGGTATCCACCATCCCGACCGAAGTCGAGGTATCCACCATCCCAGTATAAAACAGAGATTTCCAACCCAAATGCCATGATCAACAACAATAGTAATCATCTCATAATGAGTCTGAGGAATCCAATAATTACGACATGAGATAACCAATAACCACAATAATAACCAATGACATATACTTCACATCTGATAATTCATCCAACAAACATTATCGAGTAAAAGTTGAGTAGGATTTATCCCTACCTGGCAAGCAAGCACTCCAATTACGCAATCCAATAATTAAAGCGAACAAATCCAATTATAAACTCTCCACAATTTCCGTCACCTATATAATAATAACAATTACAACAATTATAATTACTAACTTTATTTACTTATTTATTTATTCTTCTTATTATATAAATTAGTCAAACCGACTCATTTACTTAATTATTACGATATTAAAGACCCGTTTATAAACTAACCCGAGTCACCCAAATTACCCATTTAAAACCCGCCACAAAAACAAACACACAAAACCCCCAATACAAGGCTTAGAAACCGTGTACACACCCCGCCCATACACACACCCAAAACCGACACCACTTACCACCACGACCACCACCCAGTCAGCCTACCTCCTCCCTACACCACGGCCCATCCAACCATCCCCTAACCACCCATCAAATCGCCACCAGCTGCCCAGAAACACACGCCCTAACTCCCTCCTCTACTCGCCATCACCAACCAAACACCACCCTCCACCGTGTATAAAACCCACCACCACGACCACTACAGCCACTCCCACACCCAACGGCCACCACCATTGTCATCCTTGGTCTATGACGGTTCTAACGGTACCCTTCTTCCTTACTCACGGTCAGAAACACAACCACAGTAACCGTCCTAAGGCACCCACGACACCACCTCTGTTTTCCCCTGTTTACCGCCAATACCGCCACCAACCACCACCTACGGCCTCCCTCGACCACCCACCTTGGTCGACTAACTTCCCCCAACACAACCCTACCATGTCCAGGTAAAGACTTGGCCATTAGAGGGTTCAATTACCCCTACAACCACCCACGACCTAAACCCGCAACCCCCTGACCAGCCACCTTTAACCGCCCCAAAATCCACCCTATCAAAGTCAACGTCGGTCAAATAAGGTCAGGTCAGAATATCGACAGTCCAAGGTTGCTCTAGGTCCAAATCTCGAGTCCTATGGTGGTCTATAGAGGTCACACGATTGTCTTAAAAATGCTTGATTAATTAAGTATAAAACTAATTTAAAATGAGTAATTACCTCGAGTCGATTAATTGGTTTTTGTTAATTCCTTCATCTTTCGTCTCCTAAAGCTCCTCCTCTTAATTTGTGATTTATTTCTCAGATCTTAAGGGGTATTTATAGTGTAAGATTAGAGAGAAAGCGAGGTCAATTAGGAAACTATTATAATTACCTTATTCTAATTATTATAGGATTTACCATTATTATTATTATTATTATTAACATCATAAATTATATTATTATTATTATTATTATTATTATTATTATTATTATTATTATTATTATTATTATTATTATTATTATTATTATTATTATTATTATTATTATTATTATTATTATTATTATTATTATTATTATTATTATTATTATTATTATTATTATTATTATTATTATTATTATTATTATTATTATTATTATTATTATTATTATTATTATTATAAAATGCGCGCAGCTTTCATTATAATAAAAATAAAATGTTTACATGAAATTGGTGGGGAGCCGAGAGACAATCTGGGCTCCCACACCCTTAGCAAAAAGAAAGCTAATACGAGTAAAAATGTAAGCGGCTACCCGAGCCCCAAAGATCCCGAGATACCGAGAATTTCGGATCCGCTTGAGCAAGGCAACAAAGATCCGAACTCAACTCCCGAGTGAAGAGAAAGAAAAAGGTAGGAAACCATAAACCGCTACCGCGCACAAATCCCCATACTTAGCACACTTTCCATTTGAGCAAAGATCGGCGACAACCCGACCCAAGCACAAAATCTGCCAACCCAGTCTGAGTCAAAGGGGAAGAACCCGTCAGGTCGACGCACACATCACGCCCCATGTCCCATGAATAAAGCAATAAATCCGCAGGACGAAGAGAGCTACCATGCCCATCAACCAAACCGATATCAACCTCCTTCCCGTTGAAAATACGGATCTATAGCAGATGTCGAAGAGAGTGTCCCGGACAAGGTTATGCCGATGTTTAACGCCCACAAGATGCCAAGACAAGAAACAGCGTGGTCCCCAAAAACATCCCAAAGAAAAAACCCGAGAGCAAGCGACAGACGGGCCTAGATACCGAGAATAACGGAACACCCGGTCGATACCCAAGCACACTACGGTAAGTCCTCCCGTTCATAGTCTGACCCAACCCCGAGATAGGAACCGCACGTAACCAATCAGAGGAGTGAGAACCCTGCCGAGACTGCCATAAAGCAAGCGGACGTGGTGTCAAGGTGAAAAAAGACTCGAGGCAAAAGAAGAACCGTCGCGAAATAAATGTCCGCCAATTTCTTCATAAGTTTGGGGGCAGCAATTTCACTAGGGTTACCTAAAATACGAGCACTGTAGTTGCGGTAAAAAAACTGTGCGGCATCATCAAAAGCGGGGCCAGCACTACAATACGGAAGGGCCGAGGAGCTTAGCTCGCAAAACCAAGCAGACCGCAAACGGGACGCAATAAAAGCATAAAATAAAACATCTCCCGCCGCATAGACACCAAGACCACCAAGATGAAAAGGGAAAGTAGCAAGGCGCCACTTTGCGCAATCCCCAAACCCCGGGCCGACGCGGTGACAATACGTTCAGTCGGAACGAAGAGCGCATCAAAAGGAAGATGGACAGACCCAAAAACACTAGGGGAGCAAGTACGAAGTGAGAAATAGAGCTTAGAAATACCAAGACGGGCTCGAAGTAGAAGCAACTCACATTGCGGGTCCTCAATCCTCGCAACCAAGTCCATTAGCTCAATGGTCTTAGTTACTCTCTTCGCCACAATCTCTCCTTTGCCAAAACCAAAGACAAATCTTGTGAGTCCACCCAAAATCGTAACACCACGCAATGGCCGAGAAATAGAAGGGGTAAAACCCAGGGAGCCGACTGGGATCCTCAACGAGGCCAAAAGACCTCCGTCTTGGAGACATTAAGATGCGAGTCCAAAACGAGGGCCATCCACCATAATCAAATCCAAGACCTTCCCTACCTCCAAAGTATTATTATTATTATTATTATTATTATTATTATTATTATTATTATTATTATTATTATTATTATTATTATTATTATTATTATTATTATTATTATTATTATTATTATTATTATTATTATTATTATTATTATTATTATTATTATTATTATTATTATTATTATTATTATTATTATTATTATTATTATTATTATTATTATTATTATTATTATTATTATTATTATTATTATTATTATTATTATTATTATTATTATTATTATTATTATTATTATTATTATTATTATTATTATTATTATTATTATTATTATTATTATTATTATTATTATTATTATTATTATTATTATTATTATTATTATTATTATTATTATTATTATTATTATTATTATTATTATTATTATTATTATTATTATTATTATTATTATTATTATTATTATTATTATTATTATTATTATTATTATTATTATTATCATCATACATTACTAGTCTTACCATAACTAGGATTACCATACATCTCTTTTACTAATTTAATTATTAAGATAATTAATATAATAATTATTATTTTTCCATATTATTTATTATTTAATTAATATCTTATTATAATTACTATTAGAAATCTCTTTAATCAGTTATTAAATTACATAAATTACTTTCATAAATTATTATCAAAATACGGAGTATTACAGTCTTCCCCCCTTAAAATGAACTTCGTCCCGAAGTTCGCCACAACTACTACCACAACATTCATAGACATCCCTATAACTAAGTACCATCCAACACCATTATGCATTTACGACTATCAATCATACAAATCTTATCACAAGGTATCACAATAATAATTCAAAACATTCGTAGTATTACATTCATTCCCCCTAAAAATAAACTTCCTCCTCGAAGTTCGGGATATCAAACATCGGAAATACTTAAACCACTTATTATAACACCACAAGAACATGCAATACACCTTGAACATAACATCGATTAATGGGTAAATAGACAACAACAATCTATGAATTACTTTGATAACAAACCCACATTATATAGTATATTCGAACTAACATTATTTAAACTTACTACTTGCGCATTTATTTCTTACTAACGACATCTAATCTTAAACTTGGATGCAATATATTGTAAAACCCCCATATACCGAGGAGCCTTAACTAGACCTTCCTTAGCATATAAAAGCGTTACCATCTCGGTTGCCCGAGGAAAGTAATCATCAAAGGTCAATAACAGAACAATTATAGTTATTTTACAAGCGTTACAACCAACTAACAAAATAAAGATACAACTCGTCAGCTACTCGCTATCACTATCCGAACTCGTGAGGACTCATCCCCGCCAGGACTCCAGCTATCAACAACACCAACACCTGCTAAGACTGACTGCTCACCATAAGGGATCACGGCAGACACATAAACAAACAAGACAACCACACAAGGTCCGTAACCGAGGCAAGACTCAACATAAACCAACAACAATAGTCAACACAATATAAACACAACCAGACACACAAAATCACACCCACTCCAAACAATCTCCGTCACCGACTGTCCACTGGACCAGCCCTGCCAGTGGGGGACCGCAGCCGTTCCCACCTAAGCCCCGCTCATCATACCGAGCGATAACCCTGTCCCATTAATGTGCACATCCCCTCCCGTGGCGGGTTCTACGAAGGGCGAAACTAGGGCGTGAAGCCACTTCCGCAAGTGACTCCACTCAGCCGAGGACGCACCTCGAGAACCAGAGACAAACAATCACAGACAGCTGCAATACAACAACAACCAACAAACTGCATACACCAACTGATTACCGCATATACGCTGCCACACCAACACAACAACAACACAACAACCACGACACAACAATCGACACACTAGACCATCCCCAAGAACTGAGTAGGCGAACCTACCTTGAAGCAACTGCAACCATTCCATGCTAACACACGCAATATCCAGCAATCAAGCAACACCTATATAAACAATACAATCATCTATTACTACCATTCTAATCCTAACTGAAAACACAAGACACAGACGATGATGACGACATACCTACATGAGGAAAACGTGGCAAAGGACCGCTACCCGACTAAAGCTACGCACTCCTAAGGCATAAGGACCTTCAAGGGCTTCCATGGAGGACATATGGTGAAGGGAAGAGGAAAGGGCGACATTTAGGTTTAGGAGAAAGAGGCGGAAATGATTTGCGAATTTAACAAAACACGATTATAAACCCTCGCTGAAAAGACGCTACTCGATCGAGTGGCCCCTACTCGATCGAGTAGCCTCTACTCTATCGAGTACCGCTCTTAACTCAAAGCACAGGATAACCGTGGTACGTACTTCTAAGGACTGTTACCGCTCCCAAGGTCGGTCAACACTGGTCAACGGGTCTCCGAAAGGGCGGGTATTACAGTCTTCCCCCCTTAAAAAGAACTTCGTCCCCGAAGTTCAACTAACCTAACCAAAGCACACGATACGGAAACAAAGCGACATCACAACTCCTCCGACATAGGTCACTATTCTCGAAAACACTATCCCCTCCTGTGTCATCATCATCAACTGACTATCACCCCACCTAGATCGACTTCTACACTCAGCCACAAGAAATACCAACCTCACAACACGAACCGGCACAACCAACGATTACCCAACACACTTCGAGATTACACTTTCACTAGCAGCAACCATCGACACGAAATAAGTCACGTTAACGCCACTATGTTACTCAATGATACGATTTTATTCCAACACATGATATCATAAGTATCTCCTTATGACCGTCTATTAAAGCACACTATCAACTTTTACTTCAACACACAAATTACTCAACGAACAAGTGCAAACAATTATAATTTCATGCGAGAAATGTAATCAAAGTAATAGAAAACAGTATAAACAAACAACAAAATAATTGCAACATCGGCCTTTTATTTTGCGACATTACTCTTCCCCTCTAAAAGGAACTTCGTCCCCGAAGTTCACCACCAAATTACTACACATGTTACTTACTACTTACATCTTGATATATATCAGACCCATATTATTCATTATTGACATTACTCATTAATCATACAACCATTAAACCATAAAAAAAACATATGCAACCATATTCGAATAACTAGCCACCATCAAGAATGCATGTATATACCATTTGTATTTGTATATGGAAGGACACAACTTCAGTGAAATATAATTAGTAGACATTACGGATGTAAAATGAATGCAATAAGAAATAATTACTACTTCACTATTCGTTACGAATACGCATCCAAAACCCAAACACGACTTTCAACATATGAAATCAACGGTTCAAACATGTTACTAATCATAAATAACAATGTTAAACACCAAAACATGTAATGATATAACCATTAAAACAATTTTAATTAATGAAAAGTTCCTGTAACAGTGCTACTCGATCGAGTATGTAGGGTACTCGATCGAGTGCCCGCTACTCGATCGAGTGTCTTGGCTACTCGATCGAGTAGCCCTGAGATCAGAATGCTCTATTTCTGTCACACTTCCAGCTACTTGACCGAGTGTGGGGCACTCTGTCGAGTAACCACAGGTCAAAACCTTAGAAATTCTTGTCATTACGCCATATATATATATATATATATAAACGTCACATAAGCGTGAGTCGGGATGACAACCCGACCTCCAAATCCTGCAAACAAGTTCAAACTAAGCAAATTCGGCCTTATGGCCACCCATAAAACCAAACGTAACAAGTACCAACTAAAAACTACTACTATCATCCAACATCATCAACCATAAACAAGAGAAAGAAAAGGAGTATCACTCCTGCTGCTGGTGCTCATCCATCATCTCATCTCCACCACCATCTCCTCCCGAGGTGCCTGCTCCCGATGACCAAAGACCTGCATCAACCCCTGCCCCAGCTCCAGGACTCACATACCATGGGGTCAAGCCACCAAAAGCAAAGGACTGTGGTGTCCCCCATGCCGTCTGGTCCACCCCGTAAGAGTGGAAAACCCCACTGTAGTCCCCAACTCCGCTCCACCCACACGGGTGTGGTCCCTCGGTCCCAATCCCCTGAGCATACGCCATCTCATGCATGTTCCGGAGTGTCAAAGTAGATGACACTCTCTCTGCCAAGTAGCTCGAACGCGTCTCTGGGGTGTCGAGGTAGGGGTAACAAGGAAAAGGGTGCTGTTGTGGTGCTGCTGGCCGTAATCTGGTCTCAACTGTCCTCTCCCTCACACGAAGAGGTCCTCTCCCCAACCTGGGTCTATCCTCCACTGATGTCATGTTCTCCCTCTTCTTCGGTTCGAGCATCACCTGAAGAATCATGTCATCAATGAGGTATGTCTGTAACTGTCGAGGTACATCATCATCCTCCTCCTCCTCATCGGAGTCAACATCTACCACTACTAGGTCTAACGGCTCTGTCGGTGGGAGGTGCTCAGGAGCCGGGATCCCCATCCAGCTCATACCCTACACTCTCCAAGCTAGGCTACCATCAGCTAAAGTTCTCAACCATTTCAGGTCGAGGTAGTAGTCTCTGTCCATAATAGGCACTGGTGTGGATAGGGGAACGTACTCAGAAGAAGCCTCAAAGGAGGCTAGCTTTTCAGCTAGCCGAGTGGCAATACCACCACAACTCAAGTACCGAGTGGTAGAAGTAGCCATCAAGGCAAGGCTAGCAAAGACCATGGCAGGAGCATTGAAGACCACCCTCTCGGTCCGCTCCGGGTTAAGATAAGACATCAAAAGCAGCAACTCGTGATTGTTCAGCTTACTCATATCCGGCCTTTCATAAAGAAGGTTCGAAATAGAACGAAGAAAGATCCTCAAAGTAACATGCTGAACATCATTAATCAACATGTTGCTGGAGGTGGGAGCTGACTTTTCGGAAAGACAAGGCATAAGGCGGCAAACACTTCACTCAGATGGGATCTCGCTGATGGAATCCTTGGGAGGCTTGGCAAACCCAAGGTGAGAAGCAAAAAGGTCCATAGACAACACAAAGCTCGTGTTCATAAGACGGAACTCAACAGACTATTCAACTGGCTCGTATTTAAACGAACTCATGAACTCCAACGTCAGAAAAGGGTAGGAATGCTTCCTCAGACGATACAACCCCAAGGTCTCAAAGATATGACGGACATCCGTCTCAATTCCCATGTCATCAAGAAGTGTGGCATCCACACAACGGGTGGGTCTCATCTTGCGTTTCTACAACGCCACAAATCTCTCTCTCTGTTTAAAGTCCACAAAAACCACTGAAGGGTATTCCGGTACAGCGGGTACCACGGGTCCACTACCTCCCCAACTTCGGGCTGTGAAGCCGTCCCCCTCTTACTATGACGGGTTCCCAAGTTTAGTCTCGGCATCTGTTTCAGCATACAGTTTAAGCATACTTGCATAGGCACTTAAAACATGTAATTTACACAATTGAACATTGAATAATCAGCTAGGTACACACTTTCACCAACAAATTCCCATTTTGATATATAAATTCGGTTTATAGCATTTCAGACGATCTCTATGGCTGTGAAAAGTTTAACATGAGAAACATGATTTACTCGACCAATTCAGCTATCATGGCATGGCTCAAATGCTACTCCATATATACTTGATAACATGTGAAACATTCATATACCTTCATAGAAAGGCAGCTTAATACATGTTATCACCAACATTCAACATTATGAGCAAACCTCTCAATTAAACTAATCAGACGGTCTCTACAGCTGTAAAGATTTTGACACATTCATCAAGAATTAACATCACCATTACTATATCAAAAGTTTAATTCTTGCATATGCATTCATATTCAACACAAAACCTCAGTTATAGAAAACGAATTTCAATTTGGGGCACTTTTAAGACGGAGTTTTAAGGCAAGTTTTAAGGTAAAAATCACAAAATCCAACTTCTAACATGATATATGAAACATATAGTACTCAATTTTCATCATCCAGCATGTAGAAAACAACCAAAATCAATTTCAATTTTTGCAACCCTAGAAAAGTTAGTCCCCAATTTTGCAATTTCTATTCTAGTTTTTGCACAATTAACATTAACCATCATGAAAGGGAAGCATGTGAATCATATTACAACAATTACAAGCATTTCTTTCGCCCATAAGAATCGAAATTTTAGTTTATTCTATCATTCTAATAGATTCAAAGTGATAAAAAACATGTAAATAGGGAAGAAATTCATACCTTGATTAGATAGGAACTGAAAGAACGAAATTAAACAAAGAGAATCACCCAAATTAATCACCACAACCACAAGAATATGAGAGTTTTTTTTGAGAGATTTTAGAGCTTAGGGTTTCGAATAAGGAAGAAAGAATAAGAAGAATGAGAAGAAATAAGGGTTTTAAGAAACCCGTAAAAGCCACTGTAGCCTACTCGATCGAGTGCCTAGGGTACTCGATCGAGTGCCCTCTACTCGATCGAGTAGGTGCTATTTCGTCGAGTATGCGCAGAAAATTTCCACATTTCGACATCGAAGCTTCCTAACTAGATCGAGTGAGGTCTACTCGGTCTAGTAAGCACTCGCACTCGGTCAAGTAAGGTTGAGTACTCGGTCCGAAATACGAAATTAATTGAAGATTCCTGCAAAACAATATCACGTGTCGATTCCAAACCAAGTTCGTAATTTGTCACTGGTTATCGTACTAACTCATATATCACCATTAATACTCAAACATGTCATACCGTCTCATCAGATAAGATTCATATCATATTACGCTACAACAACTGCACACAACACGGTTTACCTGCTACTGAGTCATTCAAACTCGTCTTACCCCATTGCTAGCAA
The DNA here is from genome assembly GCF_048544455.1 of Silene latifolia. NCBI lineage: Eukaryota > Viridiplantae > Streptophyta > Magnoliopsida > Caryophyllales > Caryophyllaceae > Silene > Silene latifolia. Next base: position 196,429,225 of record NC_133534.1, read on the forward strand.
ACTTATGCTCACGTTAATTAATACATATAATTAACGATAAATTCCCACATGTCACCCAAGTGTATTATTATCATGTTCCAGTTTCAACATAAACAAATTATTCTACACAAATTAATCACTATACAGCGGAAACTTTCAACCATTAAACATTGCATATACGCATCACTATTTGCTATTTCTCATATTATAACTCAACACTTCTTTAACTATCATCATTAGAGCTACGGTAGGACTTATAAACTCATATAGGATCACCATTCCTAACAACTTGAGGCAAACACCAACATGATCACTTTTCATACTACAACATACACTTCTACACTTTTCACGCATTTCTATTAAATAAAACTTTGTACGTTTCTCATTATCATCACATAAACTCACTAATTCTACCAAACTTCACCATACACGATCCGGGTGCAACTATCACGCCTACATCAACTTCAACAAAGACTCAACCACAGATATTTCCAACGCAATCCACATTCACGTTAAGCACATACTCACTGACTCCACATTCCCATACCCAGTGACTGGCTTAAGTACAATGGGGCCAAGATTTTGAAATAAGGGCGCCTACTCACCCAAAACCTAGCATCAGTTGGGGCTCCCATTATACATACACCAGGTTCATTTTATTAAACTCACTACGTTCCTTATGTTCATTGGTTATAGGTTCCAAAATCGTCGCTCTGATACCATTTTGTAACACCCCATATACCGAGGAGCCTTAACTAGACCTTCCTTAGCATATAAAGGCGTTACCATCTCGTTTGCCCGAGGAAAGTAATCATCAAAGGTCAATAACAGAACAATTATAGTTATTTTACAAGCGTTACAACCAACTAACAAAATAAAGATACAACTCGTCAGCAACTCGCTATCAATATCCGCACTCGTGAGGACTTATCCCCGCCAGGACTCCAGCTATCAACAACACCAACACCTGCTAAGACTGACTGCTCACCATAAGGGATCACGGCAGACACATAAACAAACAAGACAACCACACAAGGTCAGTAACCGAGGCAAGACTCAACATAAACCAACAACAATCGTCAACATAATATAAACACAACCAGTCACACAAAATCACACCCACTCCAAACAATCTCCGTCACCGACTGTCCACTGGACCCGCCCTGCCAGTGGGTGACCGCAGCCATTCCCACCTAAGCCCCGCTCATCATACCGGGCGATAACCCTTTCCCATTAATGTGCACATCCCCTCCCGTGGCGGGTTTCACGGAGGGAAAAACTAGGGCGTGAAGCCACTCCCGCAAGTGACTCCACTCCGTCGAGGACACACCTCGAGAACCAGAGACAAACAATCACAGACAGCTGCAATAGAACAACAACCAACTGACTGTATACACCAACTGATTACCGCATATACGCTGCCACACCAACAGAACAACAACACAACAACCACGACACAACAATCGACACACTAGACCATCCACAGGAACTGAGTAGGCGAACCTATCTTTAAGCTACTACAACCATTCCATGCCAACACTTGCAATATCCATCAATCAAGCAACACCTATATACACAATACAATCATCTATTACTACCATTCTAATCCTAACTGAAAACACAAGACACACACGATGATGACGACATACCTACATGAGGAAAACTTGGCAAAGGACCGCTACCCGACTCAAGCTACGCACTCCTAAGGCATAAGGACCTTCAAGGGCTTCCATGGAGTACATATGGTGAAGGGCAGAGGAAAGGGCGACATTTAGGTTTAGGAGAAAGAGGCGGAAATGATTTGCGGATTTAATAAAACACGATTATAAACCCTCGCTGAAAAGACGCTACTCGATCGAGTGGCCCACCTACTCGATCGAGTGGCCCCTACTCGATCGAGTATCCTAGATACTCGATCGAGTAGCCTCTACTATATCGAGTACCGCTCTTAACTCAAAGCACAGGATAACCTTGGTACGTACTTCTAAGGACTGGTACCTCTCCCAAGGCCGGTCAATGCTGGTCAACGGGTCTCCGAAAGAGCGGGTATTACATATATCGTGAACATATATATGGCTTAGGTTAAAACATTCCGCATATCACTAGACATGTCATCCTACTTCACATAATTGACCACATCAAACATAAATGTACAAGAGATAAGAAACAAAACTCTTCAAGGCTAGGAAAAACATGTTATAACTTCTAAAAATCATAAACACACAATAACATAATTAATTATTGAGAACATATACTTTTTAAAAAATGCAGAGAGTTTGTAAACCATGAGAAAAAGAATCAAGTCGAAAACTCATAAGATCAATTTATAATGCATTTTACAAATTGTTTGGTCGAAACAGAAATTTTACAGCAACTTGTGAGAAACTTAGGTCAACTTGTAAATATCACTATTAATTGTCAAAAAATTTAAATGGCGACGTGGCTTAACAATTTGAAAACTTACATGAGTCTATTAAACAGTGGAGTTTGAATTATCACAAATCATGAAGTAGTTTTTAAATGGCAAATTTTACAAATATATGGCACGAAAACACAACTGTACAAGAACATTCCGACCACTATCCACTAAAATATTTATTACTTCTAAACCGTACATTACTTGAACATGAGACCAGTGGCATATGAAAGCTAACTCACAAGGGTATTGCACATAAAAATCTCGTATAAGAATTCTAAACAGGCACTAAATGGCAGCCAAAATAATCAAGGGTAAAAATCATGTGAAATCAACCAAAATCATATTCTTCACAATTCCACACAATAATTAAAACTTCACATGCTTAATCATATTCACACCTTCCACATACATGTCAACATACTTCCTCATATCAACATGCTTATAACAATGCTTAAAAGAAATCATATCACATCCCTCCTCCGTAAAACAAGGTTACACCCCCCCGTAACCGCAATCATCAATGAAAACAACATTCAAAGAAGGCAACAAAACTTCCAAGACAAAATAAGAAATATTCATTTTAAATTACCCCACACTGTAATATCTCTCAAGGTAACCTTTCAAAACTGGAAGGGCCAAGGTACGAATTAAGGACGTCTCCTTAACCGCATAAAAAGGGTCTCCTAACAGTTTCTACCCGGGGTTCATTTTATTTAGACACATCCTAAGTTCATTATTGTTCATTGGTTAGGCCTGAGGATCGTTTTGCTCTGATACCACTTTGTAACACCCCCATTTATTCAGGAGCCTTTAGCTAGACATTCCCAAATAAAATAGGGCTGTTACCATCTCGGTTTCCCGAGGTAGTAGATAACAAAGTCCAACTCACCAAAGTACTGTAAATAAAAACTTTAATGATTACATATGTCTTACAATTTTTAATCAACTAGAACTTAATGTAAAAATAGATACAACTCGCAGCGGAAATTAAATAAGTGATATAACTACATTTGTGATCTAGAATTCTGCAGGTCCGAAAGCTCTCACGCCCAAGCTCCCCATATCCAGCTATCTCAAAACCTGCTATTTAAATCTGCTCCCCATTTAACCGGAAATATTAAATGGTTCACCCCGGGATGCCATCAATTAAAGCAGGCATCAACTTTATTTTGACACAGAAGCAAACATGTCAACCAATGGTTGAGTAGGAATAAATACTAACAACAAAGACATACGATAACAATCCAATTTCTTTTTACATTGCACAACCCCCTGACAACGTGCTCCATCCTTTTAATTAGAACACCTCCCTTAACAACGTGCTCACTTTACATCATTCCAACCGAAGTTGAAGTATCTACCATCCCAACCGAAGTCGAGGTATCCACCATCCCAACCGAAGTCGAGGTATCCACCATCCCAGTATAAAAATGAGGTATCCAACCCAAATGCCATTATCAACAACAATAGTAATCATCTCAGAACGAGTCTGAGGTATCCAATAATTACGACATGAGATAACCAATAACCACAATAATAACCAATGACATATACTTCACATCTGATAATTCATCCAACAAACATTATCGAGTAAAAGTTGAGTAGGATTCATCCCTACCTGGCAAGCAAGCACTCCAATTACGCAAACAAATAATTAAAGCGAACAAATCCAATTATAAACACTCCACAATTTCCATCACCTATATAATAATAACAATTACAACAATTATAATTACTAACTTTATTTACTTATTTATTTATTCATCTTATTATAAAAATTATTCAAACCGACTCATTTATTTAATTATTACGATATTAAAGACCCGTTTATAAACTAACCCGAGTCACCCAAATTACCCATTTAAAACCCGCCACAAAAACAAACACACAAAACCCCCAATACAAGGCTTAGAAACCGTGTACACACCCCGCCCATACACAAACCCAAAACCGACACCACTGACCACCACCCAGTCAGCCTACCTCCTCCCGACACCACAGCCCATCCAACCATCCCCTAACCACCCATCAAACCGCCACCAGCTGCCCAGAAACACACGCCCTAACTCCCTCCTCTACTCGCCATCACCAACCAAACACCACCCTCCACCGTGTATAAAACCCACCACCACGACCACTACAGCCACTCCTACACCCAACGGCCACCACCATTGCCATCCTTGGTCTATGACGGTTCTAACGGTACCCTTCTTCCTCACTCACGGTCAGAAACACAACCATAGTAACCGTCCTAAAGCACCCACGACACCACCTCTATTTTCCCCCTGTTTACCGCCAATACCGCCACCAACCACCACCTACGGCCTCCCTCAACCACCCACCTTGGTCGACTAACTTCCCCCAAAACAACCCTACCATGTCCAGGTCAAGACTCGGCCATTAGAGGGTTCAATTACCCCCTACAACCATCCATGACCTAAACCCGCAACCCCCCTGACCAGCCACCTTTAACCGCCCCAAAATCCACCCTATAAAAGTCAACGTCGGTCAAATAAGGTGAGGTCAGAATCTCGGCTGTCCAAGGTTGCTCTAGGTCTAAATCTCGAGTCCTATGGTGGTTTATAGAGGTCACACGGTTGTCTTAAAGATGCTTGCTTAATTAAGTATAAAACCGATTTAAGATGAGTAATTACCTCGAGTCGATTAATTGGTTTTTGTTAATTCCTTCATCTTCCGTCTCCTAAAGCTCCTCCTCTTAATTTGTGATTTATTTCTCAGATGTTAAGGGGTATTTATAGTGTAAGATTAGAGAGAAAGCGAGGTCAATTAGGAAACTATTATAATTACCTTATTCTAATTATTATAGGATTTACCATTATTATTATTATTACCATCATAAATTATATTATTATTATTATTATTATCATACATTACTAGTCTTACCATAACTAGGATTACCATAAATCTCTTTTACTAATTTAATTATTAAGATAATTATTATAATTATTATTATTTTCCCATATTATTATTTCCATATTATTTATTATTAATTCCCGATACAAATCCCGACCACATCCATCTTATACTATTAAACTTCGGTCCACAAAATATGGCACACGGCCCAATACTAAATATTAGCTAAACCCAATTCACGACTTGGATACTTAATTTATTATTTAATTAATGTCTTATTATAATTACTATTAGAAATGTCTTTAATCAATTATTAAATTACATAAATTACTTTCATAAATTATTATCAAAATACGGAGTATTAAAGTATACCCATATTAGAATCATCAAATCATTTTATAAATTACTTATAATTTACATTTATCTGGATCTAGTTGCATGCATAACAAAATGAGGAGAAAAATGATTTTCTTATATTTCATATGGATGAATTTAAGGGCACTAGATTTGGACTCCTTCCAAAACTAGATTATGAGCTATTACCATTATGGATGATCCTTCAAGAATCTTCAAGCATTCAAGTGTAGAATGCCTCCTTTAGTGAGCACCCAAGACTAGCACAAAGATTACTACAACTAATATTAACTAGATAAAGTAGTAGTGTACCCTTAATATAAATAATATTACTACACTATTAATTATTAATAAATATCATCATATTTTTATTTTGAGTTTTTGGAGAGATGAAGATGTGAATAAAATGTTACAAGTAAGTCAAAATTTGAGCAACAAGTTGGGTGGGTTTTGCTTTTTCTAACTTTCTTCACACTCAATAGAAATAGAGTGTACTTTTATCACTGTGCTTTTGTGATGATTATGTTCTAAGCATCTTACAAACACTAAAGAACAAAAAGAAAAAACCAATGGAGTCCTCCATACTACTGTACAACCGGTTATAGAGGGGACTACGGGTCCATTTCAGTTTTCGACATTTGTCCCGCAAATGTTTATTAATTTCGTATTTAATTATCTAACATAATTAAATATTAATTTGATCATATAACAACTATGTAACAAATTAATAAACGATATACACTCAACTCGTTGAGTGATATTTTATCATCATCATAATATATAACGGGTACTATAATGCCCATTTTAATTAATTTACAACTTGTTGTAAATTTAATTAACTTACAACGTCTACCTCAAATATATATATACATCTTATTTATAATTATGAGTTCCAAACTCATATTAAATAATTAACTCAATATACATAAGGGATTAATTAACTTGTAACAATTACAAATAATTACTTTTTCCATTTGTGTGTCATCCTATAGGTGTGACCGAAGGGATCAACTGATCACAACTGTTAAACGACACTAATGTTAAACTCTAGTTAGCCAATCATTACCGATTTATCTTGATCAGTTGAAAATATAATTGAATCATGCCCTCCGTATTCTTATTATGAGATCGCACTATTGTTGAGGACACTTACTCCAACAAAGCTCTCTTACTCTGTCATAAAAAGACATAACTTGTTTATGTATAAAATTTGTTCAAAAATCTAAAAAATCAAGATTACTAGTGTAGTAATAATATGAACATTAGATCTAATTATTTAAGGTTCTAGTAAACATTATCTAGTTAACAATTTTACTAGAGTTTTGGGATGAATCTTGGGTCCAACAAGAGGAGACTTTCTAATTTGAAAGTTTGAGTTCATGGTGTTGGAATATGTGTCCTCCGACAATAATGCGATCACGACTGTTGATCATGATGATCACATGTTTAAGTCTCGTTTTAAAGATTACAATTAGGAACTAATTTTTACTGTCAACTGGTCAACATATATCGGTAATGATTGGCTGACTAGAGTTTGACATTACTGTCGTACGACGGTGGTGATCAGTTGACCCCCTAGGTCATACCTATAGGGCAACACTCTTAATTGATCATTTAATTAATCGTATAATGTTGCGAGTTAATTAAATTACTTGAAAAATTGACGGACGATTTTGGAAGTAAAATTTACGTATCACATTGTAATGTGATTAAATGAGATACGGTCTGAGTAATCGAATTGTATCGTTGCTCGGACGAAATTATTGTTTAAAGAAACAATTGAAATAGAATGAATTATTATAAATGCAATTTATTGTGATGTATAATGGGTAAAATATTTTGGTACAGTAATTGTGAATTGCTAAGTCGATTTCTGCATATGACGTATTTTTATTAATACGTTGATTTTTAATATGTTAAAAATACATAACAAAATTTATGTTACATATAACATGTGACATAAGACAAATTGACATTTTTGACAAAGATAATATGGAGACCATATTATCTATTTGGCCGAAATATTGGGTGGGATTAACATATATAATATGTTGATTTAAGTTAATGGAAAGCATAATGATGATTAACCTAATACTAGCCATGCACCCTACACATTCTTGTAAAGAACAAATTGTGCATGCATTGGCCATATCCCCCCCTCCTACCCGGTTCTACCTAGAAAAGAACAAGGGTTCTTTTGCTTAAATTATTATCATTCACCATATGAATGGGTGTGTGATTATTATTATTCATTCACTTCATAAAAATTATTTTTAGAGAGACAAAAATAATACTCTTCCTCTCCTCTTCTCCTAACCGGTTTTAGGAGCCAAAACCAAATATTTTTGGTTCAATTTTTCTTACAAAATTAATATTCTACTAGTACTTATAATATTGATTTTATTTAAGAGTAAGCTTTGGATATAATTCCTTGGGAGAGATCCTACACTTGGATCTTTGTTCATACAAAAGGAAAGCTCAAGAACAAAAGAAAAGGAGATTTCTTTTGTGCCCATTTGAACCGAAAATACAATGTAAGAATAATGTTTCTTCCTTATTTTGTTTTAATGTTTGAATGCATAAGATCAATCATTAATTTTATGACAAATTAAATTATAACATATATGAATATGTAAGTATATAGATCTACTTTTCTTTCAATCGGTATCTAGAGCCATGGTTGTTTGCATGCAAATCGGTTAAAAGTTTTTCCGAGTTATAAGAATAACATATAAAACTTGTAAAATTTGTGTTATTATGATATATCACGAAATTAATTCATGCATGTTAATATTTCTGGTCCTAAAATGTTTTAGGATATTTTGGTTAATTTTACGGATTTTTATTGTTCATATTTTACAATAATGGCATTTAAATATGATTTTATGAGTAAAAATGTCATTTTTGATCTAAAATTAGCTATACTTCGAATTTTTTAGTGATTTTTGGATATGTTGTCACATATATTATTTTGAGATAACCTGTAAATTTTCATAATTTTTGGACATGTTATGCTCGAAAAATGGATTTTTCATTATTAAATTCGGATTTAGGTGAAAAATAGGTTAATATGAGTTAAATTTCGAATCTGGTCATAGAAATTTAATATGTTGTCACATGCAATTTTAAAAGATGTGTGTAAAATAATTGGCTAAAAAGAAGTCTTTTTGCATGATTCATGGATTTTTGAAGAAAAATAGCATAAATAGTGACATTATTAGTGAAAAATTAATAAAACATAATCTACGACTTAGGAAAAACGTCTAATGTTGCCTTTTATTATCTTTTTCAGATCTAAAATTGAAAAGTTAATGAATATAATTTTTCCATGTTTTATGATTATTTTAGTTAAAATCGATAAACCGCAACATAGTTTTTCCGGAAAAATTTCGAAATTTTTAACCTAAGATTTTGAACATTATGTGTGTCATGGTATTTTTCCAGAATGTTCATGAGTTTAAATTTCAAATTTTTAATTTATTTGAAATTTTGTGATTTATTTGAAGTTTATAGCTTATTTTTGTAATTGTTGGTCCATTAATGAACAATTTTAGAAATATGAGTTAATTATGGTCAAATAATTAGTGATGACTAAATTTTGAGTCCTAAGAGGTTAGGGTAATTAACTTATGCATAAATATGAATTTATGTATTTTTTGTGATTGTAAAATGTTGAAATCACGCAAATCTGTAAAAACCGAGTAATATACGATATTGGCTAATTAAAGGCGATTTAGCATAAAATTGAGCATGTTCATACATATTATAATGCTGCATTTTCTTTATGATTGTCATAATTTGTTTTTATGTAATTTTGAATTATGTAATTTTGCTTAGTATGGCCTTAGTTTTTAATTGGTATTTCCCGAAATGTATGGGAATATCGATTCGGTTGTAATTTTATTGTGATCTCGTATCACCGATTTGTAATTTAATAGATTTAATTTTATTTTAGTTACAAATGTATAATAGGAAATTATGTAATTCATTATGTAATTTTATTTACTTCGGAGTTCCGAAAGACGGATTTCTTCAAGATGGCGATACATAAAGACGGTGTTACCTCGAGATGCGTGTCACAACCGAAGTTCAAGGGACCAATGGAGTTGGTTTCCGAATATGTAATAGTTAAATAGTTTTTCTATTTTTAGGAAGGCCATACTAGGATTTATTTTTATGCTTTGCATTTTATTTATATGTCACATGCATCGCTAAATCGCCATAACTAAAACATGCATCTTCTTTCATCGAGTTTATCGACCGTGTCAATTACAATTATCGTAGTTCACCGCTTTAGTTCACTTAAAACGTGATAGATAATAAATTGACATGACCTCTCGCTAAAACAAACAATTGAGACATATCCTTACCAAATAGTAGAAACCATGAAAACCTATTTCGCGAGGGAGTGCACTCGGCCCTACCGGGGTACAAACCTTGTTACGTAGGGGAAGTGGGTGATAAATGTCAATCCACCGAATTAATGTTGATGAGGGTTTCATCGGCCATACCGTGCCCAAGTTAATGTGGATTTGGATCATGGACACATTTATTCGAAATTTGGATTGAGCTCAATGGAAGTATTCGCGACCGTGGTTGCATGTGTTCCGGGCTATAGATAAATATTAGAGTAATTTTATCGACCAAGAGTTCTAAAAGTAGAATCGATTAAAACGTTAATCCACTGAGTTATATTGATAAGGGTTCATCGGCCATACCGTGCCCAAGTTAATATGAATTTGGGTCTTGGAATCATTTAACATAGTTGGGTAGAGGTCACTATGTAAATGCTTTACTTGTTATTTACAAGTATTATTATAACGATAAATGTTTTGTTTTCATTATTCCGTTGACGTATTGTTCTATTTCTTTACCACAATTCATATACGATATCATTTCGATTTTTGATTCAAATCTCCATTAAAACATCGTAACTTAAGACAAATTTGATTTTTTCTTCTAAAACCTCAAATGAACCATTGCTAAGGATCTCTTGTAAAGAGTATAGATTAAAGTTATTCATTATCAAACATGTTTTTGATTCTTGACTAACACATCTACTTACAATGGATTATTATTCATATACTTAATTGAATTAAGTACCTTGAAGCGATAAATTGTTTTGGTAATTAGATTTGTCAGAATTCGTAATTGACCAAAATAACGCAACCACTTCAATGAAAGTTTTAAGACTAAAACGAACAAATGAAGAGTAATCTTCATGAATTAAATTTTGCTTCTCAAAGCAAAGACTTATTGAAATGAGTGGGAGCATTCTCTTAAACCGTTAAGATGAGGACGAGGTTCAAGAAGTAAAAGATTATAATGGAATTGATACAGGGTAATGTTAAAAGTAAAGTTGTTGAGAATAGCGATACTAAACCTATCAATCCCGACCGATAAAGTTTCCACTGTCTTAAATGTTGGACACTAGAAGGGAAACTACCTCAAATTATTGAAGAATCAACAAGTTAGTTGTGGGATATCTAATGGGACATTCTTCTTTAAATGTTTATTTAATTAAACATAAATTTTGCTAATACTACTTCGTCAATATTAGAAACCGGTGGTGGTTTTTCATCATTATGTTTGATACATAGGATGATTAGAATATGACGACTAGCAACAACAATATCGAGAGATAGAGTAATTGTGTACTCAATCTAGTTTTTGGATTTAAAGTTGTACTTAATTGTGACTATTAAGTGCATAAACTCTTAAATAAAAATATAAACTTGTTAAGATACAAAAGAGGTTTTCACTTTTGTGACCCTATACACCATGATTTGATGTATGGCTAGCCCATTATCAAGGTGATTATATTCTAAACCAAACTAGAATGAAATATCATGGAGATGATGTAAGATTCAAATTGGTAACCCAAGATTAAACCTTAAATTCTGGAATTATGAACGCAAAGAGTTATCGAGTACTCTTGAAACCATTAGATTGTTAATGGTATATGCGTATCTTTTATTCAAAGCAAGATATCTCGTGCCTTTTGGTTGAAAAGGAGATCGAGGTTGTAAATCATTGATTCAAAATAGGTTGATCATTTTCTTTTACCAACGATTTAAGTTGACACTAATATGTTCACTTAATAAGGTAAATAGAGAAATCTTTGAAGAAGTTCAAAAATTCAAAGAAGCACGATTTAGTCGTGATGGGATTATCAAAGTGAAGACTTTGATATAAGCCAAAGGAAATGTGATATAGTATCACAAGTTAATCTCTCTTAGCACGCATTATGAAATAATGTGTGGTTGGATAAGAATTCAAACGCTATTCGATATGGTTTGGACTTCAATCAAGTTACTTTGAGTTACTTGATCCTTTTGGGGAATTTATCATTTTTGTCTAAATTTTTTTTCCACTAAATCGTATCATATGAGATATGAAATGGTAAGGGTGCCATTTTTGTAAGTTTTTCACAAGAAACAAATGCTCATTTTTCCCTTTCAATTATCACGACAACGACGGGTTTGCGCCTCGTGAAGCTGTCTTTCTAAAATACAAGTTTATTTCTAGAAGACAGAGTAGGAGAAATTATTCAAGAGCCACAAAGATGTTATGTCGCCACAAAGATGTTATGTCGCAAGAAACTGGTCTTTCTTGGCTACATGAGACGTTTTGTGTAAGGCGTTGTTTCTTTAAAACCTAGGAGGTTAAATTCGTCATTTGTTGAAAATGATGAATACATGCTACTTTTAAGAAAGTAAAGAGCTTAAAACTTACAAAAGAAATCGTTTGATTCAAAGTTGATTACTTCTAGAAAGTAATGAACATATGACTTACATAAGAGTGTTTAAGTCACAACTCAATACAAGGCTTAGAGCCATGAAAATCCGAATTAAAAGGCCTTAGTGACAAAGGGTTTTGCACTAATAAAAACAGTTTTTAAGACTTGATTGGTTACAAAGGGTTTTGCACTAGTTAAAATGCTTAAGTCTATTTGGATCTTCTTAGGGATTGTGTTTCATTATTATGAAATACATAGCGAGTGAATCTAAAACCCACTTCTTCAAATTAGAAGGAATGTATTCAATACATGTCTTGAGTATTGTAGATTCTTGCAATCCTAAGATAATGTGAAACTTAAGAGAGGATCTTAAGTAGGACATCAATGAGTTGGAATCAATGATTTGATCATGTTATAAAACTTTTCTCGATAAGTCGAGAAGTTGTGTTTATACATGGAGTTTAGTGGGAGTTACGAAAATTTTTAATTAGTCTTATATGTGAATGACATATTGATCATCGAGAATGATTTAAGACTCTTGGAGTATAATAATACATCTTTAATATCCGGATTTATGAAGATAAATCCACATGATATTAGCGTCAATAAGAAGTCTTATGTTGATAAGATTCATGACTAGTTCAATTAAATTGAACATATTTGATTGATTCCATTTGCTTCCATTTGCTCGATCAATTAAATAAGTAATGATGTATAACACTTCATATGCTTTGAGTATGATGAATTGTTTTAAAATCGAATTTAAGTAATCTTTACCAAGTAAGCCATAAAGATTACCCTTAAGTGCTTGCAGAAGTATTAAGGAAGTAAAGCAAAGTGTTTTTGATGCAATTTTGTGTAAGGGTGTTACACAAGTGACAATTGACAATTGAGATTGCGCATGGTTTCCGACAAAACCATAATCAAAACACATTAGGATGGTTAAGAAACCATTGTGGCTATGTTATTTAAAGAAATAGATTTTCTAGAATCGTTCTAGGCAATAAAGAACAATAAGAGATATTTATAACGGAAATTGAGTACACTTGCAATCATGAGATGTGCAAGAGGATGAAACCCGCACACTGCGAAAACAGTGGAAGCTATTCTAAGGATATCAGGCCTATGTCTTGATTGGATCTCGACACGTACTCAGAAAGTTTTGTAATGCAAATGTCTACATTATAAAGGAAAGCAAGTATGTAGTAAGGTTGAGTAAGGTACAAGAAGTTGATAAAACCTACTAACCAAAGCCTTCTCATAGGCTAAACATGATGAGTCATGTCATTTCAATTGAATTGAAATAAACAACTACATACAAGATCAAATTAGATTATAGAACATGAAATTGTAATCAGGCATTGACTATTCATGTGTAATAATCGCATTTGTCGTTCGAGTTTTATTTTAAAACTCTTTTATTATACTTTGTCACATCCAAACGGGTTGTAGAGACAACATTAAACCCCGTTAAAGTGAACACGGATTAGCATTGTATTCACCTATAGTCACTTGTATGAGGTGACGTCTCGAAGTGACTAGAGTGTGATGCGATTGATGGCAAGTTCAAGTGCCATAGAGTCATGTGAGATGACTAGTCGATCACATAGGCAAACTGTTAGGAACACTTTGTCGGGCCTTATGACCGCTTATAGAGTTCTGGCAATTTATATAGCCTGGTCGTGGCGAGAGCTACTATAGTATTCAAATGAGTCGATTCTTTTGACTAAAGACTATTCGCCTAAGATGGCACAGTTTCAGATTAACTTTGATTTGTGTTACTACGAACTTCGTAAATGGGGTCAAATGGGCATATTTTGGGTTATGATGGATGTGGCTAGTCGAAGGGAATGAGTGCGATAGGAATTGTCCACCCCTAGTCAGGGTTATAACAATATCTCAGGGCCACTCGAGGAGTAATGAACTGGAAATGCGTGGCCACGCTCGGAAGGTATCTATGATAGATAAATCCGGTCAATCAGTTATTCTCCAGATCGAGGAAACCACTCTCGATATGATCACTTGCAAGTACGACCTGAAAGACACTTTGCATTGAGTGGGAGATAGTAATAGGACAAGAGAATTGGTGACGCACACTTGTCGAGGACAAGTGGGAGATTGTTGGAATATGTGTCCTCCGACAATAATGCGATCACGACTGTTGATCATGATGATCACATGTTTAAGTCTCGTTTTAAAGAATACAATTGGGAAGTAATTTTTACTGTCAACTGGTCAACATATATCGGTAATGATTGGCTGACTAGAGTTTGACATTACTGTCGTACGACGGTGGTGATCAGTTGACCCCCTAGGTCATACCTATAGGGCAACACTCTTAATTGATCATTTAATTAATCGTATAATGTTGCGAGTTAATTAAATTACTTGAAAAATTGACGGACGATTTTGGAAGTAAAATTTACGTATCACATTGTAATGTGATTAAATGAGATACGGTCTGAGTAATCGAATTGTATCATTGCTCGGACGAAATTATTGTTTAAAGAAACAATTGAAATTGAATGAATTATTATAAATGCAATTTATTGTGATTTATAATGGGTAAAATATTTTGGTACAGTAATTGTGAATTGCTAAGTCGATTTCTGCATATGACGTAATTTTATTAATACGTTGATTTTTAATATGTTAAAAATACATAACAAAATTTATGTTACATATGACATGTGACATAAGACAAATTGACATTTTTAACAAAGATAATATGGAGACCATATTATCTATTTGGCCGAAATATTGGGTGGGATTAACATATATAATATGTTGATTTAAGTTAATGGAAAGCATAATGATGATTAACCTAATACTAGCCATGCACCCTACATATTCTTGTAAAGAACAAATTGTGCATGCATTGGCCATATCCCCCCCTCCTACCCGGTTCTACCTAGAAAAGAACAAGGGTTCTTTTGCTTAAATTATTATCATTTACCATATGAATGGGTGTGTGATTATTATTATTCATTCACTTCATAAAAATTATTTTTAGAGAGACAAAAATAATACTCTTCCTCTCCTCTTCTCCTACCCGGTTTTAGGAGCCAAAACCAAATATTTTTGGTTCAATTTTTCGTACAAAATTAATATTGTACTAGTACTTATAATATTGATTTTATTTAAGAGTAAGCTTTGGATATAATTCCTTGGGAGAGATCCTACACTTGGATCTTTGTTCATCCAAAAGGAAAGCTCAAGAACAAAAGAAAAGGAGATTTCTTTTGTGCCCATTTTAACCGAAAATACAATGTAAGAATAATGTTTCTTCCTTATTTTGTTTTAATGTTTGCATGCATAAGATCAATCATTAATTTTATGACAAATTAAATTATAACATATATGAATATGTAAGTATATAGATCTACTTTTCTTTCACATGGAGGATCATCCATAATGGTAATAGCTCAAGATCTAGTTTTGGAAGGAGTCCAAAACTAGTGCCCTTAAATTCGTCCATATGATGTAAGAAATATAATTTCTCCCTTTTGTTTATTTTGTTATACATTCACTAGATTTACAAGGTTTATATTATCAATTTAATTAAAATCACCATTAGAATAGTCTAATAAGGGTATATGAACCTAACAGTTAGTTGCATAATGGCATGTAGTTTGCATGGTAGAAAATTTTGTGAAAATGCCTATTTGGGAAGCTTGACAAGTGTATATAAGGCCCTTGTAGATAATTTTTCTCCTTGAGACATTGTTTGCTAGTATACCCTCAAGACACCCTAGGATGTGTCATACTAGTATCTTTTGACACATGGACTAAGGCCTAGTCAAGAGTACCTTGTGGTGTGATAACTCCTTGCCTACCGTTTATTCCAAGGTGACCTTTGAAGGGATGCAACCGTTCTTTCACTTCTATCATCAATTTTTGTCAACAAAAAGGGAATGGGCACAAAAATCACCAAATTAAGTTCAAGTACCAAATTGAAATCAAAAAAGTTTGCAAATTGCATCAATGAAAAGAGGACCAAAAATAGACTCCTATGCTTTAATAAAAGTACCCTTGCTACAAAATGGGGTTACTTTGAAAAATGTTCAAAAATGCAATATTGAAAAGAATTGCCAAAGTATCAAAAACGCCAACCATAAAAAATGGCAAGAAATGTTCTCCAATGTCAAATGCCACAAGAAATTGGTGGGAAAAACAAACCAAAAGCAAACTACAAATGTGAAACTCATAAACTTTGAATCCCTTTTATCCATTGATCTTAATTGTTTCATGGTGGAAAGGGGAAGACCCTTTCTCTTGCCTAGGCAAGAGGGGGAATTCCGCAATCCTGCAGTGTTTCTAACACCATAGGGAGTCTACTCTTGATAAAAGCATTTAGCAATTGCGGACAAAGGTACCCTTGTTTGACACAACTTGGAGGTGACTTGTTTGTATCCACTTGGACTTAGTAACTAGGAGAAAAAATATGTATGATGGAGTGTGTACCCTTAAAATTGCTTCCCTTGTAGATGATTTCCGCCACTTAGATGAGGGAAGTGGCCATTCTTTTGTAGATGCATCCATTACTTGTTTTGTATGCTTAATGCTTGGATGTATCGCCATTTTAGCAAGCCCCACCTTGCCTTGCAAGAAGACATCTTACCTCATGGATGTCTTGTTGTGAGTTGAATGGGCGGAGTGAGACCCGCTAATTGCCTTG
This sequence comes from Silene latifolia, assembly GCF_048544455.1. Lineage (NCBI taxonomy): Eukaryota > Viridiplantae > Streptophyta > Magnoliopsida > Caryophyllales > Caryophyllaceae > Silene > Silene latifolia. The sequence continues at coordinate 196,446,268 of NC_133534.1, forward strand.
TTTGACTATGTGTCCTCAACAATAGTGCGATCACATTAGTAAAACTCATGATAAGAATATGTAAAGGGATGATTCATTTTTATACATCAACTGATCAACTTTAATCGGTAATGATTGGCCGACTTGAGTTTGACATTACTGTCGTTTGACGGTGGTGATCAGTTGATCCCTTAAGGTCGCACCTAAAGGATAATTCCCTTAATAGATAAAATTAAATAATTGTATAATGATACAGATTAATTAATTCCTTCAAATAGAACAATTAACGAATGTTAGTAAGAATATGAATCTTATTGTAATTCGTTTAAATGAGATTCGTTTTAGTAATTAAGATGTTATATTACTGAAATTTTGTTTATGAAACAAATAAATTAAGAATGAACAGTTAATTATAATTGCAATATGTTGTAGATTATATTAACATGGACCATTTTTATTTACATGTAATTGGGAATTACTAGTCATTTATTGTATATAATTAAATTAATATATGTAATGATATTTAATTGTTAAATATGCATTAATACTATTAATAACATGTTATATGTCACATGTCACACATTATATGACAAAATGACAAATTGACAAAAATAAAATAGACTCCATTTTAACTATGAAAACCGATTTTATGGGTAGTTTGGGTGAAATGGTTAAGATTGTTTTTAGTGGTAAACAGAATCATTACCTTCAAAACCAAAACTATACTCTAGCTTGTTTTAAGAAGAACAAAATTGCAAAACTATGAAGTTGAGAAAATGAATATGAATTGTTCTTATTTTATCAATTCATTCTTACACAATTTTTGCTTCTCACTCTTCTCTCCTTTTCTCTAAAATAAAGTTGAGAAAATAATTGTTCCAAAATCGAATATATAAATTACTATAGTAGGAATACAAACATTATTAGATTATTTTAAGATCTCTAATTTAATATATCTAGTTATTATATAAATTAGAATTAAGGATTTGTCTTGGTGCAATTGAAAAGAGGTTCTCATAATATTGAGACAAGGAGGATCATCCAATTATTTAAGCTCAAGAACAAGTAGTAAATAAGTTCTTACTTGTGCCCTTAAACCGTTTTTTCCTCAAATGTAAGGAACACATATCTTAATCTTTGTATTATTTTGTTATGCATGCATAAGATCATCTTCTATTTTAATGAGTAATTTAGAAATTAAATTAAAGAGTTTAATTTGAGGGTTATTGAACCCTTTCAAGTGGTATCAAGAGCTATGGTTGGTGCATGCATAATCGGCTTAGTTTTTCCGACTAAATTAAAACTTGAAATTTGTGATTTATATGATTAAGCCACAAAATTATTTGCATGTCATATATTCTGGTCCTAAAATGAATTTAGGTCATTTTTATGATTTATGGTATTTTTAGCTCAATTTAATGTTTTTTAGTAATTTTATTACATTTTATTGATTAAAATGATGTTTAAAATGCTAAAAATAGTTAAACTTTGTTTCTGTCCTTGAATTTTTTATATGACATCACATGCATATTTTAATTATTGTATGTAAAATTTCGTATAAATTTGATTTAGTTTGCATGATTTATGATTTTTATGAGATAAAAATGACCTAAATGGAGGTAAAATGGTTAAAATTAGTTAAACTTTGAAACAGGCCATGAAATTTTAATATGTTGTCACATGCACATTTTACTCACTGTGTAACAAATTTTAGATGAAATTGATTCATTTTGCATGATTTATGAATTTTTAGTGTAAAAATGACATAAATAGTGACTATTTTAGCAAAAATAGCTAAACTAAATTACATGGAATGAGAAAATTATTTTAGGTTGCATTATTATCCCACAAATCAGATCTAAAGTTGGAACATTTATTAGATTAATCTTCATATGCTTTAGATGTATTATTAGATAAAACTGATAAATAACAACTATATTGTTCTCGAAATAAATTCGAAAATTTTAACCTAGATTTTGAACATTATGAGTGTCATGGAATTATTCCAAAATATTCAAAAACTTAAAATTCAAATTTTGAAATTATTGTAATTTAATTTGGATTTATTCATAAAAGGTTATGATATTAAGGTAAAAAATGAGCATAATTGATATTGTTCCGGGGTGAGATTACGGAGCAGTGTTGTTACCACGTAAGCTTGTTGAACGATGACCTTGCTTGACTCTTCCTTTCGGCCTCTCCTGAAACAATGAACAAACTGAGGGCTCGGCTTGGAACCGAGCGTACTCACTCTGACGCTCAAGTCAGTAAACTTAAAGGGATTAAGTTGTGTGACACTTGGCAAAGTATGTTGTAGAGAGATAAGGGAGTTTATACCAGATTATGAGTGGTTTAGGTTATATTTTTCGATCTTTTTCTCAATGAGGGTTGATGAGTATTTATAGACTTTCACCTTTTGTCACGTAGTGGCCAAGTGGCTAGCAGGTGGAAAGACCGTTCTACCCTCGGCCGATGGACCTATGGCAGGCCGGCCGAGGGGTCTTGGATATGAGTACGCGGATATGTCTCTCGGCTGGCTGGTTGCCTAGCCGGGACCCAAGTGACAGGCCGACAGGCTGCGTCGGTTAGGCTGTCTAATACGTTGACTTGCTGTCTTTTATCCTTGACCTTCCTCAATATGTTGACTCGGTCAGCGGGTGCAGAATATGCCCCATCAGATATATCAAGTTGAATTATTGTCAAAAAAAATTGAGTGATGACTAATTTTTGAATCCTAAAAGGTTAGGATAATTAACTTGGACTAAAATTAGATTTTAGTAATATTTTGTGTAATTTAAATAAGTTTAAATTGCGAATATCCATAAAACCAGTTTATATTTACGATATAAGTTTAAATGGGGCGATTTGGCACATAATTGGCATGTTGACAGATATTATATTGCTGCATTTTTCCCATTGATGAATGTCATATTTCTTTTATATAATTTTGAATTATGTAATTTATCTTAGTATGGCCTTAGTTTAATCGATATTACCCGCAATGTAAGGGAATATTGATTCGGTTATAATTTATTGTGATCTCGTATCACTTTTATTTTATTTCATTTATATTTCATTTTACAAATGTATAATAGGAAATACAATGTACATTTTATTATTTAATTATTTGTAATCCCGGAGTTTCCTAAAGACGGTGCCATTCAGAAAGAAGTTCCGATCAACACGGTGTTTGTCCTTGGGAGGCGTTTCAAATGAAGATTTAAGGGACCAAAGGAGTTGGTTTCCAAATATGTAATAGAATATAAGATTTTCTATTTTAGGAAATGCCATACACGGAAATTTGTTTTCTTTATTTGCTTGCTTTATATGTTTGCATGCATTGCCAAATCGCCATAACTACACATGCATATTTAATCGTTTTATCGACTATTGTCAATTATAATTATCGAGTATTCATCAACTTAGTTCACTTAAAGATGATAGATAATAAATCGACAAGACCTCTCACATATTAAAAATTGGGATTAGCCTTACCAAATAGTAGGACTCATGAATCCCTTTGACATTTGGGGTAGATTCGGTTCCCCGTGGTACTTTAATTTTTCATTGGGTAAGTGGGGTAATAAAACGTTATTACACACGAAATTTGGTTGGACTCACTTGGATGTAAAGACTAGTCTTATGTTCCGTGGCTGGAGATGGAATTTATGAAATACATCGACCGAGAATTCTATGGTAGAATCAGTTAAAGAGTTAATTCACCAAATTTATGCATGTGTGGGTTGTATCGGTTTCCCGTGCCCATGTTTGTGTAAAGATGGATCTCATAATCATGAAATGCAGCAATCGCTAACATTATCCGAACAGATCTAAGCATAGCAACTTGTGCAAAAGTTTCATCATAGTGTAAACCATGAACCTAGGTGAAACCTTTTGCCACCAATCTAGCTTTGTAGACATCTTTATGTTCATCCATGCCGATTTTAATCTTAAATATCCACTTACACTGAAGAGGTCTAACATCTTTAGGTAAGTCAACCAGGTCCCATACCTGATTATCGTACATGGAATCCATTCAGATTGCATGGCCTCGAGCCATAGCTTAGAGTCAGAACTAGTAATAGCTGCTTTGTAGGTCTTAGTTTCATCACTTTCCAAAAGTAAAACCTCATAGTCACCATCTTCCTCGATAATACCAAGGTATCTATCAGGTTGGCGACTAACCCTCTCTGACCTCCTAGGTTCAGAAGGAACAATAACCGATTCAGACCTAGAAGGAACATCTTCTTGTACTGTCACATCAGTTTGTGGCTCTTGAACTTCAAGTTCAAATTTTCTCCCACTTTGTCTTCTAGAAATAAACTCTTTTTCTAGAAAGACAGCTTCACAAGCCACGAACACTTTGTTCTCCTTACTATTGTAGAAGTAATATCCACAAGTTTCCTTAGGGTATCCTACAAAAATACATTTGTCAGAACGAGGTGTAAGCTTATCGTTAGACTTGCTCTTGACATAAGCATCACAAGCCCATACTTTCATGTATCGCAAATTCGGGACCTTCCCTTTCTATATCTCATATGGAGTTTTGTCAGTTGCTTTAGTAGGACTTTGATTAAGTGAGCGTATAGCAGATGTAATGGCAAATCCCCAAAATGACTTAGGTAACTCGATTTGACTCAACAGTGATCGTACCATATCTAATAAAGTTCGATTCCTCTTTTCAGCCATATCATTCAACTGTGGTGTGCCAGGAGGAGTTAACTGAGATACAAAACCACAATCTTTAAGGTGATCTCTAAAGTCATTGCTTAAATACTCCCCACCACGATCTGATCGTAATGCCTTAATCTTCTTATTTAATTGGTTTTCTACTTCATTCAGAAACACTTTAAACTTGTCAAAAGCTTCACTTTTATACCTCATTAAGTAGATATACCCATATCTACTCATGTCATCGGTAAAAGTAATGAAATAGTCATAATTACATTGATACGGTCGTTTCTGTACCAAAAATAAATACCCAAGTACTACTAACAGAAGTCAGCGGTAAGTAGGGTCGATCTCCACAGGGAGGCGGTTTACTATCTACTTGTCTATTCTATCTGTCTAATGTCACAAGGCTGGGGTTTTGATTGATTTGAACTAAACTAATTAGATTAAGGCAAGAGAGAGAGAGAATAAGAGAAATTAACAGTAAGAGAAAGGAAATATGCTAGGAGTCGGTCTACCGTGGCAGCTACACTATCGGGTCGACTGAGTCGATTAGGTTATTGATAAGAAGAGCGAGGTCGTCACCTTTCGGTCCTTAAACCTACGATTATACCCTTTCGGTCTCTAATCGCCCTAGGGTCTCCTAACTTAGCTTTCGCCCTAATTAGGTATCACCTATTGTAATTAAGCAAGCCTTCCCTTCCAATCTTTCGATCCAGGTCGGGGGTAATTAAATAAATGGTCTCCTGCATGCATACATTCAACCTAATAACAATTATATTGCCTAATACAATTCTTGTCGCAAAACTAATCTAGTCAAGTCGATCCTAACATATTGCTACCACGGCTTCCCTAAACCTAACATATTAAAGGAACTTAGCTAGACATAATGAAATAAGCAAGAACAAGAAATAAAGAAGAAGTAATAAACATTGAATAAGAAGAGAAAAGGGAGAGAAAGAATTACTGAAATAGATCCGGAATTGATATAGGAACAAAGTAACAGCAGCCAAAGTAACGTAACAGAAGTGTCAGGGAGAAAAAAGAGAGTTTACAATGACGTACTTGTTAGTCATTTAGACCGTATTAATACTCATCTTATGATATTAAAATAACAAATTAATTAAAAATGGTCTAAATCTACATGCATGCAAATAAAAGTATAAAAGAATGGTTTTAAACCATCTTAAGACTAAAAATCCTTACAATGGTTTAAGGCAATTAAGGGCACTACAAATGTCTCCTACCTTTATAGTTCTTGAGCTATTTGAATGTGGACGATCCTCCAAATACACCAAAATTACCAAAATAGATAATCTCCTAAGGTGGCACCCAAGATTAACCAAAAAATCCTAATAATTACTAACTAGATAATTAGTAGGATAACCTTGTATACTATGTAATATTATTACACTAATAATATTAGTTTATGTATATTATAGTTTTGTGAATTATTTTTGATGATGATCAACAATTTGATCAAGTTTTTGATGAGAAAATATGAAGAAAATAAGGTTTTTTTTCTTTCTCTTTTTCTCTTCAATATGGAACGACCAAGGGTCTATTTTGAGGATTTTTTTGGTCTCTAAAATCATCTTAATGAGTGTAAATAGTGGGGTATTTATAGAGAACAAAATGTAAAGAAATGAGTTAAACATTTCTTAGTGGGTAATGCCACATGTAATAACACTTATCTTATACAAGTGTCAACCCACATGTAATATTTTGGTCCATTTCGATTTCCGACGTTTGTCCCACAAATGCTTAAAAGTCTTATATTTAATTATTTAACAGTTAAATAATACAAATTAACCAGTAATGATTACTTAACTATTAAGTAATCATGAGACCATTTTATCAACATATATTGTGTCAATACTACCCCATTTAGCTAATTTTACAACCTCTTGTAAATTAAAATAGCTAATTATCTTTACTTTAAAACTTATACATATATCGTATAAATTTAATTAATTAACAATTAATTAATAAATTCTAATTTATATTTATTAATTAATGATCACATAATTAAATAATAAATCCTCTTGGCCCGAGTTCGTAACCCGTCATCAAATAATACATTCACACGACTTATTAAAAGTCAATTAATACAAGGAATTAATTATATCGTATCTCATACAAATAATTAATTTATCCAATTTGGGCATCATCCTATAGGTGTGACCTAAAGGGATCAGCTGATCACCGCCGTCACACGACAGTAATGTCAAACTCTAGTCAGCCAATCATTACCGATTAACGATGACCAGCTGACAAATAAATAAATAAATCCCTGATATTCCTTTTACGAGATTTACTATGTAAACGCACTTATTGTGGAGGACACTACTCCAACAATCTCCCACTTGTCCGACACAATTGTGCGTTACCAATTCTCTTGTCCAATAATATCTCCCACTCAATGCAAGATGTCTTTCAGGTTGTTCTTGCACGTGATCATATCCTAAAGTGGTTTCCTCGATCAGGAGAATGACTGTCTGACCGGATAATCTACTATAGATCGAATCCGAGCGTGGCGACGCATTCACAGTCATCTCTCCTCGAGTGGCCTTGAGATAAAATATGACTTAAAAGGACAATCCTGTTGAAATATTTTCTTCATTCGATACAGATCACAATGACCCAGTAAATGCTCATCGGCCTCCTTTTACGGTGCGACCTAGAACAAAACCCAAAACCACCGGAAAACCGTACCAACTCAGACAAATAGTCACCAGTCTAAAGAATTGACTCGAAGGAATAAATAGAAATCCTCGCCACGACCAAGCAACAAAAGGACTCTATAAACGGTCATTGTCCGACAAATTGTCTCACAATATGCTTATGTAATGGACCAGTCATCACTATGAGCATATGACAGTCGAACCTGTCATCTATCGCCTTACAATCTAGTCACTCCAAGACGTCACCTCATTAAGTAACTAGGGACAAAATACAATGTTAATCCAGTTCACTTAATAGGGTTCGACATTGTCTTTACAACCTATTTGGAGAAAACAAAGTATATATATTCAGACATAAAACTGAATATAACGATAAATGCAACTTATCATATATGAAATAATAAATACAATATTTGATTATTACATATCATATAATTTACAACAGTTCTGGCATTCGTCTCAACCCCATCGAAACTACATGACTATCATGTTTAGCTTGAGACAAAGGTTTGGTTAAAGGATCAGCGATGTTGTCAGCTGTCCCAACCTTACAAACTGTAATTTCTTTCCTTTCGATTAAATCTCTAATTACATGAAATTTCCTAAGTACATGTCTAGACTTGTTACTAGACTTGGGCTCTTTTGCTTGAAAAATTGCCTAATCCAAACAGCTTCCTTTGCAGCTTCAGAGGCCGCAATGTACTCAGCTTCCATCGTAGAATCAGCAGTCACAGACTCATTGAAACTTCTCCAGCAAACCGCCCCTTCGTTCAACAAAAAGACAAAACCAGCCTGGGATTTCAAATCATCCCTATCGGTTTGGAAACTAGCATCCGTATAACCTCTTATACGTAATTCAGATTCTCCTCCAAACACTAAGAATGAATCTTTAGTCCTTCTCATGTACTTCAGAATATTCTTGACGGCTATCCAGTGACTCTCACTTGGAGTTTTCTGAAAACGACTCGTCATACTCAAAGTATACGAGACGTCAGGACGAGAACACATCATAGCATACATGATCGATCCAACAGCGGAAGCATAGGGAATCGATTTCATGCGTTCAATATCCTTAGGCTCAGTAGAAATCTGTGACTTACTCAAAGTGATCCCACTACCCATAGGTAGAAAACCTCTCTTGGAGTTTTTCATATTGAATCAGTCAAGAATCTTATCGATATATGCTTCTTGACTCAATGCTAATATCCTTTTGGGTCTATCTCTATAGATCCGGATACCCAAGATGCGCTGAGCTTCTCCCAAATCTTTCATTTGGAAGTGATTTCCCAATCACTTCTTAACAGAGGCAAGCATATCGACATCATTCCCAATGAGTAATATGTCGTCCACATAAAGAAGTAAGAAAACAACTTTACTCCCACTAAACTTCATGTATAAACATGGTTCCTCAACACTTCGAGAAAAACCATTCTGTTTAATAACATGATCAAAACGATGATTCCAACTCATTCATGCTTGTTTAAGACCATAAATGGATCTCTTAAATTTGCATACTTTGTTAGGATTTTTAGGATCCACAAAACCCTCAGGTTGTGTCATGAACACTTCCTCTTCCAGAAACCCGTTCAGGAAAGAGGTTTTGACATCTATTTGCCATATCTCATAATCATGAAATGCAGCAATCGCTAACATTATCCGAACAGATCTAAGCATAGAAACTGGTGCAAAAGTTTCATCATAGTGTAAACCATGAACCTGAGTGAAACCTTTTGCAACCAATCTATCTTTGTAGACATATTTATGTCCATCCATGCCGATTTTAATCTTGAATATCCACTTACACTGAAGAGGTCGAACATCTTTAGGTAAGTCAACCAGGTCCCATACCTGATTATCGTACATGGAATCCATTTCGGATTGCATGGCCTCGAGCCATAGCTTAGAGTCAGAACTCATAATAGCTGCTTTATAGGTCTTGGGTTCATCACTTTCTAAAAGTAAAACTTCATAGTCACCATCTTCCTCGATAATACCATGGTATCTATCAGGCTGGCGACTAACCCTTTTTGATCTCCTAGGTTAAGAAGGAACAATAACCGATTCAGACGTAGAAGGAACATCTTCCTGTATTGTCATATCAGTTTGTGGCTCTTGAACTTTGTCAAGTTCAAATTTTTTCCCACTCTGTCTTCTAGAAATAAACTCTTTTTCTAGAAAGACAGCTTCACGAGCCACAAACACTTTGTTCTCGTTACTATTGTAGAAGTAATATCCACAAGTTTCCTTAGGGTAGCCTACAAAAATACACTTTTCAGAACGAGGTGCAAGCTTATCATCATACTTGCTCTTGACATAAGCATCACAACCCCATACTTTCATGTATCGCAGATTCGGGACTTTTCCTTTCCATATCTCATATGGAGTTTTGTTAGTTGCTTTAGTGGGACTTTTATTAAGTGATTGTACAGCAGATAAAATGGCAAAACCCCAGAATGACTTAGTTAAATCTGTTTGACTCATCATCGATCGAACCATATCTAATAAAGTTTGATTCCTCCTTTCAGCCACACCATTTAATTGTGGTGTGCCAGGAGAAGTTAACTGAGATACAATACCGCAGTTTTTAAGGTGATCTTTAAATTCATTGCTTAAATATTCCCTACCACGATCTGATCGTAATGCTTTAATCTTCTTATTTAATTGGTTTTCTACTTCATTCTGAAACTCTTTGAACTTATCAAAAGCTTCACTTTTATACCTCATTAAGTAGATATACCCATATCTACTCATGTCATCGGTAAAAGTAATGAAATAGTCATAATTACCTCTAGCAGTGACTGTCATTGAACCACACACATCAGTGTGTTTTAAACCCAATAACTCACTAGCTCGAGATCCTTTTCCTAGAAAAGGTGAACGAGTCATCTTGCCAAGAAGACAAGATTCACATGTACCAAATGATTCGAAATCAAAAGGTTTAATTACACCAGTCGACACTAGTCTTTTAATGCGCTTCTCGTTGATGTGTCCTAATCGACAATGCCATAAATAAGATAGATCAGGATCACCTATTTTAAGTCTTTTATTATCTAAATCATAAACATCGTTGCAAGTATCTAGAATATAAATACCATTGATTGAAATAGCTTGACTATATACAATCCCATTAAGGGAAAAAGTACAACACTTGTCTTTAATTACAAAGGAAAACCCTTCTGTGTCTAACACAGATACGGATATTATATTTCTAGATAGCGTTTGTACAAAATAACAATTATTAAGATGTAACTCCAACCCCGAAGCTAAACTAAGTACATAAGTTCCTACTGAGACGACAGCTACTTTAGACCCGTTTCCCATTCGGAGATCGACATCACCCTTGTTTAGCTTTCTTATGCATTTTAGGCCCTGCAAATGATTACACAAGTGAGAACCACAACCAGTATCTAATACCCAAGTTGTATTCGAAGCATAATTTATGTCTATCATAAAAGATTCGGTTGAAAAATTACATGTCGGCTTCACAATGCCAGCTTTTATGTAATCCAGGTACTTTGTACAATTACGTCTCCAATGTCCCTTGTTATTACAATAATTACAAGTATCTTTAAGAGGATGACCCTTTATAGGTTTTGGCTTGGTAGAGCAATTTGCAATTGCTTTACCTTTGCCCTCCACCTGAACGGGCTTCTTACCTGCGTTCCTCTTAAATTGCTTCTTCCCCTTCACGTTAATCGCAAGCACATCTTTCCTTGTACTCCTACTCAATCCCATGTCCTTCTCTGCTTGCACAAGTAGAGAATGGAGCTCATGTAAACTCTTTTTCATGTTCGTCATAATGTAATTTACCCTAAATTGGGTAAATCCCATGACGTGCGAGAGAGAGTGGAGCACTCGGTCCACCACAAGTTCGTCGGGGATTTTACATCCCAACCCCTCTAAAGTTTCCACGTACTCAATCATTTTAAGTACGTGTGAACTTACAAGTTGACCATCTTTGAGGTTAGCCTCAAAGAAACGAACTGCAGTGTCAAATTGAATTATTCTCTGTGAAGGAAATGTAGATTCATATACATACTAACATACTCTTATATGTCAAAATTAATTTGTCATAAAATTAAATGTGGATTTTATGCATGCAAACAATATAATAAAAGAGAAGAAATCATATCCTTACATTGAAATTTCGGTTCAAATGGGCACAAAAGAAATCTCCTTTTCTTTTGTTCTTGAGCTTTCCAAATGGAAGAACAAGGATTTAAGTGTAGAATCCCTCCCAAAAGCATATACCCAAGGAATACATCTTAAAGACTAAAATAATATGATCTAGTATTAAGATTAGTCTTACTTAAAAATTTGACACAAAATATTATTGTTCTCTCATATATTTCGGTTGAGAGAGAATGATTTTTGAGATTTTTATTTCTCTAGAGTTTCCACACAAGATAGAGAGAAAGCCATTTCTTACACTAGAAATGTTATGTATGAATTGTGAATGAATAATGATCAAAAAGAAAAACTCTTCTTCTTTCCTTAGGGTGGCCGAAATTATGGCCTTGGGTAGCATGCCCAATGCCTTTAGTTTTGCTCTTCTCAAAAGCTTAGGCTTGCAAGGCTAGAGATGAGGCTTTAATAATTATGTTTTCTCACATTAAAATAATCAACATAATTATTCCACTAAATCTCCTTCTAATTTTGGGTACATACAAGATAAAATGGAAGGTCCATTTTATTTTGTCATTTGTCAAATTTGTCACATGTAACATGTTACATGACATGTTACGACGCAATGTATTTTTATCATATTAAAAATCAACATACTCATAAAATATGTCATTTACAAAATTGACTAGTAATTCGTAATTACTTGTACCAAAAATGTTTCCAAATTATAAACTACAACATTCTGTATTTATAATAATTTATTCATCCGTTTCAATTGTTTCTGTAAACAATAATTTCATCCAAGTAATAAAATAGTTCGATTACTTAGACCGTGTCTTATTTAATCATATTTACAATAAGATACGTAAATTTTACTCACAAAATCATCCGTCAATTTTAAGCAATTTAATTAACTCGTATCGGTATACGATTAATTAAATAATCAATTAAGAGTATTTCCCTATAGGTATGACCTAAGGGGATCAATCGATCACCACTGCCGCACGACAAGTAATGTCAAACTCTAGTCACCAATCATTACCGATATGTGTGGACAAGTTGATTGTAAAATATTACATCCCACATGTATTCTTAAAATGAGATTTAATAATGATATTTAAATCATTTGATCGCACTATTGTTGAGGACACATTTCCCAACAATCTCCCACTTGTCCTCGACAAGTGTGCGTCACCAATTCTCTTGTCCTATTACTATCTCCCACTCAATGCAAGGTGTCTTTCAGGTCGTACTTGCAAGTGATCATATCGAGAGTGGTTTCCTCGATCGGAGAATAACTGATTGACCGGATTTATCTATCATAGATACATTCCGAGCGTGGCCACGCATTTCAAGTTCATTACTCCTCGAGTGGCCCTGAGATATTGTTATAACCCTGACAAGGGGGTGGACAATTCCTATCTCACTTATTCCCTTCGACTAGCCACAGCCATCATAACCCAAAATATGCCCATTTGACCCCATTTACGAAGGTCGTAGTAACACAAATCAAAGTTAATCTGAAACTGTGCCATCTTAGGTGAATAGTCTTTAGTCAAAAGAATCGACTCATTTGAATACTATAGTAGCTCTCGCCACGACCAGGCTATATAAATTGCCAGAACTCTATAAGCGGTCATAAGGCCCGACAAAATGTTCCTAACAGTCTGCCTATGTGATCGACTAGTCATCTCACATGACTCTATGGCACTTGAACTTGCCATCAATCGCATCACACTCTAGTTACTTCGAGACGTCACCTCATACAAGTAACTATGGGCAAATACAATGTTAATCGGTGTTCACTTTAACGGGGTTCAATTGTCTCCACAACCCGTTTGGATGTAACAAAGTATAATAAAAGAGTTTTAAAATAAAACTCGAACGACAAATGCGATTATCACACATGAATAGTCAATGCCTGATTACTATTTCATATTCTATAATCTAATTTGATCTTGTACGTAGTTGTTCATTTCAATTCAAATGACATGACTCATCATGTTTAGCCTTTGAGAAGGCTTTGGTTAGTAGGTTTTATCAACTTCTTGTACCTTACTCAACCTTACTACATACTCGTTTCCCTTTGTAATGTATACATTTGCATTACAAAACTTTCTGAGTACGTGTCGAGATCCAATCAAGACATAGGCCCTCTAGCCTAAGAATAGCTCCCACTGTTTTCACAGTGTGCGGGACTCATCCTTCTTGCACATCTCATGATCACAAGTGTACTCAATTTCCGTTATAAATATCACTCATTGTTCTTTATTGCTTAGAACGATTCTAGAAAATCTACTTCTTAATTAACATTGCCACAATGGTATCTTAACCATCCTAATGTGTTTTGATTATGGTTTTGTCGGAAACCATGCGCAATCTCAATTGTCCATTGTCACTTGTGTAACACCCTTACACAACATTGCATCATAAACACTTTGCTTTACTTCCTTAATGCTTCTGCAAGCACTTAAGGGTAATCTTTACAGCTTACTTGGTAAAGATTACTTAAATTCGATTTTTGAAAACAATTCATCATACTCAAAGCATATGAAGTGTTATACATCATTTCTTTTTAATTGATTCGGCAGCGGAAGCAAATGAAATCAATCAAATATGTTCAATTTAATTGAACTAGTCATGAATCTTATCAACATAAGACTTCTTACTGACGCTAATATCATGTGGATTTATCTTCATAAATCCGGATATTCAAGATGTATTATAATACTCCAAAAGTCTTAAATCATTCTCAATGATCAATATGTCATCCACATATCGGACTAATTAAAACTTCCGTAACTCCCACTAAACTCCATGTATAAACACAACTTCTCGACTTATCGAGAAACGTTTTATAACATGATCAAATCATTGATTCCAACTCATTGATGTCCTACTTAAGATTCTCTCTTAAGTTTCACATAATCTTAGGATTGCAAGAATCTACAAAACTCAAGACATGTATTGAATACATTCATTCTTTTGAAGAAGCGGGTTTTAGATTCACTTGCTACGTATTTCATAATAATGAAACACAATCCCTAAGAAGATCCAAATAGACTTAAGCATTTCAACTGGTGCAAAACCCTTTGCAAACAATCAAACCTTGAAATTTCTCTTTATTAGTGCAAAAACCCTTTGTCACTAATCAAGCCCTTTTGTTTCGGATTTTCATGGCTCTAAGCCTTGTATTGAGTTGTGACTTAAACATTCTTATGTAACTCATATGTTCATTACTTTCTAGAAGCAATCAACTTGAATCAAACAATTTCTTTTGTAAGTTATAAGCTCTTTACTTTCTTCAAAGTAGCATGAATTCATCATTTTTAACAAGTGACGAATTTAACCTCCTAGGTTTTAAAGAAACAATATTTTACACAAAACGTCTCATGTAGCCAAGAAAGACCAGTTTCTTGCGATATAACATTCTTTGTGGCTCTTGAATAATTTTCTCCCACTCTGTCTTCCAGAAATAAACTTGTATTTTAGAAAGACAGCTTCACGAGCCACAAACCCGGTGTACTCGTGATAATTGAAAAAGGGAAAAATGAGCATTTGTTTCTTGTGAAAACTTACAACCATGGTACTCTTACCATTTCATATCTCATATGATTCGATTTAGTGGAAAAATAATTTAGACAAAAATGATAAAATCCCCAAAAGGATTCAAGTGACTCAAAGTAACTTGATCGAAGTTCAAACCATATTGAATAGCATTTGAATTCTTATCTAATCACACATTATTCCATGATGCGTGCTAAGAGAGATTAACTTGTGATACTATATCACATTTCCTTTGGCTTATATCAAAGCCTTCACTTTGATAATCCCATCACGACTAAATCGTGATTCCTTGAACTTTTGAACTTCTTCAAAGATTTCTCTATTTACCTTATTAAGTGAACACACTAGTGTCAACTTAAATCGTTGGTAAAAGAAAATGATCAACCTATTTTGGATCAATGATTTACAACCTCGATCTCCTTTTCAACCAAAAGGCACGAGTCATCTTGCTTTGAATACAAGATACGCATATACCATTAACGATCTAATGGTTTCAAGAGTACTTGATAACTCTTTGCGTTCATCATTCCAAAATTTAAGGTTTAATCTTGGGTTACCAATTTGAATCTTACATCATCTACATGATATATCACTCTAGTTTGGTTTAGAATATAATCACCTTGATAATGGGCTAGCCATTTATCAAATCGTGGTGTATAGGGTCACAAAAGTGAAAACCTCTTTTGTCTCTTAACAAGTTTATATTCTTATTTAGAGTTTATGCACTTAATAGTCACAATTAAGTACCACTTTAAATCCAAAAACTAGATTGAGTACACAATTACTCTATCTCTCGACTTCATTGTTGCTAGTCGTCATATTCTAATCATCCTATGTATCAAGTAGAATGATGAAAACCTCCACTGGTTTCTAATATTGACGAAGTGGTACTAGCAAAATTTATGTTTAATCAAATAAACATTTAAAGAAGAAGGTCCCATTAGATGTCCCACAACTAACTTGTTGATTCTTCAATAATTTGGGGCAGTTTCCTTTCTTGTGTCCAACATTTAAGACAATGGAAACTTTATTGGTCGGGATTGATAGGTTTAGTATCGTCATTCCTCAATGACTTTACTTTCAACATTACCTTGTATCAATTCCATTATTATCTTTACTTCTTGAACCTCGTCCTCATCTTAACGGTTTAAGAGAATGCTCCCACTTATTTCAATGAGTCTTTGCTTTGAGAAGCAAAATTGAATTCACGAAGATCACTCTTCATTTGTTCGTTTTAGTCTTAAAACTTTCATTGAAGTGGTTGCGTTATTTTGGTCAATTACGAATTCTTGACAAAACTAATTACCAAAACAATTTATCGCTTCAAGGTACTTAATTCAATTAAGCATATGAAAAATAATCCATTGTAAGTAGATGTGTTAGTCAAGAATCAAAAACCTGTTTGATAATGAATAACTTCAATCTATACTCTTTACAAGAGATCCTTGGCAATGGTTCATATGAGGTTCTAGAAGCAAATTCATATTTGTCTTTAGTTACGATGTTTTAATGGAGATTTGAGTCAAAATCGAAATGATATCGTATATGAATTGTGGTAAAGAAATAGAACAATATAAAAACGGAATAGTGAAAACCAAACATTTATCGTTATATTAATACTTGTAAATAACAAGTATAGCATTTACATAGTGACCTCTACCCAACTATGATAAATGATTCCAAGACCCAAATTCATATTAACCTAGGGCACGGTGTGCCGAATTACCCTTTATTAACATAACTCGGTGGATTAACCTTTTAATCGATTCTACTTTTAGAACTCTTGGTCGTTGATGTTTACATTAATATTCATCTCTAGCCCGAAACACATCCGGAAATCGTCGTGAATACTTTCGTTGAGTACAACCCAAATTTCGAATAAATGTGTCCATAATCCAAACTCGTATCAATTTAGGGCACGGTGTGCCGAAATACCCCTTATTAACATGAATTCGGTGGATTAACATTCATCACCCACTTCCCCTACGTAACAAGGTTTGTACCCCGGGGTAGCCGAGTGCACTCCCTCGCGAAATAGGTTTTCATGGTTTCTACTATTTGGTAAGGCTATGTCTCAATTGTTTGTTTTAGCGAGAGGTCATGTCAATTTATTATCTATCACGTTTTAAGTGAACTAAAGCGGTGAACTACGATAATTCGAATTGACACGGTCGATAAACTCGATAAAAAAAAAAAGGATGCATGTTAAGTTATGGCGATTTAGCGATGCATGTGACATAAAATAAAATGCAAGCATAAAATAAATAAATCCTAGTATGGCCTTTCCTAAAATAGAAAAACTATTTGTCTATTACATATTCGGAAACAAACTCCATTGGTCCCTTGAACTTCGGTTGTGGCCCGCATCTCGAGGTAACACCGTCTTTATGTATCGCCATTCTTGAAGAAATCCGTCTTTGAGAACTCCGGAATGAATAAAATTACATAATAAATTACATAATTTCCTATTATACATTTGTAACTAAAATAAAATAAATCTATTAAATTACAAAATGGTGATACGAGATCACAATAAAATTACAACCGAATCGATATTCCCATACATTTCGGGAAATACCAATTAAAATCTAAGGCCATACTAAGTAAAATTACATAATTCAAAATTACATAAATTAAAATTATGACAATCATAAAGGAAAAATGCAGCATTATAATATGTATGAACATGCTCAATTTTATGCTAAATCGCCTTTTAATTAGCCAATATCGTATATTACTCGGTTTTTACGGATTTGCGTGATTTCAACATTTTATAATCACAAAAATACATAAACTCATATTTATGCATAAGTTAATTACCCTAACCTCTTAGGACTCAAATATAGTCTTCACTAATAATTTGACCATAATTAACCCATATTTTATAAAATTGTTCATAAATGGACTAAAAATTACAAAAATAAGCTATTAAACTTCAAATAAACCACAAAATTTCAAATAAATTCAAAATTCAAAATTTAAATTCATGAACATTCTGGAAAATTACCATGACACTCATAATGTTCAAAATCTTAGGTTAAAAATTTCGAAATTTTCCCGGAAAAACAATGTTGCGGTTTATCGATTTTTAATAAAATAATCATAAAAAACATGGAAAAATTATTTTCATTAACTTTTCAATTTTAGATCTGAAAAATATAATAAAATGCAACATTAGACGTTTTTCCTAAGTCATAGATTATGTTTTATTAATTTTTCACTAATAATGTCACTATTTATGATATTTTTCTTCAAAAATCCATAAATCATGCAAAAAGACTTCTTTATAGCCAATTATTTTTCACACATCTTGTAAAATTGCATGTGACAACATATTAATTTTCTATGACCAGATTCGAAATTTAACTCATATTAACCTATTTTTCACTTAAATCCGAATTTAATAACGAAAAAATCATTTTTCGAGCATAACAAGTCCAAAAATTATGAAAATTTACAAGTTATCTCAAAATAATATATGTGACAACATATCCAAAAATCAATGGAAAATTCGAAGTATAGCTAATTTTAGACCAAAAATGACATTTTTACTCATAAAATCACATTTAAATGCCATTATTGTAAATTATGAACAATAAAAATCCGAAAAATTAACCAAAATATCCTAAAACATTTTAGGACCAGAAATATTAACATGCATGGATTAATTTCGTGATATCTCATAATAACACAAATTTTACAAGTTTTATTTGTTATTCTTATAACTCGGAAAAACTTTTAACCGATTTGCATGCAAACAACCGTGGCTCTTGATACCGATTGAAGGAAATGTAGATTCATATACATACTAACATACTCTTATATGTCAAAATTAATTTGTCATAAAATTAAATGTGGATTTTATGCATGCAAACAATATAATAAAAGAGAAGAAATCATATCCTTACATTGAAATTTCGGTTCAAATGGGCACAAAAGAAATCTCCTTTTCTTTTGTTCTTGAGCTTTCCAAATGGAAGAACAAGGATTCAAGTGTAAAATCCCTCCCAAAAGCATATACCCAAGGAATACATCTTAAAGACTAAAATAATATGATCTAGTATTAAGATTAGTCTTACTTAAAAATTTGACACAAAATATTATTGTTCTCTCATATATTTCGGTTGAGAGAGAATGATTTTTGAGATTTTTATTTCTCTAGAGTTTCCACACAAGATAGAGAGAAAGCCATTTCTTACACTAGAAATGTTATGTATGAATTGTGAATGAATAATGATCAAAAAGAAAAACTCTTCTTCTTTCCTTAGGGTGGCCGAAATTATGGCCTTGGGTAGCATGCCCAATGCCTTTAGTTTTTGCTCTTCTCAAAAGCTTAGGCTTGCAAGGCTAGAGATTAGGCTTTAATAATTATGTTTTCTCACATTAAAATAATCAACATAATTATTCCACTAAATCTCCTTCTAATTTTCGGTACATACAAGATAAAATGGAAGGTCCATTTTATTTTGTCATTTGTCAAATTTGTCACATGTAACATGTTACATGACATGTTACGATGCAATGTATTTTTATCATATTAAAAATCAACATACTCATAAAATATGTCATTTACAAAATCGACTAGTAATTCGTAATTATTTGTACCAAAAATGTTTCCAAATTATAAACTACAACATTCTGTATTTATAATAATTTATTCATCCGTTTCAATTGTTTCTGTAAACAATAATTTCATCCAAGTAATAAAATAGTTCGATTACTTAGACCGTGTCTTATTTAATCATATTTACAATAAGATACGTAAATTTTACTCACAAAATCATCCGTCAATTTTAAGCAATTTAATTAACTCGTATCGGTATACGATTAATTAAATAATCAATTAAGAGTATTTCCCTATAGGTATGACCTAAGGGGATCAACTGATTACCACCGTCGCACGACAGTAATGTCAAACTCTAGTCAGCCAATCATTACCGATATGTGTGGACCAGTTGACTGTAAAATATTACATCCTACATGTATTCTTAAAATGAGATTTAATAATGATATTTAAATCATTTGATCGCACTATTGTTGAGGACACATTTCCCAACACTCGGGGCTTGAGAAAACATAGTAGAAAGCCTCGAGAATACTTCATGTGCATCGCGAAACTTGACACATTGCCTTTGTAAAGCAGGATCCATTGAAAAAATCAAAACATTTTTTATTACAGCGGATTCCGTTTGATAATTTGAAAAAGCCTCCCTTACATCGGCATTGGCCCTAGTACTAGGCAAAGGGGGAGAGGGATCGACAAGGTAGCGTAATTTGCCATCACCTGCGGCAGCTAATCGAAGTTGTTCCTGTAATACTCCGTATTTATGAGTCTTTTGGTACTCTATCGAGTAGGCCTTACTCTGTCGAGTAAGGGTAAGTTGCGTTTTAGAAAAGTTTCTGACCTGTTGGGTACTCGATCGAGTAACTGGGATACTCGATCGAGTAAGGGGGTACTCGATCGAGTACCTTGGGTACTCGATCGAGTAGCCGGTTTTACGGGGAGTTTTCTCGGGTTTTGTTAATTATGCGATTAAGATATATAACCTTCCGTCACTATTTCTAAATCACTTTTGCAAAACCTAATTTACTGTTTAGGAGAGAAAGCAAGCAAGTTCACCATCTTAATCGCATTGTTAGCAATTCCTGGAGTTTGGGAGGTCGGTTCTCATCGTTGGTTATACCGTTGAGTTCCTTGCGTCGAGGGTAAGATCTATGTACCCTTTTTATTGTCTTTCCTTTAATTTGGTTAAACCCTAATATAGGGATTTGGGGGTTTTTGAGTAGTATGTGATTTGGTAGCATTTATATGTTGTATGATAGGAGGAGGGTTCATAGAGGAAGCTTTTTGATACGGAGTAGAGAGACCGTCGACGGTGTGCTTTCCAGGTAGGATTTCCTACTCAGTATTAGTCCCATAATGGGATGATTGTTGATGTGTTGAGGTTGATTGTTTGATATAGTAATTGTATTGTGACGGTTGTGATTGTGATTGTGATTGCTGTCTGTGGTTCTCGAGGCGTGTCCTCGGCTGAGTGGGGTCACTTGCGGGAGTGGCTTCACGCCCTAGTTTCGCCTTCTATGGAACCCGCCACAGAAGGGATGTGCACATTAATGGACAGGGTTATCGCTCCCTATGTGGAGCGGGGATTTGGTGGGTACGGCTGCGGTCCCCCACTGGCAGGGCTGGTCCAGTGGACAGTCGGTGATTGAGATTGATGGGATTGGAGTAATTGTGTGTATGTGTGACGGTTAAGTTGTCTGTGTATCTTACTGTTGATATATATATGAGTTGTGTGGTTAGTACTGACCCCGTTTAATGTTTTAAAAACTGTGGTGATCCATTCGGGGGTGGTGAGCAGTTATTGAGCAGGTATGATATGACGCGTATGGGATAGCTAGGATGAGTCATCACGTGGCAGTTAGAAGTCTTCCGCTGTGTCAGACGGTGTTTTATAGCCTTGATAGTTTTAGCAGTAGACCGTCTGAGATTGTTGTATTTCAGTTTATCAGTTTTGGTTTTGATCATGTAATCACTTAAACTATTACTTTTAAATATGTTTCTTTATTGTCTTGTGAATATCATTGCCTCGGGTAACCGAGATGGTAGCTTCCTTATACCTGAGTGGTCCTGGTAAGGCACTTGGAGTATGGGGGTGTTACAAATGGTATCTGTGCGATGATCCTGAAACCTGTAACCAATGAATCTAATGAACCTAGGGAGTCTAATTAAAATGAACTCGGGGTAAAGGTTGTAGGAGCTAATGCAAAGACTTGGGAGACGTCCTAAAGTCGCGAACTCGCCCTACAATTTTGAACCGGTCACCATGGGATATGTGTCGGGATCGTTATGTGCTTATTGTGTGCTGTGTGTATCTATGTAGTAGTATGTTGTATGAATTGATGGATGCATGCATGTGGAGGATGGGGGATCTGAATTGAAAGATGATGATGACGTGAATTGTATGTTGGTTGATTGTAAAGCATGAAAGTATAATGATTGATACATGTAATTTGGCATGTTATAATTATGTAAGGAAAAGTGTTTTGTCTATATATATATAAAGCGATGTGTAAGTATACATGTTGTTGTTGTGTGTTGAGTAAAAGTACAGAAGGTTGGGAGTGTGAATTGAACATGTGCTGGGTGAATATGTTGAACGAATATGGTGGATAAATATGTGGTATGATGGATGAATTAGTGGAAAAAGATGAATCATCGTGGTATGATAACATGGTTCCTGATTAAGCATGTTGTATAATGGAAGTTATTTTTATAATGTTGTTATGCTAGTAACATGTGAATAGGGGAATTGATGTCATGTATTTGTGATTTTGTTTACGAAAAGTGATAGAATAAAAACATGTGGGTAAATCATAATTGGCAAGTTAGATAAATTATGTGCATGATGAATGTTGTTGCTTGGCTTTTGAAAATAGTAACATATGATAATGAATACTGGTTTTATGAGTTTTGGACTGGTTTTGTTTGCTTGGTTGTTGTTTAAGCTGTTTGGAAGTAAAAATAAAATAGTTATGTCGTCTGATTACAGCAAAGTTGTCTTTAAACTGTTATAACTTGAGATGCATAAATGATTTTGATGTGATTCCAATTGGAGGTGATAGCTTGTCCTTTTACGATTCTAACGATAGGTCACACGCCCAAAACGATCAAGAAATGAGTGAGTTATGGCTGTTTTACGAAAACTGGACAGTGCTGAGAAATGCGTAGGTACTCGATCGAGTAGCCTTGGTACTCGATCGAGTAGGGGGTACTCGATCGAGTACGTCAGTTACTCGATCGCGTGGCCCTGGTAATTTGTTTTACGTACTTCTGATCTTCACCTACTCGATCGAGTGACCTGTACTCGATCTAGTGACCCTTGTTTTGGATCATATGCTTATCTTTTGACTTCGTTACATATTATGTTTAATTCAAAGATGTTATTTTACTTCTTTATGCATTGTTTTATATGTATGTTGATCCTGATGCGTAAGTTACCCAATCTTTTGGTGTAGTGAGTGGCACCTGTGGTGAGTAGGAGTTCAGTGGGAGGACATGGGTTATATGTGTTCTGATAGATAGATAAAAAAAAAAAAAAAATTGGTATGGTTTATTGAGACATAGAGCATGTTTTGTGAGATGAGATGAGCGGTATGTTGGTATGTTGAGTAATGTAAAAGTAAGTGAATGTGGGCAAAGGATGATGTGAATCTAAGGAACGTGAGAATAAAAAGATTGGAAGTAAGGATGTGGATAGTGGCAGCTTGAGATGTGTAAAGAATTATGGAGGGAGATGGTTAGGAGTCGTGTGGGTCAAGTATATATGTACTGAAAGTTCGTTTTAAAGGGGTTGAGAAGAGCGGTATATAGTGAACTTTATGGAGACATGTTGCGAGGTGGGTTTGTACGTAGACAGTGAGTGAGTTTGAAAGATTTGGTTTATTAAGAGGTGGAACTACGTGTCATTTCTTTGGGCATTTAACGGTATGAAATAAATTTGGATTTCTAGAGAGGTAAAAAGGAGATGCAATTGTTTGAACAGTGAACGTTGATTTTATGGATAAATTAGTGGCAAGGGTAATTAATGGCATAATAAGAGAATATTTATGGTAAGAAAGAGTGAGATGATATCGATATGAAACAATGGGATTTGAGTTTTGGAGCAATGAAAAGATAATCGGAGCACTAAAGAGTTAGATAGAAGTAATAAGGAGTTGAGCTAGTAATGGTATTGTTGAGTTAAAGAGAAAAGAAGGATAAAAGTAAGTTGAGCAAAATGTTCACCGGAGTTATGTGCCATAAGGTAAGGAATCGTCGAGATGTATGATACTATCAAGAGTAAGTAAGTTAATAGTTATACAGAAGTTTCAGGACGACATGATTAATCATGAGTTTCGAGGAATTAAGGGAGTATGAAGTTGGTGGAGTATTTGCACGATACGAGATTTTTGGTGGAGAGTTAGATGATGATACAATTAAGGATAGTATTGGGAAGAATGTTGAGGTAGTGTTGTTGATGGATTTGATGTTCGTTATTTGGGATGCTAACCACAGATAGGAAAGAAATCGTGATGTTTAGAGATGAGTGTAAGAGGTTTGATGCTCGGACAGCGGAAGTGTTATGGATTGTGACTAGTGGTTAAGGGTAATTTTATATTAGAAAGGTAACAATTCTAAAGAGGTTGATTTTGCAGAGACCAGATTGATAAAGTACGGTTATAAAAGAGTATAAGATGTGGTTATATGAGGCGGTTGTTAGTAGTTGAGTATTAATGGTATGGCTACATTTGGCAGAGGGTGATGGATATGCGAATGGGAGAATATGTTATGAGGTGTATACGAGTTAAGCTCAGGGGAGAGGTAACTTTTGTCAGGTGGTAACTTACGTGATCAGGACTGACCAGTTGGATGTGATTATGGGTCTATGTTATATATAAATGTTTGTGTGAGGTTCTGACCTCACAAGAAGGTGTATGATGTGATAATTATAAAGTTGTTATCTGAATGTTATGTAATACATGTTGGATACGATAGCGTAATGGAATGATGTTTAAAAAGGTAATAATTTGACTGTTTTGGCATGACTAGTTATGCTTGTATATATTCGCGATACATGTTAATCTGTGATATGGTAAGGGGATGATATTCATGAGGTTATCTGTTTAATTCATATAATATGTTGCTTTGTGAATTGGTAAAGTGGATTTGAGTAAGTGTTTCTTGTCCGAGAAGTTATGTTGAGTCAATGCTTATGAGATTGTGTAAGTTGTGATGACTATCAATGTGGTTGTGGTGCCTCGGGTGGTGATCCGGGCACGGTATTTAGTGTTGTGATGCGGGTATTTTCGCACTGCGGTGTGTCTGTTAGTGGCGGTGTTACGATGCCGTCAACGGTTGTGGTGGAGTAGGCAGGATAATTATGATACGAGTTTTCGAAAGTACATACCAGTTATACATAAATTGTTGTTTCGTTTGATGTTGCTTCCGGTGAGTTTCAGTTTGTACAGATAGACAGTTGTTTTGTTTATTGATGTTTCTTACCAGTTAAGTTTTGGTATGAGGGTAGAGTATGATATGAAAGAGAGTTGTATATGTTTTCGTTGTTGTCATGGTATAGTGACATTCTGTTGATGGGACACAGTTGTCAGAAGTTGTTACAGTACTTTTGATCTTGTTTTAAGATGAGGCTTTAGACATAGTCATGGTAAGTGATTGGTGGAACATGTGTTGTATTGATCTGGACGCTGCAGGTGGTTTATAATCCTTTGTTGAGACAGTGAGTGTAGGGTGTTGGGGGAATTAGTGTCATATTAAGTTATGTATGAGTTTTGCGGTAATGAAGGAAAGAACTTGAGGATCTTGTGTGATTGTACGTAACGAGTGTGGATCGTGAGTTATGCCTTTGGGTGATAGGTGCTTTACATAGAGAGGTGTGTTGTTTTGCAGTAATAATGGAGAGTTAGTATGGTGATTTTGCTACGAGCCTTATGGTATAGGTTAGGGGTGTGCAGAGTGATTTGAAGTATGAGAACTGTTGAAGTAAGAGAGCCTTGAGAAATAGGAGTGGTTATGGAAATGAGGTTATAGGCGGTTATCTTTGACATGTGGTGGTGATGAGGATAATGAGATAATATAGCTAAGGATTTAGTATTAGTGAGTTACGAGGACGTAACATTTGTCTTAAGAGGAGCAGGATGCAATAAAAGAGAGTTTCATGGTGGTGCATGTTGTAATATAATTGGAAGTTGAGTGTTAGCATAGCGTAAAGGAGGGATTTGTTTTGTGGATAATGCTTATAAAAGGCCATGGTCGTGCTTGTAGTAGTGTGATGCTTCGGAGTATGAGAATATTTTATATAGTGTTGACAGTTGGAGGATGGTGTTATGAGTCTGAGTAAACTTCGAGGACGAAGTTCCTTTTAAGGGTGGTAGAATGTAACATTCCGTTTGATGTTATTGGTATTTTGATATTGGATTTGCTCTGGATAATATATTACGGAGCTAGTTGGTAGTGTATGGGGTTAGTGTTGAGAGAGATATAATGGAATTGATACGATATCGTGAGCCATGTTGTGGAGGTAGGAATAGTTAGTGGAGTTGGTGTTACGAGTTCATGTTTGGGTTGGAGTTTCGTTTTGAGTTCTTAGTCACGTTGTTGTGTCTTGATCGAGTTAGTATGTTTGTTTTTTTAGAGTATGGGTTGAACTTCGGGGACGAAGTTCTTTTTAAGGAGGGAAGACTGTAATACTCCGTATTTATGAATCTTTTGGTACTCTATCGAGTAGGCCTTACTCTGTCGAGTAAGGGTAAGTTGCATTTTAGAAAAGTTTCTGACCTGTTGGGTACTCGATCGAGTAACTGGGATACTCGATCGAGTAAGGGGGTACTCGATCGAGTACCTTGGGTACTCGATCGAGTAGCCGGTTTTACGGGGAGTTTTCTCGGGTTTTGTTAATTATGCGATTAAGATATATAACCTTCCGTCACTGTTTCTAAATCACTTTTGCAAAACCCAATTTACTGTTTAAGAGAGAAAGCAAGCAAGTTCACCATCTTAATCACATTGTTAGCAATTCCTGGAGTTTGGGAGGTCGGTTCTCATCGTTGGTTATACCGTTGAGTTCCTTGCGTCGAGGGTAAGATCTATGTACCCTTTTTATTGTCTTTCCTTTAATTTGGTTAAACCCTAATATAGGGATTTGGGGGTTTTTGAGTAGTATGTGATTTGGTAGCATTTATATGTTGTATGATAGGAGGAGGGTTCATAGAGGAAGCTTTTGATACAGTGAGAGAGACCGTCGACGAGTGTGCTTTCCAGGTAGGATTTCCTACTCAGTATTAGTCCCATAATGGGATGATTGTTGATGTGTTGAGGTTGATTGTTTGATATAGTAATTGTATTGTGACGGTTGTGATTTTGATTTTGATTGCTGTATGTGGTTCTCGACGCGTGTCCTCGGCTGAGTGGGGTCACTTGCGGGAGTGGCTTCACGCCCTAGTTTCGCCTTCTGTGGAACCCGCCACAGAAGGGATGTGCACATTAGTGGACAGTCGGTGATTGAGATTGATTGGGTTGGAGTAATTGTGTGTATGTGTGAGGGTTAAGCTGTCTGTGTATCTTACTGTTGATATATATATGAGTTGTGTGATTAGTACTGACCCCGTTAAATGTTTTAAAAACTGTGGTGATCCATTCGGGGTGGTGAGCAGTTATTGAGCAGGTATGATATGACGCGTATGGGATAGCTGGGATGAGTCATCACGTGGCAGTTAGAAGTGTTCCGCTGTGTCAGACGGTGTTTTATAGCCTTGATAGTTTTAGCAGTAGACCGTCTGAGATTGTTGTATTTCAGTTTATCAGTTTTGGTTTTGATCATGTAATCACTTAAACTATTACTTTTAAATATGTTTCTTTATTGTCATATGAATATCATTGCCTCGGGTGACCGAGATGGTAGCTTCCTTATACCTGAGTGGTCCTGGTAAGGCACTTGGAGTATGGGGGTGTTACAGTTCCTCCCAATCTTTAAAATTACTACCGTCGGCTTCTAATACATATTTGTCCATAAAAGAACGTAGCCATGAATCTCTAGCTATGGTGGCGGTTTCACTAGTAGAAGTCATCGTGATTACTACAAAGGAAATAAAGGTAAGATTAACATTTATCGTCTAGAAATATTTAACTTGTGAAACTATTTAACTATTCAACATTTTGACTGATTCTACTACTAGAACTCTTGGTTGACGGATTTTCTTAAAATCTATCTTTTAGCCCCAGAAATAAATATGGGCACGGTGGACCGATTCAACCCATATTTATCCCGTTGAGTCCAACCAATTTTCACGTGTAATAACCTTTATTATGTTGGGGTTGGTGTCCTTAACAGTTAGTGCAAGGACTTATAAATCTCTAAAAGGGTCAAAGGGCATACTTTTGGTATTATTATCAGTTGATCCACGTTTATCAATAACGGTTGGCTTGCTAGATAAGTTTGACGTTATTGTCATACAGATGGCGGTGATCAACTGGTCCCTAAAAGTCACACCTATAGGATACGTTTGAGAGATGTGACAGTATGAAAATACAGTCATGTTGATGCCAATTTTGACTAACCAGTTAGTCCGAGTTATTTGACTAATAATAAGTCAAAATGTGATGTTGAGATATGTTATTTAATACAGATTAAATAATAATGGCTAAGGCGAATTAAGCAGTTAATTCGTAAATTGAATATAAGCGTTTTATATTTAATTAAATGTATATTGAATATAATTACAATATCGTCTTTGTCGGACATGTATTAATATTTCAACTAATCCGTATTATTAGTTGATGCTTTAATAACCGATAACCGATGACGATTTATAACAAAACCGCGTCATATACATTTTAGCGATTTACGAACCGGACCATGAGCTAATTCAAAAAGGAAGTGGAAGCCCACTTCCCAAGGCCCCTCTCGGTTTGGCCGAGATTAGGAGAACAAAAGGAGAGCTTCTCCTCTTGCTTAACCTAATCATCATTAGTGAAAAATAATTAGGATTTCAGGGCAATTTTCTCTGAAATTCCTAGATCTCACATCGTAAAACCTCACAAGAGCTTTGTCAATATTGCAAGTCAATTAGAAAGCATTTCTAGCACAAGGGCATAGTCTCAGACGGTCTTGGGTGCAACGATTAGGAGGAAATCTCTGTTGGTTTCTGTTCTTTACGCCGCACTACAAAGGACCCGAGGTTGATTCTTTATCTTTGTCGTTTCTGTTTTGTATTTCGTTTATGACCATATTTCACATGTTAAATTTACGTTATAGTCCTAAATTTAAAGGGTCTTATACGGATATTACCCCTCAAGTGGTATCAGAGCGAGGCCACGTAAATTTTCTTTGTGATTTTTCATAAAACGATTTTGAAACGATTGTATTTGTCTCAAAAACCGTGCCTTGTATACACTAAGAAATTTTTGAAACCGTGACATGTTTTACACGGTTGTTTCATCTTATTTTCGTTTTGTTTTTGTGCATATTGTTGTTTTATACGGAGATTATAACAATATGTCAAGTTTTGTCAGGTTGTAAAATTGTTCTTATGCGTTTTGATCAAAATTACGTTAGTTTTGTTTCGTCGAAACGAGTTTTCACGAGGGTTTTGCATTTCCAGAAACTTTTGTACTCGATCGAGCAAGTTTTTGATCGATCGAGTGGTTTTTCTGTCTAGTTTTTACTCGATCGAGTCCTTTCTGTACTCGATCGACCACTTTCAAAACCCCAATGCTCGATCAAGAAGTCCTCGTACTCGATCGAGCAGATTTGCTGATAAAAGCCCTCGATCGACCTCGATCGTCGATCGAGTACTTTGTTTGGCAACCTCTCGATCGACTAGCGATTGATCGATCGAGCCCTTTGTTCCTCGATCGAGCACTGTGTCCCTGGATCGAGGGATTTTTGTTCGACGACCGAAAATTTATTCTTTTTGCTTTAAATTTTCTTTTGCCCACAATATGTACTTTATACGGATATTGTACACTCACTATGATTGTGAAACGGTTCACACACGTACCATTAAGTTATTTTAAAGCGTATTTAAAGTAACGGATTGTAATGGATTAAAATTAAATTGATAGAAGCGGTTTTATCACATGAATTTTAATCATTAAAAGGTGGTTTGGATAAATTTAACATAATTACGGAATTATGTCACGAATGAATTTGTTTTAGTTGATGCATTTTCTTTTATCGTTGATTTGAATGCCGTGAATGCTTTATATTACGTATTTATTTATTTTACAAACGGTTGGAACTTAGTGTGGCCTTAGTAGAACGTGTTACCGTAATGATGGAACACGGTCTTGGTTGTATTTTGAGATCTTGTATCTCCGTTTTGGATTTTTCACTTGTAATTACAGTTTTTAATTAGAATGTAAATAGGTTTATATTTTGTAATTTTAATTGTAATTTTTGAGAAGACCAAAGATGGAGACCGGATGCTCACTCCCGCTACATGGATCAAGATGGAACATCAAGACAAGCTTCTCGGGTCCAACGGTGGATTCCAAAGTTGTTTTATGTTCTTTTTATTAGGATAGGCCACACTAGGAATTTTATTTACGTATTGCATTCTTTTATTTATTTTTCGCAACGATAATATGCATCATATTCCGCCTAAAAACCAAACCACCTATTTATTGCATGAAAAATGACACATATAGAGGTCACGAGTTAGTTTTCTTTGACATTCTCATGTCACCTGATTTTTAAGCCATCACCCAAATTAATTCATTCACGCAGACGCTAGTTATTCGTTCACTTAATATGAATTAGAATTTAGTTGATGGGATCTTCCTCGTATAAACAAAATTGAGAACGGTCTTTATAGGTCAAACTCCAATAAGTCCCTTCTTCGTCGGTAGGCATAATATGACCCCTTCTACGTCGGGTAAGTTGGAACCGATTGACCTATTTTATCTCAACACTATGGTCACTAAATGCGATCCTGTGATTATGGTGGACTATAGATAGGATTTACGGAAATCTATCGACCAAGAGTTCTTACGGAAGAATTAGCTAAACAGTTGGCTTATCAATATACAGAAATTGAGTCTTGGGATCACTTGTATCATTCTTGAGGGAGATCAATTATGCAAGTGCGAAAGTCTACATGTTAAAATGAATTTTAAAATAGACTTAAATCACCTCGATGAGTTGCTTATTTCGTTCTTGTTTTTCTTTCTTTTTCAGTGTAGATCACGAATTTTTAAACTGTTAATAACAAATGGCTGGTTCTACTGATAACCCAATGCCAAGTGCCACATTGATTTGTGAGTCCTGGCTTCGGATCTTCATGAATCGGATGAATCGGTCTACTCGATGAAGAATGATGGATCAAACTTCGCGGACCGGGAGGCGACATTACGGAATCTTTGCCGCTGGCGACGGGAAGCTCAAATATCTATTAGAGCCCATCCCAAAGCAAACCCAGGTCCCACGGCTAGAGCTCTTTGAAATCACCAAGTTTAATGATTTCGTATGGAAGCGGGTGCGATTAAAAACGTACTCATTTTTGCAATGGAACCCAATTTGCAGAAACGCTTCATAGCCCATGGTGCGAACAATATTTTCACCACGCTCACCAAGGAATTCTCGAAAGCACCGAGAATCGTGACCTATGAGCATACCACTCGCTTCTTTGATGCGAGACTCCAGAAGGGCCAACCAGTTAGCCCACACATTCTCAGCATGATTGAGAATGTCGAGAAGCTGGAGACCTTTGATTGTAAGATCAGCGAGAACATTGTGATCGACCGCATGCTTCACTCACTCCACGATGGTTTTTCGCAATTTAGAGCGAATTACTATATGAATGATTTGAAGAAAAGTCCCCATGAACTGCACTCCCTTCTCGTACAGACCGAGAAGGACATGAAGTTCAGTGGGAGCTTGAAACAGGATGTTCTTGCTGTGACAAACAAAGGGAAAGGTAAGGGCAAAGCTCAGGCAAACCTAGCAGTAGGTAAACCGAAGTTCAAGAAGTCGGGTTCAGGTAAGAGTGGGCCTGGTGAGTCGAGCACCTCATCTGGCGCGACAAAGAGCAAGAATGAAAACATGGAGTGCCATCATTGCCACAAGACTGGGCATTGGAGGCGTACATGTCCTGTTTATCATGAGGACTTAAAGGCAGGTCGTGTTAAACCTGTTGGTATGTCTTCTTTCTCTTCTACTTTTATTCATATGATTGAGATTAACCACGCAAGTCACGGAACTTGGGTACTTGATACTGGTTGTGGTTCTCATCTGTGTAATCATGTGCAGGGGCTCCGAAATATCGAACCCCTCGTAAAGGGTGAGGTGGACCTGCGTGTTGGGAATGGAGCAAGAGTGGCTGCCATCTCAAAGGGGACATATGTGATCCAGCTTCCTAGCGGATTTGGGTTGTCATTATATGACTGCTATTATGTACCTAGTCTTTCGAAAAACATTATTTCAGTTTCTGCACTTGACAAACTTGGTTTTTCATTTGTAATAGAGAATAATACTTGCATTTTCTCGTTACACGATATGATTTATGGCAAGGCAGTCTCCATGAACGGAATTTATGTTTTAGATCAGACCACCGAAATATTACACGTAATGAATAAAAAGTTAAAGGTTGGTGACAAAGATCAAACGTATCTATGGCACTGCCGTATGGGACACATTAATGAGAAACGCGTTAAACAGCTCATCAAGAATGGAGCTATCTCGGCCTTTGATTTTCAATCATTTGGCACGTGTGAATCATGTCTCATCGGTAAGATGACTCGGATTTCCTTCAAAGGTGTTGGAATGCGCACTGCTGACCTATTAGGACTCATACACACGGATGTATGTGGTTCTATGTCAATCACCGCACGAGAAGGCTATAGGTATTTCATCACTTTCACAGACGATTTAAGTAGATATGGCTATGTCTACTTAATGAAGCACAAAAGTGAATCCTTTGAGAAATTCAAGGAATACCAAAATAGGGTACAGAACCTATTGGGTAGAAAGATTAAAACACTGCGTTCGGATCGTGGTGGCGAGTATCTTTCTCACGAGTTTGATCAACACCTGAAGGACTGTGGGATTGCCCTACAGTTAACTCCACCTGGAACACCTCAATTGAATGGAGTGTCCGAACGGAGAAATCGAACACTACTCGATATGGTTCGATCCATGATGAGTCACACCGTGTTGCCTGACTCATTGTGGGGTTATGCTCTTCTGTTAGCTGCTCTAATACTTAACCGAAGTCCGTCTAAAGCTGTTGACAAGACTCCATATGAACTATGGAAGGGAACGGTCCCTAACTTGTCCTTTATACGGGTTTGGGGCTGCGAGGCTTATGTCAAGTGGAGACACGAGGATAAGCTCGGCCCGCGATCGGTCAAGACATACTTTATAGGTTATCCTAAAGGAAAACTTGGTCATTACTTCTATTCGCCAACCGAACAACGTGTTTTTGTTGCGGCTAGTGCGACATTCTTGGAGAAGGAATTTCTCGAGAATGCAAAGAGTGATAGAACCTTCGACCTGTCGGAGGTTCCAGAACCAAATACCGAGCAATCATTGGAGGAATCAATTCCTTCAATCCCGGCTGCGGTGAATATTCCTGAGGAACCTAGGAGGTCGGGAAGAGTCTCTATTCCTCCGGACAGATACATTGGTATGGTCGAGGAACATGACATAGATGACGTTCTACTCTTAACGAGTAGTGAACCCGCAACCTATAAAGGTGCCATGACTAGTTCTGACTCAAAGCTATGGCTTAAGGCCATGAAATCCGAGATGGACTCTATGTATGAGAACAACGTGTGGGATCTTGTTGACTTACCTGCTAAGGTTCGTCCCCTTCAATGCAAATGGCTTTACAAGATAAAGCATTCTGTGGAAGGTCAATAAGATATCTACAAAGCACGACTAGTTGCTAAAGGTTTCACCCAAGTGCCAGGTTTGCACTACGATGAAATTTTTGCACCCGTAGTCATGCTGCGTTCCATTCGGATTATCTTAGCGATTGCCGCTTTTCATGACTATGAAATTTGGCAAATGGACGTGAAAACTTCCTTCTTAAACGGCTTTTTGGAGGAAGAGTTGTACATGGTACAACCCGAATGTTTCATCGATCCAGAACATCCTAAGAAAGTGTGCAAGCTTAAACGTTCCATTTATGGACTTAAGCAAGCATCGAGGAGTTGGAATCATCGCTTCGACCAAGTGATAAAAGAAAATGGATTCACTCGATCGGTCGAGGAACCATGTCTATATATCAAGTCGAGTGGGAGCAAGATTGTCTTCCTAATATTGTATGTTGACGACATACTCCTGATTGGGAATGACATACCTCTCTTAACTTCGGTGAAAGTATGGTTGAAAAACCATTTCCAAATGAAAGATCTGGGTGAGGCACAAAGAATTCTGGGCATCCGTATCTATCGAGATAGATCACGACGGATGTTATCTCTCATTCAGGAGTCTTACATAGACAAAGTCCTAGAGAGATTCAGCATGACTAACTCCAAGAAGGGGTTTCTTCCTATGGCTCCAGGGGTGCATTTGAGCAAGTCTCAGTCACCAGAGACACCGGAAGAGAAAGAGCGCATGACACGGATTCCTTATGTCTCGGCTATAGGATCAATCATGTATGCCATGATATGCACACGTCCGGACGTGGCATATGCATTGAGTATGACAAGTCGATTCCAACAGCATCCAGGTGAATCACATTGGCTGGCTGTCAAGAACATTCTTAAGTACCTACGGAGGACTAAAGATTGGGCATTGACTTATGGAGGCGAACAAAAGCTATGCGCAACCGGTTACGCAGATGCTAGCTTCCAAACGGATCGTGATGACTCGAAATCTCAGTCTGGATTCGTTTTTACTCTTAATGGCGCTCGCAGTCGATCGGTGGAAGAGTTCGAAACAAATATTACAAACAGATTCTACGACCGAGTCCGAGTACTATGCCGCGTACGAAGCTACAAAGGAAGCGATATGGATGCGTCAATTCTTACATGGGCTATCGTAGTGCCTAGTTCGAATGACCCGATCACCATCTATTGCGACAATAGTGGTGCCATCTTCCAAGCTAAGGAGCCAAAGTCTAGCAACAAGTCTAGACATGTACAATGAAAAGCTCATCTAATCCGAGATTACGTGGAACAAAAGGAAGTAGTGATAGAAAAGATTGCTACAGATGATAACATAGCAGATCCTCTCACTAAAGCATTACGACAAGATAAGCATGAAGGGCACGTTAATTCCATGGGAATTAAACGTGTTCCTAAGTTGTAGTACTCTTTTATGGATTAGATTCATTCTCTTTTGTACTCTATACAACATCATCGTTTTGATATTTATATATTTTGTTTTTCATGTGGAATTGTGCGACAATTTTGAACACCACAAAGTGAACTGAACAAACATTATATTTTATTAGTCCTTAATTGCCCACATGAGCTGATAACTCTGGCAATTATTTTGTGACGTTGGTTGATGGTGGGTTCAACGAGCCATAAGTCAACCGGTTGGTGACCAATCACGAAGCGAGTTATACGGATATCTCGTAGGACACCATTGTGACATCGACGTGGAGTCCTAAATGTTTTATAACATTCCGTGCCCAGTCGTGGATAGGACCTCCATGGTGATCCTAAGAGTCGATTCTTTTGACTATCGACTGTCTCTTGAGACTACGGCAGATTTTGGGTGACTTTGGTTTCTTTCTCACGGTCATCCGTAACAGGGGGCCAAGTAGATTTTTTCGGGTCATTTCATCTTTGTGCTTAGATCGGAAGGAGTCGAGTTGAAGGAAATATTCAGCCTTTATCGGGTACTCGATATTTCTCAGGGCCACTCGAGGAGTCAGAATCGAAATGCATGGCCATGCTCGGATACGGATTCGTTTTATCAGTTAAGTTACTCTCTAGTCGGGGAAACCACTCTTGATACAGATCGATTGTAAAATACGACCTTTGCGGATCCGGATCTGCAAATTGTTTTACATTGAGTGGGAGAAATTTTAAATGAATATGAGAATCGGTTATCGCACATACACTTGTACGGACAAGTGGGAGTTTGTTGGAGCTTGTGTCCTCCAGTTAGTGCGGATAACGTCATTGCACATACACTTGTACGGACAAGTGGGAGCTTGTTGGGGTTGGTGTCCTTAACAGTTAAGGCAAGGACTTATAAATCTCTAAAAGGGTCAAAGGGCATACTTTTGGTATTATTATCAGTTGATCCACGTTTATCAATAACGGTTGGCTTGCTAGATAAGTTTGACGTTATTGTCATACAGATGGCGGTGATCAACTGGTCCCTAAAAGTCACACCTATAGGATACGTTTGAGAGATGTGACAAAGATGAAAATACAATCATGTTGATGCCAATTTTGACTAACAGATTAGTCCGAGTTATTTGACTAATAATAAGTCAAAATGTGATGTTGAGATATGTTATTTAATACGGATTAAATAATAATGGCTAAGGCGAATTAAGCAGTTAATTCGTAAATTGAATATAAGCGTTTTATATTTAATTAAATGTATATTGAATATAATTACAATATCGTCTTTGTCGGACATGTATTAATATTTCAACTAATCCGTATTATTAGTTGATGCTTTAATAACCGATAACCGATGACGATTTATAACAAAACCGCGTCATATACATTTTAGCGATTTACGAACCGGACCATGAGCTAATTCAAAAAGGAAGTGGAAGCCCACTTCCCAAGGCCCCTCTCGGTTTGGCCGAGATTAGGAGAACAAAAGGAGAGCTTCTCCTCTTGCTTAACCTAATCATCATTAGTGAAAAATAATTAGGGTTTCAGGGCAATTTTCTCTGAAATTCCTAGATCTCACATCGTAAAACCTCACAAGAGCTTTCTCAATATTGCAAGTCAATTAGAAAGCATTTCTAGCACAAGGGCATAGTCTCAGACGGTCTTGGGTGCAACGATTAGGAGGAAATCTCTGTTGGATTCTGTTCTTTACGCCGCACTACAAAGGACCCGAGGTTGATTCTTTATCTTTGTCGTTTCTGTTTTGTATTTCGTTTATGACCATATTTCACATGTTAAATTTACGTTATAGTCCTAAATTTAAAGGGTCTTATACGGATATTACCCCTCATATTACCCTACTTACCTAACGTAAAAAGAGTGTACCTCGGTGATCCGAACCTACCTCTAATGAAGAAGGGATTCATAGGTGCTATTATTTGGTAAGGCTTAATCTCAAATTTAAACAAATGTGAGAGATCTTATCAATTTTAATTGTCTATCACTTTTAAGTGAACAAAATTAGTGAATGCTAGACGATGAAATAGATAACAACAAAAATAAAACATGTAGTGACGATTTGGCATGAATGCATAGAAGAATTAAAACAAACAAGTCCTAATATGGACACCTAGTTAATCTAATTAACTAAAATTATTACACTTCGGAAACCAACTCCTTGGTTCCTTGAGTCTTCATAAATTAGCCTCCTTCTTTAGGATTTCGGAACGCCTTTCCGAAAACACCGTCTTCATGAAAACTCCGTCTTTAGATGCTTCAACTAATTACTAATAATTAAATTACATAACAATACCCTATTATAAAATTTGTAATAAAATTAAAATAAAAATATTAATTAATTACAAATTAGGCGATGCGAAATCGCAATTAATTACAAAACAAGTCGATATTCCCTTACATTACGGGAAATACCAACTTCTACCTATGGCCATATTAGGAAAAAATTACATAATTATAATTCTAAAATCCATTCATCTAAATGAATAATAAAATGCATTATGAAAAATGACATGCCAAATCGTCTAACTTACCAACAACGATCATTTGAGCTTGCCTTGACGGAATTTTTACCAATAAAAATTCATAATCAATTCTTAAAATAATTTTAAGATTTACTCATCATAATAATCTGGTCTAATTTCAAAATAATTATTCTCAACAATTATCTTGAATTTATATGGGAATTAAAACTCAATTATGACAAAAAAATGATATAATAATTCATAATTATCATATAAAATTCCATTTTAATAAAAAAAATATGGAAAAATAAATTTCAAAGCCATGAACATTCTGGTCTTACACCAAAAATGCCATGCAAGTGAAAATTTTTGTTTTTAAAATTTATTTAAAACGATTTCACAATTTAATCGGTAAAGCGACAAATTTTTACGATTTAATTCTAAATCAAACCATAAAAAATGAAATGACTTAAAATAAAATTTTGTACATTTTGGAACAATTTCCAGGAGCTAAAAATTCAAAAATTTCGAGCCCTAAAAAAAATCAAAATTTATTTACTAAATAACCATTGTTTACCAATTTTTTATCAAATAAAAATTAATAAACAACCTAAATTAATCACATTAATTTAAAGTATCTACTTATGTCATAAATAGAACATGCATGTGGTTATTTCTAAATAAACATGCATAAAATTAACATGCAACCAAATTTAATTAACTCTTAATTAATTTTAATGCATTTTTACTCAATTTTATGCCAATTTAAGTTATAAAAAGTGGAAAAATTTAACAAAAATCATTTTTTCGTCCCATATCATCCTAAGACCAGATTATTTACATGCAAGACTATATTATGGTATAAAACGAATTTTAGTAACATAATATCAATTTTATTAATTTATCTCATAAATTACTAAAATCGTCTTAAGACAACATGCATGTATTTAACAATGCTCTGATACCACTTGTTAGTCATTTAGACCGTATTAATACTCATCTTATGATATTAAAATAACAAATTAATTAAAAATGGTCTAAATCTACATGCATACATATAAAAGAATGGTTTTAAACCATCTTAAGACTAAAAATCCTTACAATGGTTTAAGGAAATTAAGGGCACTACAAAGGTCTCCTACCTTTATAGTTCTTGAGCTATTTGAAGGTGGATGATCCTCCAAATACACCAAAATTACCAAAATAGGTAATCTCCTAAGGTGGCACCGAAGATTAACCCAAAAATCCTAATAATTACTAACTAGATAATTAGTAGGATAACCTTGTATACTATGTAATATTATTACACTAATAATATTAGTTTATGTATATTATAGTTTTGTGAATTTTTTTTGATGATGATCAACAATTTGATCAAGTTTTTGATGAGAAAATATGAAGAAAATAAGGTTTTTTTTTTCTTTCTCTTTTTCTCTTCAATATGGCACGACCAAGGGTCTATTTTGAGGATTTTTTTAGTCTCTAGAATCATCTTAATGAGTGTAAATAGTGGGGTATTTATAGAGAACAAAATGTAATGAAATGAGTTAAACATTTCTTAGTGGGTTATGCCACATGTAATAACACTTATCTTATACAAGTGTCAACCCACATGTAATATTTTGGTCCATTTCGATTTCCGACATTTGTCCCACAAATGATTACAAGTCTTATATTTAATTATCTTACATAATTAAATATTAATTTAATTATTTAACAGTTAAATAATACAAATTAACCACTAATGATTACTTAACTATTAAGTAATCATGAGACCATTTTATCAACATATATTGTGTCAATACTACCCCATTTAGCTAATTTTACAACCTCTTGTAAATTAAAATAGCTAATTATCTTTACTTCAAAACTTATACATATATCGTATAAATTTAATTAATTAACAATTAATTAATAAATTCTAATTTATATTTATTAATTAATTATCACATAATTAAATAATAAATCCTCTTGGCCCGAGTTCGTAACCCGTCATCAAATAATACATTCACACGACTTATTAACAGTCAATTAATACAAGGAATTAATTATATCGTATCTCATACAAATAATTAATTTATCCAATTTGGGCATTATCCTATAGGTGTGACCTAAAGGGATCAGCTGATCACCGCCGTCACACGACAGTAATGTCAAACTCTCGTCAGCCAATCATTACCGATTAACGATGACCAGCTGACAAATAAATAAATAAATCCCTGATATTCCTTTTACGAGATTTACTATGTAAACGCACTTATTGTGGAGGACACTATCCCAACAGTACGGACTTCCTATTTATAAGAAAATAGGATTTATTAAACCTAATTGACGGAAATAAGCTAAAAGCCCAAGCCCGTAAGAGAAACCACTCGATCGAGTTATTTAAAACCACTCGATCGAGTAAAATAAAGCTCAAACCACTCGATCGAGTAGAAAATCTACTCGATCGATTAAATCCTAAAATGCAACTACTCGATCGAGTAGAAAAAGGACTCGATCGAACATAATTGTGAAGGAAATGTAGATTCATATACATACTAACA
This sequence comes from Silene latifolia, assembly GCF_048544455.1. Classification (NCBI taxonomy): domain Eukaryota; kingdom Viridiplantae; phylum Streptophyta; class Magnoliopsida; order Caryophyllales; family Caryophyllaceae; genus Silene; species Silene latifolia. The sequence goes on from NC_133534.1 coordinate 196,486,130, forward strand.
TACTCTTATATGTCAAAATTAATTTGTCATAAAATTAAACATGGATTTTATGCATGCAAACAATATAATAAAAGAGAAGAAATCATATCCTTACATTGAAATTTCGGTTCAAATGGGCACAAAAGAAATCTCCTTTTCTTTTGTTCTTGAGCTTTCCAAATGGAAGAACAAGGATTCAAGTGTAGAATCCCTCCCAAAAGCATATACCCAAGGAATACATCTTAATAAACCAATACTATTTAGATCTAGTAATAATAATGGTTTTACAATAAAATTGATACAATATAAATTGTATTTTCACTCTTGAAATTTCGGTCAAGAGGTGGTAATATTTGTGAGTTTATTTCTCTAGAATTATCATAAATTGTAGAGAGTTTTCAAGGATTTTCTTACACTAGGAAAAATAAGATGGGAGGAATGAATGATGTAAAAGAGAAGAGCTTTCCTCTCTTTTCTTGTTGGTGGCCGAAAAAGGGGCATTGGGTAGTATGCCCAATGCCTTTTGTTTTTGCTCTTCACAAGAGACTAGGCATGCAAGCCTACTACCTAGTGTCATGATTGTGTTTTTATTTAAAAATAAATAACACAATATTTACTAAACACTCACCCATATTTCGGTTTTAAGTATAAAATGGAGAATCCATTTTATTTTGTCATTTGTCAAATTTGTCACATGTAACATGTTACATGACATGTTACTATGCAATGTATTTTTATCATATTAAAAATCAACATACTCATAAAATATGTCATTTACAAAATCGACTAGTAATTCGTAATTACTTGTACCAAAATATTTCACCAATTTATAAATCGTATTTATAATAATTCATTCAAATTTAATTGTTTCTTTAAACAATAATTTCATCCGAGTAATGATACAATTCGATTACTCAGACCGTATCTCATATAATTACATTTCAATTTGATACGTAAATTATACTCACAAAATCATCCGTCAATTTTAAGCAATTTAATTAACTCGATCGGTATACGATTAATTAAATAATCAATTAAGAGTATTTCCCTATAGGTATGACCTAAGGGGATCAATGGATCACCACCGTCGCACGACAGTAATGTCAAACTCTAGTCAGCCAATCATTACCGATATATGTTGACCGAGTTGATGATAACAATATTACTTCCCAATTGTATTCTTTAAAATGAGATTTAATAATGATATTTAAATCATATGATCGCACTATTGTTGAGGACACATTTCCCAACAATCTCCCACTTGTCCTCGACAAGTGTGCGTCACCAATTCTCTTGTCCTATTACTATCTCCCACTCAATGCAAGGTGTCTTTCAGGTCGTACTTGCAAGTGATCATATCGAGAGTGGTTTCCTCGATCTGAAGAATAACTGATTGACCGGATTTATCTATCATAGATACATTCCGAGCGTGGCCACGCATTTCCAGTTCATTACTCCTCGAGTGGCCCCGAGATATTGTTTTAACCACGACAAGGGGATGGACAATTCCTATCGCACTCATTCCCTTTGACTAGCCACAACCATCATAACCCAAAATATGCCCATTTGACCCCATTTACGAAGGTCGTAGTAACACAAATCAAAGTTAATCGAAAACTGTGCCATCTTAGGTGAACAGTCTTTAGTCAAAAGAATCGACTCATTAGAATACTATAGCAGCTCTCGCCACGACCAGGCTATATAAATTTGCCAGAACTCTATAAGCGGTCATAAGGCCCGACAAAGCGTTCCTAACAGTCTGCCTATGTGATCGACTAGTCATCTCACATGACTCTATGGCACTTGAACTTGCCATCAATCGCATCACACTCTAGTCACTTCGAGACGTCACCTCATACAAGTGACTATGGGCGAATACAATGTTAATCCGTGTTCACTTTAACGGGGTTCAATTGTCTCCACAACCCGTTTGGATGTAACAAAGTATAATAAAAGAGTTTTAAAATAAAACTCGAACGACAAATGCGATTATCACACATGAATAGTCAATGCCTGATTACCATTTCATGTTCTATAATCTAATTTGATCTTGTACGTAGTTGTTCATTTCAATTCAATTGAAATAACATGACTCATCATGTTTAGCCTTTAAGAAGGCTTTGGTTAGTAGGTTTTATCAATTTCTTGTACCTTACTCAACCTCACTACATACTCGTTTTCCTTTTGTAACTTATACATTTGCATTACAAAACTTTCTGAGTACGTGTCGAGATCCAATCAAGACATAGGCCCTCTAGCCTAAGAATAGCTCCCACTGTTTTCACAGTGTGCGGGACTCATCCTTCTTGCACATCTCATGATCACAAGTGTACTCAATTTCCGTTATAAACATCACTCATTGTTCTTTATTACCTAGAACGATTCTAGAAAATCTATTTCTTAATTAACATTGCCACAATGGTATCTTAACCATCCTAATGTATTTTGATTATGGTTTTGTCGGAAATCATGCGCAATCTCAATTGTCAATTGTCACTTGTGTAACACCCTTACACAATATTGCATCATAAACACTCTGCTTTACTTCCTTAATGCTTCTGCAAGCACTTAAGGGTAATCTTTACAGCTTACTTGGTAAAGATTACTTAAATTCGATTTTGAAAACAATTCATCATACTCAAAGTATATGAAGTGTTATACATCATTACTCATTTAATTGATCCGGCAGCGGAAGCAAATGGAATCAATCAAATATGTTCAATTAATTGAACTAGTCATGAATCTTATCAACATAAGACTTCTTAACGACGCTAATATCATGTGGATTTATCTTCATAAATCCGGATATTCCAGATGTATTATAATACTCCAAAAGTCTTAAATCATTCTCAATGATCAATATGTCATCCACATATCGGACTAATTAAAATTTCCGTAACTCCCACTAAACTTCATGTATAAACACAACTTCTAGACTTATCGAGAAATGTTTTATCACATGATCAAAATGTTGATTCTAACTCATTGATGTCCTACTTAAGACCCTCTCTTAAGTTTCACATTATCTTAGGATTGCAAGAATCTACTAAACTCATGATATGTATTGAATACATTCCTTCTATTGAAGAAGCGGGTTTTAGATTTACTTGCTACGTATTTCATAACCTCATAATGAAACACAATCCTTAAGAAGATCCAAATATACTTAAGCATTTCAACTAGTGCAAAACCCTTTGCAACCAATCTTGCTTTGAAATATCTCTTTATTAGTGCAAAACCCTTTGTCACTAATCAAGCCCTTTCGTTTCGGATTTTCACGGCTCTAGGCCTTGTATTGAGTTGTGACTTAAACACTCTTATGTAAGTCATATGTTTATTACTTTCTAGAAGTAATCAACTTGAATCAACCAATTTCTTTTGTAAGTTATAAGCTTTTTACTTTCTTAAAAGTAGCATGAATTCATCATTTTTAACAAGTGACGAATTTAACCTCCTAGGTTTTAAAGAAACAATATTTTACACAAAACGTCTCATGTAGCCAAGAAAGACCAGTTTCTTGCGACATAACATTCTCTGTGGCATTCTTTGTGGCTCTTGAATAATTTCTCCCACTCTGTCTTCTAAAATAAACTTGTATTTTAGAAAGACAGCTTCATGAGCCGCAAACCCGTCGTGCTCGTGATAATTGCAAGGGAAAAATGAGCATTTGTTTCTTGTGAAAAACTTACAACCATGGTACCCTTACCATTTCATATCCCATATGATTCGATTTAGTGGAAAAATAATTTTAGACAAAATGATAAAATCCCCAAAAGGATCAAGTAACTCAAAGTAACTTGATTGAAGTTCAAACCATATCGAATAGCGTTTGATTTCTTATCCAATCACACATTATTTCATAATGCGTGCTAAGAGAGATTAACTTGTGATATTAGATCACATTTCCATTGGCTTATATCAAAGTCTTCACTTTGATAATCCCATCACGACTAAATCGTGATTTCTTGAACTCTTGAACCTCTTCAAAGATTTCTCTATTTACCTTATTAAGTGAACATATTAGTGTCAACTTAAATCGTTGGTAAAAGAAAATGATCAACCTATTTTGGATCAATGATTTACAATCTCGATCTCCTTTTCAACCAAAAGGCACGAGACATCTTGCTTTGAATACAAGATACGCACATACCATTAACAATCTAATGGTTTCAAGAGTACTCGATAACTCTTTGCGTTCATCATTCCAAAATTTTAAGGTTTAATCTTGTGTTACCAATTTGAGTCTTGCATCATCTTCATGATATATCGTTCTAGTTTGGTTTAGAATATACTCACCTTGATGATAGGCTAGCCATACATCAAATCGTGGTGTATAGGGTCACAAAAGTGAAAACCTCTTTTGTATCTTAACAAGTTTATATTCTTATTTAGAGTTTATGCACTTAATAGTCACAATTAAGTACAACTTTAAATCCAAAAACTAGATTGAGTACACAATTACTCTATCTCTCGACATTATTGTCGCTAGTCGTCATATTCTTATCATCCCATGTATCAAACATAATGATGAAAACCACCACCGGTTTCTAATATTGACGAAGTAGGACTAGCAAAAATTTATGTTTAATCAAATAAACATTTAAAGAAGAAGGTCCTATTAGATGTCCCACAACTAACTTGTTGATTCTTCAATAATTTGGGGTAGTTTCCTTTCTCGTGTCCAACATTTAAGACAATGGAAACTTTATCGGTCGGGATTGATAGGTTTAGTATCGTCATTCTCAACAACTTTACCTTTAACATAACCTTGTATCAATTCCATTCTAATTTTACTTCTTTAACCTCGTCCTCATCTTAACGGTTTAAGAGAATGCTCCCACTCAATTCAATGAGTCTTTGCTTTGAGAAGCAAAATTGAATTCATGAAGATTACTCTTCATTTGTTCGTTTTAGTCTTAAAACTTTCATTGAAGTGGTTGCGTTATTTTGGTCAATTATGAATTCTTGACAAAACTAATTACCAAAACAATTTATCGCTTCAAGGTACTTAATTCATTTAAGTACATGAAAAATAATCCATTGTAAGTAAAAGTGTTAGTCATGAATCAAAAACCTGTTTGATAATGAATAACTTTAATCTATACTCTTTACAAGAGATCCTTATCAATGGTTCATTTGAGGTTTTAGAAGCAAATTCATATTTGTCTTTAGTTACGATGTTTTAAGGAGATTTGAATCAAAAATCAAAATGATATCGTATATAAATTGTGGTAAAGAAATAGAACAATAATAACGGAATAGAGGAAAACTTAACATTTATCGTTTTATTAATACTTGGAAAAACAAGTATAGCATTTACATAGTGACCTCTACCCAACTATGATAAATGATTCCAAGACCCAAATTCATATCGACTTGGGGCACGGTGTGCCGAAATACCCCTTATCAATATAACTCGGTGGATTAACTCTTTAATCGATTCTACTTTTAGAACTCTTGGTCGATAAAATTACATTAATATATTATCTCTAGCCCGAAACACATCCGGAAATACGTCGTGAATACTTTCGTTGAGTTCAACCCAAACTTCGAATAAATGTGTCCGTAATCCAAACCCATGTCAACTTAGGGCACGGTGTGCCGAAATACCCTTTATTAACATAAATTCGGTGGATAAGACATTTATCACCCACTTCCCCTACGTAACAAGGTTTGTACCCCGGTGTGGCCGAGTGCACTCCCTCGCGAAATAGGTTTTCATGGTTTCTACTATTTGGTAAGGCTATGTCTCAATTGATTGTTTTAGCGAGAGGTCATGTCAAATTATTATCTATCACGTTTTAAGTGAACTAAAGCGGTGAACTACGATAATTATATTTGACACGGTCGATAAACTCGATAAAATAAGGATGCATGTTTTAGTTATGGCGATTTAGCGATGCATGTGACATAAAATAAAATGCAAGCATAAAGATAAATAAATCCTAGTATGGCCTTCCTAAAAAGAAAACTATTTAACTATTACATATTCGGAAACCAACTCCATTGGTCCCTTGAACTTCGGTTGTTGCACGCATCTCGAGGTAACACCGTCTTTATGTATCGCCATTCTTGAAGAAATCCGTCTTTTGGAACTCCGGAATGAATAAAATTACATAATAAATTACATAATTTCCTATTATACATTTGTAACTAAAATAAAATAAATCTATTAAATTACAAAACGGTGATACGAGATCACAATAAAATTACAACCGAATCGATATTCCCATACATTTCGGGAAATACCAATTAAAATCTAAGGCCATACTAAGTAAAAATTACATAATTCAAAATTACATAAATGGAAATTATGACAATCATAAAGAAAATGCAGCATTATAATATGTATGAACATGCTCAATTTTATGCTAAATCGCCTTTAATTAGACAATATCGTATATTACTCGGTTTTTACGGATTTGCGTGATTTCAACATTTTATAATCACAAAAATACATAAACTCATATTTATGCATAAGTTAATTACCCTAACCTCTTAGGACTCAAAATATAGTCTTCACTAATAATTTGACCATAATTAACTTTCATTTACAAAATTGTTCATAAATGGACCAAAAATTACAAAAATAAGCTATTAGACTTCAAATAAATCCAAAAATTTCAAATAAATTCAAAATTTGAAATTTAAATTCATGAACATTCTGGAAAAATTCCATGACACTCATAATGTTCAAAATCTTAGGTTAAAAATTTCGAAAATTTTCCGGAAAAACAATGTTGCGGTTTATCGATTTTTAATAAAATAATCATAAAAACATGGAAAAATTATTTTCACTAACTTTTCAATTTTAGATCTGAAAAAGATAATAAAATGCAACATTATACGTTTTTCCTAAGTCATAGATTATGTTTTATTAATTTTCCACTAATAATGTCACTATTTATGCTATTTTTTCTTCAAAAATCCATAAATCATGCAAAAAGACTGCTTTATAGACAATTATTTTACACACATCTTGTAAAATTGCATGTGACAACATATTAATTTTCTATGACCAGATTCGAAATTTAACTCATATTAACCTATTTTTCACCTAAATCCGAATTTAATAATGAAAAATTCATTTTTCGAGCATAACAAGTCCAAATATTATGAAAATTTACAGGTTATCTCAAAATAATATATGTGACAACATATCCAAAAACCAAGTGAAAATTCGAAGTATAGCTAATTGTAGACCAAAAATGACATTTTTACTCATAAAATCACATTTAAATGTCATTATAGTAAATTATGAACAATAAAAATCCGAAAAATTAACCAAAATATCCTAAAACATTTTAGGACCAGAAATATTAACATGCATGGATTGATTTCGTGATATCTCATAATAACACAAATTTTACAAGTTTTATTTGTTATTCTTATAACTCGGAAAAACTTTTAACCGATTTGCATGCAAACAACCGTGGCTCATGATACCGATTGAAGGAAATGTAGATTCATATACATACTAACATACTCTTATATGTCAAAATTAATTTGTCATAAAATTAAACATGGATTTTATGCATGCAAACAATATAATAAAAGAGAAGAAATCATATCCTTACATTGAAATTTCGGTTCAAATGGGCACAAAAGAAATCTCCTTTTCTTTTGTTCTTGAGCTTTCCAAATGGAAGAACAAGGATTCAAGTGTAGAATCCCTCCCAAAAGCATATACCCAAGGAATACATCTTAATAAACCAATACTATTTAGATCTAGTAATAATAATGGTTTTACAATAAAATTGATACAATATAAATTGTATTTTCACTCTTGAAATTTCGGTCAAGAGGTGGTAATATTTGTGAGTTTATTTCTCTAGAATTATCATAAATTGTAGAGAGTTTTCAAGGATTTTCTTACACTAGGAAAAATAAGATGGGAGGAATGAATGATGTAAAAGAGAAGAGCTTTCCTCTCTTTTCTTGTTGGTGGCCGAAAAAGGGGCATTGGGTAGTATGCCCAATGCCTTTTGTTTTTGCTCTTCACAAGAGACTAGGCATGCAAGCCTACTACCTAGTGTCATGATTGTGTTTTTATTTAAAAATAAATAACACAATATTTACTAAACACTCACCCATATTTCGGTTTTAAGTATAAAATGGAGAATCCATTTTATTTTGTCATTTGTCAAATTTGTCACATGTAACATGTAACATGTTACATGACATGTTACTATGCAATGTATTTTTATCATATTAAAAATCAACATACTCATAAAATATGTCATTTACAAAATCGACTAGTAATTCGTAATTACTTGTACCAAAATATTTCACCAATTTATAAATCGTATTTATAATAATTCATTCAAATTTAATTGTTTCTTTAAACAATAATTTCATCCGAGTAATGATACAATTCGATTACTCAGACCGTATCTCATATAATTACATTTCAATTTGATACGTAAATTATACTCACAAAATCATCCGTCAATTTTAAGCAATTTAATTAACTCGTATCGGTATACGATTAATTAAATAATCAATTAAGAGTATTTCCCTATAGGTATGACCTAAGGGGATCAACTGATCACCACCGTCGCACGACAGTAATGTCAAACTCTAGTCAGCCAATCATTACCGATATTTGTTGACCAGTTGACAGTAACAATATTACTTCCCAATTGTATTCTTTAAAATGAGATTTAATAATGATATTTAAATCATATGATCGCACTATTGTTGAGGACACATTTCCCAACAAATTGTACTCGATCGAGTACTTTTTAGCGCACAATTTCCTGCTTTGCGCACTGAACGTCAAACGGCTACCATTTCTTCGTTGCTTGGGAAAACAGGGTGATTCCAGTGCCGCTGGAAAGCTAAGAGGACCAAAATTTCATCTCCAATTGGAATCACCTGAATATCTATTGTAGAACTCGAAATATGGTTCTTTAAAGTAGGCACTAGCAATTTGAAGTTCTTCCTTTGCTCGCCTAGCTATCTTTCTTCTTTGCGCATCTCAAAATAGCTACATTCCCGCTCCAAATTCACTCTTCCTACAAATGCATGCTAAACGGACGGTAAAAAGCTTGATTTTACTACTTTCTTGTTCATTCCTGCAAATAAGACAAAACAAACCAAAGTAGCATATTCGGGGCATTTCGTAGCATAAACTACTATAAAAGCATGGAAATACGTGCATAAAAAGGCCAAAAGGACTATATAAAATGCGCGTATTAAATCTCCCTAAACCAAACCTTTACTCGTCCTCGAGTAAACTAAATGCAAACTAATGGAACGGAAAAGATAACTCAGAGCTAGCTACAAATGCCCACTTAAACCAATTTAATGCAAGCAGACTAACTCTTATAGCAAACAGTCAAATGCAAACGAGTTGTAAGATGTTTATAATAAAGCTGAACCGTCAACCTTGCAAGACCTTTAATAATGGACTCTCACGGGTCACTCTTCTCTCAAGAAGCAAAGGGTGAACATATATATGTAAGAGAGAAAGAAAGATAGTCACTCACCTAGACTACGACCCACACAAACATGCATGCAACTAATATGATAAACAATTCTAGCTAGCGTACACACATTCCAACCAAACAAGGTCCTGTCACAGCCGAGGGCTTACAAAAATATGGTAAAGTGAGGCAATGGGTAAGAAAAGGCAAAACATTTATGGGAATGTGGAGGTATAGGTGATCAAGCTAGTACCTAAACAGAACCATATGACAACATCCATTTCCAACTCAATTATGAAATAAGCACAATGCCCTTCATTTGGCATAAAACTCACCAAACCGATCTAAAAATACTCCTCAATAAATGTAAATAAAGCAAAGGAGTAAAACTGTCAACCAATCAACATCTTCTTTTTCTTCGAAATCTTTTTTTTTTTCATTCTTTTTTTTTCGGTTTCTTCTTTTCTTTTCTTTTTCCGATTTTTTTCACTTTTTTTCATCACGTTTTTTCTTTTTCACGTCTTTTTTCATCATCCTCCCTTTCTTCTTTTCTACCAACTCCAAATCGATAGAATATGAACCAAATTTGGCATAATGAAATATATACCGCAAAAACAATCTAAACTAGCTTGACAAGGCAGGCTAAATTTGGATGTAGTTAAGGGTCAACAGGCAAATTTGGCTAATGTGGAGTTAAATGGGTAAAAATGAAAGAAAGGGAGAATTGTAAGCACCTCCCTGCATGTGACACCAACCACTAACCCGAATGTATGACGGCAAAAAGCAATTGAATTTCATATATGTGCAAATTGATGAACATGTTATGTAAGGAGTAACTACTCACAATCCTACATGAAACCGGTCACAAATGACACCAGTTTATAAGGCTCTAATCCTTAGAATTTATAAGTAGGTTGCCAAAATTTCAGGTCAAGTCTATTCGTTCAGCTAAATTTTAACATAAACTCGTAGATATGCAAAAGACAAAGCTAAAAGATAATAGTTCATGCAAGGCTTAAGCAAAAAGACAATTATAGTGCAATTTCATCATTGAAATTTACCGTTCCGACTCAACCTATATGCTAAAATAAACGTGAAATTTTTTAATATTTTTTTTTTGAATTTTTCTAATTTTTATGAGATTTCTGAATTTTTATAGAAATAAACAACAATGCAATACGAAAATAAAACGTGATAACAGAAATGCAATAAAAAACAAGATGCAGACACAGATATGGATGCATAACCTCCCCAAACCAAACCGTACAATGCCCTCATTGTACCAAAACATGGAAAGGAAATGCAAACTAAAAGAGAAAGAGAGTAAATGCGGAAAACTTCCAAGATAGCGCGAATAAGGGACCTCCCCAAACCGACCATGAACATGGGAGGTTGCAAAAGGCCCGGAAAACCGTCACAGGAAGATAATCTAAGTCAAACGAGTGAATGGGCATCCAAAAACTGCTCCATCGAGAAAAATAGTGGTCGATCGAGTAGTTTCTCTTCTTGCAGGTGGTCGATCGAGTAGAAAAACTGTTCGATCGAGAGGATTTATCAGCAAAAGTGCTCGATCGAGTACAAAAAGTACTCGATCGAGTGATCCTCAGTGTATTTCCTGCAAAACGCAAATAAAACAGCCCGCAAACTAACTAAACAAGCATACTTAGATAGTCTATGGTATAAAAACCATTTATTACAACTGAAATGAAATAAAATGAAAAATAAATTCTTCGGGTTGCCTCCCGGGTAGCGCTAGCTTCAGACAGGTCCCAGCTCGACCTTCTTTTCTTCGAGGCTCTCTAATTAATCACAATCAAAACAGCTCAAAGCGCGCAACATGAGATCGTACATCTGCGCATGTGCTACACAAAAGCATAAGTAGCACCACATTGGAATAAAGAAATAGGAAATAAAAGTATATAAGCATTTAAGATTAACAAATTTCCTATGTGAGCTCCGAAATTTATCCACGAAATAAAGGAGCGCGGGAGCAATAGACGATAAATTAAGGTCCAGATTCAGATCAGCAATTTTGACATGACAAATACGGTGAAAGGCAGTTAAATTAATTAACCATCTAGGAGAGGGTATATTATTTATGTACGAGGCATGAGTAATATGAGGCATTATATTATTCAAACAAACAATAATAGAATTACCGTTAACTACCTCCGGTTGGTTGCTCTCAACGATGAAATCATAGATAAAAGAATTTATTACCTCTTCCGTGCTAGGAGCAATTACCGACTCAGCTGCTTCCTCATCGCCCTCCTCAGTGGATTTCAGCCCGTAAATCTCACCCTCAAGTGCATCCAACTCGGCTTTGAATAGGGGAGATTCACCGTAACCATTATCATCATCATCAAAATCATCATCTAGAATGAACCCAAGTGACGAATCAAAGCTCTCGCTGGCCAACTTAGTGGATCGAGTAGAATTGTTACTCGATCGACCACTTTCCTCCTGTATTTCACTCGATCGAGTAGAAATATCACTCGATCGAGAACTTTCTTCTGGAAATTCACTGGATCGACTAAAATAAGTCACTCGATCGAGTGATTCTTCCTTTACAGCGCTGAAATCTTCGTGTAGGGCAGTGAAATATAATAGAAATTCGTCATCCGAGTCATAAAGATCATCCTCAGCATTGGGCAACACGGGTTCTTCATGGGAAAAACCGCTCTCGGTAAAGTATACCTCTTCTGGTTGCCAACTATCCGACTCAGCTGCTAACTGAGCAATTTCAGACTCGAGCTTATGAAACCGCGCAAAAGTGAGTCTATCATGTTCTTGCACTTGGGATACAAGTGTCTCCAACAGAGATTTCAGGTCCACAACTTCTTCTTTCTGTATATCAGGAGGATCTTGTTGCAGTGGCCATTGATAGGGTGGATGTGGCGGCACAACTACAGGGCTGACTCGTCCCCAAAGCCTGAACTCAAGGAGCACGTCATGATCTGCCATGCAAAGGGCTGCATTATGCTCAACAGCACCACATCTCCCGTAGTGAATCACTTGCTGTGCCATAAAATGGGGCATAGGTGACGGGTCAAAGGTACTCAAGCCTTCCCTTTGATAATCTTTCACCTAGAACTGTCTAGGTAGGACCTGTAAGGCCTATCCAAACAGCACTAAAGAAAAAGATTAGAACGGCCTCAAGGGATAAATCCCCTGAGGCTAAAAACATACGGAATTAAACAAATAAATAAATAGTTGCCTCCCCGGCAACGGCGCTAAAATTTGATACAGTCGTTTCTGTACCAAAAATAAATACCTAAGTACTACTAACAGAAGTCAGCGGTAAGTAGGGTCGATCTCCACAGGGAGGCGGTTTACTATCTACTTGTCTATTCTATATGTCTAATGTCACAAGGCTGGGGTTTTGATTGATTTGAACTAAACTAATTAGATTAAGGCAAGACAGAGAGAATAAGAGAAATTAACAGTAAGAGAAAGGAAATATGCTAGGAGTCGGTCTACCGTGGCAGCTACACTATCGGGTCAACTGAGTCGATTAGGTTATTGATAAGAAGAGCGAGGTCGTCACCTATTGGTCCTTAAACCTACGATTATACCCTTTCGGTCTCTAAACGCCCTAGGGTCTCCTAACTTAGCTTTCGCCCTAATTAGGTATCACCTATTGTAATTAAGCAAGCATTCCCTTCCAATCTTTCGATCCAGGTCGGGGGTAACTAAATAAATGGTCTCCTGCATGCATACATTCAACCTAATAACAATTATATTGCCTAATACAATTTTTGTCGCAAAACTAATCTAGTCAAGTCGATCCTAACATATTGCTGCCACGACTTCCCTAATCCTAACATATTAAAGGAACTTAGCTAGACATAATGAAATAAGTAAGAACAAGAAATAAAGAAGAAGTAATAAACATTGAATAAGAAGAGAAAATGGAGAGAAAGAATTACTGAAATAGATCCGGAATTGATATAGGAACAAAGTAACAGCAGCCAAAGTAACGTAACAGAAGTGTCAGGGAGAAAAAAGAGAGTTTACAATGACGTACTGACTTCCTATTTATAAGAAAATAGGATTTATTAAACCTAATAGACGGAAATAAGCTAAAAGCCCAAGCCCGTAAGAGAAACCACTCGATCGAGTGATTTAAAACCACTCGATCGAGTAAAATAAAGCTCAAACTACTTGATCGAGTAGAAAATCTACTCGATCGAGTAAATCCTAAAATGCAACTACTCGATCGACTAGAAAAAGGACTCGATCGAACATAATTGTACTCGATCGAGTACTTTCCAGCGCACAATTTCCTGCTTTGCGCACTGAACTTCAAACGGCTACCATTTCTTCGTTACTTGGGAAAATAGAGTGATTCCGGTGGCGTTGGAAAGCTAAGAGGACAAACTTTCATCTAAAATTGGAATCACCAGAATATATATTGTAGAACTCGAGATATGGCTCTTCAAAATAGGCACTAGCAATTTGAAGTTCTTCCTTTGCTCGCCTAGCTATCTTTCTTCTTTGCGCGTCTCAAAATAGCTACATTCCCGCTCCAAATTCACTCTTCCTACCAATGCATGCTAAACGGACGGTAAAAAGCTTGATTTTACGACTTTCTTGTTCATTTCTGCAAATAAGACAAAACAAACCAAAGTAACATATTCGGGGCATTTCGTAGCATAAACTACGATAAAAGCATGGAAATACGTGCATAAAAAGGCCAAAAGGACTATATAAAATGCGCGTATCATACATCTAGCAGTGACTGTCATTGGACAACACACATCAATGTGTATTAAACCCAACAACTCACTAGCTCGAGATCCTTTTCCTAGAAAAGGTGCACGAGTCATCTTGCCAAGAAGACAAGATTCGCATGTACCAAATGATTGGAAATTAAAAGGTTTAATTATACCACTCGACACTAGTCTTTTAATGTGTTTCTCGTTAATGTGTCCTAATCGACAATGCCATAAATAAGATTGATCGGGATCACCTGTTTTGAGTCTTTTATTATCTAAATGATAAACATCGTTGCAAGTGTCTAGAATATAAATACCATTGATTGAAATAGCTTCGCTATATACTATCCCATTAAGGGAAAAACTACAACGTTTGTCTTTGATAACAAAAGAAAAACCTTCTGTGTCTAACACAGATACTGATATTATATTTCTAGACAACGTCGGTACAAAATAAAAATTATTAAGAAAAAACTGCAACCTCGAAGCTAAATTAATTACATAGGTTCTGATGGACAAGAGTTGGTCGTCACACATCCAATCAAACACATTTATATTCTCAACAAACAACTAGTTAGTGGTTAAGTTGAGGTCGATCCATGGGACGGTGAGCTTTGGGTTCTAAGTCTATCTATCTCAATTTATGCTAGTGTGACGATTGATTTGGGTTTGTAGTTGTGTTCTAGACTAATGCAAGCAATAAAGTAAAACAAGCAATAAAAGGGAAGATGTAAACAAATGACTAAAAGTACTAGGATATCCTGGGTTCATAGGGGATTCATGGGAGTTAACCATACAAACATGTTCACAAAGTTGGAAGCAATTAATGTTGTAAAGGAACCTAGTTGGTGTATGTCTTACAGTTCTTAGGAAGAGTTGGGTCCCGGAGCCGAATCGATTAGATTGTACAACACCTATAAGTCGACATACTTTCTCCCTAATCACTTCTATGCATGGTCTAACTAGACTTGAGTTGGTTTATATCTTACAAGTCAAGTTGAATAGATAAGAGATGGTTATAAATGCAAGGATTCATAGGCTTAACATTTCAACAAACATAACATGTGCATAGGTTAACATCACAATAAGCAAGCAAATTAATTATGGAAACATATTGGAGTAAGTATGATTATTCCCCATGTATACTTCCCTTAATTACCCACTAATCCTAGTTAATGAAACTACTCACCCATTATCATGGCAAACATGTCATTAATGGTGTCAATCATCACAACAAGTGTAAACATGATAAGAGCTTTAAGGAAATAAACAATAAAGAGTAAAGAGTAAAGGAATTATACAAAACTTGAGATAATCCAAATAATAAAGCAAGAACAAAAGAAGAGAACTTGATTGATTGATGAAGGGTTGTCAATCCTCCAATAATAACCCAATAATCTTCAATTACCCAATAATAATAAACTTGAACAATGATTAAGGAAACATTAATGTGTAATTTTGTGGAATGATTGAGATTAATCTATTCTAATCTACTCCTACTCTAATCTAAGAGAACTTGATTTAATCTAAGGAAACTTGGTTAAGAGAGCTCCCTGATGCGTGTCATTTATATGATGTTTTACACCCTATTTTACACGTATTTCAGAGCTCATTTGTGTAGTTTAAGCTACTATTTTCCCTATTTCTGTCTACTTTTGTGTTTTTGTGTAATATTGCAGAAATGTGAAGAATCCAGCGGAAAATGAGCCGAATCCGTCCCCGAGTACTAGGCATATTATTTAACATGAAGTATTTAATCGGGAAGCAAACTTGGTGCGCATATCGAGGCCTGAAAGACAACTTTGCGAAGTTTTTGGAGCCAAGTACCTGTTGGAGTGGTCGATAAACTGATGCCTTTGGTCGATCGACCAGATCACGATTATCAGAAGCTTTTGTACAGCGCATGTTGGTCGATCGACTGGTCACAGTGGTCGATCAACTGAACCGCGATTCTGGCGTGAATTAAAAGGACGAGAATTAGAAAGCCCAATGAAACTAGGTTTTAGGAATAAAGTTACGTAGGATTATCTATATAACGTAACCTGATGTTTTCAGCAGAGGATCATCGAATTTTAGGGAAATAATTAGGGTTCATCACACAAAGGTTGAACTTTTAATTAGTTTAGTTTAAGTCTCCGTCTATAAAGTTTAGTTTCCGCATTTGGTTTTGGTTTTCCTGTTCAATTCTTCTTTACGGTATTCTTCTATTCCTTTGCTCAGTTTGTTGCTTTAATTCCTTCGTAGTTAGAATTGCTAGTTTAGATTTCCCAAAGCCAAATTATCGTTTCATGATTGTTATTTATTTAGTTAATTTAAGTATGAATTCGTTTGCTTTATTAGTTAATTTTATTTCTGTTATTATCACCATCATGAGTAGCTAAATCCTTCGTGCTAAGATGTAGGGGATCTGTAGGCTAGACGGCTTCGACGTAGGTGACCTGCTGTCGAGCTCCGGTCGATCGACTGACATACATGGTCGATCGACCAGGGCGTGTTAGATTTCCTTCGACTTAATTAATTTAATTGCTATATTTGACGAATCGAGTGCACGCGACTAGTTGAATGCTTAGGAATTGACCGACCCGACAAGATCGAAAGATAGGGGAGGGAAATAGACTACTTAATTAAGACGACTAAATTAATAAGATGGAGAGATAAGTTAATTTAGATTTTGAGTTTCATTAATCAAGAACGAAAGTTAGTATTAGTGAGATTAAGGACCCGTAGCTTAGGCCGAAAGGTTGCTACCTGTTAAATTGGACCGAGAGGACTTTTTTATTTTCCCGTCTAACATGCTTAAGACAGTTTACCTAGAGTTGCCGCCGTCAAAACAACAGTGAACTGACCATCTTAGCATCCCTCTAATTTTTGCTTCCATCTATTTTTATCTACTGCTCATTTATTTACATTAGTTATAGAACTATTCAAAACAAACCCCCACACATTTGTTACTTTGGACTAAAATTAGACAACTACTAATTGCATCGCCTCTCTGTGGTTCGACCCTGATTGCCGCTATCTATAGTAGTAGTTTGGACTATAAATTTATCTTTGGTACTCTACGACGGTATCAAATTTTGGCGCCGTTGCCGGGAGGCAATTGTTTAAATTTTTAGTTGTTTTTATTTTAGTTTTTCTATTAGTTTAAGGGACACCTGTTCCTTAAACTATTCTCATATTCTACTTGTAGTTTCCTCTTATGCGCAGGTCACAAGGTGGTGAATTACGGCTGTTAGATCCTGAGATCGAAAGGACTTTGCGTGAGTTGAGACGATCATCTAGAGTATTGCCGACAGAGGAAGAGCTGAGTACTCTGTCCAGTTACTACGAGAACGAGCTATTTGAGGAGGATCCACCTTCATCTCCTATTTCTACTTCTTCAGGGGAGACCGTTACATCTCCAGATATGGCTGAAGAAGCAAGTATAGCCAGTCACTCCGAGCCAAAAGCCGAAAATCTCTATAAAGGATTCGTATTGCCAGCCAGGACGGAAAGGAAATTCGAACCAAAACCGTCTTATAATAACTTGGTTAAGAGAAACTAATTTGGGGGAGCTGCAACTGAAGATGCAGCTAAACATATGGAGACATTCATTGACTACTGCTGTTCCATACCCCCACCAGCAGGTGTGACCCAGGACCAGGTGAAGGAGACGATGTTCATATTCTCGCTTCGTGATGCTGCAAGGGAATGGTACCGAGATCTGGATCGAGCTGCTAACGGGATTACTGACTGGAATTCACTGGCCCTAACATTTTACAAGAAATATTTCCCTGCCTCGAAGACCAATGCGATTAGAGCTCAGATCACGAGCTTTAAACAGGGTCCTGATGAAGATTTTCATGAGGCATGGGCCCGTTTCAAGAGACTGGTGCGAACTATTCCGCACCATGGGTTTGAGAAATGGTTTCTGTGCAACCAATTCTATAATGGTCTTTATGATGATCAAAGAGCTATCCTAGATGCTGCAGCTAATGGGGGATTTCAAGAAAATAGCGGTGAGACAAAGGGGTGGAAAATCATCGATGACCTGGCCACCCATAAAGATGAGCATGGGAATTCTAGAGGAAATCAGAGAAGATCAGCAGAATCCCCTACTGTAGCTGCAATAGAGTCCCTTACGGCGAGATTCAACAAGATAGACTTTGGGGGATCCCAAAAAGGAGGTATATATAAAGTTAATGCAGTTTCGGACGGTCCTTTTACATGCAAAAGATGTGGACGAGAGGGACATGTTTCGGAATTTTGTACCAGTTCGAATGAAATATGTGCTGCCTTTCAACATTATAGGCAAACTGGTACTAATCCCGATACCTCTAATGTCCAGCCCAATTTGAGGTGGACTAACCAAAATGTCCTTAATCCGGGTCCACAGCAGCAGCAGCAGAGTTATGTGCCCCCTCATAAGCAGCAGCAGTATCAAAAGCCTCCCTATGTGCCTCAGTAGTAGCAATTTCAAGGCTCTGATATTTCTGAATTGAAAAACATGGTTCAGAATCTTTCGGGTTTGGTACAAAAGGAGTCTCTAGCTAGAGAGACTTCTACAAAGATGTTGGAGAGCCAAATTGCCCAATTGGCAAGCAAAAGTGCAACTTGAGCTCCGAGGCATTTACAGTCGCAGCCGGATGAAAAAGAGACCCTAAATGCGATCACTTTGAGGAGTGGGTCTACCCTTGATGGGTCCGCTAAGGTCGAAGATGTTACTGAAAAAGATGACGCGGAACCAAGCAAGAAAAAGGGTGGAACGAACAGGAGCAAGAAAAAGACGATCAGCAGGTATATCAGTCGATCGACTGAAACACCTGGTCGATCGACCAGTCCGCGAAACAGTACAGCTTCTGGTCCTGAGGAAGCTAGTCAATCGACTGACCTACATGGTCGATCGACTGAAGATAATGCTGATCGTGAACCTTTTCGTCCTCCAATGCCAGATAACTTGAGGGACCACTTATTTCAGGGTACGACGACTCCGAAATTATTGAGGCAAGATCCAAATGCTGATGGATCAGTTCCGGTTCCAAAGTATGACCCTATGACGGTTAATGGTTCATTCCTGAGATGGTCTGAAGAAGGTTAGAGCTACAACAAGGACAAGGTAGTGGATTTTCAGCCTAAGTCCACTGATGCCGGTATTAGAGATATAGAGGAGAGGGCTAAGTTGCTTTTAACAGCCCCTTATCCAGAAAGATTTGTGCCGACAAAGGAACATGTATCGTTTAACAAGTTTGAAAATGTTATTCGTAGTTTAAATGTGCAAGTTCCTTTCTTAGAATTAGTTAATCAAGTGCCTGCTTACATGAAATTTATGAAGCAACTTTTGTCTAAAAAGAAGTCACTTGATACTGTGCAATCTGTCGCACTAACTGAGGTGTCATGTTCTTATTTGACTCATACTGCGCCTCATAAGTTAGCTGACCCTGGTAGCTATTCTATTCCTTGTAATATTGGCACCTTCTCAATTGAGAAGGCATTATGTGACTTAGGGGCTAGCATTAGTGTCATGCCATTGAGTCTGGCTAGGAAGTTGGGTTTGACAAAGTTTGCAATCACGAACATGACTGTACAGATGGCTGATCGTTCTGCGGTCCAGCCTATAGGAGTTTTAGAGGACATTCCTGTGCAAATAGGAAAGTTCTTTTTCCCAGTTGACTTCGTTGTGCTAGATATGCCCGAGGATGCTCACATTCCTATCATTTTGGGTAGACCATTTATGCACACTGCTGGTGCAGTTATAGATGTTGGCTCAGGGACATTGACTTTTAAGGTAGGGAAACAGTCCATTATTTTAGCCCAGACCTATAAGAAGAAGGATGCTATGTACCCAGTGACTTGCAATGTAGCCAAATCTTATGTTGTGCTGCCTGATATGCCTGCTCCTATGCCTGTCCCTGTTGTAACACCTCCGCCCCAGATTGGGAGCAAATTGGAGGAACATTCTTCTGTTTTGGATAGTGCAGGAAATGGTTTGGGGAAGGAAGAGCCGTTCATTGCTCCAGCTATGAAGGAGCCAATTGTTCAAAGAGGCGGCCTAGGATGTCTTAGCTACGGTACAGATGAGGAACCTGATGAGGAACCAGTCAAAGTGACGGAGTCCGATTTGGATTTTGACGAGCCAGACGAGGTCATTGATTGGGTAGATGTTGGAGATGCCTATCCGTTGAGTTCTGCGGATATTGGAATTGATTGGAGTGCAGCTGAGAAGATGAGCACTGTAGAGGCTACCTCTTGTAGCCAGAAGCCGAGCAAGTGGGCCATTCTGTGGCCATTCTTGATCAACTATTAGTTGATTAAGACTTTTCTAAAAAGACATTTTATTGCTTTTGTTAGACTTTTTATTGTTTTGGTTTGCGCGAGACTTCGCTTTAATAAGTTTGCTTAGGATTTAAGGACTTTAGACTTTACATTTGGGTTGTGCGCAATTTTGGGCGCGTTATTATGTGTATTTGCTCAATTTATTGAGCTAAATCGAAGAAATCAGGAACTTACAGCAGGTATTTCAGTCGATCGACTGGCGTTGGTGGTCGATCGACTGTGCCGCAGCTACAGGAGCTTTTGTTCCTGTCACCCTGGTCGATCGACTGGCTTATATGGTCGATCGACCGTGCCCCGATGCTGTACCTGCTCACGACTATTCCCCTGCTGTGTTTGGTCGATTTGCGGAGTTGAGGCAGTCCTTTCTCCACTTTATTCTCCGATTCATTTCTGTTTTCTTACGTTTCCTTATTTTGCACATAATTTTGCGTTTCGTAAATTGTTTTCTCGGAATTATGCGCGGTACTTTTGTTTCTTTTCAGGTACCTATGGTAGCACTGCTGGCTACTGAAACCTCCTAGCTCACGCTGGTTTGGGGAGGTTTCCTTCTGCGCTTAAAGTCTTGTGAGTTTCCGAGTTTAATTTCATGTCTTGTTTAGTTATTATAACGCAAATTCCCGTTTCCCTTTTATTTAATTACATGATTTTGCACAATGGGGACATTGTGTGATTTGGTTTGGGGAAGGGTTTTGCATTGCATTCACATGTTTTATTGCATTTCTGCTTCACGTTTATTGCATTTCAGCTTGCATTATTTATTTCATTTCCTATATATATACAGAAAACTCAAAAAAATTGAAAAAATTCAAAAATTCAAAAAAATTGCACGTTTATTTTAGCATATAGGTTGAGTCGGAACTGTAGTATTTCAATGATGACATTGCATTTTCAGCTGTTTATGCCTAAGCCGTGCTTAATTGACATGTTATTAGTAGAATCAAATATGCATAGTCTACGAGTTTTCGTTAAATATCTTGTTGAACCTTAGACTTGACTTAGATTTTTGGCAAACTACATTATATTCTGAGCTTTAGAGCCTATAACTGGTGTCATTCATGACCAGTTTATCTAGGATGTGAGTAGTTTCTCCTTATAAGACATGTTATATCAATTTGCATAAATATGAACTTGATCTACTTAATACCCATATGCATTCGGTTTGTGGTTTGTTGACACATGTGGTAGAGGCCCCCCTTTTATCATTTTACCCATAAGCCTCACATAGCCAGATTGCCTTTTTGTTCCATAAGCTACATACCATTATTTAGCCTACCCTATCCGAGCTAGTATTGGTAGTTGTTGGGAATGTGTTTATTGCATTTTGGTTATATTGCTATTTATGAGAAGGTTGGTGGAATGATGGAAAGGAGGAAGAAAGAAAGGAAAAAAAATAGAATTGAAAAAAAAAGAGAGAGAAAAATGAAAAGCAAGTTCAACCCTTGGTCGGTCGACTGGATTCATGGGTCGATCGACCATGCGCAGAAAAAAAAAATCAAAATCGCATAATTCAAAGACTTTATTAAATGGCGATATTTGCTCCCATGTTGTATTTGTATCTTATGGGGAGTTGACTAATTGTGGAAATTGTGAGATTAGTGCTTGTAAATTAGCACCGTTTCGATTGAAATCTTGAGTATGAAGTTGGAATATTTTATAGTTTGGATCTGTAGTTACTAGCTTAGCTTTAACTCCTCATGTCCAAATTTATCTTAGCCCCTTCTTACCCATTACCTCACATATCCATATTTACCTCGGCATGTGTCATGGTCATTCGTTTGGTTGGAATGCATATGTACGGTTGTAGAGATTATTTTTATATTAGACTGCAGGCATGTTCTTATAGGTCGTAGTTAGGTGAGAGTCATTACAAAATTACTTCTTTCTATCTTTACATATATTCACCTATGCTTATGTGTGATATGAGCGACCCGTGAGAGTCAATAATGATAAGTCTCTATAGTTGATGGTTCAGCAGTTTTTGACGACTACGTAACTCGTTTGCATGATTCATATCGCTAATTGATTGTTAGTTGTTGCATTAAATTGGTTTAGGCTTTATAGTTGCATTTCGCTCTGAGATTGAAATCGTTCCAATTAGGTTTTAGGATCGAGTCTAGTTCTTGCTTGGGGACAAGCAAGGGTTTGGTTTGGGGAAGTTTGATGCGTGTCATTTATATGATGTTTTACACGCATTTCAGAGCTCATTTGTGTAGTTTAAGCTACTATTTTCCCTATTTCCGTCTACTTTTGTGTTTTTGTGTAATATTGCAGAAATGTGAAGAATCCAGCGGAAAATGAGCCGAATCCGTCCCCAAGTACTAGGCATATTATTTAACATGAAGTATTTACTCGGGAAGTAAACTTGGTGCGCATATCGAGGCCTGAATGACAACTTTGCGAAGCTTTTGGAGCCAAGTACCTGTTGGAGTGGTCGATAGACGGGTGCCTTTGGTCGATTGACCAGAGCACGATTATCAGAAGCTTTTGTACAGCGCATGTTGGTCGATCGACTGGTCACAGTGGTCGATCGACTGAACCGCGATTCTGGCGTGAATTAAAAGGATGAGAATTAGAAAGCCCACTGAAATTAGGTTTTAGGAATAAAGTTACGTAGGATTATCTATATAACGTAACCTGATGTTTTCAGCAGAGGATCATCGAATTTTAGGGAAATAATTAGGGTTCATCACACAAAGGTTGAACTTTTAATTAGATTAGTTTAATTCTCCGTCAATAAAGTTTACTTTCCGCATTTGGTTTTGGTTTTCCTGTTCAATTCTTCTTTTCGGTATTCTTCTATTCCTTTGCTCAGTTTGTTGCTTTAATTCCTCCGTAGCTAGAATTGCTAGTTTAGATTTCCCAAAGCCAAATTATCGTTTCATGATAGTTATTTATTTAGTTAATTTAAGTATGAATTCGTTTGCTTTATTAGTTAATTTTATTGCTGTTATTATCACCATCATGAGTAGCTAAATCCTTCGCGCTAAGATGTAGGGGATCTATAGGTTAGACGGCTTCGACGTAGGTGACCTGCTGTCGAGCTCTGGTCGATCGACTGTCATACATGGTCGATCGACCAGGGCGTGTTAGATTTGCTTCGACTTAATTAATTTAATTGCTCCCGACAAGATCAAAAGATAGGGGAGGGAAATAGACTACTTAATTAAGACGACTTAATTAATACGATCGAGAGATAAGTTAATTTAGATTTTGAGTTTCATTAATCAAGAACGAAAGTTAGTATTAGTGAGATTAGGGACCCGTAGCTTAGGCCGAAAGGTTGTTACCTGTTAAATTGGACCGAGAGGACTATTTTATTTTCCCGTCTAACATGCTTAAGACAGTTTACCTAGAGTTGCCGCCGTCGAAACTACAGTGAACCGACCATCTTAGCATCCCTTTAATTTTTGCTTCCATCTAATTTTATCTACTGCTCATTTATTTACATTAGTTATAGAACTATTAAGAACAAACCCCCACACATTTGTTACTTTGGACTAAAATTAGACAACTATTAATTGCATCGCCTCTCTGTGGTTCGACCCTGACTGCCGCTATCTATAGTAGTAGTTTGGACTATAAATTTATCTTTGGTACTTTATGAGGGTATCACCCCCCTTGATTATTACAAATGGGTATATATAGTAGTACATCATTAGATTAAGCAAGGGTAGATTAGTAAATAACAATGCTAAGTGAAAAGTTGAGGAAGTGCTCCTCTCCAAGGAGATGATCATCTCCGTTTTGCTAGCCTCGCAAGGATATGCTCGGATCGTCTTGAAGCCCGGTTGGTTCTGCCGAGGAATCCGTGCGTCTCTGGGAGAAGAAGCTCCGATTGTGGGCAGGGGAGACGAGCGGCTCAATCGTCAGGACGCTCGGATTGCTTGAGGGGGCGACGAGCGTCTTGAAGTTAGGACGCTCAGATTGTCCTTCAGAATGCGTTGTTTCTTCCTTTCACATACTTCTTATTCTTGCATTGTTGACCTTAGTTCTTGCCTCTCCTTCCATACTCTTTCACCCAATATCATCAATGACCTTCCAAATAAGCACGAGAGACGGGAATTTCGCCTTATTTCCTTCTTTTTTGTGTAAGTGGATCTGGGCCATTGAGACTCATGCTGATATTTCTTGGGTTCTTTGGAATCATGCTTACAACATTAAACATGGAAGCTTTTGGACAATGTAGATTAAAAGTTTTTATTCCGAGAGCTGGAAAAGCATTATGAAGGTAAGAGATCTGTTATTGGAGAAGACTGGTAGCATTGACAATGCTCGTACTTTGCTGTCTAATTGTGTTGCTGGAGGGAAGTTGCAACTCAGCTTAATCTATGAACAGTTGAGAGATTATGATAACAAAATCAGTGGGTGAAGACTGTGTGGAATAAGGTTGCTCTTCCTAAGCATAGTGTACTAGTGGTCTTGGCTATGAAGCATAAACTAGAATACCATTGATAAATTGAATCACAGGGGATTGCATATGGTTAATCGTTGCATTCTGTGCAAAGCTGCAAATGAATCCCTTCAGCACTTGTTCTTCAACTATCAGTTTGCTGCATCAATTTGGCACAGGTTATTGCAATGGATAAGCTAAGGGGACAGACTGATAGTTTAAAAAGGGAGCTTCATTGGCTAGCTGGTAGAAGGACTAGACGCCATTGGAAAGTTCAGTGGATCTCTAGTTGTGTTACTGCATTAACGTACAGCATTTGGGAAGAACGGAATTCCCGTATCTATCGAGATGTTGAACATACTGAGGATTACATTGTGAGACGAGTCCAATACTTAGTTAGTATAATATTATTATATGCTTTTCTTCTTATGAGGATGAAATTCTAGAGTCCTTTAGCTAGTAATCTATTTGGAAGTGTTGTTGGTTATACTTTGTAAGATTGCCCTCTTTTATTCCCTTAATGGATGAATAATATGGGCTTGCTTTTCTTGCAAAAAAGAAAGCATTTGACGGATAAAATGGCTATGGAATGTTATAATGGTATGCAAAATAGGTTCAATTAGCGGACTAAATGTGCGCAATTATGAGTCCCATCAAATATCCCAAAACCGAACCTTTACTCGTCCCGAGTAAAGAGGTGACTAGAACTAGACCTTTATTTTAACTATCCTACTAATAATACCAATGTGAGACAATTAGCGGGTCTCACTCTGCCCGTTAAACTCACAGCAAGACAACCATGAGGTAGGATGCCTTCTCGCAAGGCAAGGTGGGGCTTGCCAAAATGGCGATACATCCAAGCATTAAAGCACACAAAACAAGTAATGGATGCATCTACAAAAACGAATAGCCACTTTCCTCATCTAAGTGGCGGAAATTATCTATAAGGGAAACAATCTAAGGGTACACATTCCATCATAGATACGGTTTCTTCAAACTACTAAGCCTAGAAGGATACCAATAAATCACTGATACTGTCGTTTCGTACCAAAAATAAAATACCTAAGTACTACTAACAGAAGTCAGCGGTAAGTAGGGTCGATCTCCACAGGGAGGCGGTGTACTATCTATTTGTCTATTCTATCTGTCGGAATGTCACTGATGGGGGTTTTGATTGTGTTAACTAAACTAGAGATTAAAGCAAGGGAAATGAATAAGAGAATTTAACATGGGAGAAGGGAAATATGCTAGGAGTCGGTCCTCCGTGGCAGCTACACTATCTGAAATACTGAGGCGATTAGACTATTGATAAGAAGAGCTATGGTCGTCACCTTTCGGTCCTTAAACCGCCCTAGAGCGTAAATAGCTTAGCTTTCGCCCTCACTACAATACCCTATTGTAATTAAGCAAGCCTTCCCTTCCAATCTTTCGATCCAGGTTGGGGTTAATTAACTAGATAAATTGGTCTACTGCATGCATTCATTCAACCGGATAACAATTAAATTGCCTAATACAATTCCTATCGCAAGGCTAATCTAAGAAAGTCAATTAAAACATGCTACCACGGCTTCCCTAATCCTAACATACTAAGGAAATTAGCTAGACATAATTATAATAAGAACGAGAAGTAAAGAAATAACAATAAACATTAACAATAATTAAAGAAGGAAAGAAAAGGAAAGAATTAATACTGACTTAAATGATCCGGAAATGAAAGGAAGAACAAAAGTAACAGGGAAAGTGACAGAAGAAAAGTAACGTATGATGATCCCTCCTTTTTTACAAATGACGTCCTAACTCCTATTTATAAGAAAAATAGGAGTTAGTTAAACCTAATGACGGAATTAAGCAAAAACCCCAAGCCCGTAGCAAAATCCACTCGATCGAGTAGAATAAAACCACTCGATCGAGCAAACTTGACTCAAAACCGTTCGATCGAGCAAGAAAAGCTCTCGATCGACTAAACACAATTAAGCAACTGGTCGATCGACCAACTAAAGCACTCGATCGACTTATTTCATGACCTAAAGCCACTCGATCAACTAGAAAAGCACTCGATCGAGTGGATCTTGACTTCAGCAGCTTACAATTCACGTTAGTTTGACTTTGACTTGTCCTTTTAGCTCCCGAAACACCTTCACGCATCCCAAGACATCAATAAATCCCGCTCCAAATTATCTCTTCCTCCAAATGCATGCTAAACGGACGGTAAAAGGCTTGAATCTACTACTTTATGGTCCATTCCTGCAATTAAGACAAAATACACCAAAGTAGCATATTCGGGGCATTTCGTAGCATAAAACCACGATAAAAGCATAGTAATACGTGCATAAATTAGGCTAAAAATACTATATAAAATGCACGTATCAAATCACCCCAAACCAAACCTTTACTCGTCCCCGAGTAAACTAAAATGCAACTAAAGGAACGGAAAAAGATAACTCAGAGCTAGCTACGAATGCCCACTTAAGCCAATTTAATGCAAGCAAACTAACACTTATAGCAAAACAGTCAAATGCAAACGAGTTATAAGATGTTTATAAATAAGCTGAACCGTCGACCTTGCAAGACCTTTAATAATGGACTCTCACGGGTCACTCTTTCTCTCATGAAGCAAAGGGTGAACATATATATGTAAGAGAGAAAGAAAAATAGTCGCTCACCTAAACTACGACCCACATAACATGCATGCAACTGATATGATAGACAATTCTAGCTACCGTACATACATTCCAACCAAACAAGGTCATGTTACAGCCGAGGGCTTACAAAAATATGGTAAAGTAAGGCAATGGGTAAGAAAAGGCAAAACATTTATGGGAATGTGAAGGTATAGGCGGCCAAGCTAGTACCTAAACAGAACCATATGAAACATATCCATTTCCAACTCAATTATGAAATAAACACATGCCCTTCATTTGGCATAAAAATCTCACCAAACCAAACCAAACATACTCCTCAAATAATGTAAGATAGAATATAGGAGCAGAAACCGTCTCAAACAACAACCTTCTTTTTTTTTTCTTTTTTCTATTTCCTTTTTTCGGTTTCTTTTTCTTTTTCTTCGAAATTTTTTCCTTTTTTTCTTTTTCGTTCACGTTTTTTTTTTCATGTCTTTTTTCATCATCCTCCCTTTCTTCATAAATTACCAACTCCAAGTCAACATATACAAGCCAAAATTTGATACAATAGTCAATATACCGCAGAACAATCTAAACTAGCTTGACAAGGCAGGCTAAATTTGGATGTAGCTAAAGGGTCAACTGGCAAATTTGGCTAATGTGGAGTTTAATAGGTAAAAATGAAAGAAAGGGGAATTGTAAGCACCTCCCTGCATGTGATACCAACCACTAACCCGAATGTATGCAGGCAAAAAGCAATTGAATTTCATATATGTGCAAATTAATGATACATGCTATGCAAGGAGTATATTACTCACAATCCTACATGAAACTGGTCATAAATGACACCAGTTTATAAGGCTCTAATCCTTAGAATTTATAAGTAGGTTGCCAAAATTTCAGGTAAAGTCTATTCGTTCAGCTAAATTCAACATTAACTCGTAGATATGCAATAAGACAATGCTAATAAGAATAATAGTTCAAAGCAAGGCTTAAGCAAAAAGACAGTTTATAGTGCAATTTCATCATTGAAATCTACCGTTCCGACTCAACCTATATGCAAAAATAAACATGAAATTTTTGAATTTTTAACAATTTTTTCAATTTTTTGGATTTTTTGATTTTAATGAGAAATAAACAACAATGCATACATAAATTAAATATGAGAACAGAAATGCAATAAAAACAAGATGCAGACACAGATATGGATGCATAACCTCCCCAAACCAAACTGTACAATGCCCCCATTGTACCAAAACGTGGAAAGGAAATGCAAAATGAAAGAGAAAGATAGTAAATGCGGAAAACTTACAAGATAGCGCGAATAAAAGGACCTCCCCAAACCGACCATGAACATGGGAGGTTGCTAAAGGCCCGAAAAACCGTCTCAGGAAGCTAATACAAGTCAAACAAGTGAATGGGCATTTAAAACTGCTCGATCGAGAAGAATAGCAGTCGATCGAGTAGTTTTCTATCTGCAGGTGGTCGATCGAGTAATTATTTCACTCGATCGAGTGAATCCATCAGCAAAAGTGCTCGATCGAGTAGAAAAACTACTCGATCGAGTGATTCTCAATGTATTCCTGCAAAATGCAATTAAAAACAGCCCGCAAACTAACTAAACAAGCATACTGAGATAGTCTATGGTATAAAACCATTTATTACAACTGAAAGTAAATAAAGATGCAAAATAAAATCGTCGGGTTGCCTCCCGGGTAGCGCTAGCTTCAGTCAGGTCCCAGCTCGACCTTCTTTTTCTTCGAGCCTCTCTAATTAATCACAATCAAAACAGCTCAAAGCGCGCAGCATTAAATCATACATCTGCACATGTGCTACACAAAAGAGTAAGTAGCACCAAAGTGGAATAGAGAAATAGGAAATAAAAATGTTTAACTTTTTAAGTCGTACACATTTCCTATGAGCGCTCCTAAATTTATCCACAAAATATAGGAGCGCGGGAGCAATTGTCAATAAAGCAGGGATTCGTTTTAGATTGACAATATTGAGATGACAAGGTTGGTGAAAAATCGCTAATTTATTCGTCCACATGGGAGGGGGTATAGCATTAAAAGAATTAGCACGAGTCAAGCGAGGTAGCATGTTTTGATTAATAACAATAACAAAATTATCGTTAATTACCTCAGGTAGGTTGCTCTCAATGGAATCATTGACAAAAGAATGCATTACCTCATCCGTGGTAGGAGCAAATACCGACTCAGCTGTCCTTTCGTCGCCCTCAGTGGAATTCGTCCCGTAAATTGCAACCTCAAGTGCATCCAACTCGGCTTTGAATAGGGGAGATTCACCGTAACCGTTGTCATCATCAAAATCGTCATCTAAATCGAACCCATATGACGAATCAAAGCTCCCAATGGCCTGACTACCCGATCGAGTAGAATTAATACTCGATCGGTCATTTTCCTCCTGCGTTTCACTCGATCGAGTAGAAATTCCACTCGATCGAGCACTTTCTCCTGGAAAATCACTCGATCGACCAATAATTGTCACTCGATCGAGTGATTCCTCTTGTACAGGGCTGAAATCTTCGTGTGGGGCAGTGAAATATGATAGAAACTCGTCGTCCGAGTCATAAAGGTCATTCTCAGCATTGGGTAACACGGTTTCCTTAGGGGAAAAACCGCTCTCAGCAAGGTTTACCTCTTCTTCTTGCATCTCAGCTACTAACTGAGCAATGTCAGTTTCGAGCTTTTCAAGTCGCGAAGAAGTGCGTCTATCATAATCTTGCTTCACTTGCAATTGAGATGAAAATGTCTCCAATAGAGATTTCAGCTCCGCAATTTCTTTTTCTTGTATATCAGGAGGATCTTGTTGCGGTGGCCATTGACAGGGTGGATGTGGCGGCACAATTACAGCTGCTTGATTGGCTCGACTGAACGCGTAAACTTCGTCATTCTCTGCCAAACAAAAAACTGCATCATGCCCAGCAGCACCACATCTCCCGCAGTAAATCACCTGATGTGCCATATAATGGGACATAGGTGACGGGTCAAAGGTATTCAAGCCTTCCCTTTGACGATCTTTCACCTAGAACTGTCTAGGTAGTACCTATAAGGCCTATCAAAACAGCACTCAAGGAAAAAGATCAGAACGGCCTCAAGGGAAAAATCCCCTGAGGCTAAAAACAGATAAAATTAAACAAATAAATAAATAGATTGCCTCCCCGGCAACGGCGCCAAAATTTGACACGGCTATCGCAACCCTATCAAAGATAAAACCTAACGGTCTCAACTAAAATGTAGTAGAGGCAGTCGAGTATCGAATCCACAGGGAGGTAATGTAATTATAGCTGTCTAATTCTAATCCTATGGTAACAATTGGGGGTTTGTTTGAATTTGATTCTAAACTACGAAGACTAAAGAAAAGAGAAATAAGGTAAAGAGCAGTAAAGGCAATAAAGTCGATTTAAACTATCAAGAAGAGAGGGACATGTCGGGAATTCGGTTCACTACGGTAGTCCTGTGGCTCAGCTGTAAATGATTCGGACGAACTAATGTGAGACGGATGTTGAAAGGTCCTTTCGGTCCACTTTCTATCCTAAAATACCACTAACTTAACTTTCATCCTCATTAGGGTAGTCTACTGTTTATAGCGGGCCTATTTAGTCCAATCTTTCAATCCAGGATTAATTTTAGCCAGATTAAGGGGTGACATAGAAGCGTGCACTCAACTAGGTCGGAAAAATACAATTAAATTGCTATAGTGACAGAGTCTCGTAATCAATTCGTCTAATCCATCTACTACATCGTCACATTTTTACCGCAGATCCCCTAATCCCAACATGAAGGGGGTTTAGCTACTCATATCGATGATTAAACTAACAGCAAATAAATTCCCAGCAGAAAACATTATAATTAAACAATAAATAGCAATAAGGGAAATTAGGGCAAGAATAATAAAACACAAACAAGGAATTAAAGCAACCAAATGATTAATTATTAATAAAGGAAGAGAAGGAATTACAATCAGTGCGAATCCGGCGTAAAGAACAACTGAATCCGAGCAATAATAATCCCAAAATAAAGTAGCAGTGAAGAGAAAATAAAAGTAACGTAGTAAAAGTTTTCTACTGTGAAAGATAGAGTAAAGGATGATGCTAATAACCTAGTTAATCATAGGTTAAATAGCAAAGCAAAAGAGTTTTTGCGGAAATAAATAACACACGGGCTAATTAGAAGCCCAATCCAGAGAAACCACTCGATCGAGTGGATTAACACCACTCGATCGACCAACTCGTCAGCAAAAGTTACTCGATCGACCAAAAAGTCCCTCGATCAAGTAGATGGTCTTGGTGCAGCTTAAGGGTCGAGTGAAGAACCACTCGATCGACCATCAGGGGGTGTAGAAACCACTCGATCGACTGGTAAACAGCTCGATCGAGCACTTTATCTTCATTTCAGCTCACGTCTTCACCTAAGTGCCTCGTAATGCGTGCCATGACGCTTCCAAATGCAGTATCTCTCTCTGGAACAATCCCGTCTCCTCTAAATGCATGCAAAAAGGACGAAAAAGAGTACGATTCCACTAGTCTTGCGTTCATTTCTACAAAATAGACAAAACGAACCAAAGTAGCCAATTCGGGGCAAAATACCATAAAAATAGTATGAATATGCATGGAAATACGTGCTGAAATAGGCTAAAAAGACTATATATTAGGCACGTCTCAATCACCTTCAACTTGTGTCAAGCTAGGGTACCTTTGTCCTCAATCGTTAAATGCTTTCGTCAAGAGTAGAATCCTTATGGTGTTAGAAACACTGGAGGATCGCGGAATTCCCCTTTTTGCCTAGACAAGAAGAAGGGTCGTCCCCTCTCTACCATGCACAAAAGTGGAACGATGGAAAATGGATCAATAATATTTGAGTTTCATATGGGAGTTTGCTTTTTGTTGTTGTTTTTCCCCCCAATTTCTTTGTGGCATTTGACATTTTGAGAACAATTTCTTGCCACTTCTTTGATGTTTGGCATTTTCAAAACTCGACAACTTTAAACTTTTTGCATTTCTTTTGAAATTTTTCAAAGTCACCCTATTTGTAGTGAGGGTGCTTATATTTCGAGCTTAGGAGTTTTCATTTTTGTTACTCCTCTTTTCTTTTGATGCAATTGCAAACTTTTTGACTTTTCATTTCAATTCCTGAACTCAAATTTTTGAACAATTTTTGTGCCCATTCCCTTTGATGACAAAATGAGGTAGAATATGGATGATGGATGGTTGCATGGTTTCAAGGGTCACCTTGGAATAAATGGTAGCCAAGGAGTTATCACACCACAAAGTACTTTTGACTAGGCTTTAATCCATGGGTCAAAGGATACTAGCATGACACATCCTAGGGTGTTTTACAAGCATTCTAACAAGCAAAGTCTTATGAAGAAAAAGTATCTACAAGGGCCTATATACACTTGTCAAGTTTCCCAAATAGATGGTTTCACAAAATTTTCTAACCATGCAAACTACATGCCATGATGCAACTAACATATATACATTCTAATGCAAATGGTTCTACCAACTAGTATACCAAATATTCTAGATGCAATCCTAAATTCAGATTGTTTACACCGCATCAATCAAAATAAAGCCACATAGTCATTAACATACAGAGGAAAAAGGAGATTGGAAAGATCATACCATGCGGTCATCAATATCCTCATGTCTCGGATATGGCGTAGTTGATCAAATGTGAAAAAGGATGGAGAAACACAATATATACAAACACAATATATACACAAGACTACACTACAAAGGAAATGAACATGTTTTTGAGTTTTTCAATTTTTCAAATTTTTATGGTTTTTAATTTTATGAAATAAAAAGACATGTTTTTGTATTTTTCAAAAATTTTCAATTTTTATGCATTTTGGAATATAAATTCCCATCCCCCACTTTATTCTAGACATTGTCCTTAATGAACATGTAGGAGTAGGAAGGAAAAGGAAATTCATGTTTTTGGATTTTTGATTTTATGGATATTAAGTACAAATGCAATGATATGATATGAATGAATGCATGCTGTAACTAAATGCAATTCTATATGACATATATATAACAAATGAATGCAATCTAAACTATATTATATGATGGATGATTTCTAGTAAACTATGGTCACCAATGATCAAACCTCCCCAAACCGATTTAAGCACTATTTCTAGTGTTAGGAGAAATGAGGTTGGGTCATTAGTGACTATGTATGAATGCAACTAACTATATGAGACATGTGAGATATACTACAATGGAAACTATACTAAATGAACTAACTAATGTGAATGTGATATGAAATATAATACAAATGCAAGTGAAGCGTAAACTAAATGCAAGGTAATGAAATGCAACTATACATAAGAGATAGGGAGGGAAGAGTATCATACAATTGGAGATGGTGTGCTAGGCATCTCTCCCTCGTCATCATCACCATCATCGTGGTAGCCATACCCGCTAGAACCTCCTTGGTCATATCCTCCTCCTTGACCATAGTATCCCCCACTTTGACCGCCAAAGTTCCCGGCTTGGTCGCCTTGATTAGGGAACAAAAGGTGCGGTTGAGCCCAAGATGGACGAGGGCCATTAGGGTCGATATACCATTGTTGTGCCATCTGGTAGTATAGAGGATAAAGGGCCAAATAGTTGTAGACCCTCCCATCATATACTCCAAGATCAACTCTCTTCATAAGATCCATCAAATCATTCACATTCGGAGCATTGGGCACTCGTGGTGTGAATGGCACATGAGAAGTGGGGTATGGTGGGATGGGTACATAGGAAGGTGGGGCGTTAGCCCTTACCGACATCCCACGAGGTTTTTGAGATTGGCGGGCTGCTTCTTCTCTTTAAGGAGGGTTGGGATAGATTTCAATGTCGAGGAGTTAGCTCGGCGTAGGTGAGTACCGGCTCAACCTCGGGTCGGTACCGGGTACATTCCACCCCATAAGAACAATAAAGGAACACCTTTTGTAAACCACTCTACACTCTTGATTTGAGTGTAGGTACACCACCGGTGGTGGTTGAAGACGGCATCCTCATCAATTAAAGTGCTACCCTCAAGTCGCACATAAGCCCCATGAATGTTAAATCCGGGACAGAGATCATTAGCGAACATTGTAATTAGACCTCCTATAACGATGGTCTTGATTTGGGAGCTCCCTTGAGCAAAGTCGAAGAACCTTGTGAGCATCTCAAGGAGGGTGTTGAAGCTATAAAACCTTGTTCCCCAAACATTTAGATAGGACTCTAGAAATGTCAAATCAAGGAGAGTGCACCTATCTTGATCAAATTTTCCATTAATAGTGCCAGCAATGAAGCGTTCGGTGATTCGAATAACCGGATGTTGAATTGCAAAGGTATAGCATTGTTTCAAATCTATGAAATCCCTCCCGGAGATAGCCCTCCAAACTTGGTCCACACCAAAGTCGGTGGGTTTGTCGGTGTTTTCCGTTGGCACAACAAGACCAAAAATACATGCAAATTGGTTGAGGGTTAGTCTATGGTCGTGATTGCACAATCTAAATTCCATGCAAACGGTTCTTTGCGTGTTTGTGACTATGCGGAGGCTACTCAAGAATTTCAGGGTAAGGCTAAGGTAGGTCTCTTCATGGGCATATAATACTTTTCCAAGCCCCAAACCGTCAAAGAACATTTCGGAATGATATCTTATACCTAGGACTTCTAACACTTTGGTCTCAATGAATTGAGTCGGCTCATTATGCATTCCTAGCAATGTGGTGAACTTCTTGCGATGTTCATTGGAAGTGAAGATCACTTCCAGCAAGTACTCAAGTTGCTCCACCCCTCCTATTATCACAGTGTGGTGGTGTCATGGTGGCATCCCTCCTTGAGCGG
The DNA here is from genome assembly GCF_048544455.1 of Silene latifolia. NCBI lineage: Eukaryota > Viridiplantae > Streptophyta > Magnoliopsida > Caryophyllales > Caryophyllaceae > Silene > Silene latifolia. The sequence continues at coordinate 196,521,427 of NC_133534.1, forward strand.
ATGAAGAGGAGCCCTTGCGCTTCTTGGTTGCGGACTCAACGAGCTTCTTGGCTTTTCCCTTGAGGTTCATCATTTTTGATTTGGGAAAGTTAGGATTTGGTTTATTTTTGTGATGGGAGTTGATGAAAGTGTTTGGAGATGAAGATGTGAGGATTAGGTTTAGATAATGTAAGGAAATTAGGGATGGTGGGGGTGTTTTTATAAAAAAAGTGGTGTGGGAGGAGCGGCTGAGGGTCGGGCTCGGGCGGATTATAAGAGGTGTGCACAGGAATCCGAGCGTCCTGGCTGTTGGGACGAACGTCTTGCAGCAGGCGTCCGAGCGTCTTGGTAAGAATCCGCTCGGATTTTGTTCCAGTGATTCTGCCTCTTCTGATTTTGGGATAGGACGAGCGTTTTGTTCTTAGGATGAGCGGCTTGAGCACGACGAGCGTCTTACTCAGAATCCGCTCTGATTCTCTTCCCGTGCAAAATTGTTTTCAAGCTGCCATACAGGACGAGCGTCAACACCAGGACGAGCGTCTTATCTGATAATCCGGTCGGATTTCAAGTCAGTTCCAAATAGTACCCATGAAGAAGCTGAGGACGAGCGGCTTGCCCTCGGGACGAGCGTCCCGTACCGTTTTTCACACTTTTTCATTCTTTTCTTTCAAAGATTTTACCCTTGCACCCTTTTGTTATTCCTCCTTATCCTTTTCTGAAATTATGCTCAATAAACGGCTAAGAAACCCTCTCTCACTACTCTCATGCAAGAAATTGTAAGTAAAAGTGCGCAAATGTACAATATTATACAATGCAAAGGTTTCAGAAATATCTTACAAATGGTGTTTTGAGATAGGTCTCCACCAAACTAGTTCAATTTGTCGAAATTCTTTGTCCATAGAGCTCAAGGCTCTTAAGAGGAGATCAAAAGCTTGTGAACAAGCTCCAAATAAGCATAAGTATGGTTTGCTCAATTTCAAAACGAAGCTTGGCCAAAAGAGTTGGTCATTCATTTTCATTTTCTTCTTTCTCTTGGCACTTGAATATTTATGATGCTTCAAACCGAATAGCCCATGATTCTTGTCAACATAAGGGATGAAATGTGGTTCATGGTTGTCTGGAGACTTCCACTTACCACCTTCTTCTTCAGTTTCGGGGATGATGATAGCATTTTGATTATTCAATCCTTCCAAAGTAGAAGGAGAATTCTCATGACTTTGATGATCGAGTTCTTGAGGAGTTGACATTGCGGATGCAAAATTTCCACAAGTAGCTTCATGTGCAAGTTTCTTCTTGAGCTCTTCCACCAAGTACCCTTTGTATAATGTCTTGACCTTTTGGAGGAGATCCACCATATCGTCCTAAACAATCATAGGTTCCATAGTAGGTGTAAAGTAGTCTTCATAGGCAATAGGGAAGGGACATTCTTCTTCTTCATGATAAGATATCTTAAATTTCTCAAGGATAGGCTCCTCAAGTGGAGTAACCTCACAAACTTCCGCTTCCTTATCCCATGGGTTCTTGCAAAACACGATATTATCATCATAGCTATCTTTATAAGAATCATGGATGGGGGCTTCATTCAACTCTTTCTCTAACACCTCAATGTCCACATCAAAAGTCACACCCTCATACTCACAAAGGCTAAGAGTATTTGGCTTACTCAACCTCATGTCTTCTTCATTGAACACAACACTTTCATACTCACAAGAGCTCAAGGAGATTGGCTCTTCCCACTACTCATCTTCCATATCAAAGGTCACTACTTCAAACTCACATTCATGATCAATGTCTAAGGAATGGAAGGGAGTGGTTGCTTGGGTTTCTTTTATTTGGGCAATTTGAATCTCCAATTCCTCACTTTGGGTAATAATGCCTTGAAGAACATTGTCCCTCTCTTGGCTCTCCTCTAACATTTGTTTGAAGAAGTTTTGTTGATCTCCCATCATTTGGAGAATCGCATTTTGAATGGGTTCATCTTATTGTTGTGGGTGGGTGTGAATGTGGTTGTATTGTGGCAATTCATTATCACATAGGTATTGGGTGGACGATTGTTGTGGATATTGGATGTGGTGATTTTGGTGGGAATAATTGGGGTAGTAGTTAGGATTTTCATTGTATGAATAATAAGGTAGGTTTGTGTTGACTTGCTTCTCAAACTCCACATACCCATAGTCATACTCAAAAGATCCAACATGTACTCCATATGTCAAGTCTTGGGCCATCATATCTAAGACAAGGAAACAGCAACAACCAAGGAAACTACACAAAAACGGTAAAAATTAACCTTGAGGAACAAGTTCCTCAAGGTAAAAGCACAAATAAAAAATAGACAAAATAGTAAGAGCTTAATCACATAGCACCGTCCCCGGCAACGACGCCATTTTGATGGACAAGAGTTGGTCGTCAGACATCCAATCAAACACATTTATATTCTCAACAAACAACTAGTTAGTGGTTAAGTCGAGTTCGATCCATGGGATAGTGTGCTTTGGGTTCTAAGTCTATCTATCTCAATTTATGCTAGTGTCACGATTGATTTGGGTTTGTAGTTGTGTTCTAGACTATTGCAAGCAATAAAGTAAAACAACCAATAAAATAAAAGATGTAAACAAATGACTAAAAGTACTAGGATATCATGGGTTTATAGGGGATTCATGGGAGTTAACCATACAAACATGTTCACAAAGTTGCAAGCAATTAATGTTGTAAAGGAACCGAGTTGGTGTATGTCTTACAGTTCTTAGGAAGAGTTGGGTTCCAGAGCAAAATCGATTTGATTGTACAACACCTACAAGTCGACTTACTTTCCCCTTAATCACTTCTATGCAAGGTCTAACTGGACTTGAGTTGGTTTATATCTTACAAGTCAAGTTGAATAGATAAGAGATGGTTATAAATGCAAGGATTCATAGGCTTAGCATTTCATCAAACATAACATGTGCATAGGTTGACATCACAACAAGCAAGTAAATTAATTATGGAAACATATTAGATTAAGCATAATTATTCCCCATGTTTACTTCCCTTAATTACCCACTAATCCTAGTTAAGGAAACTACTCACCCATTATCATGGGAAACATGTCATTAATGGTGTCAATCATCACAACAAGTGTAAACATGATAAGAGCTTTAAGGAAATAAACAATAAAGAGTAAAGAGTACAGAAATTATACCAAACTTGAGATAATCCAAATAATAAAGCAAGAATAAAAGAAGGGAACTTGATTGATTAATGAAGGGTTGTCAATCCTCCAATAATAACCCAATAATCTTCAGTTTCCGAATAATAATAACCTTGAACAATGATTAAGGAAAGATTAATGTGTAATTTTGTGGAATGATTGAGATTAATCTATTCTAATCTACTCCTACTCTAATATAAGAGAACTTGATTTAATCTAAGGAAACTTGGTTAAGAGAGCTCCCCTTGATTATTACAAATGGGGTATATATAGTAGTACATCATTAGGTTAAGCAAGGGTAGATTAGTAAATAACAATGCTAAGTGAAAAGTTGAGGAAGTGCTCCTCTCCAAGGAGATGCTCATCTCCGTTTTGCTAGTCTCACAAGGATATGATCGGATCGTCTTCAAGCACGGCTAGTTATTCCAAGGAATCCGTGCATCTGTGGGAGAAAACGCTCAGATTGTGGGCAGGGGAGACGAGCGGCTCAATCGTCGGGACGCTCGGATTGCTTGAGGGGGCGACGAGCGTCTTGAAGTTAGGACGCTCAGATTGTCCTTCAGAATGCTTTTCTTCTTCCTTTCACATACTTCTTATTCTTTCATTTTTGACCTTAGTTCTTTCTTCTACTTCCATTCTCTTTCACCCAATATCATTAATGACCTTCCAAATAAGCACAAGAGACGGGAATTTCGCCGTATTTCCTTCTTTCCTACAAAACATATGAAATTCACTAAGAAAGCAAAATAGAAAGCATTTGACGGATAAAATGGCTAGGGAATGTTATAATGGTATGCAAAATAGGTTCAATTAGTGGACTAAATGTGCGCAATTATGAGTCACATCAGGTTCCTACTGAGACGGCAGCTACTTTAGATCCGTTCCCCATTCGGAGATCAACATCACCCTTGTTTAGCTTTCTTATGCTTTTTAGGCCATGCAAATGATTGCACAAGTGAGAAACACAACCAGTATCTAATACCCAAGTTGTATTTGAAGCATAATTTATGTCTATCATAAAATATTCGGTTGAGAAATTACATGTTGGCTTCACAAAGCCAGCTTTAATGTCATCCAAGTATTTTGTGCAATTACGCCTCCAATGTCCCTTGTTATTACAATAATTACAAGTATCTTTAAGAGGATTACCCTTCTTAGGCTTAGGCTTAGTAGAGCAACTCGCAATTGCTTTACCTTTGCCCTCCACCTGTACGGGTTTCTTACCTGCGTTCCTCTTAAACTACTTCTTCCCCTTCATATTAATCGCAAGTTCATCCTTCCTCGTACTCCCACTCAATCCCATGTCCTTCTCTACTTGCACAAGCAGAGAATGGAGCTCATGTAAATGTTTTTTCATGTTCGTCATATTATAATTTACCTTAAATTGGTAAATCCTTTGACGTGACAGAGAGAGTGGAGCACTCGGTCCACCACAAGCTCGTCGGGAATATTACATCCCAACCCCTCTAGATTTTCCACGTACTCAATCATTTTAAGTACGTGTGAACTCACAGGTTGACCATATTTGAGGTTTGCCTCAAAGAAATGAACTGCGGTGTCATACTGAATTATCCTCGGGGCTTGAGAAAACATAGTAGAAAGCCTCGAGAATACTTCATGTGCATTGCGGAAATTGACACATTGCGTTTTTAAAGCATTGAAAAAATCAAAACATTTTTTATTGCAGCAGATTCCTTTTGATAATCATTAAAAGCCTCCCTTACATCGGCAGTGGCCCTAGAACTAGGCGAAGGGGGAGAGGGATCGATTAGGTAGCGTAATTTGTCATCACCTGCGGAAGCTAATCGAAGTTCTTCCTCCCAATCTTTAAAATTACTACCGACGGTTTGACTAGTAGAAGTCATCGTGATTACTGCAAAGGAAATAAAAGGAAAGGTTAACAGTTATCGTCTAAATATATTTTAACTTGTGAAACTATTTTAACAAGTTCCCATTTATATAACGATCTCCCACTGAATTATATAAATGATTCCAAGATCCAATTTTATATAATTACGGGCACGGTGGACTGATTCAACCCGTATTTATAAAAATTTGGTGAGTCAACAATTTTGACTGATTCTACTACTAGAACTCTTGGTCGACGGATTTTCTTAAAATCTATCTTTTAGCCCCAAAAATAATTATGGGCACGGTGGACCGATCAACCCATAATTATCATGTTGAGTCCAACTAAATTTCAGGCCTAATAACTTTTATTACCCTACTTACCCAACGTAAAAAGAGTGTACCTTGGTGATCCGAACCTACCTCTAATGAAGAAGGGATTCATAGGTGCTATTATTTGGTAAGGCTAATCTCAATTTTCTAACAAAGTGAGAGATCTTATCAATTTAATTGTCTATTACTTTTAAGTGAACAAAATTGGTGAATTCTAGAAAATTAAATCGATAACAACAAAGCAAAACATGTAGCGACGATTTGGCATGAATGCATAAATATAAAAAAACAAGTCCTAATACGGCCACCTAGAAATTAACTTAAACTATTAAACTTCGGAAACCAACTCCTTGGTCCCTTGAGTCTTCATAAAAATGGCCTCCTTCTTTTGGATTCCGGAACGCATTTCCGTAAAACACCGTCTTCATGAAAACTCCATCTTTAGATGCTTCTTTTAACTACTAATAATTAAATTACATAATAATTTCCTATTATACAATTTGTAATAAAATTAAAATAAAAACTTTTAATTAATTACAAATTGGGCGATGCGAAATCACAATTAATTACAAAACAAGTCGATATTCCCTTACATTACGGGAAATACCAACTTCTACCTATGGCCATATTAGGAAAAATTACATATTTAAAATACTAAAAACCATTCATCCAAATGAATAATAAAGATAAATTATGTAAAATGTCATGCCAAATTGTCTAACTTACCAACAACGATCATTTGAGCTTGCTTTGACGGAATTTTTACCAATAAAAATTCATAATCAATTCTTAAAACAATTTTAAGATATACTTATCATACTAATCAGGTATAATATCAAAATAATTATTCTCACTAATTATCTTGAATTTATATGGGATTAAAACAAAAATTATAATAAAAAGACATAATAATTCACAATTATTACGGAAAAATTCCATTTAATTAAAATATTTATGGGAAAAAACAATTTTAAGATTTTGTACATTCTGGTCATTCACCAAAAAGACATGCATGTAAAATTTTTGGTTTTAGAATTTATTTAAAACAATTTCACAATTTTCTCGGTAACATGGCAATTTTTACGATTTAATTCTAAATCAAATCATAAAAATTGAAACAACTTAAAAATTAAATTTTGTACATTTTCCAAAACTTTCCAGGAGCTAAAAAAATAAAAAATTCGAGGCCAAAAAATAAATCAATATTTATTTGTAAAATAACCATTATTTACCCTTTTTTATCAAATAAAAATCAATAAACTTCCTAAATTAGTCAAATTAATTTAAAGTTTCTATTTTATCATAAATAGAATATGCATGTGGTTATTCCTAAATAAATATGTGTAAAATTAACATGCAACATAATTTAATTAACTCTTAATTGATTTTAGTGCATTTTTACGCATTTTTATGCCATTTTAAGTCATAAAAAGTGATTAAATATTACAAAAATCAAATTTTAGTCCCATATCATTTTAAGACCAGATTATTTACATGCCATACCATATTTTAACTACATAACATCAAATTTTATTAATTTATCTCATAAATTACTAAAATCGTCTTAAAACTACATGCATGTATGTAACAATGCTCTGATACCACTTGTTAGTTATTTAGACTATTTTAGACTCATATTATTAAATCAAAATTACTAATTAATTTGGTGTAATGGTCTAAATCTACATGCATGCAAATTAAAATAACAAAAATGGTGTAAAAACCATTTAAGAGAAATTTCATTACATTGATGATGGAAATATAAAGGGCACAACTCAAGGACTCCTTCCTTGATATTGTTATTGAGTTAATAGATGGTGGATGATCCTCCAAAACCCAAATTACCATCTTAGGTAATCTCCTTTGGTGGCACCCAAGATAACCTACTAAAATTACTAACTAGATAATAATAATAGTAACCTTGTATTAAGTAATATTATTACACTAATAATATTAGTAGATGTATTATTATTGATCAAGTAATTATAGAGAAAAAGTTGAAGAAAATGGACCTCTTTTCCTCTATAATGACCCGGCCAAGAGAGGGTTTTTGGGTTATTTTTTTCTCAATTTTTCATCCCTTGCATGTGATATAATGTGAGGTATTTATAGACCTCTCAAATGTAAACAAATGAGAGGAACATCTCATGTGTTTTTGTTAAATAAAAATGACATGTGGAGGTCATGTTGGACATTATAAAATCGGTCCATATGGATCCATTTGGGTCCATTTCGATTTTTGACATATGTCCCACAAATGCTTATAAGTCTTATATTTAATTATCTGACATAATTAAATAATAATTTGATTATTTAACACTTAAATAATATAAATTAACAACTAATGACTACTTAACTATTATGTAGTAATTGGACCGTTTTATCAATATAAAATGTATCTTATGAACCCTTATTAGCTAATTTTACAACTTCTTGTAAATTTAAATAGCTAATTAACTTTACCTCAAAACTTATACACATATCGTATAAATTTAGTTAATTAACTATTAATTATTAAAATTCAATTAACATTTATTAATTAATTATCGAATAATTTTATAATAAATTCCCTTGGCCCGAGTTCGTAACTCGTCATAAAATAATACATTAACTTGACTTATTAAAAGTCAATTAATACAAGGATTTAATTAATTTGTATCTCATACAAATAATTAGGTATTTCACAACAACAGGTAATGTCAAACTCTAGTCAGCCAGTCATTACCGATTAACGATGACCAGCTGGCAAATAAATAAATATAAATCCTTGATATTCCTTTTACGAGATTTAATATGTAAACGCACTTATTGTGGAGGACACTACTCCAACAAATTAAACTGTGTTATTTCAAATCTTGCGATGTGTCCTCGTTATTTCAAAACAACAGGTATATCTAAACACAATAAAGTAACATGCAAATACCCAAAATGGTCAAATTTTAAATCTTAATATAATAGTTGGGCGATTGAGTTTATTTGTAACACTCCCATTTATCCAAGAGCCTTAACTAGGCATTCCTATATAAAGGAAGTTGTTACCATCTCGGATTTCCCGGGATAGTAAATAACAAAGTAAAACAAACTACAATACATTAAATAAATAAATGTTTTAGCGACTTTACTACAATTTATTTAACCAAACAATTGAGTAGAAATTATTACATAAAGTCTCGCAGCGGAAATAAAATAAGTGAAGTATCTAAATGACTATCTAAGTATGGTAGACTTCTATACGGTCCATTGCAAGCTCCTAGTCAGCTATTCTCTAGTACCTGTCAGTCAATCTGCTCCCCAATAATTGGTTCATCACAGGTGTTTACAGATTACACTGTCAACCAAACGGTTGAGTAGGAATATTTGAACAACATGAATACAACACAATAATAATAACAATCAAGATATGCAAATGCTTAACAACCAATTCACATCTTCGAGACACCCATTCATCATGTTAATCCCTGGACCGGGGTATTCAGACATTATCCACCAGCGACTAAACCTAGGGCCTTCCAATTCACAAGTAATCTACCAGCGACTAAGCCTTGGCGCTTCCAATCCTCATCCAACCAATTCAACGATATAGATATATGTAACATGAATACTCAACAATGGATTAATAAAAACAATTCACATCACTAATCATCCGGCAATTAATGTTCATTCTAAAAATAATATCCATGTGACAAGTAACACAATCATGTTCCAATTGAGTAGATAACCTACCTTTGTAGCTAAAATCCAATTACGCAGTCCATGAATAAATCAGATATTCTCCACTTCAAATCTGTCACCTAAAACAATAAAATAATTTAATTATATTAACCTTACCGTAAGTCATTTATTAATTAATTACGATTCATTATAATCATTCATAAAATTTACGAAATAAAACTCGTCTTTAAGAACTTAAAACAACCAACACTCCCACGACAACACCCCTTTACGCGTGTCCCGAACCACGGTAAAAAAAAACACCCGACACAAGGTCAAAACCCGTGAGTCTCACCGTGTTCAAGCACTCGCCACCACGATGAGCCCTGACACGGCTATCGCAACCCTATCAAAGATAATACCAAACGGTCTCAACTAAAATGTAGTAGAGGCAATCGAGTATCGAATCCACAGGGAGGTATTGTAATTATCAGTTGCCTAATTCTAATTCTAAAGTAACAATTGAGGGGTTTGTTGAATTGGTTTCTAAACTACGAGATTTAAAGGAAAGAGAAATAAAGATAAGAGCAGTAAAGACAAGAAAAAGGTTTAAACTATCAAGAGAGAAGGGACATGTCGGGAATTCGGTTCACTACGGTAGTCCAGTGACTCATCTGTAAATGACTCAGACGAATTAATATAAGACGGATGTTGAAAGGTCATCTCGGTCCACTTTCTATCCTAAAATACCACTAACTTAACTTTAATTCTCATCAAGGTAGTCTACTGTTCATAGCCGGCCTATTTAGTCCAATCTTTCGATCTAGGATTAATTTTAGCCCGATTAAGGGTTAACTCAGAAGCGTGCACTCATCTAAGTCGGATAAATACAATTAAATTGCTATGGTGACAGAGTCTCGTAATCAATTCATCTAATTCATTTACTACATCGTCACAATCCTACCGCAGATACCCTAATCCCAACATGAAAGGGGTTTAGCTACTCATGTCGCTAATTAAACTAACAGCAGATAAATTTCCAGCATTAAACATTTTGAAATAACAAGTAAAATGCATAAAGAGAAATTAGGGCAAAGGATTTAAATAGAGTAAAAGCAAACAATGATTAATTATTAATAAGGAAGAGAAAGGAATTACAATCCAAGCGAATCTGGCGTAAAGAACACAAAATCCGAGTGAAATAATCCCAAGAACAAAGGTTACAGTGAAGAGGAATAGCAACGTAACAAAGTTTAACAGTAGGAAGCTTAGATAAAATGAAAGATAGATCCTAATGACCTAGTAAAGCGTGCTTAAATAAGAAATAATTAAGTTTTTGCGGAATAAAACATAACACGGGCTGTTTAAAGCCCATAATCAGCGAAACCACTCGATCGAGCAAACCTCCAGCAAAATCTACTCGATCGACCAGAATGTTACTCGAACGAGTAAACCATCTTTCAGCATCTTAAGGATCGAGTAAGAAAGTGCTCGATCAACCTTCAGAGGACGTAAAAACCACTCGATCGAGTGGTAAAACTGCTCGATCGAATGGTTTGACTTCAAATCAGCTCAAGTCCGCGCCCGAATGCCTCGTAATCCGTGCCATGACGCTTCCAAACACAGTATCTCACTCTGGAAAATCCCGTGTCTCCTCTAAATGCATGCAAAAAGGACGAAAAAGAGTACGACTCCACTACTTTCGCGTTCATTTCTACAAAAAGGACAAAACGCACCAAAGTAGCCAATTCGGGGCAAAATACCATAAAAATAGTATAAAAATGCATAGAAATACGTGCTGAAATAGGCTAAAGAGACTATATATTAGGCACGTATCAAATCTCCCCAAACCGAACCTTTACTCGCCCTCGAGTAAACTCAAAACTATACACAAACTAATGGAACGGAAATGACAACTCAGAGCTAGCTTAACTTGTCTACTTGAACCAATTTAATGCAACAAAAATTAACAGTTAAAGCTAAGCAGTCAATATGCAAACGAATTATAAGTTGTTCGGAAATATAGCCAACCTATCGACCTTGCAAGACCAACAAAATCGGACTCTCTCGTGGTCACTCTTCTCTCATGAAGCAAAGGGTGAATATCATATGTAAAAGAGAGAAGGAAAGACAGTCACTCACCTAACTGCGACCTACATAGCATGCATGCAACAAAAATGAAAGACAATTCAAGTACTAATGCACACACTCCAACCAATAATGTCCGTCACAGCCGAGGGCTTACAAATAGTTTGGGAATAGTGAGGTTCAAGTGAGAAAAGGCAAAACATGTTATGGAAATGTGGAGGTAAAAGCGTCAAGCTAGTTCCTAACAGGACCATAATGAAACCATCCGAATCTGAACTGACTGAAAAACTAAGTACAAGTGCCCTTCATTTGGCACAAAGCCCACTAAACTTAAACACAGAATAAGAATTGAGGAGTCAGACGGTCACAAACTTCCCTTTTTTAATACCGTCTGAATGAACTAACTCAAATAAAACAAACTTTTTTTTTCAAACTTCTTCTTTCTTTTTCTTCTTTCACGTAACCATCTTCTTCTCTTTTCTTTTTTCCATTTTTTTCTTTTCTTTCACTTTCACGTCTTTTCTCTTCTTTTTTTCTTTTTCAATACTTTTTTTCTTTTCCTCCTTCCTCTATACTTACACCAACTCCAAAACAAGAATTACGGGCCAAAATGCAACGGAAAAACGTACCACAAAAGAACATACTAACTAGCTTGACTAGGCAGGCTTAGTTTGGGATGTAGCTAATGGGTCAAAAAGGCAAATTTTGGCTTATGTGGAGCTATATGGGTGAAAAATATAAGGAAAGGGAAATTTGCAAGCACCTCCCTGCATGTGACACCAACCACAAACCCGAATATGTGCATTTGACGAGAAATTGAATGTCATAAATGTGCAAAAAAAAAGATGAACATGCTATGCAAGGAGTACTACTCAAAATTCCTAATGAACTGGTCATGAATGTTACCAGTTATGGCTCTAAAACTCAGAATTTTTCAAGTAGTTTGCCAATTTATAGGTCAAGTGTACACGGTCAGCTATATTTAAACAGAAACTCGTAGACTATGCGTATAACAAAGCTAATAACTATCAAAAGAAGTGCAAGGCTCAAGTAAAATGACAAGTTATAGTGCATTGTCATCATGGAAATCTACCGTTCCGACTCAACCTATATGAAAAAATAAACGTGAATATTTTTTTTGAGTTTTTGAAATTTTTTAATTTTTTTGATTTTTGATTTTTAGTGAAATAAACCACAATGCAAGCTGAAAAATAAACGTGAATGCAAAAATAAATACAAATGCAGACTCAAAAGGATGCAATATACCCTCCCCAAACCAAAACGGACAACGCCCTCGTTGTCCTCCAGCATACACCAGCAGAAATATGGGGGAACGGGAATATACAACCTATAAGCAAAATGAAAGCAATAAAATAAAGAGGAGACAAAATTAAAAGAGTAAGAGATACATACAAAATACGAACTTCCCCAAACCAGCCAGAAAACTGGGGAAGTGAGTAGACCAGTAGCTACTCATCGTCGTCGTCACTGCTGTCACGGATCGTCTCCACCCTGAACTTCGGGTCTCTCTCCTCCTCTCTCCTCCTCTGCTCCCCAGCACGAGCTCTCTCCACTGCCACCTCTGGGTCCTCGTCCTTCTCTGATGCCGGGTACCCCTCGGCTGGGAACCGGAAGAAGGAAGGGTGTGGCCAACCCTTGGGGATCGGACGGTGTCGCCGCAAGTGGTACTCGTACCGAGGGTGTAAAGTAAGAGCCAAATCCTCTCTATACGAGCCTAACGCTCTGCAACCTCAAGCAACAAACCGTAAATGGCGCCCCCTTGGTCCATGACCGCGGGCGCCACGAAAGGAGGAGGTGGTACGTAAGTGGCTGGTAAGACCGGCTCAGTCTGGTCAGTGGGAGGTGGAGTAGGAGTGGTAGTAGTAGTGGGAGTAGGGGTCGGATCGGGAGTAGCCGTGGAAGGCTGGGTACTCTGTGAAGGTGTGGACCCCTCTCCAGTCTCAAGTCGCCGCTTCTTGGCGGCGGGTGCAGCAGTAGGTGGTCGTCGAGGCTGAAGTGGAAGGAGAAGATGAGGGTAGTGGTGGCAGACGGGCGCCCTTTACCACAGTAGGTAAGGGCTCAAGACGGGGGAGAGTGTCACAGGGTAAGGCAACAGACAAGGAGCCGTCAATCTTCCAAGTCTGGTAGTCTGGGGTAAGCCAATGCTGAGAAAGCATGGCATCCAGACTCAGTAACCTCTCTCCGTCGAGGTACTGCAGGTCACGTTGCTATTAATTGTTGGTTGATCGAGCACTTTCTTACTTGTTGGTCATGTTGTTCGGCTCCTTTAGGCCAAAAATAGTGCTCCCCATCAGTCTAAGGAAACAACGGACAGGGGGAAGGTGGACCTGATGGAGCTTTCGCTCCTGGAAAGTGGTCTGGGCCAGGCACCGCAAAAGCTGACGGTTGACCTTCCTAGGGGCAACAGTCACGTTCGTAGAGGTAAGGTCAAGTAACCTACCAAACTCTCCTAAGGTCATCTGAAAAGTCCGGTTAAACAACCGGAAGGACACATAAAGACTATCGGGGTCAGCCTCGTGTGCCCCGGGGGAGAAGGTAAAAGAGCAGAAAAACTCAAGGCTCAGCTCTAAAAAGGTACGGCCCCTCATAGTGATGAGTCCGGCCATCCCTGTGACCCGTAGTAAACTACAGACCGACTCGTAAATGCCGAGTCTCACAAGCGCCGATTCCTCTAGAAATCGGGAAGGAACATGTACACAGCCTAGCAGGTTATAATTTCTTGCAATGTAAAGCATTAAAAAAATGTACCTGCGGATAGTCTGGGTGAGGGTCGAGGGAGTCGTCTCCTCCAATCGTGACCGTGCCAGAAGTAGAAGCGGCAGCAGCTGAAGTAGAAGCAGCAGAAGTGGAAGTGACTGGAGCTGGCGCAGAACGAGACTGTCTACGACCCCGGCCTCTGGAACCCGAAGTAGTACCCCGTCCAGTGACGGTGTGAGGGACCAAGGCTGCTCTAAAAGCAGCTGCGGCTGCTGGCGAGTGCACCACAGTTGTAAAAGTAGCGGCTGGTGTAGAGGTAGTGGCTACAGTGGTCACCACTGAAGAGAGACTAGCAGTGGTGGTGACCGTAGAGGAAGTGGCAGCCTGAACTGAGCTAGCAGCAGAGCTATTTGGAGCAAAAACTGTACCTGCAGCTGAAACTAGAAACACTGGGGTTGCGGTAGTCAATAAAGTGGAGACAGTGGCAACAGCAGGGGCCACGGTCTCAGACAGAGACGGACTAGAGGATGAACTAGTAGAGGGTAAAGAACTAGAATCCATTCTGTAACAAAGGGTAAGGGGTATGATAAGAAACAGCGGCTAAAAGTGGCTAAAATCAGCACGAAAAACCAGCAGAAACAACATGGGAAACCCCCTACCAGTCGAAAATTTCGACTTACAGCATACAATTCCCAACAATCCTAAAAAATTTCGAATCACAGTAGGCAAACAGCGATAGGGAACGGGAATAGCAGTTAACAACAGTAGCATGTAACAAAAACTGAGGTTAATTAAATCATGGCAGCTTATAAACCCGTCTGACAGTCGAAAATTTCGACTTAAACAACCCTATTCGCAAATTCAAAATTTTCGAATTAAGCATGCAACAGTAGTGAGGAAGTGATTTGATCATGAAACAAGGCAAGTAAGGGCAACCAAAGGCAAGTAAAGTCAAAAAAATTCGACTAAAGCAAGATTTCAAACCCTAATTCCAATTTTTTCTCATAAATTTTAAAATAACCGAAATTAAAATGCATAGAGGATGAAGGAATCACTTACTTGATGAGAGAAATCCTATAAATGCAATTAATCTTCAAATAACCAAGCAACAAGGGCGCTTTTTCGCTCGAAAAATCGCAAACCCTAACCCGCTTTAAAAACCGTGTAAATGAGCAAAATCAAGGGGGAGATTAAGGGGCTTTGAAAGATTAAAATGCAAGCAAGGGATTGTAGGAGGCGGATTTGGTGATTGAGCAAGAAAAATGGGGATTTGGGGGAGTTTTGGTCGCGATTAGGGAGGTATTAGACGAAAATTTGGGATAAAATGAAATTAGAAACAAAACACAAGAGTTTAAAGGAAGACTCCCTGCGTCCTGTTCATTTTTACTCGATCGAGTGGTTTAAAACTACTCGATCGAGGAATCCCATTTATTGCTTTACTCGATCGACTTAAAAAAGTGCTCGATCGACCATATTTTCACTCGATCGAGTACAAAAAGTACTCGATCGAGCTCTTTTCTCGCGTAAGCTCTTTAATTTTCGTCAATTCTTCCTTGGAATGTATAAAACTTCCCCAAACCAGCATAAAAACACGTGCAAAAATATCCCAAAATACCAAATACGCATAAGAACAGTCTATAGTCTTAAATCTACGCTAAAAACTGTCTATAAACTAATTGTCCTAATTAAATGCAATAAAACAAATTCAACGGAAATTCAAAAATTATCTATTACAAGGTATTACACGGGGCATTTCCCCGTTCAATTCCCAATGCAATTCAGTAGCCCCTTGGAGGGCTCCTGACTGGAGAACGTCACCTCAGCAACATTGACTATCCTCTTCAGCTTCCATGAGCTTGAATTTGAATCATTTAAAACAGTAGGAGGGGAGTAGTTCACATCCACGTAAGCACGAACTTTCCGCATCCCTGCTTCTCCATCACCGTCTTTAGCATCCTCATATCCAATTCGATTGACAGTGATTGCACCATGTCCTTTGACAACTCCTTCATTGCTTTCATCTGTACCTTCAGCACGGGAAACAGACGAACTTTCCTCCTTTTCGCTCTCTATCTGAGGGGGAGGGGTAACAATAGCAGCACAATTCTCCAATTTTTCATCTGGAGTGTCAATGATAGGATCAATAGAAGAGAGGGCATTGCAAGGCTGAGCTTGCATGGGAGCCCTTCGAGACTTAGACTGATGAAAAATCAGCTCCTCGTCCCCTACCTGAAAGGTCAAAGTCTTACCCCCGACGTCTATTACTGCACGGGCAGTAGACCAAAATGGTCTCCCTAAAATAATAGGGGTGTGTGCATCTTCGGGGATGTCTAAGACAACGAAATCTACGGGAATAAAGAATCTCCCGATCTGAATAGGTACGTCTTCTACTACACCTAGTGGCCGTGATAAACTACGGTCGGTTATCTGGACAGTCCTGTTGGTGCAACTCACCTTTGTCAAACCAAGTCTTTTAGACAGAGACAGCGGTAAGACACTCACGCTAGCGCCTAGATCGCATAACGCGTTATCAATCAAATGGATACCGATATGGCATGGGATTGAGAAACTACCCGGGTCTGACTGTTTAGGAGGTAACTTATTTTGAAATAGGGCTGACCCTACCTCAGTTAAAGCTACGGTCTCACTATCACTAATATTCCTCTTACGCGATAAAATTTCTTTCATAAACTTAAGATACGAGGATACCTTTGTTAGCAACTCGGTGAATGGCACAGTGACTTCTAAGCTTTTCAGAAGTTCGACAAATTTGCCGAATTGTTGATTGGCTTTAGTATTCTGCAGACGCCTCGGGAAGGGAACCGTGATAGGTATCTCGAGTCCCTTGTTTCTCTCTTCCAATGTGTCTTCCGGAGCATGTTCGGTATCCTTTGGGTGCTTCTTACCTCTCGAATGAGGTCTTTCCGGTGATTTATCGCTTAAACGAGCACTAGCAGGCTCTCGAATAAGCTTCCCGTCATCAAAACTACTCGATCGACCAAATTGCCCATTCGATCGAGCAGTTTCCTCATCAATATCAGTCGATCGAGTGAAATTTTCACTCGATCGAGCAACTCCACTTTCCTGTTCACTCGATCGAGTAGAAAAACTGCTCGATCGACCATTTTCTTCAACAATTCTGCTCGATCGACCATCTGAAACCAGTCGATCGAGCACTTTCTTGGCTGTTAGCTCGTTTTCTTCGCTAGAGCACTTTTCATCATCAGTTTTAGCCTTCCTCGGGTCTGATTTCAACACTTCCGGTCCCTCATAAGAGAGACCGCTTCTCAAATTTATCAGATTTACCGTCTCATGTGGATTCTTCTCATTTTGAGTCGGTAAATGACCCTGCTTTCTTGTGGATTGATTCGCGGCCAGTTGGGCAACTTGAGTTTCAAGTGCCTTTATGGACGCATCCTTCTGTTGATCACTCAGCTGGACTTGCTTTGTAAAAGCTTGCAATATAGACTTAAGTTCACCAATTTCACTCACCCCACCGGAAGATGATGCACCGTGATTAGGAGGAGTGAAGGAAGGAGGCTTCTGATAGCCTTGTTGATTCTTATGTGGATGAACATATGGCTGCTGCTGGTGCGGAGGAGGAGTAGGATTAAGCACATTTTGACTAGTCCACCTCAAATTGGGATGGACATTCGGCTCATAATAAGTGTTTGTCTGCCTATAATGTTGAAAGGCAGCACAAGACTCAAAGGGACTAGGACAATTTTCTGAAACATGTCCCTCAGCTCCACATCTTCTATAGACGAAAGGACCGTCTGACACAGCATTCACCTGATACATCCCCCCTTTTGAAACTCCTCCCAACTCATACTTATCAAACCTCGCCGTGAGAGCCTCTAATGCAGCTACAGAAGGAGATTCAGCACTTCTCCTTTGATTCCCCCTGGAATTTCCATACTCAGCTTTATGGGTGGCCAAATCATCAATAATCTTCCACCCCTTAGTCTCTCCCATATTCTCTTGGAATCTGCCACTAGCTGCAGCATCCAATATAGCCCTCTGATCGTCGTACAACCCATTATAGAACTGATTGCATAGACTTCATTTCTCGAACCCATGGTGCGGAATGGTTCCTACCAACTTCTTGAAACGGACCCATGCCTCATGAAAGTTCTCATCAGGCCCTTGTTTAAAGCTCTTGATCTGAGCACTAATGGCATTGGTTTTCGAGGCAGAAAAGTACTTCTTGTAAAATGCCAAGGCCAATGAATTCCAGTCGGTGATCCCATGAGCAGCTCGATCCAAATCCCTATACCACTCCCTTGCAGCATCACGAAGGGAGAATTTAAACATGGTCTCCTTCACCTGGTCTGGGGTTACGCCGGCTGGTGGGGACATGGTACAACAATAATCAATGAGTATTTCCATGTGCTTGACTGCATCTTCATTTGCAGCTCCCCCGAATTGGTTTCTCTCAACCAAGTTAATATAGGAAGGCTTTGGCTCGAATTTTCTTGCCTCCTCTGGTAGTGCGAACCCCTTGTAGAGATTCTCAGCTGCCTGCTCAGAGTGACTGGCAATGGTTGCTTCTTCAGCCATTTCTGGAGATGTGACGGTCTCAGCTGATGAAGTAGAAATAGGAGATGAAGGTGGATCCTCCTCAAACAGTGCGTTCTCGTAATAACTAGACAGAGTAATCAACTCTTCCTCTGTCGGCAATACCCTAGATGATCGTCTCAACTCACGCAGGGATTTCTCAATCTCAGGATTGAACGGTACTAGTTCACCACCCTGTGACCTGCGTATAAGAAGAAACTACATAAAGAATAAAAGAAAAGTTTAAGGAACGGAAGTCCCTTAAACTAAAGGACTAAAAATAAAACAACTAAAATTTAAAACAATTGCCTCCCCGGCGACGGTGCCAAAATTTGACACGGCTATCGCAACCCTATCAAAGATAAAACCAAACGGTCTCAACTAAAATGTAGTAGAGGCAGTCGAGTATCGAATCCACAGGGAGGTATTGTAATTATCAGTTGCCTAATTCTAATCCTAAAGTAACAATTGAGGGGTTTGTTGAATTGGTTTCTAAACTACGAGATTTAAAGGAAAGAGAAATAAAGATAAGAGCAGTAAAGACAAGAAAAAGGTTTAAACTATCAAGAGAGAAGGGACATGTCGGGAATTCGGTTCACTACGGTAGTCCAGTGACTCAGCTGTAAATGACTCAGACGAATTAATATAGGACGGATGTTAAAAGGTCCTCTCGGTCCACTTTCTATCCTAAAATACCACTAACTTAACTTTCATTCTCGTCAGGGTAGTCTACTGTTCATAGCAAGCCTATTTAGTCCAATCTTTCGATCTAGGATTAATTTTAGCCCGATTAAGGGTTAACTCAGAAGCGTGCACTCAACTAAGTCGGATAAATACAATTAAATTGCTATGGTGACAGAGTCTCGTAATCAATTCATCTAATTCATTTACTACATCGTCACAATCCTACCGCAGATACCCTAATCCCAACATGAAAGGGGTTTAGCTACTCATGTCGCTAATTAAACTAACAGCAGATAAATTTCCAGCATTAAACATTTTGAAATAACAAGTAAAATGCATAAAAGAGAAATTAGGGCAAAGGATTTAAATAGAGTAAAAGCAAACAATGATTAATTATTAATAAGGAAGAGAAAGGAATTACAATCCAAGCGAATCCGGCGTAAAGAACACAAAATCCGAGTGAAATAATCCCAAGAACAAAGGTTACAGTGAAGAGGAATAGCAACGTAACAAAGTTTAACAGTAGGAAGCTTAGATAAAATGAAAGATAGATCCTAATGACCTAGTAAAGCATGCTTAAATAAGAAATAATTATGTTTTTGCGGAATAAAACATAACACGGGCTGTTTAAAGCCCATAATCAGCGAAACCACTTGATCGAGTGGATTAAAACCACTCGATCGAGCAAACCTCCAGCAAAAACTACTCGATCGACCAGAACGTTACTCGATCGAGTAAACCATCTTTCAGCATCTTAAGGATCGAGTAAGAAAGTGCTCGATCAACCATCAGAGGACGTAAAAACCACTCGATCGAGTGGTAAAACTGCTCGATCGAATGCTTTGACTTCAAATCAGCTCCAGTCCGCGCCTGAATGCCTCGTAATCCGTGCCATGACGCTTCCAAACACAGTATCTCACTCTGGAAAATCCCGTCTCTTCTAAATGCATGCAAAAAGGACGAAAAAGAGTACGATTCCACTACTTTCGCGTTCATTTCTACAAAAAGGACAAAACGCACCAAAGTAGCCAATTCGGGGCAAAATACCATAAAAATAGTATAAAAATGAATAGAAATACGTGCTGAAATAGGCTAAAAAGACTATATATTAGGCACGTATCAAGCCTAGCCATCCACCACGACCTCCGTCGAGCCCAACCACCAGACCATTAACCAACGCACTAGGACCCACATGTACGGACACACCCCAACACAACCCACATCCACTGCATACAAAACCCACAACAACGACCACCATAAGGACCATCGTCACCTCTGACTCACACCATCGTCACCTCTGACTCACGGCAGTTCCAGAGGTGGCTTCCTCTTCCCATCGTCGCAACTCCATCTGTCACGGGAGCCGTCATACGACATATTCAAACAAACACCCATAACTCCCCTATTTTCACATTTTCCGGCCACCACCAAGGTTCGACCTTTAGCCCTCCAACCACCACCAGGGTCGACGCCACCACCCATGACCAACCAACCCCAACGTAGGTCACGACAATTAACGCAAAGGGTTCAAATCCCTGTTTTAATCAAACGGCTACACCACGCCCTAACCACGAAAATCACGCAATTAACCATCCCAGGTGAGTTGTCGATGGTCACATAAGGGTTAGGCGAAGTCACGGTGGTCCAAGCTAGCCGATGGTCAAAGTCACGGTCCCTTGGGTTGCGTGTATGGTGTTGCACGGTGGTCTACAACTCGGTACAAGGCAATATAAACCTTAATTGAATAAAATATGAGACAGTCTTACCTTTTGTCGATTATTTGATCTTAAATCCCTTCCTCTTTCTCTAGATCTCTTATATTCCCTTTTTTGTGAATTAATTTCAGCTTCTGAATGTATAAGTTAAGGTAAGGTCCCCTCTTCTCTATTTATACTTGGTAGAAAGCCAATTAGGAAATTCTATTATTATTATTATTATTATTATTATTATTATTATTATTATTATTATTATTATTATTATTATTATTATTATTATTATTATTATTATTATTATTATTATTATTATTATTATTATTATTATTATTATTATTATTATTATTATTATTATTATTATTATTATTATTATTATTATTATTATTATTATTATTATTATTATTATTATTATTATTATTATTATTATTATTATTATTATTATTATTATTATTATTATTATTATTATTATTATTATTATTATTATTATTATTATTATTATTATTATTATTATTATTATTATTATTATTATTATTATTATTATTATTATTGTTATTATTATTATTATTACTATTATTATTTTTTATTATTATAAAATGCGCGCAACTTTCATTATAATAAAAATAAAAGGTTTACATGAAATTGGCGGGGAGCCGAGAGACAATCTGGGCTCCCACACCCTTAGCAAAAGTAAAGCTAATACGAGTAAAAAATTAAGCGGCTACCCGAGCCCCAGCATCCTGAGATACCGAGAATTTCTGGATCCGCTTGAGCAAGGCAACAGCATCCGAACTCAACTCCCCAAGCTAATTCCCATAGCTAATTCCTGAATCAACCATTATTTATTATTTTATTCTATCATTCCGTTTTATTCACCATCATTAATTATAAATGTCACAATTAATTCATTAAATATGCAATTATAAATGCTACCAAAAAAACGGGGTATTACAGTCTTCCCCCCTTAAATAGAACTTCGTCCCGACGTTCACTCAGAGTACTCAAATAAGCCGAATAATCTCAAACAGGCCGATTCGAACCACAACACATTATCAAATCGTTAAAACACACTTTAATTATTAAGCTTACTATTAAAATGCAATAAAATGCGAGGTTATCCCCCTAAAAAAAGGGTTACGTCCCTTTAACCAACTAAATTAAACAAAAAGATTAGGGTACTTGTTCAGCATAGCAGCTTCAGCTTCCTACGTAGCTTCCTCTGCATTATGATTAGTCCACAAAACCTTCACTAAAGTTGGCTCTCCATTCCGAGTATTTCTCACTTTCCTATCCAATATTTCCTTAGGCATTTCAACATAGGACATTTGCTCATCTATCTCCACATGCTCAGGCACCAAACACATATGTATGATCACTCACATACTTTCTCAGTTGCGAAACATGAAATACATGATGAACTCTGTCCAAAGCCGGAGGTAGTGCTAATCGATAAGCTACCTCTCCAACTCTCTCTAAGATCTCATATGGTCTAATAAACATCTGACTCAGGTTACCTCTCTTCCCAAACCTCATCACACCCTTTATAGGAGATACTTTCAGCAACACTTTGTCTTCCACCTCAAACTCTATCTCACTCCTCTTCAAATCTGCATAACTCTTTTGTCTATCTTGCGTAGCTCTCGTCTTTTGTCGAATTACCTGCACTTGCTAGACCATTTCCTGAATCATTTCAGGTCCCAACATCACTGCATCTGCCTTATCATCCCAACAAACTGAACTCCTGCACTTCTTCCCATACAATGCCTCAAAAGGTGCCATGTAAATGGTAGCATGGTAACTATTATTATAATAAAACTCAATCAAATCCAATCTTTCCTCCCATGACCCACCAAACACAAGCTCTCAACATATCCTCCAGTGTCTGAATAATCCACTCGGTCTGACCATCTGTAGCTGGATTAAATGTTGTACTTATCTTCAACTGAGTCCCTATCAACGACTGCAACTCCTGCCAGAACTTAGATATAAACCTTGAATTACGATCAGAAAAATATCTTTAAGCACACCATGAAGCTTCACCACATACTTGATATAAGCCTTAGCCAATTCTGCCTTACTCCACATATCTTTCATTGGAATAAAGTGTGTTGTCTTAGTTAATCTATCCACAATTACCCATATCATAATTTTTCCTTTTTGACCCCTTGGCAAACAAACAATAAAATCCATGGAAATGCTCTCCATCTTCCATTCTGGCACATCTAAAGATTGAATTTTACCATGTGGTCTCTAGTGCTCTCCCTTCACCCTTTGACATGCTAAGCATCTTGCAACAAACTCAGCTACCTCCTTCTTTATCTTTTGCTACCAAAAAGTCTTCTTCAAATATTTATACAATTTGTCTCCTCCAAGATGAAGAGAATAAGTTGTAGAATGAGCTTCAGTAAGGATCTTTCTTTTTAATTCATCATTATTAGGTACACACCATCTTCCAGTAAATCCACGACTATCACCAGAATGAATGTCGAACTTGGAAACACTACTCTCTGTGCCCTCGGCACTGCTCACGGCCGCGTGCCACTTCACCATTCTAGGATCATCTTTTTGCTTCTCTCTGATCATAACATATAACTTTACTCTTGACATAGCAGTGCATAAAGCAAGGATAGACTTCCTACTTAGTGCATATGCCACTATATTAGCCTTCCCTCCGTGATATACTATCTCCATGTCGTAGTCTCCAATCAGCTCAATCCATCTTCTTTGTCTCGTATTTAACTCTTTCTGAGTATAAATATTCTTCAAGCTCTTGTGATCAGAAAATACCTTAAAAGTAGCTCCATAAATATAATGGCGCCACAATTTAAATGCAAATACCATGGCTCCCAACTTCAAATCGTGAGTAGGATAATTCTCCTCATATGGCTTCAACTGTCTCGAGGCATAAGCAATTATCTTCCCATTCTGCATCAACATACAACCCAAACCATTCTTCGAGGCATTGGTATATACTTCAAAATTTTCACTCCCTTCAGGTAAAGCAAGAATAGGAGCTGTAGTCAGGCGCTCCTTCTAGGTTAGGAATGCCTTCTCACAACTCTCATACCACTTGAATCTATTTTCCTTTCTCATTAAAGTGGTCAACGACTTAAGTATTTTTGAGAAGTCCTTTACAAACCTCCTATAATAACCAGCCAAACCCAGAAAACTTTAAATATCTCCAACGTTTTTCGGCCTCTCCCACTTGACAACTACATCCATTTTACTTGGATCTACCGACACTCCATCTTTTGACACAACATGCCCCAAAAACGCCACCTTCTCCAACAAAAACTCACATTTACTCAACTTGGCATAAAGATTATTCTCTCTCAAAGTCTAAAATACAATCCTCAAATGCTTCACATGCTCCTCCTTATCCTTAGAATACAAGAGGATATCGTCTATAATGACAACTACGAACTGATCCAAATAGGGACTAAACACACGGTTCATTAAGTCCATGAAGACTGTCGGTGTATTAGTTAACCCAAATGGCATAACAACAAATTCATAGTGTCATATCTAGTCCTAAATGCAGTCATTCGAATATCTTCATTCTTAGTTCTCAATTGATGGTATCCCGACCATAAATCAATTTTAGAAAATATTCCAGCCCCACTCAACTGGTCAAATAAATCATCAATTCGAGGTAAAGGGTACCGATTCTTAATGGTCACATTATTCAGCTGCCTGTAATCAATACACAATCGCATACACCCATCCTTCTTCTTGACAAATAACACGGGTGATCCCTAAGGTAAAACACTTGGCCTCACATAGCCCTTATCTAATAGTTCCTCCAGCTGCTTCTTATGTTCCTCCATCTCCTTAGGTTCCATCATGTAAGGTGCTTTAGAAATTGATCTCATTCCAGGTTTTAATTCAATTCTAAAATCTATATCCCTCTGAGGTTGCAACCCATGAATATCATCTGGAAACACATCCCGAAACTCCTTCACTACCTCAACTTCATACGCCCTAGGCGCCTCCTCCCGCAGGTCTCTCACGTGACACAAAATTAATTGTCCACCCTTCCTCAAACAGGATTTTAAGGTAGTTGTAGAAATAAGTTTTACTTTAGGCTTAACAACAAATCCCTTATAAGACACCCTTACACCCTTCGGTCCTCTCAAGGTGATTTTCTTTTGCTGACAATCAATAAAGGCTTTATATTTTCCCGACTAATCCATCCCTAACATCACCTCAAAACCTCCC
Organism: Silene latifolia; assembly: GCF_048544455.1. Lineage (NCBI taxonomy): Eukaryota > Viridiplantae > Streptophyta > Magnoliopsida > Caryophyllales > Caryophyllaceae > Silene > Silene latifolia. Next base: position 196,546,399 of record NC_133534.1, read on the forward strand.
AAAGGAAACTCAATTAAATTAGAATGAAAGACAACCTCCCCAATCTTAATAGGTACTTCTTTATAGACTCAACTACATGGTATAAACTCCCCCGAAGTTATAGTTACAACGTCTTTAACAACATTAAACAAGTGTAGTTCTAAGGCTCTAGCATGTTCTCTTGATATAAAGAAATGGGTTGCCCACGAGGCAAACAAAATAATGGTTGGTTTAGAATTAACAAGGAATGTACCCGTGACAATGTGAGGATCATCCTCAGATGCTTCCTTCGCCATCATAAACAACTTCCCACTACTCTTAGCTCCTCCCTGACTTGCTGATGCTGACCCATTCTGCTGACCTCCTCCATTCATTATCTTCTGAAAGGTTCCACTTCCCATGTCCTCGAGTGAAGTATATACCCTCGCACGAGAGCTACTACAGGGGAGGCACGTCAGGAGCTGGTCCTTCAGGCACTGGTGGAGATGAGGAGATAGAGGAAGATTATGGCGATGACCTCGAGTGATCATGCCTTGTTGTTCTATACTTATTTTAGTAGTTTTGTGTTGTATTGTTATATTTTCTTTTGTGGTATTCGGATTTTACTTTGGTTTGTAAGCGGTTATAAGGCCATACTTGTGTTTAGATCTCCTAAACATGGTGTAGGTACATGGATGTTGGGGGCAAAACCCGGAACTTGAGTATGTTTCCTTATTTGATATCGTATTTAAGGACATTCTGACTAGCAGATACTCGATCGAGTGCCCCAATCTCGATCGAGTACCTCCGTATGACGTTTTAAAGAGCATTCTGATCTATACATACTTGATCAAGTATGCTTAAATCGATCGAGTAACCTCACCTGTACTCGATCGAGTACACCTAACTCGTTCGAGTACCCTGCTTAAAGATAGACACCATTTTGGTTGTGTTACTTGGGTTCATGGGATTAATTTTAATGCTATATGTCATTATCATGGTTGTTGGTCATTTTCGTGTGCTTTATAGTTACATATGAGTGGTATCATGACTGTATGCAATTATTTTAATTCTATGTGGTTACTAATTTTCTTAAAGTATCATGCTCTGCGGTTGTTAAGTAATATAATCGTGTGATTATCATTTTGTCATAATGTTACATGGACGAATCACCTATGAATTTGTATACACACGATTAGTATAGCTAAGCACGACAACTTTGCTTTTGTGTTTTTTCCATAATATATGTAAACATTAAACTATGGTTAATTTGTAATGTCAAAAGAATGGTTGTGATCTTCGTCTTATCATGTTATAGCCCATTTTAAAGGTGAACTTCGGGGCCGAAGTTCCTTTTAAGAGGGGACGAGTAATGTCGCGCATGAAAAGTGCCGAAAATGTCAAGTACTTATTGGTAATTTAATTGTTATTTCTGTTAAATAATTTAATTGTTAATTAAGTAATTTAATCATTTGTTAAGTAATGTAATTATTGTGTAAATAATTGAAAGGATTATTGAATAATTTAGTCGGTAACTTATGCATTGGATGTTTAATGGATGTTCAATGTTTTAATTATTTGTTGGATAAGTAAGTTGATTGTTTCGAATTGGTATGGTGTGTATGGTTAATGACGTTATATGGTGTTTAATTCGCTTGGTAAAATGGAAGTGATAGTTGTGGTTGTATACCTTTTCAATTGTTAACATGTGGATGATGACCTGGAAAAGACTTGTGTTTGGTGGCCCTACTCGTGAAAGTAGATGATGATGATTAGTCGGCATGGGGAGTTGGGTAGTATGTTTCAGTATGGTTATAGTTGTTAGTGTTTTGGCTTAGCATACACCTTTCTGTTTGTGGGAGGTGATGAGTTGAACTTCGAAGACGAAGTTCTTGTAAGGGGGGAAGACTGTAATACCCGCCCCGTTAGGGACCCGTTGACTAATCGTTGACTGACCTTAGACACATAGTAGATCCTTGAGATCCTTTCATACTATTGGACTTAGTACTAATTACCTTTAGAATGGGGAACTCGATCTAGCGTAGGTTACTCGATCGAGTAGAGGCCACTCGATACAGTAAGTCCCATACTCGATCGAGTACGGCGAGTTCAGCGTAAGTATATAAGTCGTGAGTCATAAACCCAAAACAGTTTTTCATTTATTTCTTCCTAAATTCCTAATCGACGACACTTCTTCTCCTTCACCATCTTTTAACCTTTTGAGATCCCCTACACTTGGAGACACCATGGGGATGGAGATTTAGGTCAGGTAGCGGTCTTGTCGCCGAAATGCCGAGCATAGGTAAGTCATCATCATCATACCTAGGTTTCTTTGTAGATATATTTGTTAGTAATAGGGTTTCCCTACAGTTTGTAATAGGTATGGATGGAGATTGTCTTTTGTTCGTAAGGATGTATGTGGTGTTGCTGCTAATTGCTAAAGGTAGGTTTTCTTACTCAGTACTGTTGATTGGTTGTTATGTATGTTGTGAAGCATCGTTTATGTGTGATGGTATCATTGTGTTATATGCGGGGTGCGTTCCTAGCTGAGTGGAGTCATCATTGAGAATGGCTTCATGCCCTTAATTCGCCTCTTGTGGTTCCCGTCACAAGGGGGATGTGCACATTAATGGACATGGGTTATTCGCTCGATGGAGATTAGTGGGGCTTAGGTGGGAAAGGCTGCAGTCCCCTACTTTGCGTTGTGGAATATCTTTTGCGATGGATATTCTGGTAGGACTATACCTTCGGGTTAGTTAGATGATTGATGGATGATTGGAGTGGGAGATGGATGTGTGTATGTTGTACCGTGTGTTATGTATTTTCTTCAGTTACTGACCTTGCGTGGTTTTGTTTGTCTTTCTTTCTTGTTATGTGTCTGACGTGATCCATTGTCGTGAGCAGTCAGTATTAGCAGGTGTTGATATACGATGCTTAGCTCAGTGCGTTGGAGGGACGAGTCTTTCACCGAGTCCTGGCATGGAGTAGTATCACCGTAGTTGATAGTTGTCTGTTATTAGTTGTATCTTTTCTTTAAGTTGAGGTAAACCTATAATAAACTTAAATAGTTCTTTTATTGACGTTATGATATTTACTATTCCCCGGGCAACCGAGATGGTAATGCCCGTATCTGCTAGGGAAGGTCTTGTTAAGGCTCCTTGGTAGATGGGGTTGTTACAGGTTCGGCCAAAATTCCCACGGCCCACACCTCCATTCGGTGCACTATTCAAGAAATACGAACGGAATTGATTTATATTTTGCTTCTTGTTCCCAGCACTTTCACTTGTAGACCTAGTCTTTCTTTTCTCACCTTTTTCTTTCTTTCAAGTTTTTTAGCATATCAGCAATTATCTCATTGTGCCCAGCTCTCTGATATACATTATCCATGCTATTTGGCTGACCAGCTGCCAGCCTCTTCTTCATAGTTGTGGTTAACCCCTTCTCAAATCTAAATGCCAACATCTCTTCACTGAAATTTAAGCCAGCCACATACTTCGACAAATCCATAAACCTGTTGTAATATGTCACCACTGTCATCTCATCGGTCATCCTAAAGGAATCAAATTCTACTCTTATTTTGCTCCTAATATGCTCTGGAACAAATACAGCTCTCATAACCTTCTTGAAACATGACCACTTCACATAAGGAGAGTTATTCCACTCACTAGCTTCTCTTACGGCCTCCTTGTTATGGGTTCACCACAATCCAGCTTTCCCTCTCGGATAGTAAGCAGCTTGATCTACCTGGAGCTCCGCAGGACACTTTAGTAGCTCAAAAAGGTTGTCACACTCTTTGTGCCAATCTCCTAGTAAAGATGGTTCACCTAATATATTATACTTTGTCGGGTTGTGCCTCGCAATAGAAGCACTCACCTTAGCTGGATCCTGAGCTGACCCATTTGGCTTCAAAGTAGCCGTCAACGCTTTATTCATAGCAATCATACGATCAATCTCCTCTTGAAACATAGTAGTAGGTATAGGTATAGATTTCTTTGTGGGCATGATTATGATATAAGAAATAAAATGATACACATAAGCTTCTGCTTAGGAAATACGGCATAATGTTTAAAATAGGTATCCCTGCAAACAAAACAACATGTGATGGACTGTCTGGCCACTAGGCAGCTCACACGATGACCCACAACCACGACCTCCACAGCCCTAAATACCTCACGGCCACCGTAAGCCACACCCTCACAATTACAAACACCATTCACAAATTATAAATCGCAACATACTTTACCAATTATCGCTATCTATCATGGTTTAGGGTCACAAAAATCAGCTTATCACTAGATTTATTAATTCTACTACACATATCACGCTAAAATCCAAGCATATAAAACTTTCAATTAAGATTACTAGCATTTGTATTCTCAGGTATATAAACCGATTGATAATCCAATTCACCATACAATTCATAAGATCACTCAATTGCAAAACAACTCCCAATATACTCCCATATTACACGACCATAAGCCATCCATACCCCCACATAATACATACCTAACTCTGCATCCTGTAGCAAGGGTAGCACTATTCATCTTAAGGCAAACAATTGACCCTTAAGAATTAATACAATTTTATTTAAATTACCCCATTCTTAAATTTTTCTCTCAAGGTAACTGATTCAAAACTAAAAGGGCCAGAAATTTTGTGTGAAAGGGCCCCTTACTCATTCCAAGCATCAGGGGGCTCCTAACAGTTTCTACCTGGGGTTCATTTTATTAGACACATCCTATATTCATTGTTGTTCATTAGTTTTAGTCCTAAGCAATGTTCGCTCTCATACCACTTTGTAACACCCCCATTTATCCAAGAGCCTTAACTAGGCATTCCTAGATAAAGGAAGCTGTTACCATCTCGGATTGCACGAGGTAGTGAATAACAAAGTAAAACAAATCACAGTACTTTAAATAAATAAATGTGTTAGCGGCCTTATTACAATTTTTTTAACCAAATAACTAAGTATACATTTTTAAATACAGTCTCGCTGCTGAAATAAAATAAGTGAAGTATCTAAACGACTATCTAAGTGAGCTAGACTTCTATACGGTCCATTGCCATTCATCTCACGTCCCAAGTTCCCAGTCAGCTATTCTCTAGTACCTTTCAGTCAATCTGTTCCCCAATAACTTGTTCGTCACAGGTGTTTACAATATACACTGTCAACCAAACGGTTGAGTAGGAATATCTAAACAACATGAATACAATACAATAATAATAAAAATCAATATATGCAAATGCTTAACAACCAATTCACATCTCTAAGACACCCATTCATCCCGCCAATCCCTGGACCGGGTTATTCATACATTATCCACAAGCGAATAAGCTTGGTGCCTTCCAATTCACACGTTATCCACCAACGACTAAGCCTGGGGCCTTCCAATACTCATCCAACAAATTCAACGATATAAATATATGCAACATGAATACTCAACACTGAATTAATAATAAAAATTCACATCACTAATCATCCAGCAATTAATGTCCATGCTCCAAATAATATTGATGTGATCATTATTTGCGCACATTTAATCCCCTAATTGAGCCTATTTTGCATACTATTATATCATTCCATGGCCATTTTATCCGTCAAAACCTTCCTATTTGCTTTTCTATCGCATTTCATATGTTTTGTAGAAAAGGAGATAATAAGGCGGAAATTCCCGTCTTTCGTGCATATTTGGAAGCTTATTGACGATATTCGATGGACTAGTATGAAGAGGAAGCAAGAACTAAAGACCAACCCGTTAAGAATAAAAGGGAAAGTAAATAGAAAGGATGTTGTGATAGGGGACGAGCGGATTCCCACGAAGACGCCCGTACTGCTCATACAACCCGTGCGTCCTACCCACAAGACGCCCGGATTCCTCTAAAGAATCCGAGCGGATTCCCACGAAACCGCCCGGGCACCACCTCAACAATCCGCCCGTCTTCCTCCTAAGACGCACGGATTCCAGTCCAGCGCAAAATCCGTTTCTTCAAGTTTCAAGAAAGAAGTCCTTCCTTCGAAAAATACCAGCGTTTCCTTGCTCAAATCTAAAAAGTGTAATTACTAATTTAGCCTTAGTTAACCCTAAATGCATCCACCTAATTTTTACTATATATACCCCATCTGTAATAATCAAACCATCAAGATGTTTTAGATTAGATGAAGTTTTAGAGTAGAGAGCCTCCATATTAGAAATTCCTCTTAGCTTATATTAGAGGTAGATTAGAATAGATTATTATTTAATCTTTCCACAAAAATCACATTAAGCTCTCCTTAATTATTGTTCAAGTTTGTCACTTTTGGGTAATTGAAGATTATTGGGTTATTATTGGAGGATTGACAACCCTTCATCAATCAATCAAGTTTCTTCTATTATTTCTTTGCATTATTATTTTGGAATCTCCATAGGTATAATTCTCTTAATCCTTGCTTTAATTATTGTTAATCTTTCTTACTTGTTCATCATGTTTATACTTGTTAATATGATTGACAACCTTGTTAGCATGTTAACTTGATAATGAGTGAGTAGTCTCTTAGTTAGGATTAGTGGGTAATTAGGGAAAAGCAACATGGGATTGATTCATGCTTAATCTAATATGCTTTCACAATTAAATTGCTTGCTTGTTGTGATGTCAACTTTATGCACATGTTATGTTTGATGAAATGCCAAGCCTATGAATCCTTGCATTTATAACCATCTCTTATCTACTCAACTTGACTTGTAAGATATAAACCAACCCGAGGCTTGTTAGACCATGCATAGAAGTTGATTAGGAGGAAAGTAAGTCGACTTGTAGGTGTTGTACAATCTAATCGATTCGGCTCCAGGACCCAACTCTTCCTAAGAACCGTAAGACATAAACCAACTCGGTTTCTCCATAACATTAATTGCTTGCCTATAATTGTAAACATGTTTGTATGATCAATACCATTAATCCCCTTTGACCCCATGATATTCTAGCACTTTTAATCATTTGTTTACATCCTTCCTTTTATTGCTTGTTTTACTTTATTGCTTTTGTTATTCTAGAACACAACTACAAACCCCATCAATTGTGACACTAGCATAAATTGAGATAGATAGACTTAGAACCCAAAGCACACCGTCCCATGGATCGACCTCGACTTACCACTAACTAGTTGTTTGTTAGTATTATAAATGTGTTTGATTGGGTGTACAACGACACGCCCACAATCAAATATCCATATGACAAGAAACACAATCATATTCCAGTTGAGTAGATAACCTACCTTTGCAGCTAAAATCCAATTACGCAGTCCAAGAATAAATCCGAAATACTTCACTTCAAATCCGTGACCTAAAATAATATTACAATTTAATTATATTAATCTTACCGTAACTCATTTATTAATTAATTACGATTCATTATTATTATTTATAGAATTTACGAAACAAAAACCGTCTTAAAGAATTTAACACAACCAACACGCCCACGATAACTGTAACACCCCAACATACCAAGGTGCCTTACCAGGACCACCCTAGCATGAGAGACTGTTACCATCTCGGTTTCCCGAGGCTAGTATATCAAAAGTAACCATTCCAAAACATTTATTAAAGTATATAAAGTTAACGGTTACATTGTCTCAAAACCAATTCAAAAGAATTGTATAAAAATCCCAATACAGCTGAAATAAAAAAAAGCTAAACTCGTAACAGCGGAAGCTAGACTCGAAGTGATGAAATCCCATCACATCCTCGTACCTAAAGACAACCATCACCTGTCACAATCTGTTCACCATCCCCGAATGGATCACCACAGTTTTACAAAACAACAACGGGGCCAGTTCACTGTACAATCAAAATAAGCAATTACAATAATAGCAATAACAACAACTCCACAATAATTCTCCATTCCCAATCATGTCTCATAACTGAGTACACACTTAAGTGTGTAGTCTGCCAGATTACTACCGCGATAGTTAATCCACACCGCGAGTGGGGGACGGCAGCCTTGCCGCCTAAGCCCTGCTCATCGCAACGAGCAATAACCCATGTTCCTTAATGTGCACATCCCCTCTTGTGGAGGGTTCCACAAGGGGCGAATCAAGGGCACGAAGAAACTCCCGCAAGTGACCCCACTCAACCGAGGACGCACCTCACAATTATAGTCAATCCATCACAACTCCAATACTCCAGAATATAATCAACAACAATACTTATCATATCAATTTAATCACAACATCACATCTTAAATCAATTATGCAATCAACTGAGTAGGGAAACCCTACCTTTTCGCAATCCAAGCACACAAAAGCAATAGAAATTCTCCATGACATGCGTCACCTGCACATAATAATCACATACCCACTATAAACCATTCCCCCAAATTAACCCAAATCAATCATTAGGGCAAAGCCCTAAAAGACAAATTGACAAAAGGTATAAGACTAGAGACTTACCGACGCAGGAGAGGAATGAACAAGGACTCACGAACAATCAATGATCTTGAGAGAGATTAGAGATGATTAGAGTTACTTAGAATGTTTTAGGTTTTGGTAAAAGTGAAAAGTGAAGCTGTTAATCGTAATTTATAACTCTAAGTGTCTTTAATCAAACCGAAGAAATATTCCCCATCAGACCAGATACTTGGTCTATTATTGAGAATACTCAGCCAAGTATTCCTTACTCGGTCTAGTATTACCATACTCGGCCGAGTATTCCTGGACAATAGACTGACAAGAAACACATGACGCATTACTCGGCCGAGTAAGCCCTATTCGGCCAAGTAACATGACATAGAAAAACGTAGTATTACAATAACATCCCCTTACCCGTGTCCAAAACCACGGTCGAAACAACCCTGACACAAGGTCAAAACCCGTGAGTCTCACTGTAACATTCCGTTTGATGTCTATGAGTGTCTTGATATTGGGCTTGGTAGTGGATGATATATTATGGAGCTAGCAGCGTTAGTGGATGGTAGTTAGTAGTGTATGGAGTTAGTGTCGGGAGAGTTTATGATGTAGTTGATACGACATCGTGAGCGATGTGTGGAGGTAGGAATAGTTGATGGAGTAAGTGTTAAGAGTTCATAATTTCATGTTTTATAAGTTGGGGTGTTGTTTTGAGTTCTTAGTAGCTTTGTTGCGTCTTAACCGAGTTAGTATGTTTGTTTGTTTTTGTTATGTATGGGTTGAACTTCGGGGACGAAGTTCTTTTTAATGAGGGAAGACTGTAATACTACGGTTTTATGAGTCTCTGGGTACTCTATCGAGTAGGCCTTACTCTGTCGAGTAAGGGTGTCTTGCGTTCTTAAAATAGTTTTTGACCTCTTGGGTACTCGATCGAGTAACCTTGATACTCGATCGAGTAAGGGGGAACTCGATCGAGTAGCTTAGTTAGCGGGTGATAATTCGACGGGTTTTGTTAATAACACGGATTAATATATAAATCTTTCCGTCACTTTAATAATACACTTTTATAAACCTAATAACATTAAAAGGGAGATTCAAGTTACATTCTTCGCATTCATCCGTGTTATTGACAAATCTTGGAGTTCGAGAGGTCGGATTGCATCATTCTTTACATCTTTGTGATCCTTGCGTCGAGGGTAAGATCTACGTACCGAATTTGTGATATTTAATTAAGTATTGTTAAACCCTAATTTTGGGATTTGGGGATTTGTGTTAGTTTTGTTATTGTTAGTGATTATGTGATTATATGTTAGGAGGAAGATTCGTAGAAGATGAATTTTGATACAGCTGTTGAGACCGTCTGATTGTGTTGTTGTTCCTGGTAGGGTTTCCCTACTCAGTATTAGTCCCATGATGCATTGTTGGTGTTTGTGATTGTTGAATATTATTGTATTCGTATTGTGACGGTTGTTGGTTGTGATTGTTGTTTAATGGTTGTGATTGTATGTCTCTGGTTCTCGAGATGCTTTCTCGGCTGAGTGGAGTCACTTGCGGGAGTGGCTTCACGCCCTAGTTTCGCCCTTCGTGGAACCCGCCACGGAAGGGGATGTGCACATTAATGGGACAGGGTTATCGCTCGGTATGATGAGCGGGGATTTGGTGGGTACGGCTGCGGTCCACCACTGGCAAGGCTGGTCCAGTGGACAGTCGGTGACGGAGATTGATTGGAGTGGGTGTGATTGTGTGTGTGTGAACGTTTGAGCTTTTTGTTTACTGTGTTGCTGGTTTATATAAATTGTGTGATTAGTACTGACCCCGTTTAATATTTTAAAAACTGTGCTGATCCATTCGGGGGTGGTGAGCAGTTATTGAGCAGGTATGATATGACGCGTATGGGATAGCTGGGATGAGTCATCACGTGGCAGTTAGAAGTCTTCCGCTGTGTCAGATGATGTTTAATAGCTTTGATAGTTCTAGCAATAGATCGTCTGAGGATGTTGTATTTCAGTTTATCAGTTTTGGTTTTGATCATGTAATCACCTTAACTATATTTACTTTTAAAGTACGTTTCTTTATTGTCTTATTATTATCATTGCCTCGGGTAACCGAGATGGTAGCATCCTTATACCTGAGTGGTCCTGGTAAGGCACTTGGATAATGGGGGTGTTACACTCACCGTGGTCAACCACTCACCACCACGGTGAACCAAGACATCCACGAAGACCTGCGTCGAGCCAAACCACCAGACCATAAACCCACGCCCGAGGACCTGTTGGAATAAGTGTCCTCCGACAATAATGCGATCACAACTGTAGATCATAATGATCACATGTTTAAATCTCATTTTAAGAATACATGTGGGATGTAATATTTTACTGTCAACTGGTCCACGCATATCGGTAATGATTGGCTAACTAGAGTTTGACATTACTGTCGTGCGACGGTGTGATCAGTTGATCCCCTTAGGTCATACCTAAAGGGTAACACTCTTAATTGATTATTTAATTGATCTTATGCTGATACGGGTTAATTAAATTGCTTAAAATTGATGGACGATTTTGGTAGTAATATTTACGTGTCTAATTGTAATTTGATTAAATAAGATACGGTCTAAGTAATCGAATTGTTTTATTACTTAGATGAAATTATTGTTTGCGGAAACAATTGAAACGGAATGAATAATTTATTATAAATACAAGATGTTGTGATTTATAAATTGGTAAACCATTTTTGGTACAAGTAATTGTGAATTACTATGTTAATTTTATAAGTGACATATTTTATTAATATGTTGATTTTTAATGGGTAAAAATACATTTTATAAATAAGATGTCATGAAATGTGTCACATGTGACATATTGACAAAATCACAAATAAAATGGACTCAACCCTTTTATGTATGTGTACCGAAATGGAGGGAGTATTTAGGATAAAATTGTGTTGATTATTTATAAGTGGAAAACATAATGATAATGCCTACTCATAGCCTTGCATACATAGCTTTCTCTTGGGGAGAAAAGGAGAGCATGCATTGGGCTCTCTCCTCTTCCCATATTTCGGTTTTCCCACATGAAAAAAGAGCAAATGTTTTGTTTATTTTTCTACTCTTACACTACATGCAATAGTGAGTTTATTATTCATTCATTCACATAATAAACTTAAAGAAGTTTAGAAAGAGAAACAAAATACTCCAAAATTTCTCTCCTCTTGGCCGAAAATTCAAGAGGACACAAAAACCTTTTGGGTCAATTTTAGTAAGATTATTATTATTCTAGATCTAATAATATTAATCTATTAAGGGGTTATCTTGGGTATATGCTTTTGGGAGATGTTCTAATTTGAACCTTGTTCATCCAATATTTGGAAGCTCAAGAACAAGTGAGTAGGAAGAACTCACTTGTGCCCTTTTAATCCGAAAATCATATGGTGAGAAAACGATTTCTTCACTTATCTATTTTAGTTTGCATGCATAAGATTTGTAATTAATTTAATGACTAATTTAATTCATCACATACATGAATATGTAAAGTAATGAGATATAGATTTTCAACAAGCGGTATCATGAGCATTGGTTGTTTGCATGCAAATCGGTTATAGTTTTTCCGAGTTATACGATTAACATATAAAACTTATAAATTTGTGTTTATTATGATATATCACGAAATTTATTATGCATGTTAAAGTTTCTGGTCCTAAAATGTATTTAGGATATTTTGGTTAATTTATGAATTTTTATTGTTCATTTTATATAATAATGGCATTAAAAATGTGATTTTATGACAAAAATGTCATTTTCGGACTAAAATTAGCTAAACTTCGAATTTTTCAGTGGTTTGTGGATATGTTTTCTCATATATTAGTCTAAGATGACCTGTAAATTTTCATAATTTTTGGAGTTCTTATGCTCGAAATTTGGATTTTTCATGATAAAAATCAAATTTAAATGAAAAATGGGTTAATATGAGATAAATTTCGAATCTGGTCTTATAAATTTAGTATGTTGTCACATGCAATTTTACAAGATGTGTCTAAAATAAAAGGCTATAATGAAGTCTTTTTGCATGATTTATGAATTTTTGATGAAAAATTGCATAAATAGTGACTTTAATTAGTGAATAATTGCTAAAACATACTTCATGACTTAGGAAAAATGTCACATGTTGCATTTTATTACCTATTTCAGATCTAAAATTGTAAAGTTGATAAATATAATTTTTCTCATGTTTTTATGATTATATTTAATAAATCTGATAAGCCGCAACGTTGTTTTTCCCGATAAATGTTTCGAAATTTTAACCTAAGTTTTTGAAAATTATGAGTGTCATGGTATTTTTCCAGAATATTCATGAGTTTAAATTTCACATTTTGAATTTATTTGAAATTTTTTTTTTATGATTTATTTGGAGTTTATGGCATTTTTGGTAATTTTGAGTCCTTTAATGAACAATTTTAAGAAATATAAGTTAATTATAGTCAATATGTTAGTGGAGACTAATTTTAAGTCCAAAGTTGGTTAGGGTAATTAACTTGTGCATAAATATGATTTTATGTAATTTATTGTGATTATAAAAGGTTGAATCACGCAAATCCGCAAAAACCGTTTAATATACGATATTGGCTCCTTAAAGGCGATTTAGCATTAAATTGGGCATGTTCATACATATTATAATGCTGCATTTTATTTATGATTGTCATAATCTTATTTTATGTAATTTTTTGAATTATGTAATTTTACTTAGTATGGCCTTAGTTTTCAATTGGTATTACCCGAAATGTATGGGAATATCGATTCGGTTGTAATTTATTGTGATCTCGTATCACCGTTTTGTAATTTAATAGATTTATTTTATTTTAATTACAAATGTATAATGGAAATTATGTAATTTATTTATTTCGGAGTTCCTATATGAAGGTGTCACTCAAGGAAGACGATACATAAAGACGGTGTTACCTCGAGATGCGTGTCAAAACCGAAGTTCAAGGGACCAATGGAGTTGGTTTCCGAATATGTAATAGTTAATTAGATTTTCTATTTTAGGAAGGTCATACTAGGATTTAATTTATGTTTTGCATTTTATTTATATGTTTGTGGACAAGGCCCTCGGGAACTGCGTCCGAGGGATCCACACCGGCATAATCGACTCGAGGTTCTTTCGAATCGAATTAAGACAAATTAGAGTCGCCACCAAGTTTTTTGGGAACTTGGAACCGTTCAAGTCAACTTTACACCTTTCATCGAAAAGCATAAAGCCCATCGACTACGAGTGATTAAAGATAAAGACTTGTACCCTATATCACTCGATTTGAATGACTCTCGTAATCCAATGGTATTTAGACGGATCCACAAACCATAGATCTTGAGTAAGGGGTGAGGGTACGTGTTGGGAAGCCCATAAGGACACCCAACCCCGCCCGTCGATAACGGCCTCTACTAAGTCAAGTGTCGGATTTCAAACAAGGTCATAGCTACTGCGATGTATGTAATGCAAACGTTGTTTTAACCCTATCATGTGACAACAATTTCTATGTCGTTTTAGATGCAACTAAACTAACTTTGTCAAAGTTGTAATTTAGCATGTGGGTTGATTAATCTAAACAACATACAAAGTAAACAAACAAGGCTTAGGGGGAATGGGGGAGCCGTTGGGATCTACCTATTACAAACCAGGCATTTCATGCCGACACAACAATAAGTAAATCACAACTCGATCTAAATACAATTGCTACAAACGACTCAAGACGCGACACAAAACACACGGCCAAACGGCCTTGAAAACCGTGCACATGGGGGGGTGACTCACGGCCTACATGACACACGGCCGTGGGTCCCTCCTCGTATTGCGTGCCCTCACTTAATCCCATCGGATTAGACATTGGGCTATGCACCAAAGCATGTATTAGCATAAACCGGGCCATGTTGTTTTAAACAACATGCGGTTTACTACGCTCTTACAAGCATTGGGAACAACCGTCTAACCAAATAAAACCAAGGTTTTCAAAAAAGGTTTTGACTCAAAAAGGAGAACAAATTACAAATAGATTACAAAACGTGACTCAAAGAAACATAAATTAAATACAAGCGATAAAACGAATAAAGAACGAACGATGCAAAAACAAACGAAATAAGGGAGGCCAAATACACGGCCAAGCACACGGCCAACCACGGCCCAACCAGAGTCAACCTAGTTCCTAAGTTAGATTCATTAGTTAGATCGAATGATTGCGAAAAGGAATCGAAAACAAGGTCGTAAAACGAGTTAAAAACAATGTTGATTGATTGTCGCGTTATGGTGCATTCTACACGGCCTAAAGGGTCTATTTAGGTCAAATTCGCTAATTAATTTAACTCATCGAGTGTCAATGAGAAGGTGCTAATCACGCACTCTCATACTAGCGAGAAATTAGGTGAAAGAGATAGATGCATTCAATTATTTACAGAAATCGTCGATTGATTTTTAAAGCTATGTCGAAGCCACCTAAAGTGTCTAATTAGATTATTGAATTGATTTAAAGTCATCTAATTACGTCATAGGTTAACAATCAGAAGTTAAACTAACATACAACGGGTCCTAGGGTATATCGAATTGGCCGAAACAACAAGGGGGTCAAAAGCGAAGAGCGAAGTTAGACAATCGTTTTATTTATGCCCTACCTTGAACACGAGGATATGTAAATGAGACGGGGGTGTACGACCGACAGAAGGAGCGGTTTCTTTTCCCATCTCAAGTCAACGCGGGTGTTCATGGTGGTACTTTAACTCATACTCGGACTAACTAGTTTCATAGTTAATTTAGAACGAACGATAAACAAACAAAAAACAAACAAAAACAAGCTATGAAAAAAGGCATAAAAAACGAAATAAAAAAGGAAGAGAAGGGGATTTGATGCACCCTCAACCTACATGTATCGTTGACACCGTCTTGGGTCGTAATCGAAGGTAGGTTTTATCTCGAGAGGCCGTCGTCGACGAAGAACAAAGCACACGCGCGTTTTGGAAAGTTTCTGGACAGCAGTTTTAAAACAATGATATCTCCCTCGTTTCACGACGAAAATTCGATCCGAAAGATGTTTTGAAAACTAGAAAGAGAGGAGAACAAGGATCTTAAAGCAACCCCTGCTCGATTTGGGTTATTGGGCACGAAAAACGAGCACAAACAGAACTGGACAGACAAGAATAAACCGCGAAAACAGAGTGTTATTTCACTCTGTTTTTCGAGGGATTTCGTGTACTCTCAAGGGCAATTTGGCTCGTGATTCTTTATCTAATGTGTGTATGGATGTTGTATGGTTAATTAGGAACAAGAAACTCGAATTTTTATGGTGATTTGATGGAGGAACGAGATGATTTTCGAAGGAGGCACACAAACAGTTTCTGTTTGTGTGTCGGTTTTGGTTAGGGTTTTTGGAGGATGTTTAGGGTTTGTTTCTGAGGTTTAAAGCTTCTATGTGATGGTTGGATGTATGGAGAACTTAGAGGAATGAATGTATGGTGAAGGGGTGGTATTTATAAGGGTTTAAAATAGGTTAAAAGAGAGGAGAGGCAAATCGGGCTCAATGAACATAGCTGCTGTCCATCGGTTTTGGGAGGGGTTTCTAGGGTTCGTTTTGGGGGATTTCTTGGTGATTAAGCTAGGATAATATGGGTAGGATACTAGGGTATGGGTTAGGGTTAATGGGTACGGGTCTTGGTAGTGTTTGAAGCGGGTTTGGGCTCGGGAATTGGCTCGCAAAACAGGGGACTGTTGCGGTTTGGTGCGGGCTGCTTGGGGTTGGTTTTGAACGAGAATTTGGGCTGCTTGTGAGGGGGTTCGAACATGGGTTGATGGGTGTTGGTATAGGTGGGTTAGTGTACTCGAGATTCGTGCCAATTCGCAAAAGAAACGGGCTTAAAAAACGAGCTAAAATCGAGCTCAAAACACACGATGCAAAAACGAGTTCCTCGCTTTTAAAAAACGATTTTTCAAATCAAATAACAAATTAAAATAAATGACTTTTCAAATCAAATATACTCATAAAATGATTTTTCAAATCAAATACTTATTTTATTTTCAATAAAATAAACTTGGAAAATAAATTCAAAATAAAGCTTTAATTTAAATATCATTTAAATTAAATGAATAATGAATTCACTTAAAAAAACACATTAATCTTAAATATCATTTAAAATAACAAATTACTTCATCGACGACGCCCATTCTACCTCGTAAAACGAGCCCAAATAATGACAATGACAACTAAAGAATACATGTGTCCTATCATCATCGGGTGTTTGTCGGGTTCTCTATAAATTCCAATATCGACGGATACGGGTATCTACAGAGCCCCCACTTTGACTGAGGCTTGGACAAGGCGAAAGTCAAAGTATACCCCAGGTCCCTCTCGACCTGAGGATTCTTCGGGTCGTTTATAGTCCATTAGACTTGCGTATATAAGCTCACTTGACCATAAGAAGAGATCATACCTGAAACTTCGTTGGGGTTGACTCTTGCTTCTGTTGCGTCGAAATATCATCGTTGGTCATTGACCCATAAATTGCATAAATGGTGGGTTGAGCCTTATCCTTAGGCGCCTACGTGTCCGTTTCTGACGGAATCAAACCCGCGTCGTAGTTCTAAGAATCGCCGACACATGCCCAAAGTTTATCATCTGCTAGCGTTTGTCCAAAACTCATCATCTGCTGACATTTGCCCAAAATTTATCATCTGCTGGCACTTGTCCGAATGGGACGGGACTTTCCGAGGAGGTTGCCGCCGCTTTCATCATTTGCTTTCAGCTACGGAATTCTTCCATTTCATACTCTTGTATTGAATTGAATTCTTGGTGGATATCATCCTTTACATCTTGGTAATGGTCTCTGAAGCCCACGGCTTCAGAGCCCCCAGTTTGCGATGGCTCTAAAGTCGAAGACTTTAGAGCCCCCAGTTGAAGCATATCCTGCTATATTTGAAACATAGAAAATGTACAAGCAATAATCATCACATAAGCACATTTGGATCATCGATCTTAAAATTGGATTATTTGAAATACTGGGTCATCGACCCGAAAATTGAATTTGAAGTTTTTGAATGATTGGGTCATCGACCCGAATTTTTGAATTTGAAAATTTTGGTATGTTGGGCCATCGACCCAAAAAAATGAATTTGAGGTTTTTGAATTTTGAAAGATTGGATCATCGACCCGGAAAGATTCTACTACTTGGATCATCTATCCACAATTTGCAAAAAAAGTTTTTGAAATTTCGGAATTTTGAACTTTTGAAATTGAACTTTTGAAATTATTTTTTGAAATCGAACCTTGACGGGTGAGCAGGAAATACGACTCAGACACTGACTCAGACACTCTGTATGACCCGTAAATAACGTGGGCGTAGCCCGCTACCGTAAAACAAAAAAGGAAAATAAAACCCTAAGTGTGCACGGGCTTTAATTCAAATATGGACTTGTTGGGGGTAGAAATGTAAATTGGCCATTCTGGCGCCAAAAGATGGCAAATGGGAATCACAAGGTCGTCGAACTTAGGACGGAGATATCGTATGGCATGGGCGTGCTCCCAAGGGCACATGGGAATTAAGATCACTTGGCATTGACAAGGAGGATTAAACTCACAGAGCCACAACGTTGGCTTCGCCCAGACACTAAACACAGACTGATTTTATGAGAACACTTAGACATCACACATGACTCTTGTTGGGAACATTCTGTCACTCTTCTCCTCGCCTCCTTTCTTTTCAGCGAGTTTCATCATTTCTTGCCACCGCCTTCTTTCTTTTCAGCGGGCTTTTACTATTTTTTCTTCCACGCCTTCTTTCTTTTCAGCGGGTTTTTCATATTTTCTGTTCCCAACACAAACCTACATCTATGTGACTCAACATCTTTGCCTAAACCGTTCGATAAAGCTCATTCTGAGACTTGACACTTCTCATCCGAACCTATATCCTCATCCTAGCCTACATCAAGTGCTAAGACCGACTCAAACAAAGGTGGCTTCACTTGGACTTGGTTAAGACCCGTAAGAAACCGACAAGATGACAACTTGGATGATGGGTGGATTGAATCCTTTAATCTGAAGGACTGCCTACGTATTCGCGTGGAGCGAAATCAAATCCGACGTAGTTCGATCTTGGTGCATAAACATGGCATTTTGATTGTGTGTACACACTCGAAGGTTTCACCTAAGGTATCATGTCGTATCCCATTCTAGCCTGTAAGGTACCGTTAAATCCCGTGTCTGGAGTTAGGTGTAAAAGGCTTGGATCTTTTGGGATGTGGAGCTTGGTAATAACAAGTTGGAATGGTTAACCATTATTCTGAAGGTTTGTTTTGTGGTGCTAAGGCCAAGGGCTATGGCTGCTGATGTGGTTGAAATGGGTGTCTCGGGTTTGATGAACCACGAGTGCAAATGGGTTGAAAAATGATGTGGGTTCAAATTTCCATGTCTGGACCCTAAAGGCTGGGTGTAACGGCACAAGCGGAATGATTCTCAAAATTCCTGACTATCCCGTTGTAACTGTCTCAGGAAGGACTTAGAGGGTAAAGAGGTCACTACTTACGTTTTTGGGCTTCGCCCATTGAACCTCAACTATGGGTACTTGACTTGACTTCTGGCTTTCGTAACTTCGACATTCAACCAAAAGCATTCTGCAATAACTTTAACATCTTTTTTTCTTTTTTTTCTTTTTTTCTTTCTTTTTTTTTCTTTTTTTCTTTTTCTTTCATCACTTTTCTTTTTTCATTTTTCTTTTCTTTCATCATTTTTTTTTTCCTCTTTTTATCTTTTCATTCTTTTTCATCTTTTTTCTCTCTTTGAAAATGATCTTCTATTCATTCTCTTAGTCACAAATGGATACACCTTGAAAACTGGGCTTCGCCAACAAATTTGGGTAAGAACTAACAATTCCTTGTTAGAACGGGTTGATATCTTCTCTCTTCGAGATGGGATGATTTTGTTGGGAAAAAGCTTGCCTTCCATCATCGATAGGGGAAACAAGAAGCTAGTCCGGGTTTGTCATAGAATCATCTAAAAGCTTGTTATAAGACTGGTTTTGATGGAGGTTTTCTACCGCCAGACATGGAATAGGTAAAGGAATCAAACACGGGATCCTAGTGTACCTTACATTTTGAAACAGGACATATTTCTACCCCAGGGATGCCTTTGAGTGTGTTGTGCATTTTATCATGCTTTCAGAATGATTGAGGATTGAAAACAAGACAAATTTGGAAACGAAACTGCAACTTTTTATTGGAATGAGAAATGCTTAACAGACTCGAAGGAACGATTCCTAGGACACACCCTAGGTCATCGCGGAACAAACGACTCAACTTTAAGAAAAGAAAAGTCCTAGACTCGACTCGACTAAGATAAGAAAACAGATCCCGACTCATAATTTTCAAATCTAGTTTTGAGCTTTCCCTTGTTCAGTTGTCAACTTAGATGCTCGGCTCTTGTCCTTGATCCCTGTGATGGTTTGCCTCCATCCCGAGATAGTCCTCTGAGGATCTACGCCAATGATGAAGGTTGGTGAATCCAATTGTCTTTTATTAACTTCGTTAATGAGAGGAGTACATTCTAGGGCAAGACTCCCGACTCGAATTTCATTCTTCGGGTTTGGCAAGAATTCAGAGCAAACCACAAATATATTCCCGATAAACACTCCTTTCCAGTGACATGGGCGGATAAGATGGGAATAATCGACATTGTCTTCGACAGAAACAAAGTTGGCGTGATCGGCAAATGGATTGGAGATGTTATTGGGTTTGACAGCTGGGATCGGGAGTGTTCCATTCTCAATCATGTCTTGGATTTCGTGCTTCAGTCGATAGCACCTTTCAGTATCATGTCCTTTCCCTTGATGAAAGGCACAGTAGGCATTTGGTTTATACCATTTACCTTGTTGATCAGTGGGAGGGTCCGGAGTTGGACCAATAGGCTTCAGCTTTCCTTGGGCTATGAGCCTTTGGAGAGCGTATGTATAAGTGCATCCGATATCGGTGAATGCCCTAGGTGTTTGGCGCTGCGACTTCTTCGATTGCCCTTCTAAGAGATTGATGCCTTCATCAATATGGGTCGTTGCTGGGGCTTTGGCCTTAGACGATGAGGCCCCTTGGTACCCTTTCGGCCTTTCAGCCTCTGCCCTTATGACATCATCTTCTACCTTTATCCCGATTCTTATCAATTCTTTGAAAGAGCCAAAATTCTGGTATTTCAGAGCATTACGGTAAATAGGTCGTAGATTCTTTACGAACTTATCTACCATTTCAACTTCATCAGGCTTCTTAGCTAGTTTCACGCTTTCAGCGCGCCATCTTGCAAGGAATTCAGTAAAGCCTTCTTTTTCTTTCTGTGTCATAACCTCCAATGTTCTTATGTTGGTTTGAATCTCGACATTGTCAGCATAGTGCTTACAGAACTCCACCGTAATATCTTCGAAAGTGGGGAAGTTCTTAAGGTCCAGATTGTAGAACCACGCCTTCGGGTGTTCTCCCAGAGATTGGGCGAAAATTTCAGAGAGCATGTCGCAGGTACTCCCTTGATGCTAAGTACCCCTTATAGGCCTTGACATGGTGGATGGATCTTTCGTGCCCTTAAACTTTGGGATATCAGTGAGTACCATGTTCGTGGGCAACTTATCCTGAACTGGGGCATAGGCCCTAGCATTTTCATAGTGGATGTTCTTCCCCTGGGAGAGTTTCAGACGGTCTTCAATGAACTTGAACCGTTTCTCCAGATCAGTCAGCGGTGGAGGGGGTGGAGGTGAATCTTCACTCAGCCTAGATTCGATTGCTTCCATTCTAGTCATCATGAGGTTCACGGCCTCAGTAAGCTTGTTAACAGCATCTTCCATTGCTTGACGTCGGGTTTTTGGCGGCCTTTCTACAAGAAAACCCCATACTGAGTCAATATTTAAAGTAAGAGCCCCTGCACACTTAAGGACACGACCCCAACTTGACTCAAACAAAGACTCGACTTGAGATTGACTAACCAAAGGTTCGACTCACGGTTTGATTTAGACATTGGTTCATTTTAGACTCGACAAAACGACATGACTCAAACTGTCATAACTCGATTCTAAACTGGACTTGGTGTGACCAAACCCGTGATTGGGCTAACATAGCCCATGGGTTCGCGTGAAACGTCCATAAGGGCCTAGCCTGGACGTTTTTTGTGGACTATTCTAGACCAAAAGGTCGACCAACATGACTCAAAGCCCAAGAGGTGAGTTTGGGTGACCCAACAAGGTCGTGTTCTAGACCCTTAAAATGAAACATACCCGGCCTAACATGGCCATGACCCGGACACGACTTGACGCATTTCATGCTTGGTTGAGGTTTGAGAAACATTTTGGATTGATTTTGAAAAACGAAGGATTGATTTGAAAATGAGAATTGAAATGGGCAGCATGCCGGCTAAAAAAGCTCAATTTGGGCCGAAATTCTAGTCCTATTTGGGCAGCATTCCGCGTTTTGAAAATCATGCTAGGTTTGAAAGTAAGTTGTTCAAAAGTTCGGTTTTGAAAAGGACTTGGAATTTTCGAAAAAAAAGACTCGGGAAAACATATTGCACATTGTCATTCTCATGCTAAAAGGATGTATGCTCCTAGACATCTCTAAGTCTTGGCAAGTCTTCTACAAGAAGGTCTATGCCCTCCATCCTTTTGCGGTCTTATAAAGCGAGGTGTCTTAAGGTAAAGTACCTAGAAGATCGTCCCCATTCCCAAGAACCACGCGAGGCGAAGTGGAAGCGAGCAATGTGCAGCTTCCTGGCATAGTGGGACGTCGCCCCCCACGCATCACGAAGAAACGCTGGGACGGCCCGGGTAAGTCCTTAAGGGTTTATGCATGAATCGTAGCACTATGAGTAATGTTTTACTTTCCAACACTTTCTTTTCAAGTTTCACCTCGGAGGAAAAGACCCTAGAAACACAGTGTAACTAGTCCTCTTTTCCCAGTGGAGTCGCCAAATCGTGGACAAGGCCCTCGGGAGGCTGCGTCCGAGGGATCCACACCGCATAATCGACTCGAGGTTCTTTCGAATCGAATTAAGACAAATTAGAGTCGCCACCAAGTTTTTTGGGAACTTGGAACCGTTCAAGTCAACTTTACACCTTTCATCGAAAAGCATAAAGCCCATCGACTACGAGTGATTAAAGATAAAGACTTGTACCCTATATCACTCGATTTGAATGACTCTCGTAATCCAATGGTATTTAGACGGATCCACAAACCATAGATCTTGAGTAAGGGGTGAGGGTACGTGTTGGGAAGCCCATAAGGACACCCAACCCCGCCCGTCGATAACGGCCTCTACTAAGTCAAGTGTCGGATTTCAAACAAGGTCATAGCTACTGCGATGTATGTAATGCAAACGTTGTTTTAACCCTATCATGTGACAACAATTTCTATGTCGTTTTAGATGCAACTAAACTAACTTTGTCAAAGTTGTAATTTAGCATGTGGGTTGATTAATCTAAACAACATACAAAGTAAACAAACAAGGCTTAGGGGGAATGGGGGGAGCCGTTGGGATCTACCTATTACAAACCAGGCATTTCATGCCGACACAACAATAAGTAAATCACAACTCGATCTAAATACAATTGCTACAAACGACTCAAGACGCGACACAAAACACACGGCCAAACGGCCTTGAAAACCGTGCACATGGGGGGGTGACTCACGGCCTACATGACACACGGCCGTGGGTCCCTCCTCGTATTGCGTGCCCTCACTTAATCCCATCGGATTAGACATTGGGCTATGCACCAAAGCATGTATTAGCATAAACCGGGCCATGTTGTTTTAAACAACATGCGGTTTACTACGCTCTTACAAGCATTGGGAACAACCGTCTAACCAAATAAAACCAAGGTTTTCAAAAAAGGTTTTGACTCAAAAAGGAGAACAAATTACAAATAGATTACAAAACGTGACTCAAAGAAACATAAATTAAATACAAGCGATAAAACGAATAAAGAACGAACGATGCAAAAACAAACGAAATAAGGGAGGCCAAATACACGGCCAAGCACACGGCCAACCACGGCCCAACCAGAGTCAACCTAGTTCCTAAGTTAGATTCATTAGTTAGATCGAATGATTGCGAAAAGGAATCGAAAACAAGGTCGTAAAACGAGTTAAAAACAATGTTGATTGATTGTCGCGTTATGGTGCATTCTACACGGCCTAAAGGGTCTATTTAGGTCAAATTCGCTAATTAATTTAACTCATCGAGTGTCAATGAGAAGGTGCTAATCACGCACTCTCATACTAGCGAGAAATTAGGTGAAAGAGATAGATGCATTCAATTATTTACAGAAATCGTCGATTGATTTTTAAAGCTATGTCGAAGCCACCTAAAGTGTCTAATTAGATTATTGAATTGATTTAAAGTCATCTAATTACGTCATAGGTTAACAATCAGAAGTTAAACTAACATACAACGGGTCCTAGGGTATATCGAATTGGCCGAAACAACAAGGGGGTCAAAAGCGAAGAGCGAAGTTAGACAATCGTTTTATTTATGCCCTACCTTGAACACGAGGATATGTAAATGAGACGGGGGTGTACGACCGACGAAGGAGCGGTTTCTTTTCCCATCTCAAGTCAACGCGGGTGTTCATGGTGGTACTTTAACTCATACTCGGACTAACTAGTTTCATAGTTAATTTAGAACGAACGATAAACAAACAAAAAACAAACAAAAACAAGCTATGAAAAAAGGCATAAAAAACGAAATAAAAAAGGAAGAGAAGGGGATTTGATGCACCCTCAACCTACATGTATCGTTGACACCGTCTTGGGTCGTAATCGAAGGTAGGTTTTATCTCGAGAGGCCGTCGTCGACGAAGAACAAAGCACACGCGCGTTTTGGAAAGTTTCTGGACAGCAGTTTTAAAACAATGATATCTCCCTCGTTTCACGACGAAAATTCGATCCGAAAGATGTTTTGAAAACTAGAAAGAGAGGAGAACAAGGATCTTAAAGCAACCCCTGCTCGATTTGGGTTATTGGGCACGAAAAACGAGCACAAACAGAACTGGACAGACAAGAATAAACCGCGAAAACAGAGTGTTATTTCACTCTGTTTTTCGAGGGATTTCGTGTACTCTCAAGGGCAATTTGGCTCGTGATTCTTTATCTAATGTGTGTATGGATGTTGTATGGTTAATTAGGAACAAGAAACTCGAATTTTTATGGTGATTTGATGGAGGAACGAGATGATTTTCGAAGGAGGCACACAAACAGTTTCTGTTTGTGTGTCGGTTTTGGTTAGGGTTTTTGGAGGATGTTTAGGGTTTGTTTCTGAGGTTTAAAGCTTCTATGTGATGGTTGGATGTATGGAGAACTTAGAGGAATGAATGTATGGTGAAGGGGTGGTATTTATAAGGGTTTAAAATAGGTTAAAAGAGAGGAGAGGCAAATCGGGCTCAATGAACATAGCTGCTGTCCATCGGTTTTGGGAGGGGTTTCTAGGGTTCGTTTTGGGGGATTTCTTGGTGATTAAGCTAGGATAATATGGGTAGGATACTAGGGTATGGGTTAGGGTTAATGGGTACGGGTCTTGGTAGTGTTTGAAGCGGGTTTGGGCTCGGGAATTGGCTCGCAAAACAGGGGACTGTTGCGGTTTGGTGCGGGCTGCTTGGGGTTGGTTTTGAACGAGAATTTGGGCTGCTTGTGAGGGGGTTCGAACATGGGTTGATGGGTGTTGGTATAGGTGGGTTAGTGTACTCGAGATTCGTGCCAATTCGCAAAAGAAACGGGCTTAAAAACGAGCTAAAATCGAGCTCAAAACACACGATGCAAAAAACGAGTTCCTCGCTTTTAAAAACGATTTTTCAAATCAAATAACAAATTAAAATAAATGACTTTTCAAATCAAATATACTCATAAAATGATTTTTCAAATCAAATACTTATTTTATTTTCAATAAAATAAACTTGGAAAATAAATTCAAAATAAAGCTTTAATTTAAATATCATTTAAATTAAATGAATAATGAATTCACTTAAAAAAACACATTAATCTTAAATATCATTTAAAATAACAAATTACTTCATCGACGACGCCCATTCTACCTCGTAAAACGAGCCCAAATAATGACAATGACAACTAAAGAATACATGTGTCCTATCATCATCGGGTGTTTGTCGGGTTCTCTATAAATTCCAATATCGACGGATACGGGTATCTACAATGTTGCATGCATCACTAAATCGCCATAACTAAAACATGCATTGTCATTTTAATCGAGTATTTCGACCGTGTCAATTACAATTATCGTAGTTCACCGCTTTAGTTCACTTAAAACGTGATAGATAATAAATTGACATGACCTCTCGCTAAAAATAAACAATTGAGACATAGCCTTACCAAAAAGTAGAAACCATGAAAACCTATTTCGCGAGGGAGTGCACTCGGCCATCCCGGGTTACAAACCTTGTTACGTAGGGGAAGTGGGTGATAAATGTCTATCCACCGAATTCGTGTTGATGAGGGTTTCATCGGCTATCCCGTGCCCAAGTTGATGTGAATTTGGATCATGGACACATTTATTTGAAATTTGGATTGACCTCAACGGAAGTATTCGTGACCGTAGTCGCATGTGTTCCGGGCTATAGATAAATATTAGAGTAATTTTATCGACCGAGAATTCTAAAAGTAGAATCGATTAAAGAGTTAGTCTACCGAGTTATATTGATAAGGGTTTCATCGGCTATCCCGTGCCCAAGTTAATATGAATTTGGATCTCGGAATCATTTATAATAGTTTGGTAGAGGTCACTATATAAATGCTTTACTTGTTATTTACAAGTATTAATAAAACGATAAATGTTAAGTTTTCCTTTTTTTTTCCGTTATCATTTTGATTTTGATTCAAATCTCCATTAAAACATCGTAACTAAAGACAAATATGAATTTTCTTCTAAAACCTCGTATTGTCCATTGGAAAGATCTCTTGCGAAGAGTATAGATTAAAGTTATTCATTATTAAACAGGTTTTTGATTCTCGACTAACACTTCTACTTACAATTGATGGTTTCTCACATGCTTTATTAAGTTAAGTACCTTGAAACGATAAATTGTTTTGGTAATTAGATTTGTTAGAAATCGTAATTGACCAAAATAACGCAACCACTTCAATGAAAGTTTTAAGACTAAAACGATTGAATTGAAGAGTAGTCTTCACAAGATTCAACTTTTCTTCTCTAAGTAAAGGTTATATGAATTGAGTGGGAGCATTCTCTTAAACCGTTAAGAAAAGGACGAGGTTCAAGAAGTAAAGATTATAATGGAATTGTTGGGAAATGTGTCCTCAACAATAGTGCGATCACATTATTTAAACATCATTATTAAATCTCATTACAAGAATACGAACGGGATGATACATTACATATATAGTCAACTGGTCCACACATATCGGTAATGATTGGCTGGTTAGAGTTTGACATTACTGTCGTGCGACGGTGGTGATCAGTTGATCCCTTGAGGTCACACCTAAAGGACGATTCCCTTAATTGAAAAGGTTAATTAATTGTATACCGATACAGATTAATTAATTCCTTAAAATTGAACAATTTATTATCATAAGAGAGAAAAGTGACATCTTATTATAATGTGATTAAATGAGATTTTATTTAGTAATTTAAGAAGTTATATTACTAATATTAATCGGTGTTTGCGAAACACGCGAGATGAGAATGATAAGTTAGTTATAATTACAAGATATTGTGAATTATACTAATTAGTAATTAAATGACCATTTTATGAGAAAGTAATTTTATATTACTAGTCAATTTGTTAAATATGATTTATTTAATTTGTAAATGATATTTAATTTGTTAAATATGCATTTTAAATTAAAACATGACATAAGACATGTCACATGTCACATGACATACAATTGTACAATTGGCAAAAATAAAATGGACTCCATATTACACTACATAAACCGAAAATGGATGGACAATAAGAATTTTTTGTCTTTTTCCATTTGTCTAAAATGCTTGATAGTGACATGACAATGCAAAAGACTTACACCTTTTGTCTTGTGAAGACAAAAAGAAAAAAAAAATGGTCCATTACATGTGATGGCCACCGGTTTTTGTAGAGGGAATAAGAGAGGATTTTCCTTAATAATTCATTCTAACACACATGCAAAAGGTTCATGCTTTTTCTCTTCTCTCTCTTCAATCTTCATCAAAAAGATGAGATTTTAATCTTAATTGTTCATGGAAGATTTTTAAAATTATTAATGTAATATATAAGTATTAGTAATCAATTTTAAGGTAAACCACAATATAAATATCTAGTACATATTAGTTTGTGGGTTTGAGGGATAGTCTTGGGTGCAACTAATTGGAGGACTTCTATTTTGAGGTCATGTGTGTTCATCCAATATTGAAAAGCTCAAGAACTAACTAGAAGGAGATCTTGTTGGTGCCCAATATGACCGAAATTATTATGGTGAGAAAATGATTTCTTCTCTTACCTTTTTAGTTTGCATGCATAAGATTTAGTAATACATTTTATGACTAAATTAATTAGAACACAAATATGAATATGTTAAAAATGAGATATAGATTTCCTACAAGGGGTATCATGAGCACAAGGTTGTTTGCATGCAAATCGGTTATTTTTTTCCGAGTTATACGATTAACATATAAAACTTGTAAATTTGTGTTTATTATGATATATCACGAATTTAATTTTGAATGTTAAAGTTTCTGGTCCTAAAATGTATTTAGGATATTTTGGTTAATTTATGGATTTTTATTGTTCATTTTATATAATATTGGCATTAAAATGTGATTTTTATGATAAAAATGTCAATTTTGGACGAAAATTAGCTAAACTTCGAATTTTCCAATGGTTTTTGTATATGTTTTCACATATATTATTTTTAGTGTATCTGGAAAGTTTCATATTTTTTGGAGTTCTTATGCTCGAAAAATGGATTTTTCATTATAAAAATCGAATTTAAATGTAAAATAGGTTAATATGAGAAATATTTCGAATCTGGTCATAGAAATTTAGTATGTTGTCACATGCAATTTTACAAGATGTGTGTAAAATAATAGGCTATAATGAAGTCTTCATGCATGATTTATGGATTTTTGATGAAAAATAGCATAAATAGTGACTTAATTGGTGAAAAATTGCTAAAACATACTTCATGACTAAGGAAAAACGTCACATGTTGCATTTTATTATCTTTTTCAGATCTAAAATTAAAAAGCTGATGAATATAATTTTTCTCATGTTTTTATGGTTTTTATTGATAAATCCGATAAACCGCAACATGGTTTTTCCCGATAACTTTCGAAATTTTTAACCTAAGTTTTTGAACATTTTGAGTGTCATGGTATTTTTTCCAGAATGTTCATGAGTTTAAATTTCAAATTTCAAATTTATTTGAAATTTTGTGATTTATTTGAAGATTATAACTTATTTTCACCTTTTTAAGTCCATTAATGAACAAATTTTAGAAATATTAGTTAATTATAGTCAAGTAATTAGTGAAGACTAATTTTGAGTCCTAAGAGGTTAGGGTAATTAACTTATGCATAAACATGAATTTATGTAATTTTTGTGATTATAAAACGTTGAATCACGCAAATCCGTAAAAACCGTGTAATATACGATATTGGCTCCTTAAAGGCAATTTAGCATAAAATTGGGCATGTTCATACATATTATAATGCTGCATTTCCTTTATGATTGTCATAAATTTTATTTTATGTAATTTTGAATTATGTAATTTTACTTAGTATGGCCTTAGTTTTTAATTGGTATTACCCGAAATGTATGGGAATATCGATTCGGTTTTAATTTATTGTGATCTCGTATCACCGTTTTGTAATTTAATAGATTTATTTTATTTTAGATACAAATGTATAATAGGAAATTATGTAATTTGTTATGTAATTTTATTTATTCCGGAGTTCCATAAAGACGGATTTCTTCAAGAAGGCGATACATAAAGACGGTGTTACCTCGAGATGCGTGCAACAACCGAAGTTCAAGGGACCAATGGAGTTGGTTTCCGAAAATGTAATAGTTAATTAGATTTTCTATTTTAGGAAGGCCATACTAGGATTTTATTTTTATGCTTTGCATTTTATTTATATGTTGCATGCATCGCTAAATCGCCATAACTAAAACATGCATCATCTTTTAATCGAATTTATCGACCATGTCAATTAGAATTATCGTAGTTCACCGCTTTAGTTCACTTAAAACTTGATAGATAATAAATTGACATGACTTCTCGCTAAAATAATCAATTGAGACATAGCCTTACCAAAGAGTAGAAACCATGAAAATCTATTTCGTGAGGGAGTGAACTCGGCCACACTGGGGTACAAACCTTGTTACGTAGGGAAAGTGGGTGATAAATGTCTATCCACTGAATTCATGTTGATAAGGGATGTATCGGCCACACCGTGCCCAAGTTGATGTGGATTTGGATCATGGACACATTTATTCGAAACTTGGGTTGAACTCAACAAAAGTTTTTGATAAGGGATGTATCGGCCACACCGTGCCCTTGTCGGATGTGTTTTGGGCTAAAGATAAAAGTTAATGTAATTTTATCGACCAAGAGTTCTAAAAGTAGAATCGATTAAGGCGTTAATCCATCGAGTTATATTGATGAGGGTTTCATCGGCCATACCGTGCCTAAGTTAATATGAACTTGGATTATAGAATCATTTATCATAGTTGGGTAGAGGTCACTATGTAAATGCTTTACTTGTTATTTACAAGTATTAATATAACGATAAATGTTAAGTTTTCCACTATTCCGTTATTATTTTATTCTATTTCTTTACCACAATTCATATACGATATCATTTCGATTTTTGATTCAAATCTCCATTAAAACATCGTAACTAAAGACAAATATGAATTTGCTTCTAAAACCTCATATGAACCATTGCTAAAGGATCTCTTGTAAAAAGTATAGATTAAAGTTATTCATTATCAAACAGGTTTTTGATTCTTGACTAACACATCTACTTACAATGGATTGTTTTTCATATACTTAATTGAATTAAGTACTTTGAAGCGATAAATTATTTTTGGTAATTAGTTTTGTTAGAATTCGTAATTGACCAAAATAACGCAACCACTTCAATGAAAGTTTTAAGACTAAAACGATTAAATTGAAGAGTAATCTTCATAAGATTCAACTTTGCTTCTCTAAGTATAGACTCATTGAAATGAGTGGGAGCATTCTCTTAAACCGTTAAGATGAGGACGAGGTTCAAGAAGTAAAGATTATAATGGAATTGATACAAGGTAATGTTAAAGGTAAAGTTGTTGAGAATGACGATACTTAACCTATCAATCCCGACCGATAAAGTTTCCATTGTCTTAAATGTTAGACACTAGAGAAGAAACTACCCCAAATTATTGAAGAATCAACAAATTAGTTGTGGGACATCTAATAGGATCTTCTTCTTTATATGTTTATATGATTGACATAAATTTTACTAGTACCATTTCGTCAGTATTAAAAACCAGTGGAGGTTTACATCATTGTATGCGATACATAAAATGATTAGAATATGACGACTAGTAACAATAAAGTCGAGAGATAGAGTCATTGCGTACTAAATCTAGTTTTCGGGTTTGGAGTTGTACTTAATTATGACTATTAAGTACATAAACTCTAAATAAGAATATAAACTTGTTAAGATACAAAAGAGGTTTCACTTTTGTGACCCTATACACCACGATTTGATGTATGGCTAGCCCGTTATCAAGGTGAGTATATTCTAAACCAAACTAGAATGATATATCATGAAGATGATGTAAGACTCAAATTGGTAACCCAAGATTAAACCTTAAATTTTGGAATGATGAACGCAAAGAGTTATCGAGTACTCTTGAAACCATTAGATTGTTAATGGTATATGCGTATCTTGTATTCAAAGCAAGATGTCTCGTGCCTTTTGGTTGAAAAGGAGATCGAGGTTGTAAATCATTGATCCAAAATAGGTTGATCATTTTCTTTTACCAACGATTTAGGTTGACACTAATGTGTTCACTTAATAAGGTAAATAGAGGAATTTTTGAAGAAGTTCAAAAGTTCGAAGAAGCACGATTTAGTCGTGATGGGATTATCAAAGTGAAGACTTTGATATAAACCAAAGGAAATGTGATATAGTATCACAAGATAATCCCTCTTAGCACGCATTATGGAATAATGTGTGGTTGGATAAGAAATCAAACGCTATTCGATATGGTTTGGACTTCAATCAAGTTACTTTGAGTTACTTGATCATTTTGGGGATTCTATCATTTTGTCTAAATTATTTTCCACTAAATCATATGAGATATGAAATGGTAATGTACCATATTTGTAAGTTTTCACAAGAAACAAATGCTCATTTTTCCCTTCCTATTATCACGAGAACGACGGGTTTGCGGCTCGTGAAGCTGTCTTTCTACAAATACAAGTTTATTTCTAGAAGACAGAGTGGGAGAAATTATTCAAGAGCCACAAGAGAATGTTATGTCGCAAGAAACTGGTCTTTCTTGACTACATAAGACGTTTTGTGTAAGATGTTGTTTCTTTAAAACCTAGGAGGTTAAATTCGTCACTTGTTAAAAATGATGAATTCATTTTACTTTTAAGAAAGTAAAGAACTTACAAAGAAATTGTTTAATTCAAGTTGATTACTTTTGGAAAGTAATGAACATATGACTTACATGAGAGTGTGTAAGTCACAACTCAATACAAGGCTTAGAGCCATGAAAAATCCAATATAAAAGGCTTGATTAGTTGCAAAGGGTTTTGCACTAATAAAGAGAGATTTTAAGGTTTGATTGGTTGCAAAGGGTTTTGCACCAGTTAAAATGCTTAAGTCTATTTGGATCTTCTTAGGGATTGTGTTTCATTATTATGAAATACATAGCGAGTGAATCTAAAACCCACTTCTTCAATTAGAAGGAATGTATTCAATACATGTCTTGAGTTTTGAAGATTCTTGCAATCCTAAGATAATGTGAAACTTAAGAGAGGGTCTTAAGTAGGACATCAATGAGTTGGAATCAACATTTTTGGATCATGTGATAAAACATTTCTCGATAAGTAGAGAAGTTGTGTTTATACATGGAGTTTAGTGGGAGTTACGGAAATTTTAATTAGTCCGATGTGTGGATGACATATTGATCATTGAGAATGATTTAAGACTTTTTGGAGTAATATAATACATCTTTAATATCCAGATTTATGAAGATAAATCTACATGATATTTGCGTCAAATAAGAAGTCTTATGTTAATAAGATTCATGACTAGTTCAATCAAATTGAACATATTTGATTGATTCCATTTGCTTCCGCTGCCGAATCAATTAAATAGGAAATGATGTATAACACTTCATATACTTTGAGTATGATGAATTGTTTCAAAATCGAATTTAAGTAGCCATAAAGATTACCCTTAAGTGCTTGCAAAAGCATTAAGGATATAATGCAAAGTGTTTTTGATGCAATTTTGTGTAAGAGTGTTACACAAGTGACAATTGACAATTGAGATTGCGCATGGTTTCCGACAAAACCATAATCAAAACACATTAGGATGGTTAAGATACCATTGTGGCTATGTTAATTAAGAAGTAGATTTTCTAGAATTGTTCTAGGCAATAAAGAACAATGAGAGATATTTATAACGGAAATTGAGTACACTTGCAATCATGAGATGTGCATGAGGAAGAGCCCCGCACACTGTGAAAACAGTGGGAGCTATTCTTAGGCTAGAAGGCCTATGTCTTGATTGGATCTCGACACGTACTCAGAAAGTTTTGTAATGCAAATGTATACATTACAAAGGAAAACGAGTATGTAGTAAGGTTGTGTAAGGTACAAGAAGTTGATAAAACCTACTAACCAAAGCCTTCTCAAAGGCTAAACATGATGAGTCATGTCATTTCAATTAAATTGAAATGAACAACTAACATACAAGATCAAATTAGATTATAGAACATGAAATATTAATCACGTATTGACTATTTATATGTGATAATCGCATTTGTCGTTCGAGTTTTACTTTAAAACTCTTTTATTATACTTTGTTACATCCAAACGGGTTGTAGAGACAATTGAACCCCGTTAAAGTGAACACGGATTAGCATTGTATTCGCCCATAGTCACTTGTATGAGGTGACGTCTCGAAGTGACTAGAGTGTGATGCGATTGATGGCAAGTTCAAGTGCCATAGAGTCATGTGAGATGACTAGTCGATCACATAGACAGACTGTTAGGAACACTTTGTCGGGCAGTGACCGCTTATAGAGTTCTGGCAAATTTATATAGCCTGGTCGTGGCGAGAGCTACTATAGTATTCTAATGAGTCAATTCTTTTGACTAAAGACTATTCGCCTAAGATGGCACGATTTTGATTAACTTTGATTTGTGTTACTACGACCTTCGTAAATGGGGTCAAATGGGCATATTTTGGGTTATGATGGCTGTGGCTAGTCGAAGGGAATAAGTGCGATAGGAATTGTCCACCCCCTTATCAGGGTTAAAACAATATCTCAGGGCCACTCGAGGAGTAATGAACTGGAAATGCGTGGCCACGCTCGGAAGGTATCTATGATAGATAAATCCGGTCAATCAGTTATTCTCCAGATCGAGAAAACCACTCTCGATATGATCACTTGCAAGTACAACCCGAAAGACACCTTGCATTGAGTGTGAGATAGTAATAGGACAAGAGAATTGGTGACGCACACTTGTCGAGGACAAGTGGGAGATTGTTGGGAAATGTGTCCTCAACAATAGTGCGATCACATGATTTAAACATCATTATTAAATCTCATTACAAAAATACGAAAGGGATGATACATTACATATATAGTCAACTGGTCCACACATATCGGTAATGATTGGCTGGCTAGAGTTTGACATTACTGTCGTGCGACGGTGGTGATCAGTTGATCCCTTGAGGTCACACCTAAAGGACGATTCCCTTAATTGAAAAGGTTAATTAATTGTATACCGATACAGATTAATTAATTCGTTAAAAATTAAACAATTTATTATCATAAGAGAGAAAAGTGACATCTTATTATAATGTGATTAAATGAGATTTTATTTAGTAATTTAAGAAGTTATATTACTAATATTAATCGGTGTTTGCGAAACACGCGAGATGAGAATGATAAGTTAGTTATAATTACAAGATATTGTGAATTATACTAATTAGTAATTAAATGACCATTTTATGAGAAAGTAATTTTATATTACTAGTCAATTTGTTAAATATGATTTATTTAATTTGTAAATGATATTTAATTTGTTAAATATGCATTTTAAATTAAAACATGACATAAGACATGTCACACGTCACATGACATACAATTGTACAATTGACAAAAATAAAATGGACTCCATATTACACTACATAAACCGAAAATGGATGGACAATAAGAAGTTTTTGCCTTTTTCCATTTGTCTTATGCATTTGTCTAAAATGCTTGATAGTGACATGACAATGCAAAAGACTTACACCTTTTGTCTTGTGAAGACAAAAAGAAAAAAAAAAATTTGGTCCATTACATGTGATGGCCACCGGTTTTTGTAGAGGGAATAAGAGAGGATTTTTCCTTAATAATTCATTCTAACCCATGACACCCTAGTGTGCTTAATCAATTGTTTACATCTCTTATTTACGTACTTACCTTGCTCTTCATTTGTTTAAATTTGTTATTAGTAGTTGTTAGTTGATCCATACTCTTTATCCAATTCAATTGTGCCAACCTTAGCACAACTACAAATAGATTGAGCAATTTAAATGCCACCATCCTTTAGGTTCGACCTTTACTTACTTGCTATGCTTGTTAGTTGAGATACAAATATTGTTTGACGGTTTAAAGACACCTCACTTAACCCATATGAGTTCTTAGACTTGCTTAGAACAATGGAAAGAGTCTTTGAGTTTAAAGGGTATAATGTTGCAAAGAAGTTTAAGGTAGCTATCCTTAAACTAAAGATCTATGCCTCATTACGGTATGAGGGCATGAAAAACCAAAGGTTAAAACAAGGGAATGAGCCTATTAAGTCACGGGATAAATTAAGAAAATAAAAAACAAGTTTATAACCACTTACTACCCCCAAGACCCATTTCTGGAACTCACACACCTGAAACAAGGAGAAAACTTTTTGGAGTCTTATTTAAGAGAGTTTGATAAACTAGAGAAACTAGAACAAAAGATTGATAGGTTTTTGGAAGGCTTGGATTCAAATATTGCCAGCAACGCAAGGTTACAGCCTCTGTGGTCATTTGATGAAGTAGTCAAGGTGTCTCAAAAATTAGAGAAACAAGGGAAGGGCATGACCATGACACCATAAACCACCCCAAAAGTAACTAGTGTAAGGTCTTTTACCCCGTTCAAATTTGACCTCCCTGCCAAGAATGATAAAGGGAAGTCCACCATCTTAAGACCACCACCTGGTAACCTGAAAAGGAGATGTTACCAATGCCAAAGCTATGGCCATTTCAGTAGGGAATGCCCCACTAAGAGAAATATCCAATCTTTTGAGATTAAGTTAATGGAAGAAAGTGAAGAAATGGAGGTAGAAAGGAGTGAGGATATTTCAGCTGATGAAGACACCGACCAAGCGTCAAAGGAGCTGTTTATAGCCCTTGATGAAGGTCCTGTCCTAGTTCTAGGGAGAGTCATGCACACATAAAACATAGAGCTGGATCAAAGACAACAAATTTTCAGTCCAGATGCAGCATCTAGAGAAATGAATGTCATCTAATAATTAATGGGGGTAGCTGTGCCAATGTAGCCACAACCACCCTGATACAAAAGCTTAACAAGGGCTCTAAACTTGCTGTAACCAAGCAGGTCCTTGTCGCATTGTCTATTGGGCAAACATACAAGGAAGAACTTATGTGTGGTGTCATTCCCATGGATGCTTGTCACCTTCTACCGGGAAGGCCCTGGGTGTAACACCCGCGAAATTCCTATTTCAAAATTTATGGCTTAAATAGCTATTTTATTATTTATTTGGCCCTATTTATATACAAGTAGGATTTTTAGTCTAGTTGTGTAGGAATCGTTAATAAATCGCTCAAATAAAGCCTAGAATTGGGTTCTACGCGAAATTTGAGTGGGAACCGAGTTATTTTAGTTATAGGCCAAGTTGAGCCAAGTTGGACCTCGTATTAGGTTTCAATTTTGTTGGAATCAACTAATATTCTCCTCCTACCTTCATCATTTCTGAAATTTTCTATCTCAAACCTGCATTAAACCTTCCTTATCTTTGAAAACATAAAACATACATAGGTTGCTCATTTCTTTACCAAATCGCTTGATTCTCGCGCTGATTTTCACCTTATCTCGTCCTCCATTTTTCTTTATAAGAAAAATATAACCTTTCAAATCTTTTTCAAAATCCATCTTTTTGTAGGATGAGTTTTCAAACCCTTTTTATCATAAACTTATTCTTAGGTGGAAGCTTTAGTGTTTCAGTGTTGAACTTGGTCGGAATCTTGTTTATTGAAATGCAAAAAAGGTAACGGTGATGGGTTACTCGTTATTACATATATGTGTGTGGTTTTTATGTTTAGATTAATGTTTTATTTGAAAAAGACTAGTTCTTTTCTATGGGTTTCCCTTAGGGATCCCTTATTTGCGTTGGGTAATGTTTTGTGAGTTTTTATGATAAGTTTTGTTAGATTATTATTGTTAATTGATGTTTTAATTTTTTTTATATTAATGAGTTGGTTTATTTCAAATAATATCAATTGAGTAAAGTTGTAACATTGGTTGATTTAATTGATTGAGTTTTGATGAAATCTTGTGTTTTACTCCATCTTTTATACTTTGATTTCACCCTTAAAACTTGCATGAAGTTACTCCGGTAATATAAGATGAAATTATAATTGTAATGATAAGATAAAATTGATTTGGGGATGAAGATGAAACTTACTTGTGTCGTGGGTGTAATACCACGGTTTTATGTGCTGTTGGGTACTCTATCGAGTAAGGCTTACTCTGTCGAGTAAGTGATTTTTGCGTACAAAACAGTGTTCTGTCTCATGGGTACTCGATCGAGTAGGGGCCACTCGATCGAGTAGGGGCCACTCGATCGAGTAAGTCACTTACTCGATCGAGTAAGTCGGTTTTTCCGGGTTAATTGTCGGGTTTTGATAGGAACGTGAGAATGATATAAAAACACTTTTCATCAGTTTGTTTATAATTTTTACCCTATTCTAAGTATCACAAAGATAAAACAAAGTTACGTTGCTTTTCTCTTTCACAATGCTATCGAATCCTAAGGCTTGTGTCGTCGGAATCCAGAGTTCTTTACGCCGTTGCGACCGTCGCGTTGTGGGTAAGATCCTAGTACAGTTTTTATATAGTTTCGTTGATTTTGGTTTAAACCCTAATTGGGTATTTTGGGGGTTTTGGGTGTATTGTTAGATTAGATGGTGATTGTATGATTGTGTGTTTGATAGGAGGTGATTTCGTAGAGGAACGTTTCTGATTCGCTGTTGTGACGATAGTGGTGATTGCATTTTTCTAGGTAGGGTTTACTACTCAGTTATTGTTTACATAATGCGAGATGGTTGATTGGTTGGTGATTGTTGATTAATAACATTTGTCTATATCTTATTGGAATTGGTAATTGTTGATGTTGTAGTTGGTTGTGGTTGTTTGTCTGTGGTTCACGAGGTGCGCCCTCGGCTGAGTGGAGTCACTTGCGGGAGTAGCTTCACACCCTTGATTTGCCCCTTGTGGAACCCGCCACAAGAGGGGATGTGCCCATTATGGAACATGGGTGTGCGCTCAGAATAGATGAGCGGGGCTAAGGTGGGAACGGCTGCGGTCCCCCACTGGCTGTGTGGATTACTGGTTGTGGCCGTAATCTGGCAGGACTAGACTTTCAGGCTAGTCAGGTGATTGGTGATGTGACGGTGTTGGAGGATTGTATGTATTGTATTGATTGCCTTATTGTATATTGTGTAATTAGTAACTGACCCCGTTTAATTGTTTTGAAAACTGTGGTGATTCATTCGGGGATGGTGAGCAGTTATTGAGCATGTATGATATGGATGCACGAGGGATAGCTAGGATTGAGTTATCACGAGTCGTTTAGAGTCTTTCGCTGTGTTACTAAACTTTACATTTGATTTCGTTGGTTTTGGATTTGGAACAGTTGTATCTCTTTTAACAGTTTTGGATTTTGTTATGTATCGCGTTAAACTTATCTATTAAAGTACGTTCTTTTATGGTCAATTTGATATACATTACCTCGAGTAACCGAGATGGTAGCACTTCCATGCATTAGGTGGTCTTGGTAAGGCACCTTGGTGTATAGGGGTGTTACAGTGGGAAACAGCCTTTTGCGCAGGCTACGCGCCTTAGCGCAGGACAGCCTGGACCAGTTTTTGTAAAATGGTCGTAACTTCCTCGTTTCTTTTCCATTTTAGTCTTATAACCTACTGTTATAACCGTAAGAGGATACGTTATCACCTAAAATTTGTTTCATTTCATTATCATTTCTATGACTCTAGTTATGACCGTTTGAGTTTGACCCTTATTGTAGTCGAGTTCTAAACTTGTCGTTTGGAATTGGGGTTTGGGTTTCTTGTTGGGTATGCTTCTCAACCATCTTTATAATGCTTATTTTTGGTATGTTAGCCTTGTTTAACATTAAAACACTTTAAGTAAGTCTCATTTACATGTTAAATGACGGTTTTTAATTGTTTCGCTCATGTATTCCAAGTTTCCAAATTGTGAGTGCTCTTCCTTCTCTTTTTGGGCTTTTGGTCAGGTTGTGTGGGACATGTTTCGATTCTCAGATTCGAAATGTTTAACGTTTGTCGAATCGGGAAATATTCATCCCGAGTGTTTGGCGTCAGGTTTAGACTAGGACCGTATTATTATCATCGTCCTACCGAGAGGATTGAGTCTAGAGTCGTAAAGTCTTGCATAATTATGATGTTTTGCATATGCCATTTAACGTGAGAGTTATGTCATGTATTGTTGAATGGTGTGTCTTGTGATTCCTTACTTCGTGTCGTTCCACTACAAGAGTTCTGTTCTCGGGCTACTGTAATCAGTGATAGCAAAACACAGTCACCAGTTTGACGATTAAGAATAAATTAGGGCGACTGATAACCGTCGCCAAATTGGCGACTAGTAAATATCCCTATGATAATTGAGTTGGTAACCGAATATTTAAATTTAGCGACCATCTTTAGTAGCCATTTTGGCGACCGCTATAATTCCGTTGCCAGTTTCCGTCTCCAACCCTTATTAAACTCGGGTTCCCTCTTCTCTTTCTTACTTTACCAAAACTCAAAAAAAAAGATAAAGGAGGGAGGGCAATAAGGCGACGCAACATACAACGACCACCACTCCTCTGCCCCACCGACGACAACCAACCATCACCATCACCACTATCACTAGCACACCACACGGGTTCCAACCGGCGATACCGTAGTCCGACTACCACTACTTAATTCAGTTCTTATTGTTTCAGGGTTTGTTTTTCGTTTTTAATTTCAATTTCTTTGATTTAATTTTGTTTTATTTATTTACATTGTGATTGTAGTTAGTATTAGGTTAATTGTTAGTATATGTTAATTGTAATTTAGTTATTTATTTATTTATTTTTACAAGAAAGGCAAGCCATCTTATTCATCCATAATAGGGAATAATGAGGCAAATTCATACAAATTATAGCCAATAATTTAGTAACATAAGCATTTAGATGCTCGACTATCTCATCATGTTTTGAAGGATGAGTTACTTGAGGTTTTATTAGTGTTAGTATATGTTAATTTTTTAGTGTAGTTTTTGACTTGTTTGTTTAATTTGGTATTGTAGTTAGTTTTTTTTTTTGTTGATGTTATGATGTTTAATTATACTTACGTGATTCTTATATGGTTTTTAATTGTTAATTAGTTAGGATTTGTATAAGTTGATAATTACGGTAAATATGAATTGGGGGTTTCTATGAAATTGTTATATTATGTGGATTGGGGTTGTAATTGATAATTTAGCTTAGTAAGTTAATATATTTTTAGCATTGTGATCATGTTAGTATTGTAGAATGTAGCTTAGTAAATTAGTATATTATTAATATTGTATAATTAAAGAGTATAATAAATTTTTTTGGTGCAAAAAGTTAGTATAATGTTAGTATTGTGGAACTTAGTAAATTAGTATAATGTTAGTATTGTGTAATGTTAATATTGTTCAACGTAGTAAATTAGGATAATGTTAAAAATTGTTGTTTAGAATATTTTTTAGATGAAAATGAAGAGATCAGAACGCAAATGGATGTACGAATATAGAGTAGATAAAAAGAAGCATCCTACCGGTAGATTTATAAAGGGGGTTCTTAAGTTTATTGAATTTGCTAACAACAAGATGAATATGATTTGGTAGAAAATAAACTTAGGTGTCCTTGTACTAAATGCAAAAACTTGAAATATTTACATAACATTGAGGTAGAAGAACATCTTTATACAAACGTGTTTTGTCCAAATTATTATAATTGGATTTGTCATGGAGAACCATATTCCCCAATTACCGAACAACCTCAAATCAAGCAAACTGAGAACCCATATAGAGATATGGTATTTGATGCTTTGGAGTTTACTACTTTTAATAATGACAACCACAAACCTATGATTGAACAAGAACCACACCCACAAGCAAAATCCTTTTTTGAAATGTTAATGGCTTCAGAAAAGTCCTTATATGAAGGAAGCGGAATTTCATTGTTACATGCCGCCTCTAGGATACTAACCTTGAAATGTGAGTTTAATATGCCATTTATTGTCATTGATGTTATTGCGCCTTTGCTTGAAGGCGCTATCCCCGATAATAACATCATGACCCGAAGTTTCTACAATACCAAAAAAGTAGTTAAAGGTCTTCATCTTCCGCATCAAAAGGTTGATGCATGTCCCGAAGGATGTATGCTCTTTTGGAAGATGATGCTTTGCTTGACAAGTGCAAGAAATGTCAAAGGGCTAGATATGAGACACGTGAGGAAGATATTGTTTTGAAGGAAAAACAAAGCAAGAAGGGTAATAAGAGGAGTCAAAAGAGTAAGAAACTAATATCACTAAACCCATTATTTTAGTTTCCTCTTGCTCCTACACTTCAAAGAATGTATGCAACAAAAAACATTGCCGAACAAATGAGATGGCACAAATAAAATCCTCGTACACAGGAAAAGATATGTCATCCTAGTGATGGAGAGGAATGGAAGCATTTTGATAAAATTTAT